>NC_071396.1:2527000-3162000 GCF_022682495.2 Desmodus rotundus | reverse complement strand
CAAACATCATGTTACATTTTATGCTTTGTGAGCAATGGATATGGTGGTTCACTTATCCTAAATCCGTGAAAGAGTTAAAACTTTAAAACCATATCCACGCGTCCCTTCATTAAGGGCCCTTGGAGCCGTGGCTGGAAGAGATCTGAGACTGTATTTAAAACCCTAAGCGGTTTGCTGATGCAAAGGAGCCCGTGTGTAGGTGCGTGAAGCTCAGTGCTGCTGACACAGTGAAGGATTACTGGGCGATTAAATGATGTGCAGACTTCCTATCAGAAAGCAGGCAGGATACTGAGCATATGGTTCTGGATGTTTTGGGGTTTTTTTTCCTCAGTAACTACAGATTCCGGCCAGAGATTTTTGTTGATTTGTACGAAATCCCTTGATTAGAATCCCCAGCCATCTGCTATAGGTTGGCGATGTATGCAAATGTCAGCAGAGTGAGCAGAGCTTAGACTGTATTTGTGGGAAGGATTTGAAGCGGGCGTAGCCAGGAGCCAGGTGAAGAGAAGGTTTCAATGTGGTCAAGAGGCGGTTTATGCGCAGAGCAAAACGCGGGTGAAAATGTTGCAAATGGCCTTCCTCTGTAAAAGCAAAGGCAACCACAAAAACATGTATATCCCCTACTGTTTATTACAGTGTGTTACTTTGTAATATTTCAGAGCTGTCAAATTTTCTGAAACATCAAGCTAATAGTTATTTCTGTTTTTACTAGATGGAAACCCTGGTGCAATACTGATTCCTTATTTACATCATAGTTTCAATTTCTTTCAGAACATCCCTCAGTACTTAATAATCTGCATGTAACAACCACTCTGTCATGAAATTTCACTTTCATGAGCCATCAGAGACGAACCGAGTTTCACATCCGACTTCGTTTCATTCACAGTCTTTGTCCACTTCACACACCTCTCTCTCCTTCTCTTTTCTTTCTATCCCTCTAATTCTCCTCTCTTATATTTCAATGCAGTGTACATGTTTGGGTTTTTTCTCCCACTTTCATAATCCACTCATTTATATTTCTTTTGCTGACAGAAATTATTATGAGCATTTCCTGAAATATATACATTTTCTCAAGTATCTCATCTTTTCTACCACCTTTTGGCGATTGGCAATTCCATTCGTTTCCTCCTCCCACCCTGGTTGTGCACCCAAACTCAAGAATTCTCTCTCAGAGCTGATAACCCAATGGCCAGCAGTAGGTTGGATGTATCAGAATGTTCTCAAAATGGGGACACTCCAAAAACACAGCCGACAGGCCTCCCACAGGACTTTCCTCTGACCCAACTGAAGACTCACTTTAAACACAACAACAAACACAAAAGACCTGCCTTTGATTTCCGACTTTCCCATTTAGGGACCTTGTACGCTAAGAATCTGAGTCGTTGAAGACTGGAAACGAAATGGTTCAGGAGGGGTAGTTACTTCTAACACACATGGGTGTGGCCGCAACTAACATGAATCTCAGCAGAAACCGCAGGGCACTCGTGCCCAGTATGTGATTGGCTCAGGCTTCCCTGGGTTTAGAGAGTAAACTCACTGCATAGAAGACCCGGTCCCCATAACATCCCAAAGAAATGGTCGGGTCGGAAAGATTAAGTGTACATCAGCACTTTTTCCAAAACCACCAGGCGATTCAACTTAATCTGTTTCTCAAAGAAGCAAAGATAATTAAGCACACAGTACATTTGAACGACTCCTTCCCTGTAACTCCTGTTCTGCAGTGGAATAGCAGCTAGAAATTGGCAGCTTCCTTTTCAGAACACTGCCTGGGAGGAAGTCTTCCTCTTCTTCTCCGTCCTGTGCTCACCCACGGAGGAGGAGCAGCATCTGATTTTCCGGGCAGGAAGTTGCAACTCAAGTGCGCTTCTGAGCTTTTGAGCCTTAAGCGTCTTTCTTGTGCTGAACTGCTTGCAAGTGCAGCTGTGACTTTCTCAAGTCTGGCTCTCAAACTGTAGCCTCAGCAGGGCTGAGGCCCCTCGAGTCCTGGGTGTTAGAACTGACTACAGCCCTGGGGGTCTGTCCTTGAAATATCCTTCTGTATTCAGGGCATACACACAACGGTATTACTAAGAAGGGAAGACAGCAAGGGCACTTGGAGGAAATTTTTGAAAACATATATGACTAAGAGCTTATATCTAGAACATATAGAGAAGTCTTACAACTCAATACTGACAGTATTGATTCAATAAAAATGGCCATACTATTTAAACATATATTTTTATATTAAAAATAACATGTGTGGACACGAATGGCCAATAAGCACAGGAAACGTGCTCAACATCCGTATTTATGAGGGAAATGTAAGTCACCACCAGGAGATACCACTATACGCCCAGCAGAAAGCTGAGGTTAAAGACTGAGCAGGTGAACCAACTGGCTGTTTTGTAGACTGAGGAGGTGAGTGCAAAGGGGCACAGCCCCTCTGGGGAGCAGCATCGGCAACATCCCACAGAGGTGAACGTCTGCTCACTGCAGGAGCCCACAGTTCCACTTCCAGATATTCACCCCGGAGAGACGAGGTCGTGTGCCCACACAAAGACGTGGACAGGTGATGTGGAAGCAAGCACAAGTGCCCAGAAGCGGTGTACCACTTCTCGTATCCATGTACCTGATAGTATAGCCATACTGTGCAGTAGCACTCAGAAGGGAACATGAGTGTGATGCCGATGCATTGACAGCAGGGGTGGATTTCATGCCTGTGTGCCGAGTGAAGAGCTAAACACAAAAGACTCCAAATATGATCAGCCTGAAAATGCAAAGTTACGGCAACCACCGATCGTGGAGACTAAGATCGGACGATGCCAGGGCCCAGGGGTGAGTGCAGCAGGGAAGCAGAATCTTTTGCGATGAGGAAGGGGCTCTGTCACGGCTATACAGTTGTGAAGCAGGACACAAGTTCAGCAAGTTTACTTAACTAGAGTGAATTCCACTGCACCTGAATCACAATTTAATGAAAAAAGTGTTATCTAGGCTACTCAGCCTCTCTGTGGCACTTTTTTGTTACAGTTTCCTTAGGTGTGTTTGACAGATATTAAGTTCCAAGTATTTACAGGTATACTGTGGTGAGTGTTGACCCACGGGCCATGGCCACAACCTACATGGAAGGGAGCCGTCCATCGCACCTTTCCTTACGTCCCTTTGTCACGCCTTCCTCACCGTCTGGTCTCCGGGAAGCAACTGTGCTTCTTGCAGATGTGATAGAGCAACTGGCATTGTTTTAGAATACTATGTTCATGAAATAAGTCCATATGTACTCTAGTTTTCCTGATTCCTTCATTCAGCACACATACTTTGAGATATCCCCTGCAGCCACGTGTGTGGTGTGTTTCTTTGTACTGCTGAGAACTATGCCATTGTGTAGATATAGCGAAGTCCATTAATCTGTCCAATTGCTGATGGACATTTGGGTCATTTCCAGCTGGATGCTGTTATAAATACAGCTGCTGTAGACATCTGAACAATATTTATACAACTAAACTGTGGAATAGCTAACTAAGCAAAAAGGGAACAGATGTAAATAATTAAAGAATATGAAAAATGAATTAGGCACAACTACAAATATAGGAACTTTATAAAATCATAAGTTTGATTCACATCTCACTGTGCCAATAAGTAGCAAAAATAGAGGCAGAACTTATGTTTCTAAAACCAACTCAGAAAAAGGGAGGAAAATATAAAACCACATGTAATGGAAAAAAATGTAATTTTAAAATAAGCACCATCAAAAGTCAATGTTACCAAGAAGTTTTTTTTAGGTAGAAGCTACATTTATGTTAGTTAAATATATTTATTTTATTTTACCTTTGCCATTTGACTTAACCATGTTTAGTGAAAATATGGTACCACAATTTTCTAAATCATTTGTAGTCAAGTAAATGAAGATTATAATATTAGCTATGTTTGTACAACTTATGAATTTGTCTAAAATCCAATTAAGAGTGATTATGCTACAAAGTGGGACATAAATCCCACTATAATACTCCAATTTTGTTTTTAAAACTATTGTTGAAGGAAAGAGTTCTGTTCATTAAAGGGAATGGTCATGGGAGATGTTTATAGTACCAATTGCAGGAGTAGTTGAATTCTCAAACCTCTGAGTAGGTGACATAATTCAAATACATGTCATTCCTTAAGATCAGGCCCTTAATTTAATGCTATCAAACCAGTCACATTATCTTAAGTAAATAAAATTGGTTACATAATAATAGGTACAATAAGAATTCATGAAAACATTTAGAAAAATTCTGAAACTAGAATAGCTGATGGATGAATTTAAATATAATAATAATAAACAAAATACTTTTTAAAAAATAGCAGTGTTTTTTGTCTTTGTGGTGGTTTGCATTGGACGTTGAGGGTAGATAACTGAAATAACTCAAAAATAAATTATTTTAACGGTTCCAGGAAGCAAAATGGTAGGTGCCATTTAACTTCAGGAACAAAAGCCCATTCTGTTTGGGGAAGATTAAACAGTAAAAACACCCGTGTGTTCTAATTGTTGGCAGTAAAGGCTAGGTTTGGTGGATGGAACGTTCTTTGAAAGATAACTATAAAAAGGCAGTGGTAAATGAGCCCTTGAGTTCATACAGGGGATTTGTTTGGAACTGCAATTTTCTGGCTAATTTTCTTGTAATGGAATGATTTTTTAAAAGAAGAAAAAAAAGGAATACAGAATATTTCTTTTTTAGATCCTAAAGCAATATACATTGTCTTAAAATAAGCAAATTAAACAAAATCAAACTAATAAAAAATACAGCATGAATGATTAAGCATAATACAAGAACATATTGATAAAATTTTATTGTATTTTCCAATGAGAAATACCATTAATAGCTGCTAAAATAATGCACATAAATCAATGAATGTAATACATTATAATAAATAGGCAAATGATAGTAGCGTTTAATTTTTGAGGAACTTTTTGAAATAGTGAAGTTATCTCATCTTCTGAGGTTGTAAACATTTCCACTAAAAGGAAAAATTCATTCAAACAAATATCTGATCTCTGAATTTCATGGTTTGATACCATAAAATTTTTATGAAGTCTTTTTATGTTGCTTTGTTTAATTTATATAATAAACCTTTCAAATGTATACAAATTATAGTTAAACCAAGCATACAAATTTAATCAATAATAGCACCTAAAACTGGGCTCATAATCCATACATGAAACTTAATAACATTTTACATTATTATACATAACTTTAAATTGATTCTATGCTGATTCAGACAACTATCCTACTAGAGCTTATCTTTGCATTCTTTATTTTTAAAAAGATTTGGCAAGTAGATTAATAATGTAAACAAAATGTGAGGGACAAACTGTTCCATGTGAAGAGGCAATCTCTTTTCAATTAAATTAGAAGCAACCATTTGCATACCAACTATAATTTAAAACTGGGCCTGATTTGCACATTAAATAAGAGTGGCAGCGTTGCTCCATGGCGCAGTGTTTGTATGTCAGCCTTTGTAGCTGGCTGTCCTGGAAAGGCCTGAAGTTCTTTTTTAAGCAGTAATCTACATTTCAGATGATTAAGGTGGTCCCTCTGGCTGGGCTAAATGAGTGAAATTTCTTCCCATTTACATGAGAGATTCCTAAGTATCTTTCTTCCCGTTACCTAGGCAAGTCCCTGTCCACACACACCCTGAGAGGAGTGTCTGCCATTGTGCGGGTGTGAGCAGGTATGAGCAGGCGTGAGCAGGCATGAGCAGGCGTGAGTGCATTCTCATTGGGCACATGAAAGGACACGCAAGATGAGATGACCAGTGAGAAAGTGAAAGGCTGTGGAAAAGAACCCTCAGGCTCTAAGGCTCTATAATTTCAGGATTCTGTCAGTAAATACCATTCGCCATTACTGAATTCAACAATATTGGTTGAAAGTTTATTTTTCAGCCATTATTTTGCTGTAGAGAGACACCACTCTCCTGAATATAAATTATATACCCAAGTCGCAGTCGTTCAAAAAGTCTCATAGCAAATTCAGGAAAGCCTACCTGAAGCAAAGGCAATAATTCATAATCCCCGCAGAGGCCCCTCCAATGACAAAGAAGTCGGTGGCTTTCTGGGATTTGGTGGCGGGAGCATTATCATTGCAAGTACTTGTTTCGGCTGCCTCACTCTGCACAACATTTTTGCCTCTGGGTCAAGAATGAGAACCAGTGACTGAAAAAAAAATAACTTGGGAACCAGTTCTGTCAGTCACACCACATTTGAATAATAATAATAATGGTGATAACGATAAACTTACATTAGAGCGCTCATCTTCCTGAAAATTCTCGACTTGTATGAAGGTCAAGGACAGAGAATTACACTTGTAACTCCTTTTAGCTAACACAAGAATAGAGTGGTATAAGGTTCAAAATATATTTACATGAAAGGTCACTTTTCCCAGTGATTGACAAGGGCTTTATAAAAGCTGTGAGCCATTACTGGAATGGCTACTTATTTGAAAGGCACAGATGTAAAGGGGTATTGCAGTCTATTTGGTTGCATCCGTGCGTGTGTCTTTGTGTGTGGTAGAAACCAATAAAACAGAGTCTCTATATAAATGAGAACAGGCTGATACAATTTCTTCAACCAGGTTTAAAGAGTTATATATTTTTTCCCAGGGATAAGTCATAGTATGTTTTATTCAGCGTGGTTTGGACTCAAGGTAAAACCAGAGAATGTATACTTATTGTCACATAGATAACATTTATTTTGTCAGTTTGTCATACTTATAAAATGCCGGTTTATCACAAAGATGATTTAATGAGAGCCTTCTTGTAATATTTTAAAAGAAATATAACAGTTCCAAGGACAACTTCTAGTTTTGACTGAGACTATGGATGCTAGTTATACAAAATTATATAAATCAGAATGCATTTATGTATTAAGATGCACATTAAAGTACATTTTCTTGGGTCTCGGCCCGAGTTCTCTAGAAAACAGAACTGGAGGAGACCCTGGAGTGGTAATGCCCAGCAGCGTGTGATCCAGGACAGAAAGAGGGGACGCGTGTTATGAAACGGGAGAATGAGACGAAATTATACTAGCGGCCTGTCACTAAGCTGGAGGTGACTTTGTGAAGGGCCGTGACGGGTCACCGAGCCGCATGGGATGGCTCTGAGCAGTCTCTGTTGAAACTGTGTGCTTTGGAATGCGCAGTCTATTAGAGCAGAGGGTGGCATGGGTATTTCTCTGCTGACACTCCATTGCCACCTGTCACCCGCTGGTCAAAGATGGCACTGCAAGGAGTTAAGGTCACATGCCTGAAGTGTGTTGGTGGGTCCCTTAGGCAACTGCTCAGAAGATCTGGGCCCTAGTCTTAAAAACGGTGCTTTAGATATGAGTTCCGAATTCCTTGCAAGAGCCGAAGACTCTGGGTATCGAATGGCCATAGGAGATGGAAACTTGGAGGTCTGTACTGAGTTAGTGCTGGCAGCTTCTAGGGCTCAGCTACTGGGACGGGCATGGGCCCAGGGCTCAGGGGGCAGGTACGGTTAGGAAAACATGATACAATACTGCAGACGGGCCTGAGACAGTCCCTTCTGTGCTATAGTCAGGTTCCACTGTGCTCTCCTACCATAGCTGGGTTTTATGCTGAAACATGGGACGAACTTTTTGAGACACTTCTTGGCCAACTGCGACAGTACACATTCAATTAGGCAGAATCTATGTATGTGTGGAGACCAGTCTCAGTCTAATGCAACATTTAAGGAAGAGCATTGTTCAAAAATGAGATACGAGCTATGGCCTGCACTGCCAAAACCACCTCCACCGTCATCCATTCTGGAGCTTCTCCACGCTTGGTCAGCCCTTTGACTGGCGTGCCGAGCGCCAAGCAGAGGGGCGTTGCTGCGGTTCCTAATTCAGCATCGACATGCACGTGCCCCTGGCAGAAGTGATTTCTGCTTGAAAACCAGCACAGCTTTTCCGGCAAATCTTAAAGCTGCAGGGAAGAGAAATAAAAGGTCAAGTGACCCAATGGGCGGAATGGTCAGAGGCGTCACCCTGCTTAAATCTCTGGGCTCTGAGGTCCATTTGGTCTCGCTGTTGGAACACGCTGCCAGGTGTTGGCGGATGGCTCGGTGCCCGTTGTGAGTCCTGGAAGGCAACTCCAGCACTCCGTCAGGTGCTTCCCTGAAAACTCACATTGACTCCTTTCTCAGTCTTCAAGGCACTGAACATTTTTCATGGATCTTCTTATTTTTGTTCTAAGTATCTTACTTAACATTTTTATGAATACTCATCTCCCAGACCACAAAATCAACTGTTTTTAAGTTACAGCATTGCTAACATTAGATTTTGCTTGGTGTGTAGAAATGGAATTCCCTGGATATCATTTTATAAGTACTGATTCTGCAAAATGTAGCAATTTAGGTTTCATTTATTTTATAAGGCACATAATATAATGCTGAGTTTGCACTATATAGAAATATGGTTAATTTATATATAATGTTTTCTAGGAAAGCAAAATAATCTACATTATCCACTAAATTTCTTCTCTAATGAAATAATGTTATCATTAATGTTTAAATAATTTTAAGATAGCCACTATGCCTATCAAATTGTTTCTTTGTCTAACATCTATAACACACAGCCCAGGGCAATTATTTCTTTTAGCCTTATTTTATAATCTAAGTGTTATTTCGTGGTTCTCCTGGGGGCGTGTGTTAAATTGTTCCTTCCCCTGTGCATGTAGTCTGGTGTCAGTTTTGTTATTTAATAACTAGTCCAGCCATAACGACTAAGGGCGGGTAGAATAGGGGACCCTCTTGCTCCCCAACCATAGTTTCAGATTAGTCTGCACTCACCCTGAAAATATCTTTGCCTTTTATCATGAGTTCAATCTGTTTCACCTCTATCAAAACCATTCCCCTACTAGATGATGGCAGTCGGTGAAACTCATGGTAGAAAATACATGACATGCAACTAAAAATGGTCCCGGCAGTTACCTGGTATTTTTATGGATTAAGCTATAAAAGAGTGAGAATGCAAAAAATCAGACAAGCAAGGAAAAGGCTTATTAACCTCATTCTGAGGAAAGGGATTTCATTTCCTTCCTAAAGTTACAATGAGCACCTACAAAGGAGTTTAGAAGATGGCCATTTCCTGAAACAAGAGAACCCATTCTAAGTGTGTATCTCCCCCTGAACTTCTAGTTCGCATACTTTGGGGGCTGTATTTTGAATGTCAACACATCAGCCCATTGAAGGGGACACTGATTGCACACACACACACACACACACGCGCGCGCTATTCCAATAGCACCGCCTGCTATTTTGCTGAAATGGTCATTTCCAACATCCTTTTCAATACTTCAATTATATAAATAGTGTAACTATAGCAGTTCTAGTTCACTGGCCGTTAGTGCTACTGATAGGACTTCTCTTTCCAGATCAGGGAGTAGACGAGGGAGCAGCTAGTGTAGCTGCTGTCTGTCAAATCAAGGAAGCAGCCTCTGTCCCCTCAAACCCTTCCTCTTCCACCCCCCACTCTCCCCAGCTCCCAGGATCATCCAGAGAATGAAGCAGGCTCATGCCACCCTGGCACATCCTGAACACGAGGCCAGTTTCATTTTTCACAAAGATGGTGAGGTTAAATGTTACAGGGATCTAATGTTAAGAGCCTAATATCTTTGTTACTATACGGTGGAAAGACTACATTCTTTGGAGGACGAAATTAAGATAATGAAAAATTAATATCAAGTTAAACTACTCCTGCTTTTATACATGGGTGATTAATTTTCAACATCAAATTGTTATAATTCAGTCATACAGTGAAGTCAGTTTTAATCATTAAAATTTAGGACATGTGGAGGAATTCAGTAGATAATATACAGATTAAGTGCATGAGCCATAACTTGGTTTTAAAAGAGCTAAATTAAATGAACACGTGTTATAGAGAAAGACATGCTCTTCAGGGAAATTGATTGATTGTGGCATTTTAAGTCAGGGTGAGCAGCGCTGAAGTAGCCCTGCATTTTTCCTAAAAGTGTGATGAGTGTCATTGGTATGAAGTAACACACTACACTTTAAAACATGTGTACTGTACTCACATTTTTTAAAAAGTTGAACATAGGAAAATTAAAATTTCCATTGGATCTGATTAAAGAAGTGATTGGCTTATATTTCAAACAAGTTTTGTCCTATTTTTTTAAAGTTATGTCCTCCTAAACATAGTGAATTCTATAGCCAAAAAGATAAGTGTCGATGTATTGATTACTTGGCGTAGGGTATTCCAGAAGTGGAAAAATATATAAGATCCATAGGATTTTATACATTTACACAAGGATTTTAATCACTCTTATTTATTGAAATCTGATGCACTGTGGAAGTGAATCATTTTAACACACCGTGTGTAATTATGCTCGTAACACTGAAGGGTGACATTATTATCCTCATTTTGCAGATAGTGAAACTGATGCTCTGAATTTAGTCAGGTGATTTTGAACACAGAGATGCCGGACTTCATAGTTCATGTTCTTTGACTTCCTTAGTAATCATCAGGGTTATTTAGCAGACGTTTCTAAAGGTCTGTCCTTTGTGAACAAGATAGGATTGCACTTTCTGAACCTCTCGTAACTGGGTGTGACTGTAGGAATAGTTTCGGCTAGTGTGAGCGATAGGAGGCATGTGATTTTTTCAGGCTGGAGAATTCGATTTACTGAGGACATCCTCTGAGCCACCTGTCCCTCTGCTGCAATGTCCTCCCGGACCCAAAATGGCAGCTACCTTGTCAGCTGTGTCCCAAAGTGATGAGAGATGGAAGAGAGCCCCAGGATCTAGCAGAGGACAGGTAGAATGAGAGTGAATGCTTATTGCTATAAGCCACGAAAACCTGAGCAGTGTTTATCACTTCAAAATAACTCGCCTTTTATGGTTCATATGCCACCGATAAAACCATGGGCAATAAGAATGGCATCGTCTTACCAAAAAAAAAAAAAGATATGCTTAACCCTGAAATTAGGGGCTTAACCAAGAGTATTTATCCATTCTACTTATTTTTATATAATCCATTTATAGGAGCCAAAGCCCATGAGAGTGTTAATGTCTTCGTTTAAGTCTGCTCAGTTGCTGAAGCTGCAATGTCTAGGATCGGGCAAATGATGCCCATTCCAAGAATAAGTTCGACCTACTGCCACACTAGCAAAAACCATGGCAGAACTGGGATTCCGGCTGGAGAATTGGACTGCCATTGTCAAGAGTCCCGCCAACAGCCATATGCCAGCCTAGTCTTAGTTTGTCACATGTGTCTACCTCCTGATAGTTTATTTTCTTCCTTGCTCCCTGTACTCAATGCTTTCACTACAAGTGTAAAAATAACACAGTGTATCACCCAATGTGTCCAATTTCCTGCCATTTTTAAATTCCCCTTAGTCTTTCACAAAATCAGTGTACCCATATCTGAGTACTCAATGACAAAATTAACAATAAAGATGAAATGTGTTCATCTATGCACAGTACTTACTTCTAGTGGATGAACTAGCTGTAATTTCACCCCTATTAAACTGGCTAGGTTAATTTTGCCATTATTGTTATAACTTGGAATTATTCAAGTTAAGTGCAGCATTCACTCCATAGAAACTGGTCCTAAAAGAAGGAATGAACCAAAACTCCAAATCCTAAATGACAAATAAAAGTGAATGTAAACGTGACCAGTTTCATCGATGTTTGAAAACAGGTTATTTTATATGTTGTGAGCAAAATAGTTATTAATTAAAATTTTTCTTTTCAAACAAATGAAACAATCTCTAGCCATGGTAGCATAAATATACTATCATTTTATATAAGGCATAAAATTTGACAGACACTTAATTTTGATATAGTATATATCCTTGATGTCAAAATGCATTATTTTCTCAAAATAAAAGAAATCTAGGGGTAATCATAGAGTACTTACAGTTAATTTTGCCTCAGCCTCTTAGGTTTTTTATTTGTGACTCTTTGCTCCAGTCCTGAGTGTATCCTCAGAACACATTGGCATCAAGGAGCAAAACCGATGATAAATATTGCTAGTGTTCTCTGAGTCCTATGCAGAAGAGTGATCTTTAATCTCCTTCTTTTAAAATGATGACATCCCAACCTGGGACCTGAATTTGATTTTAATTCAAAATTGAGAACTCAGGAAAATTAAAAAGTTTGCTATGTCTCTATAAACTGTCAGAATGATCAGTCAATTAAATAAAGCTTTAATCCTACATCTGAAAATCAGTCTAAATTTTTATTTGACAGAATTAAATAGATAATCAAAATTATTGATCTACTAGCTCTATGTAGACACAGCCAAACACTAATTTCATCTACCAAACTGTTTCGAGCAGTTTCTATTGAAACATCTTAATTTCCTGGGCTTTGTCCTTGAGAGAAGCTGAAATTTATTGGACTGTAAAGGCAAAATTACCTGGAGCAGAAGGTATTTTTAAACACATGTTTTCCCAGAGCCGGCAGCTGCTCGCTGCGTGAATTCTTTGAGGACTACTGTGCTCAGCAGTTAACTTTCTTAACTCGAACACACCAGGCCAAGGAAAATAACCTCAACATATTGTTTTTACTATCATTTTCACTGTGTTCTATCAAAGGGCTGATATTTGACAGCAAAGAAATTATTTTAAAAAAACACTTCCTTTTTAGAGGAAAGGGTGAAAATATTACTAGGTGAAAATATTACTAACTAATCTTCGTAGTCACTTCAGTATATTTCTAAAAAGTAGCAAAGTAAGTTGTTATTATCTCCACAGAGGAAGGAAACTTTTGCCTAGAACATTTCTTTTTCTTTGCTTGATTTATCACTTTAAAAAAAAAATTACCTTACACTTCTATTTTAGCCAACTATGCACTGACATTCTAACACTGAATGTAAGTGAAAGTGAAGGTGATGTTTTTATTCTTATCACATACTATGCCTTTGGGCATATGGATGTACAATGCGCCCATTAGGTGGCGGCTGAAGGAAAATGTTAGTAAACACCAACATTTAGATACGCAGACCTTTTGCCAAGTATGATAATTATAATAGGCTAACATTATTACCGTCCAAAATGAATCTATGTATCAGCCAAGTATGCTTCATGACTCGTAGCATTTGAGACTGGTATTGGTAGTGTTTGTAGTTAGAAAGATATTCTTTTGATGATAGAGTCAAAAAGACCTTGTGTTAGGTGGGGTGACTGCCAGAGAATGTAACAGTTGACCAAGCTAAGACTTCCCCTCTCCCTGAAAAAAAAAAAAATAAGAAAATGACTAATGTTTACTTCTCCATCTCTGACAGTGAGCCATCAAGAATATAATGCCTTTCTGCCAGGCAAACATGAGGAGTGCGTGAAGGGCAACCTTACACGGCTTCTTGGTGCCTTCCAGGAAGTGAATGATGTCATGTAAGTGATGGGTAGCAGGAATCAATCCATTTTTTAATTATAGCTTTCTCTTGGCATGACCTCAAATTCTCATCTGGGCGTGGCTCTCCAGTCTTTGAAACGTATCTGTCTGACATACGTACGGTGTTCTTTTCATTTGGCAGCATCTCCCACACTACATGGAACTCAACCGTTGCCAACCTCTTACCAATAGCTATTAACAAGTAAATATATATTATTCCTTCAGAGCTCTCTTTTATAGACACAATGGTTTAGTGTAGGTTCCTTTAACTGGAAAGGGGGGGTTACCTTACGTGGATGGCAGAAACAGTGGTCCCTAGTGATGCTCACGGCCTAACCCCAGAATTTCTGAATGTTTTTACCTGAAGTGGCAAAAAGGGATTCTGCAGATGTAATTAAGATCCTTGACATAGGGAGATTATCCTGGATTATCCCAGAGCACCCAGTGTAGATCCCAAGAGCCCTTATACAAGGGAGTCAGAGGGCCAGAACCAGAGAGATTGGACAATGGAATCAGACTGCATTGGAATGAGATTGAAATGATGAGCATTGCAGACGGAGGGCAGGGCCACTGCCAAGGAAGGCAGGTGACCCTAGACACTGGAAAAGGAATGGGTACAGATCTCCCATAAAGCCTCCAAAGGGAGCGCAGTCCTGTGGGGACCTGGATTTTAGCCCAATGACCAGTGTTGTAAGTGATGCAGCAAGTCAGGCCCCTGACCATTCGAAAATACTGCCTTCCCGTCATTGAAATTTAAATACGGTACCGTAACACCACCTCCTCTGGGCTGTTTCATTTATTCTGGCTCACCTGACTAGGTGCCCTGGTTTCTATAGCTTCTGTTATGCACCTCCGTTACAATTCACGGACAGTGAATTTTCATTGAGGCTGCTTGCCTCTTGCTGGCTTTTGTGTTATTGCTATCTTACTCTTCCTGATTTAAAAAAAAGGTCCCTTTGACGATTCTCAAAATAAGCCTAGTAGATAATAGATAATAAGTATTATACAAATTCTATAGTCTTTAAGCAAGTGCATTTTAATAATGAAGCTAACATAGAATTGGTACTTTGATTGAGAGTAATAGCTTAGGGAAGATAAACTTCAAAACAACCCAGGAGGAGAGATGAGAAATTATTTAATTAGCAACTTGTAAATTTTAAAAGAAATGTTATGGTAATGGATATATGCTCCATGTAACGGTTGTTATTTTTAAACAACTCTTAAACAGTTTTAATACCACAAGATATATTTAACAACAAAAAAGTGGCACAATCGACTACCAAGGATTCAGAAGCTATTTCAGAAATTTATGGGGACCCACATTGGCCATTTGCAGTAGAAGTATGTGATTTCATTCCAAATCTGTGACCTTTGGCAAGCCTCTCGGTTCCTTTGTAATAAGAGTACCTAAAATTATTGAAATCGATATATATGCCCATTTGCTTAGACATTGTGGAATTTGTATAATATTTATCACCTATTTTCTATTAGGCTTATTTTGAGAATAGTCAAAAGGACATTTTTTTAAAAATCAGGAAGCATAAGATAGCAATAACAAAAAAGTCAGTGAGAGATAAGTAGCCTAAATTAAAATCCACTGAATTATACCAGAGGTACATCACAGGAACTATAGAAACCAGGGGTGTGAGCCAGGTGAGCACGAATAAATCACTCTGTATTTGTATACAGGTTCCCTCATTTAATACTTCACAGTACTATAAATAAGTGCTATAATTACCTTCATTTCAGAGTTGACAAAAATGAAGGTTAAGTAACTTTTTTGATGTTAAACATTGAGTAAAATTGTGAAGCCACATTTCAGAGCCAGGCTTTCTGGTTCCTTGGACCAAACAACTTCTGATATCTGCTTTGTTGTGTCTGAGATTCGGTTCTGTGTGAATTTATCATATTCTTATAAAATTGGATTTGAGAAAGGTAGACTTAGTGATACTCTAGGTGAAGCAATCTCTAAAAAAGTACATTTGGCATATACCAGGGAAGTCAAAGAGGCCCCTTCCTGGCCAATCAGTAGATTTGCATCAATATTCTCTGAAACCGCATCATTGCTGTAGTTGTGCAAGTAAATTAAATGGTTGGCGGTGAGACACATCGACTTAAGTGATTTTCAGAAGTTTGGTTTCCTTGTGTCTTTCTAATCGATGACAATATGATAAAATTAATAGTACGTTTCTTTAAATTAATATACATGGAATTTTATGATTTGCATGGAAAAAGTAAGTTAATTAAACACCAATCACTTAGCAAAGAGGGAGGGCTAGAGAGAAAGCAGGGAAAGAAACAGGAGGGGAAGAAAGGAAGCCCAGTGCTAGAAACCTCCAGTTGTGTATGGTGGTTGATAGCAAACCTGCCCAACTGTGTCTTAAGTGAAGATCTTTAATCATTCTACCCAAGAGACAATTCTGAACCCCTCCTCCCAGGGTGGGGAGACTTTCTTTAACTTCCTAGGCTGGTTTTTAATATCCTTGAAAAGACAGACCAGAACAGGATCTGATACAAGACACGCAGATGTGGGAGACCCTTGGAGAAGTATCTCCCAACAGCGTGCTTCGGTCAAAATACTTCGGGTAGAATAAAGTCTCCTTGGTGACAAAGCCACCGTTTACTGTGTTTATCACTAATGTCATAGTGAACTCCTCATGCTCTGCGTATCACCGTGTGTGCTGGAGTAGAAAACCAAACACCAGGGAAGACTCGAGGAATTTTGAGCAAATTATGATCATCATTATCTTCACACTGAATTTTAACATGATATGTAGTTCCCTTCCTTCTCATGTAATTTTCAGAACTGCTGGGAGCTATACATTGCTGTCGCTATTGTTGCTGCGCTGCCTATAAGACACGGGACGTTGGTGGGGTTAAGCCAAGGTGCCGAGGGTAACACAGCTAAGTGCTTTTGGCTGAAATGGACGAGGCTGCTTTATGAAAAGAATTACTAAAAACTGACAGATCCTCACTTTGCCGTAGATACGGAAACTTTAAGAGCAAATGATTGATTTCTGCACATACTCACACCCCATATTTGATTTTTTTCCTGAATTTTTCAATTCAGGTCACATTTAGCTAGAAAATAGAGTCTCCGTCTTTGAGGAGAACTCACAAAGGACAATGAGAAGAACAGCATAGAAAACATCCTCTCTGCAATTTATTATCACCGTGGTCCCAGTGCGAACGAACACAACTTTTCTGAGCCGCCTTTTTTGTATCGGGAAAACAGGGGTGCTGTTAGTTACAGCAGTTTTATTCCGCAGATTCGCATTGACAGCTTGCGTAAATTTAACAGCACGTATAGGTAGTCATTAAAATGCAGTGATAGTTTTTATACTGTGAGCAAATTACTTATGCGGCTTCATTTTTCCCCTTCTCTTTAAAGCTGCTTGACACAAGGAGTCTGATTTGTTTTAGTAAATTAGAAGACAGAATTTTTCCCAGATCGAATGAAGACCTGGCCCGTTAATTTCCACACAGCATCATAAATCTCTTTTAAAAAATAAGTAATTCGAGAGACCTTTTAGCTATTAACATGTTGGTTTGTGTTTTAGTTCAGACACATGATTTGAGTTCATCAAAATAGTGCAGTATGTTGGTTGGTTGGTTATTTTGTGTGACGTGCTAACTCATTTCTAACAAATGTGATTTTAGGGCCATCTTGCAGCTGTCTGCAAAAATTAAAGGTGACGTGAAAATCTCTAGAAACACATTTCTACATTTGTCTTAAATCTATTTTCACTCTCTTCTCTATATGAAACAAATTTTCCACTATGCATGTATCGCTTTTAAGTTTTACATTTTGTGCTTTTATATTTTGCATATTTTGAGTGGTTTTATCTGTTTGTTTAAAGTAGTAGAAAGTGCATACTGGTATACTCCTATTAACTTTTGAATAGACAAAGGTGAATATATTTTTAATTGTATCACTGAAATAGAACTTTACATTCTTAAATTAACATGATGTGTTTCTATGAATTTCACATAAGATGGATTTGATATGTCATTATGATATAACTGATAATCAAATATGCACAATTTTCTTTACCCTAAACAAATCCATTTTGAAGTACTCTTATACCAGGGATAGACCAAAAACAGCCTGAAAGCCTACCCATCTTTGCAAGTTTGGCTGGAAAACAACCAAACGCATTCCTTTACGTACTGTCAGTACAGGCGTTCTCATTACAACGGGAGAGCAGGGCAGTCAGCAGACACCACATGCCTCTCAAAGTCTAAAATATTTACTTTCTGGTGTTTACAACAAAAATGTTCGCTGGACCCTAGTTAACACAATTGCATGTGCTATTTGCAAAACAAAAGAAGTAATTTGCCTTATTTCCCTTAAATATGCAAATGATACTGAAGTCTGTAGACTAAAGCATAAGCTAAGGATACTTTATTATTGAGGAGATAAAAATGTTTTAATAAACTTAGTGTAGCCTAAGTGTGCAGTGCTTGGAGAGTCCACGTCGTGGGCAGCGGTGGCCCACACCCTCATGTCTCTCCCCACTCAGTCACGGCTCCCCCGGAGCGGCTGCCAGCCCTGCAGGCTCCGTTCACGGTCAGCGTCCCACACAGGTGCACCATTTCTATCCTTTATACAGTATTTTTACTGTATCTCTTCTAAGTTTAGACATAACAATAATCAGCACTGTGGTACAGCTGTCTACAGTATTCAGGATGGCAACACTGTACAGATTTGTAGCCTCAGAGCAATAGGCTGCACCGTGTAGTCTGGGTGCACAGTAGGTCCAAGTGTGTGCTATGATGTTTACACGACAAAAATCAGCAAATGACACCTTTATCAGAACGTAGCCCTGTGGTTAAGCGACACGTGTCTATACTCTAAATATGCTTAAGAATTATTAAAACAACACATAGTTGAAGAAATAGAAAAGCTATACATAAGAAACAACTAGAACTAATAGAGAATTAAAACGTAAAATCTGAAAAAAACATTCATTGATTTTGATTAACAATAGGTTAGGCACTGCAGAAGAAAATAAAGCGAATTGAACACATAGCACTGAAACTGGAATCAAACCTGAGTGAAAAAAGCTGAAAAACAACCAGCTCCATTGAGCTGCAGAAAAATACCCACTGTTTGTTTGTTTTTCTTGTTTGTTCATTTGTTGCTTTCAGGTTTATATCCTACATATGCGTGAAATCACTGTCACCCCAATAAATGTAATTACACATTCAATTAATTAAGTGAAAAAAGAATAATACAAAAAGAGTAGAGAAAAATGTTGACAGAATGTATAATTGGGTTCCAGGCAAAGAGAAAAAGATGAATAACATATTTGAAACAGGAATGGCTGAATATATTCAAAATGTACTTAAAAGTGTAAATGCTTCAGTGAAGGAGGGCAAGGGAGTAGAAAAAGAAAATATATCCTGGCATGTAGCTTACATCATACGTCAGGATGAAAATGAAATGCATTTCTCCCAAGAGTAGGGATAAGGCAAGATAGCCACTCTCAATATTTCTATTCAGCTTTTGGCTGGTCCTCATCAATCCAGTGGAGAAAACTGTAAAACCAAACCCCACACAGATTAGAAGGGAAGAAGCAAGGCACTCTTTATCTTGCAACGGTTTATGTATATAGAATATTTAACAACAAGGTCTGTAGACTTTGCTTCAAGGGCCAGTTTTTAAACCTTTTACTCTCGCAGGCCATAAAGTCTCTTTGCAACCATTCAGCTCTGAAGTGGTAGTTTGAACGCAGCCACAGACAGTGTTTAAACAGATGGCTATGTCTGTGTTTCCATAAAATTTAGCTTATAAAAAGCAGACCAGTGTTGTCACTGAAAATGAAGGTGTAGGGAACCCTGGGGTCCAGCCCTCCTCAGAAACACCAAACCAGATGGCAAAAACTGCCACAATCAACATTACTGAAACTCTGGAAATTATTCTGAGGTTTACAGCAACCAAGCAAAGGCTTAGCCAGGATAAAGGCCACCGCACCAGGGTACAAGGTCCTTGTGGCGTAGTAACTCACGTTTACCCGACCCAATTCATTGAGCATCTGCCCGTGTGTTAGTTGCTACTCTGAGGGCTAAAAATACGTCAGGATAAAAGAGAAAAATGCTACTGCTCTGTGCCATTTAAATTCTCAAGATAGCAATAGCTAGTACTTACATGTTCCTCTGGGTTCTGGTCACTTTTCTAAATACTTTACGTACTTTAATTCATGCGATCTTCCACAGCACCATATGAGATCAATTCTGTCTCCACCATTCCTGCTTTCCAGATTAGGAAATTGGCTTGCCCAGAGTACCTGGGAGAGTTCAGATGTGAATCCAGACCAGCTGTCTGAGGGTTCGTGTTCAGAAATTCTATGTCGTCCTACTTCTTGCTGTACTCTGGTCATTACTGTTACCACGTATTTAACATTCAATGTCAAGGGCTGAACGATGAGATGAGAAAATGTGCTTACATATAGTAACCAATGAAAACAGGTAATGTTACGTTCTGGGGAGCAGGCTCATGAAAATGATATGGAATGAAATTAACCGCTACTAAAACCACAGTCCACAGGGAACCCCACTTAATCCACTGCCCCAAACATCATGCACTCTTAGAGCATAAAGAAAACGTACTGAACCCTGGCTGGTGTGGCTCCATGGGTTGAGTGACAGCTTGTGAACCAAGGGATCACCAGTTCAATTCCCAGTCAGGGCACATGTCTGGGTTGCAGGCTGGGTCCCCAGTTGGGGGTGCGTGAGAGGCAACCACACACTGATGTTTCTCTCCTTCTCTTTCTCCCCTCCTTCCCTTCTCTCTAAAAGTAAATAAATAAACTCTTTAAAGAAAAGAAAAAAATACTGAGTTGCAGATGATTCTGGCAGATCACATTATTCTGATATTTGAAAAATAACGTTTGAAACCTAGAGTAGCATATGGAAAGTCGAATGGTATTTGAATATTTCTTGAATAACTCTCAGAGTCATGGTTTATAAAGCATTCCTCATCTTATTTTCATAACTTAATGGCTATTATAGAAAGGCAAGTATATTTATAAATATTAGATGTAATTTTACTTAAGTTTTATCTTTAGATATTGTTTGCTTCGATCTTAATTTATGGTTAAGGTTTGTTTAATGTACCCTCTGAATTTCCTAACATCTGTATTTTTGTCTTTTAAATTTACTATCTTTGAAAGTGGATTTTAAAAACCTTTTAAATGTTTCTTTTGATTAATTCAAACATTTTTTCAGTTTTTCATTTATTACAAATTTCTGTTTCAGTTACTATCATTTTGTTATTCTTGTCATTTTACTTCACCATCATGAGGTTTTTTGTTTTTTACTTTTTGTTTCCTGGCCTCTTTAAAACCATGCAGTTGTCTGAGAATCAACAAAATACTTGTGAGCTGAGAGTAGCCTGTGGCCTTTAATTGTGATCTCCATAAAAATGTTCTGCTGCTTGTATATAAATTATAGATTGTTGGTTATTTCAAAATTCTATGAAAGAGGAAGCACATTAAGATATTTCTGTATACATAGATCACCACAACCATGCATACATACATATATACACACACATACTACTTTGCTATATGTGCGCATATAGAAACTTTGTATATATACATACACAGTGCTTAAGAATGGCTATTTGTCAATTGTGAAATCATATGTCTTTTTTTCTTATTTTTGCTTTTCTTTTTAACTTCTTTCACAATGAATATATATCTATTGTGTATAAAAATATGGTTGAAAAGTTAACTGGTCAATCAATAATATTGCTAGATGGAGCCAAGTTTGTTTCAGAATAAAAGGTTTTTATTAGATTTCGCAGGGGATGTGTTTATTGGAATGTTTGTAAAAATAGTTTCAGTAGAGTATTGGTGACGGAGACCACCGTGCAGTTAATAAGAATTAAAGGGCATTTATATATCAATTATGCCACAATAAAGCTGAAATTTTTTTAAAAATCATTAAAGGGCAATGAAAAACTTGGAACAATAAGTGAAGAACCTTCTTACAAAAAGTGTGACAGGGAATCCTGTGCCTGGAATGAGGGGTGGCCCAGGGCTGCTGCTGTGGAAGAGATTTCGTGCACACCCACGCTGATTGGAGATGGTGGTTTCAGGTATGGAAGACAGAGGATATTCTTGATAAAATAAGATTTATGAAGGGGAAAAGTAGGTGGATTTAACTCAAAGGTTGAGAAATGAGTCTGCAAAGGAGAACAGTTCATTCCAATTAGCAAGAAGGAAGACAATTTATCACACAGAAATGAAGAGCAGAGTCCGGATTTGATGCTGGAAAGAAATACAGAAGTGAGACGCTCCTTTGGAATGTTTGCAGAATCAAAGACAGTTTTCCTTTAATCTATAATTTATATATAAGCAGCAGCATGTTTCATGGAAATCACAATTAACAGCCCGCAGGCTACTCTTGGCTTGGAGATGTTTTGTTTATGCCTCAGAGAAATTAGAGGATTCCAAATGAAAATATGGACTTCTGTCTCACTTTGAAAAATTGCACGTATTCTTTTGGTGATTCAAAAAGGTCCGACAGTAACAGTATTTGTGAACAGTATGACTCTAGGACAACTTCTGCTGTTTTAATTTTTCTTGGCCAGAGACTTTATATGAAAACGACAGCCGTGCTGGACGGCGGCAGGCTCTGTTAGAACTACCGCCTTCTACTTTGAAAACCTATTACTCTGACCCATTATTTTCACCCACGGAGACACTGGAAACTGGGTCATCCTGAGTCATCGGTGATGCAGGCAGGACACAAGCGTTACTGTCTTCTCATCTCATGAAATCAGTAACCATTGAAGTGCTGGGAGGGAGGGTAACCTACAGTGTGCTTGGATGAGGCTCCTACATCTCAAAGCGATGAGACAGGAAGAGCCAAAATCTCCTATGAACTTCGAAGACAGTCAGACCGATAGATCGGTCAGGCCGAAGTGTGCATGTTGGCTGCAATGGTAATTGGTAGTCCTCCGTCATAATGCTGTGACTGTAGACTCAAGTTCCCGATGCTGGCCCATCAACACTAGCCCAGTTCTAACACATACTTGTATGTCTTTGCTTTTTTAATGTTTTCAGTGATATTGTAATGACAGTTTAGAGATGAGCTTTTAACGATTTTATTTATTTTTAGTGAGGGGTAAGGGAAGGAGAAAGAGGGAAACAGCAATGTGTGGTTGCCTCTGGTGCACCCCACTACTGGGAACCTGGTCCACAACCCAGGCATGTGCCGTGACTGGGAATCAAACTGGCAACCCTTTGGTTCGCAGACCAGTACTCAACCCACTGAGCTACACCAGCCAGGGTGATCATATAGCTCTTCTAATTTACCCTTTTGTTTTCTTCTAGGCATTCTGAACCCTGTATTTATTTCTCTTACACCATATATGTCTAAGGAACAGACACAGAGGGAGAGGGATGGGTGAGGAGAAAGCTACATCGATGGAAAACATTAATTCATAAATATCTGTAAACCCCAAAATACCAGGACACACTTAAGATCATAATTATTTAATTCTAATATTTAGCCATTAATCAATTTTCCCAAATGGCTTCTTAATTATTTTTAACCCACTGGCATGAGCAATGACTATGCTGTCTGTCATTCCTTAACTTCTCTTGTTCTCCTGCCACATTTTCAAGCTTGGATGAGAACTTCCCTTTGGAAAAGAGGAATCTTTTAATTTGAAACTTGATATATTTTTTGTCGTACTATCTATCACTTGAATAGTTAATTTGTTCAAGAACATAATTTTTAAGTAGATTTTAAATGAAGTGCTGACGCATCTGCAAATGAACACAGTGAATCGCATTGACAGTTTAATCCAAAATTCATGTTTGCAGATGGGCCATACAATAACCATAACTTTAGAGAGGACAGTTAGTTTCCAATATGTATGACTGTTTCTTAAAAGAAATTCCTCATATGCAGCATCTGAGAGATTTCCAAGTATAGAAATTTCTTAAGTCTAAACTATATGACACCTCTTAAAAAGATGAATATGTATTCAATTTAATAAGACAGATTTGTGCACTAGTGTGAAAGATTATTTTAGTCCATACAAGAAAAATTATCCCTTCAAATACTAACCAAACCACATGTGTATTCAGTAGGAAAAAAAATCACTTAAAATATTTACTTTTAATTAGCATTTGTATGCTCTCTGTCTTCTAAGGAAGTGTCAACACATTGGTTAAAAGGGCGGTCAGACTGGTCAGCTCCACCATCCAGCAGCTGAGCGGCCCAGGACAGCTAGCCATCACTCTGTGCCTAATCTGCTCATGTCTGAGAAGATAATAAAGGCACTTTTTCATAAAATTGTTGGGAAGATAAAATAAGTCCATATATGTAAAGCCCTTAGAATAGTGTCACATGTGTATAAAACGTTATAATAAGAACCCAAGTCCTGGCTGGTGTGGCTCAGTGGATTGAGCACCAGCCTGTGAACCAAAGGGTCACCAGTTCAATTCCCAGTCAGGGCACATGCCTGGGTTGCGGGCCAGCTCCCCAGTATGGGGCGCTCAAGAGGCAACCACACATTGATGTTTCTATCCCTTTCTTTCTCCCTCCCCTCCCCTCTCTGAAAATAAATAAATAAAATATTTTAAAAAGAACCCATGATGATTATTACTGACTTATATAAAAATGTAGCCAATGGTATCATGGAGAGTTTCACAAACCCAGCAGTAGAGCTAGGGAAAAGCTCATGAAAGCAATCTATTTTAATGCCATGTGCCATGAAAATTAAGTAGACATCTTATGGCAGACAAATGTGCATGCTAATTATTATCAACATTACTCATTAAAGCTTCAATATTTTAGCTAAGTTGCTGTGAAAGGAACGAAGTTCATAAGTTTGATCCAACAACACATTTTGACTCCCACAGTGTCAGATGATGATTTCGGCTCCAGCTGTGGTACAGCTATTAAGTCGCTGGGCAGCCAGTGTATGATGAGGCAGATTGTTTAATGGGAAAACAGTAGAAAATTGCGTGGGTTTTTACCCAGTCCAGCTGAACTGCACGCTTCCATTCTGCACTAATGCACAATCCGACGAACACACTACTGACCGCGGTGACATTGATAATTGTGCATATTAAATATTGTATCGGAAGAGCGTTCCCTAGTATAAGTTCTGAACGTCATGCATTGTTGTTTTGAAAATACACTCCAAAACTCTTAACCTGAAGATAGAAGACAAACCCTTTGCAGCTGACTTTCATGTAATGGAAGTGCAGGACTGAGGAGTCGTCGGAGTTGGTGAACTCAGTCGCAGTACGATAATGTCAAGAGTGCAGATTGCTTCCCTTTCTACTTTGTTGGCATTGGGACGACCGTTTCATCATCATTTGGTTCATTTCTGAGTCACGGGAATGGCTGAGGTCTTGCCAAGACACAAGAATTACCTGAGACAGAAAGGGAACTAGTTTTCCTATGTCTCTCATTGAAAGAAGAGGAAAATCTGACCAAAATGCTAGCAGATGTCTCTGCATATCTCATTGGCCAGAAGTGGATCATGGGCTAAACCCCTCAGCCAGTCACTGGCAAAGAGATGGGAACACTGTCATCTTAGAACCAATCAGGCTTCACATCTGAACAACAACAACAAAACACAGTCATGGTTCCCTCGTGCACGTGGGTGAATGCGTGGATTCATGTATTCATGAATACGTGATACAGTGTATTCATGGATACAATGAAGATTTTGTTACTAAAAAGCAGAGGAAAGTGAACATTGTCTAGACCATAGTGCCCCCCTAAACAATCAGGAACATCTTTCTCTTCAAAAATCATCATCAACTGCATGTTTGATTATTTACAGATGAGAAATGCTGGCCTTTGCTATAGCCATTGGCAATGTAATCTAGCAAACTGATAAATTCCATTTATTTATTTTTTATTGTATTTTCCCCATTACCATTTAGTTCCCTTATATCTTCCCTCCTCCCCACAATATTCTTTTTTTATTGAGTTAAAATTGACATGTAACATTATAAATTGATATAATTTTATTTGTTTATTATTGTATGTTTTCCATCAAACTGATACATTTCAGATAAATGCATTAATAATTTAACTCACGCACCATCTTTCCAACTTGACAAAAATAAGCCGACCATTTATTATAAGCCAGACCTGAGGTAGGTATTAAATATATCCTGGTAAAAAAAAAAAAAAAAAAAAAAAAAAAAACATGTATGGTAGGCACCTGATGCTGATAAGCGTAGAGGGGTAGGCCAAGCATGAAACAAATGAACGTATATAAAGATGTAATCAACTCAAGGTAAATCATATGCAGGAAAATCACATGCAGGAGAGAGAGTAATGTGTGCACAGGGGAGCTGTGTTAGCGTGTGTGATTTGGGGATCTGAGGGCGTCTCACTGAGAAAATGGCCTTGACGTTGAGTCCTGAAAGGTGAGTGCCTTTGGTCAATATTATGCGAGCAGAACTGAGCTGTGTTCCTTCTGGGTGGGAGTCTCTAGAGCCTGAACAGCATTAAAGTTTTCCCTCATTAAAGTTCCCATCACTCCCAGAGATTCAGTGATTCCTAAGGACAAAAACAATACAGGGAAATTGTGAAAAACTCGAACAGGTGTGAAAAGCGAACTGTTTTGCTTGTATGTCATGAGAGTTGAGAGTCATTTTTACTGACCCATAAACAAGCTCCTTCCGACTGATACAGAAAGATGATACTATTATCTTGTTTTAGCAACAAAGAGACCCTGGCTTTGAACTCTGGGCTAAGAAAGCTTTATCACTCACCACTAAGGCCACTGCTTCCCTGAACCCCAGCAGTGTTTAATCTTGGTTGACAAAGCTCTGGAGTTCTCTAGGGACTCAACGGGATAGAAGGGAGAGCTTTTGCAGGGACAGAAAGGTCCATCTCAGCCCTTCCATGTGACTTTTTTAATCAGCCCCTCTGCTCACCCTCCATACACCAGGCTTCTGGGTAAGACTGTAGGTAACCCAGTTTGTCTCTTAGTGTATTATATAGACCTTGTCTGCAGGAAGTCTGTGTACACAAAAAGGAAGTAGTCAGCCGAGTGTCTTTAACACAATAAAACTCAAAGAATAAGAATGTTTTTGGGGGTCCTCAGCCTTGACCGTTAGGACATCCCTGCTCTCCTGTGCTAATCATTTAATTGCCATCACTCACCTCTAACTTCCTCGTGCTCTCCATGAGGATTTTTCTCCTGGGGGCATCTGTCCCGAATAACAGATGTGGGTGCAGTTACACTCTCCTGGAGGGTTCCATTTCTCCTTATGCAATAACGACGTGCTATTTTACGTTGCTCTTTCTACAGTAATCATTTGTCATGTGGTCAGTACATCAGTCTCCCGTGAATTGGGCGAATGTTTGCCATTTCCACTAAGGTCACGCCCCTCCAAGCGTGTGCAAATACTACAGACAGACCCAGAATTTATAACCTTATCTCTCTCCATAACCCTGAGGTACTGCCCGGGCAGGAAGCCAGACTATTTATCTCCGGGGCATCATCTCTACCTCAGTGAGCCGCACCGTGAACATCAGGGTGTCCTGTTTTTGGTTTTGGTTTTTTTCTTGTTAACGTTTTCTCTACTTTTAACACAGTCAGGAGAACTAAGAAGCTGAGTAGCTCTGCTCTCGCCAGAATATAAATTCCATCACGAAAGGAAGTATCAGACTTTGAAACTATGTGCTTTTTTTTTTTTTCCAAAGTACCAAGCTACATCTTAAGGGAGATTTATGGTATCATTGTGTCTTGAACAACTACCGGTCCTTCTAGATGTTCCTAACCTTTCAAGAAAGCAAAGTTAGCATCAGGAACATTGCCTGCCTACTTCAGAAAATTCAGCCTTGCTACGTTTTATTAAAATTCACATTTGAAGTACTACAAGTGATGTTACTACGTCCTGCAATGCTACACCTAAATAAACCACAATTTTTAACCCTAAATGATTCAGAACTAGAAGCATATCATAAAAGAAGATAACTAAATGCCAGCACACATTATGAAACGGGAATTTTTTCACAGCAAAATTTCAGCCATGGAGCTAGGATGTAAAAAAGCATAATTATGTGACTACTGTTTTTGTGTCCCATTCGGGTGTATTTTCTAAAGAATAGCCACAATGGGACATTTAAATATCTCTGGAATGGAGCTACAACCAAACCCTAAATGCAGCTTCTCATACATTAAAATTCGTGACATCATTTGAAAGCTTTGGAGAGGCAGATTGAACACCGGACAATGGAAGTTTACGAGAAAAGAAAACACAAAAACATAAACATCTTTCTTTTCCATAACAGTCCTCTGTTATCATTCATCTAAACCACACTTCTCTCTCACTGCAGCGCCCAGGAAGGAAAAACACCCCGTGGCAATCCATATGGACAGAGTGTGACTTTTCGGGTCTTTATTCTCCAATTAGACTTCGTCTTTTTCTCAAAAGTTCCAAAGTCAAAGAGACCTCAAAATGTTATTGTTTTAAATATTTCTCCAGTGGTGTGTTTGTTTTATTAGTGATGGTCATGCCCTTAACTAATAGATGAGTAGGAGTGGATTTTATCTAAAAAAAATCAAGACAACAAACAATAATGAAATCAGTTGTTCAGTAAAGTCAATTAGATCTTAATTTTGCTTGATTGAGTTTGCATCCTTTAACAAACTTTAATTCTATTAAAGAAAGATAGAGTCTTCCTTTCTGGTGGAAAGACAGGATTAACCTGGCATGCAGAATGGGGCGTTTTTCAGCGCCCCATTGGGATAGAGAATGGGAGAGAATTTATCACCCCAGTGATGCCTCTTTGGCACAAGAATCATTTTAGTTTCCTTGATTTAAAGAAAGTGCAGACACAGGAGAAGCCCTGAGAGCTAAATGGAAGTTACCTCTTTGGTAAGAAAAATTTACATTGAAAGGAATTCTCCATTTGTAAGCCTGTCTCCCTCACTGGGCCAGTAAGAGAGGATGACCAAATCTCTAAAAATTCTTTTTTTTTCAAGTTAATTTTTTAAATTTTTTAATTACAGTTGACAGTGATTGCACATTATATAACTTACTAAGTGACCACTCATATGACGCCATGCATAGTTATTACAATATGACTGACTGTGTTCCCTGTGCTGTACTTTACATCCCCGTGACTGTTTTACAACTACCTGTTCATGCTTCTCCATCACCTTTTTCACCCAGCCCCCAACCCCCCTCTCCTCTGCCAGTCTTCAAAATCTAAAAACTCATCAGTTGAGAAGGGAAGGACTTAAATCTGCATAACAACCCTACCCTGTTAATTGTGCTTTTCCTGACAAACTCCCATAACTATTTCCCAAACCCCAACATCCTCTGTCCTTAGCTACAGATGTAATTTAAGGGGATGGCTTCTGCCTTTTTGGAGAGTTTTTCTGGGCGTCTCCCAAGTGTACAGCAGGTATAGATGTCATTACATCTGATCCTTTTTCTCTGATTAACCTGTCTTTTTATTACAGTGTCTAAACCAAGAACCTAGAAGGGCAGAGGAAAAGCTCTCTTTTCTCCCCACCCATAGTCTTTGAGATAGCAATTAGAAACAGCAGAAGCTTTTCACATAACTGCCTGATGAGAATTTTAGTCCGCAGTGCCTGGCATTGTATCCTCCAAGTTCAGAAGCAAATGGAATGATTGCATTTGCAAGTCAATGGAGACAGTGACATGTGAAATTCTTTGTTATTAATATTCTGCTGGATGGCCATTGACCTTAAAGGAGAACGGTTTCAGAAAAATTGAAACAGTAACATTGCAATTCAGAAGAATGGCTATTGTATTCCAAAGTTACTGAGGAATACATCAGAAGAGCCCAGGGATGCATTGGAAAATGTCCACTCCACGTAATACAGAAAAAATCAAATCCTCTAAACCATGTGGAAAAATAGTATTTTCCTAGTATATATAATACCCTTTGGTTTCACCACACTGTCTTTGGTAGGTTACTATTGAGACTTTGTCATCCACACTGAGCCACTATAAGAAAACATGGACTGGCCATGGCCATGGACGTCCCCTGGATTTTTCATAAGCATTTATGCAACAGTCGATTCCAGAAGCTCCTGTTCAGATGACTTGTAGACGTGGATAAACTCTTGAAATTGGGTGACAGACAGAGAAGATAGATGCTTCCACCTCAGACGTTATATATGTGTGGCCATAGATATTGGGTCCCCATGTAAATGTTAACAAATTAAATTCTGTGAAATTTTACAACATTTCAAGCCTTGAGTATTTATATCTTCTGAGTAAAACCTCCTGGAGCCTTGGAAAAAGATTTCGGTTTCATGTAAATATTTCTTCAACGGAAAATATAAGCAATCCTTTTCAAATTTTATTCACTTTTTACACACAGCCCAAACTTCTAACATTTTTATTCTTTTGAGCAAGGGGTGGTTAAAAAGGTGACTTGAACAACTGTCCCTTCCGTGTTCAAATGTGTATTAAATCCTTCATGCTCGGAAGGCTGTTTGCTTGAACTGATCCTTGGCCTAGGACAACCTATGCACGTGAACAAGTAGAGTGTTGGGGAAGAAGAATGTTTACCCTACAAAGGTTCTTTCAGCCGGTCTAATAGTCAGACCAACAAGGGACAGATTAACTGGAGAAAAATAAATTTTATGTTTTGTGTACAGGAACCCCACTTCCAGGAGAGTTTCTAAGACAGAAAGGTGAAAAGTGAAAGGAGGTGAATATGTCATCTCCGTCCAAGGGATGAGGTAAGGGTTTCAGGAGGAGGAGGGCTATTTGCAGAGTGATAGGAAGAGCAAATGTTCAGCAATTAGATGTTTGCCTTGCTGTAAAGATGGGCCGTAAACATTTATTTCTGGCGGTAACTCCTGTGGACACGGCCCCTCATTTCAACTTTTTAGAGGAGAGGTAAAAAGTTTCTCCTCTCCGAGTGAAACTTTGGTAACAAGATAAAAATCACCATTTTAAATCCTTTGCATTTTGTAAAAAGCTGAAGAAAAATAAGGTTTAGAGAAACTCACAATCAGACACATTCTTAGTTAGTGTACTCTAAACAGTGTAAAATGTAATGCAGCCCACGCAGTGGTTACAGTTTTGTGTTTGTAACATTGACCTTACGTTTTATATATTAGGTTACTCATGTAGAAAAAAACATGTAATGCCAAAGGATGGTTAAGAAACAGTGATGCCATTACTATAATTCATGTTCATAAACTCAAATAAATTTAGATATCGTAAATTTTTAAGGATCTTGAAACCAAAGCTCACCCAAAAGCATCATTTTTAAACAATAGCGGAAGCCTAGGAAGGATTACTTCGTTTTGTTGGGTGGCTGCTGCTGCTGTTGCTGCTTTTCTTCTCCTCCTCCTCCTCCCGCTTCCCTCCTCCTTTCTTCTTTCTTTTTTCTTCTTTCTTCAGTTTAACCAACTACCTAGAAGCAAATTTTGACTATCAGTCCTACTTCTGGTTCCACAGATCATAACATCAACCACCAGATTAGTGTCTAATCTAATCGTGCCTAATGAATGCAGTTGCTGACTATTTGTTCGGGCTAAAGGAGTCTCTTATCCCTACATCAGGCCAGTAGATTGCACGGCATTGATGGCTTGCTCCCCTGGGCAAAGCAATACCTATATTAGGAAACCAACCAATTTATGAGAGAAAGTAAGATATCTATTGTTCCTGTTTGCTACTCAAAGCATACATGATTCTCATTGTTTTGATGTTATTCGTAGGTGTCTGGGGCACAGAAAATGTGACAAAGCATGCAGTGAGTTAACAAGCTAAGAGCACATGAGAATTCTAGAAGTGTATTAGTTTACATTTTGATTCCCTACCTAAATTTTAATCAGTGTACATTATTGAAATAGCCAGTAGCTAGATTAATTATTCAGAGTAACAGAATTCTAGGTTGTCCCTAAAATAAATCAAACCACCTATGCAAGTGTATAGCTCTGGAGATAAGCTCTGTGTGCTGTTGCTTTGAGAAAAGAAAAGGAAATAGATAAATCCTTTGCCCACAGTTATTTATGATTGACTGGAGAAGAAAAACTTATAGACACAAAACACTGTGAGGCAGACCCAAAGCACCCCAACTGTTAGCACTAATGAAATGGTGGGGTTTGTTATCATGAAATACAAATATGGAGACTGAATAACCTTTGGGAGTTTAATTTCGATTACGATTGTAGTAACTATCATAAATTTTTCTATTGAAAAACATTAAATATTTTATATTGGTCATTAAATAACATTGTTCAGTTTGCGTTTTCATACTTTTTCAAGCGTTGAGATGATTTCAAGTGCATGGTATGTTCCCTGATGCTCTTTGATTTTGGCACCGAGAACCAAAATGAAAAGTTGCTGATTCATAGCTCAGAACTATTTCAGGTACGAAAAGTAGCATATGTACATCGATGGTGTTTAGGTCACTATTTTGTTTTAGCGCAATGCAGGATGGCATAAAACTGTGCACTGTGTGTGTGCATCTTGACACACACACACACACACACAAATAATACCTCACAAGATACCTCACCCATCAGTGGGGAAATGTTGCCTCATCCCGAAACAAAGTAATAAATTAAAATTTTCAGTTTTATCTGGATTACCATACTATATAAAGAACGTTGTAATTCAGATCATCAATCACTGAGGTCTTCCAGAATAATACAGAAATACATATTACTGTGTATGTATAAACATGTATCTGTGTGTTACTGAGATGTAGTAAGTGATTACATTGTTGTTAATAAATCAAAAGTTGCTTACTTCAAAAGATATGTCAGCATATTTTAGACTCAGTGTTCAAATTCAGAAGAATAAAATGTTATGATTTTTAAAACCTGTGAAATGTGCCCGGTTGGTACCATCTCATTTTAACTGAATTACAGAATAAGGATTATTGTGACATGATAAAGCACGATATTTAAATGGTCACAGGGCACAAGAAGAAACTCAACTTCTTATAAATAAGCAAATAATCAACTTGTAATTGGAAAAAATCTTAAGTGCTGGAGGTGTAAATTTTAGTGATTAATTTCTAGTCTCTCATAGATTTGTATTAATTTAAAAATGTGAGAAAAACAATAACATTATGTATATATTTTCTACATCATCAATTTGACTTTTATTATTTCATATTTAATTGTAAAGAAGAATTTAGACTTGAAATAGATGGTCTTGGGTACATAATTTGCCTGCAGTTTGCAGGATGTGAAAGTATTGTTTTATGGTGCTCAGTTTTTATACAAGCACTGTCAAAATAGCATTATTGTTTCATTTCATTTCATATTCTGTGTGTTTTATCACTATACAAACATATGATGATGATAACTTAAATACAGATACTTTTTACATTTTAAAAAATATCCTGATATACTCAGGTGAATGTCTTTAGAATCTAAATTTGTACATGAATTCCATAAAAGATAGTATCCAATTGTTTCCTTTCCTTTATATGTACCAGAAATTCTAAGCATTGTTGTTTTCGTCATTCTGGACAAGGAATGGAGACAGTAGTAATGATTCAGATTAGTTGGAAAACTAGCGTATAATATATAAACGTAAAATTAAAAAATATATATATTGTATATCTAACCCAAGAACACCTTAAAATTAATTATATCTAAAAATGGAAGAATAACAACAGAAGTAAAAGAATTGATTCTAAACACCAGAAATATTTTCAAATTTCACTTGAAATATGTTAAGATTTTATCCTTTTAAAATGTGTTACCAAAATTCTAGATTACTGATTTTCTAAGACTATTATAGGGGGGTGCATCCCACTGCCAAAGTCCCCCTTATTTCTCAGAATGCTTGTGCACTCACCCCATTATTTCTCAGAATGCTTGTGCACTCAAAATTAGGGTGTCGATAACGACAACAGTAACCTATTACAAGTAGCGAAGTTGCCTAGAGGAATACGGGTAACAAATATCTACTGGTCATTTTCTACAAAGCATAGAAGAGAATTTTGATAAATGTGTTGGCAGAGAAGAATTTAAAGCAAACAAAAACCATTCTTAGTATTTAATAATGCTATGTAACTTTTTGTACATGTCAGCAATTTAGATAATTCATAAAGAATGACAGTCAGACAAATACCCATAAACCACCTGCAGTTAAAGGGGACCTCGACAATATAACTGATCTACCTAGGTACTTCCTGCCATCCTGTGTCCCTGAAACACCTCAGAAATACCACACACCTGAACAGTAAAAATAACTGTGGAACAAACAGAATTTTATTTTGATGAGGCTGAGGGTGATTTAAAAGCTCAGTGGCTTTTTCACTGGCTGGTGTGGCTCAGTTGGTTCGAGTGTTGTCCTGTACCCCAAAAGTCTGAAGGGTCGATTCCCAGCTGGGGCACATACCTGGGTTGCAAGTTCCGCCTCTGGTTGGGGCACATACGGGGGTGTGGGGGCAACTGATCGATGTTTCTCTCTGCCTCTGTCTCTGTCTCTCTCTGTCCCTCTCGCTCGCTCACTCCTCCTCTCTGTCTTACTCTTTTGCTAAAATCAATAAACATATCCTCAAGTGAAGATTAAAAATAAAAAAAAGCCCAGTGGCTTTTATTTCCTATTTAGTCTTTTCTTAAAAGAGTTTATTTATTTATTTTTAGAGAGAGGAGAAGGGAGAAAGAGGAGTGGAGAATCATCAATGTGTGAGAGATAATCAATTGGTTGCCCCTCACACACCCCCAAACTGGGGACCCAGCCCACAAGCTGGCACTCAGTCCACTGAGCCACACCAGCCAGGGCCCATTTAGTCTTTACTGGGAATGTTTCTTCTAAGAAATAAGGAAAAATCCACATTTTCTAAAGCAATGCTAATTTAAAGTCAGACTTCATTGGGTTAAACGCTTCACATTTTATTATATGTACCTTAACACGACAGTCACTACTTACACTCCATGCTATACTTCAAGTATAAATATAATATTAATAATTAATAACATTATAAATCCATTGTAGAATTCTGGTTTTGTAATTCTGAGTGGGCCAGTGTTCATAAAAGGAAATGGGTAAAAACGCAGACAGTAGGCCCATTCATTGGCAAAACGTGCAGACGTGGCGCGGATGGATTCCCGCATTATGACGTGCGTGCGACAGGCCTTGAAAGAACGAAAGTGAAAGCGATGTTTCATATACAAACACGAATGCCTCTCCCTGTCGTGCAGAAAATAGGGCATGGTGCTTTAAAAAACTGGGAAAAAAAAGTTTTGGCATTTTTGATACAATATGCTGGGTAGATAATTAGGCAGAAAACATCTCAAACTACATTTCAAAAAAATAATAATAGTTACTTAATTAGTAGCAGTCATAGACACCAAGGAAAAAGTCTGTTTGGGAATAATGTTTCTCTGTTTTTGAAATAAAATGCATCAACCACTGTTAAAGCTTTCAAAGCACTCCAGTTTGGAATGGTCACAAAATTAAAGTTAGAACCATATAATTGTCTTGTGTATTTTAATTAACTCAGGCTTCTTAGCTGGTTACGTGAGTTTCAAAGGGAAGTAATATAATTTTTGGCGGAGGGGAAGAAGACATATCAGCCTCTTTGCCTATGAAAGTCAATTCTCACAAAACAGAACCCGTGTGTAACAATATTAATGGACCTTAATTTAAATACTCATTTTATAGAGAATTTTTCCTAAATGTCAGGACTTGAATGGACACCCCTGTTACATGTTTGCATATGACCTTATGCTCGCGACATCCTTGCCTCTGTCACATGCGATACCTGCTTTCTGTTCTCGCTTCCTACACAGCGCACTCCAGGTGTCTGGAATGCGACCACATGCCCGGGCACATGGTTGGCAATCCATAAATACTTGTCAACTAAATAAATGATGGAGCTTTTGGGTTGAAATGTTAGAATATCCTACCAAATTATTCATTAACTTTGGAGTCACTCAAGGGGCGAGGGAAGCAGTGCATGAATCACCTCCTCTGTCATCTGACATGTCTGCATTCCCTTATTTCTCCATCTTGCAGGTTTTATTCCTCATATGAGCCCCTCCAGTTGAGCTTTTGAAGCCACTCCCAAACACATCTTGCCCCTCTTCAGTTTCCCTAAAGCATTTTTTCTAAACAGATCCCATAAACTTTGTTCTTTGTACTCAGTACTAACTTAGGAACTGAAGACAAAGGCCTGGCATTGTTTTCCTATAGGACTTGATACCTATGACCTAGAATATGCTTGTGATGTTGTATTTTTGTGCACTTTGTGGGCCTTGTCCCAATAAAGATTAAACAGCTTCAAAATCATATTTTTTCAACATGGTACTGGATATAAACAGACTCCTAGATTATTTATTTTCCTCAATATATTTTTATTCAATATCAATATAATTTTAATCTTAGTAGCAACCTACCTATGTAAAAGAAACTACTTAAAACTTACTTTAACTGTTAAGTATGTGAGCCAGGCAGGAATACTACCCAAAGAATCAGGTTTTGTAGGAATGCAGTAACAGATATCTAGAATCTACTCTGGAATTTTAGAGTGGAAGCGAACAAGAACCTGAGTAGCCTTATGGAGTGATAAAATGGCTTTAATGGATTTAATTAACCTACCCTATAAGAAATGAAAATTAAGGAATCACTCTTGTCTGAACTGAGCTATTAACATAGTTTTAACTGCAGTCTTTATGGCTAGAAAGTCTTAGAGCAGATGGCAAATTTATAGTCCTTTTCCCCTATGGAGAAGAAAGAAGGAGAAAATATATTTCAGGAACTGTATGCGTTTCGTGCATAAACTCCGGATGCAAGCGGTTGGAACCATTTCTAAATGGTGTATGAAAGTGACCATCGTTTATTCTCGAACTGTATAAACAACACATATTTTCATGCCGCGGCAAACTTTCCATAAAGCGGAGAAGAAACTTCTCTGAGGTACTAGCAATGGTTTCACTGGAATAACTGAGAGAAAGAAATGAATGTGTATCTGTTATTTAATTCATTTTAAATACAGACGCAGTTAATCTATACAATGTTTGTGAACTAGATGCTGGTCCATTAAAGCGCTAACAGAGCACAGAGTTCAGTCAGGATGAGATGTTGACTATTTAATCTGTTAAGTATGGGTACCAACCGTGCTTGGTAGAATTATGTGCATTAATCAGTGGTCACAAGTCCGACATTGTTGGGAACCGCCATCCCTGGTTTCAGAGGCTATAACCCCCCATGGTTAAGGCTGAGTCAGACTCAGGACCATAAGCCACTAAGGAGACAAAGCCTGTCTCCCTGGCAGAAGTGCCACCTCTGCCCACTTCACCCTGCTTGGCCCTGAGCTTGGCCAGTTAGCCAATGACGGGTAAGAATCCTCAAGGGAGGATCAACCTAAGACAGGCTGTGGTCACCAGGGATAAGCTCGCAGGGAAGGACTCTGGGGGGCTGTGGCAAAAGGGGTTGATGGACCCTCGCCCCTTGGCTTTGAAATAGCCTGAGTCCTCATTCTGTCTGCAAGAAGTCTCCTAATCTCTTGGCTGCTTTACTTCCCTGTCTGACTTGAGCCTGAAGAGATAACAGAGGGCGGTGCAGTCCTGTGATGAGAGGGGCGGATTCCCTGGGGAATCAGGCCTAAGGAAAATACTTACATTCCTGTGAAACCTACTTAATTTGTACCCTCAGTTTAAAAGATAAGGGTCCAGACCTGAGATGAGTCTGGTGCCTAAAGTTTTATGGCCCTCTAGCTGATTGGCTGTAGCTCAGACTAAGCCCTGGAAGTTCTCTGTAAATCCTGTATTGTTTAATCCTTGCTGGCTGACAATGATTGATGAGCTTTATCTGCATTCCTATGCCAATGAACCTAATAAAAGCCCATGGAGAAAAAGGATCAAGGCCCTTCTCCCTTGAGAGATTGGCCACTTTTCCTCCCCAAGCAGATCATGTCTTGGTAGTCTTTTTCTTCACCAGTGGCGGAACCAGGGGGCTGCATTAAAGACCCCGGACACGACATCATTGGCGTGGCCGTTCTGCAGCCCAGCGGACACAGGCCAGGTTTGCCCTCAATTACACACAGTGGAACAAAACAGCAATTTAGAAACAAATACACGTATATGCTGATTTTAATACAATTGTTCCAGTTTTTCATTACACTTCCTCATTTCCTTTATGACAGTCGACGTCTTTGCAAGTTAGTATATCCGATATTGTTTAGGGACACAGGGTTAGCGGGGTCTGAGCTAGGAGAGCAGGCTGATGTGACTGGGGTCACTCACTTACCTGGGGACAGCAGGCCGCCAGCTGACTTAGGGGAGTCTTCATTGGAGGGACATGGTTCAGCTCCTTTTACCTTCCGTCCAGCTGGACCTGGCATGTTCTTGTGTCGATGGCAGGGGAACAAAAGAGAGTCCCATCACGAAGGAGGACTGAGCCTCTGCCAGTGTCCTACATGGCAGTGCCCCCTGGTCAAACCCAGTGACACCAGTGAGCCCTGGGTGGAAGGGACAGCCCATGTCAGATGGCCGTGGTAGGAGACCATGTCAAAGTACAGGGCAAGATGAATAGCTACAGGAAGGAAGAGACAACTGAGGACATCAGTGGCATCCAACGCTGTCCACCTTCACAGATGCATGTAGTCCCGTCCTTTCAACATGCAACGATGCTTGTAGGAACCCCAACTCCAGGAGCCCCAGAAGTACCAGCCCACCATGGGATCGGGTTCAATGCCTGGAATTTGAATCAAGGGCCGGGTCTCTGTATCTCCCCCTGGTCCAGAGCTACAACACACGAAGATCTGTGTCCTGTCATAGAGCTGACACTCAGCGGCCGACACTCAGCGGCGGACGATCAGGGAGCATGAAAACAGAAGGAATGGCAGGTCCTTGGCATGTACCAGTCAGTCTACGTGGTGTGTGTTCCCTGGGCCAGAGCCGGCAGGTCACTGCACAGTGGAGGCCAGGAATGCTCCTTTGTGAGGCTGAGCTGCTTTCTGCTCCCCCCAAATGGCTCCCCAGGCCATTCCCCAATTTTCTTCCCAGTTCTCAATTCATACTCTAGATTTCCTTTCTTCTCTATCACCTTCGAAGCCTTTTTATAAGAGGACATGTAAAACTGTTCTCCTCTAGCTGTTTTCTCAGCATGCCTCTAGCTGTAGAAACCATCTCATACGTCAGTCAGTCTCAGTAAATTTTAGTTGAGTCTGGTGGCATTTTTAACAGAACATTAGAGATCGGTGCATCGGAGACTAAAACAGCCAGACCCATGAACGTTTTGAGAGGTGCCTGTCTCTTTAGACTGACTGACTAATACTCTGAGGTGAGCCTTCTGTGGAAACCTATTCTTCACGCGAGCAGGTCTGTTTGGCATGATCTAAATTCTTCCAGAAGCCATGAGAAGTGAGCTGACAACCGCACCGCTGATTGGCACTTTCCAATGCCGGCCATGTCTTCTTGGCAATATCCCACATCTAATCTCGCCTCCGGCTTTTAACTTATTTGAAACACCTTTTATTTGGCTGGAGAGTCTAGACACAAAAATGAGTTTTATTTTTCAATCAGAATCAGAATAGTTCCTTTAAATGCTTTGGAATTTACCAGGTATTTTTTGAGTTCCCCTACTTATTACACATAAAGGACCCAGCTCATGCCTTTAATATGTTGACTAAAATTATGCTCAAGTCCAAAATTTATAATATATATTTTTACCTTCCTAGTTACTGAAAACAACCGCAGTACCAAATGTTTGGCCATCAGAAATATGGGTTACCAGTTTACAATCTTCTATCATAGTTCCTCACTGTTTTCTAGCATGCCAAGCTTCTATAACAATTTTCTTCCCATTTTTAAGCCTTTAATTACCACTTAATCCCCCCAGTTGTTAGGTGTTTGGTTCTGGCTGTGTTCTACTTCTAGGGATCCAGTTCCGTAGTAGTTTGCTCTTGATACAGCATTGCTGCAGAATAAACAAGGAGCAAATGTCAGAGGCGCTCCGGCAAGAAGTGCTTAGTTCCCACTGGGACCAGTCACTTGTCAGAGGATCAAGAGTCATGAGTGGATTTTCAGAGCTGAGGGATTAAAACAGTCATTTGGTTCCATACATCCATGTCACGTGTACTAAGGTACTAGTTGAGATCAATGAGAAAGCATGCATGACAATACCCTGTCTCACATTTGCTAACATCCCATTGGCCAAAGCAAGACACATGTCTGATCCCAAAGTTAAGGTCAACCACAGTGGGATGCTCTGGGAAGTTATAATGCAAGAATTAGGGCCCTCAAAACGATCCACCACAGAAAAGTTTACTGAATTGCCAGCTTTATGCTGTGTTGATTATAAATCTACATAGTTCAATCAATGCTCAAAAAGTCCAATAACAGTAGACATGAATATCTATCCTGAAAACTGCATACTTCTGTGAAATAGCATTCTTTTAAAAAATAAGTTAACTTTCCAAGTAACTGGTATCTGACCCTAATTTCTGGATAGCAATGGTTTTCTGATGATCAACTTTCAAGTAAGTGTCACAGTATCTCTTGCATTCTTACAACATACTTGGTATCCAACTTCATTGATGTGTGGGGCCCATGATGAAGCGCAAAGCCCGTGGAAACCTATTGTACATGAGGCACCATCAGTCTCGGAGTCGGAAATCATGGGTTGCGTATTTCTGACTCAAAACCTATTACTGTGTTGGTCATGCCCAGCCTGTCTCAGGGGTGCAGAGACAAGCTGTAAAACACAGCTCTGCAGCAATACCGCATCGAGGACTTAAACATGTGTTAAGAGGGTAGATGTCATTTTATTGAAATTAGTGTTCTCATATCCCCTCCCCCCAAAAAGGACAGCAGGGAACTTTTGGAGGTGATGGGAGTGACCATAGTCTTGATTGTGGTGATGCTTTCACGGGTGTGTACGTATGTCTAAGCCCATCAGTTTTATGCAGTAAATGTGTGCACTTTTGTTTGTCAGTTATACCGCAATGAAACTATTCTTTGTAATAAAGAGAAAAGAAGTAAATTAGCCATTCAGGGGCTGTAGTTCAGGTTCAAATTGTCTCAAATCCTTAAATGTAGTTGGCCTTCCCCTGGACTGATAGTTCTGTGATGGAAAATAACATTGTTCCAGAAAGCACATAATCTCTAAAAATAGTGTTGCAAATATAACATCTGACATAGACAGAATAAAAATATAGTTGGGCATAATAAAAATGATACTACAACTATAACTGATGTAAAAAATAAGAGATCCACACAGACTATTAGAGTTATAAAAACAGATTTTGAAATAAAAGAAACATTGAGAACTAAAATCTATGCAGAAGATCTCACCATTGACTTGGGCCCCTCCAATGGCAATGAGAAAAATTGCAAGGAATCAGAATGAAAACAGTGTTCATCCTCAGATCCTATCATAGAGCAAGATAGAGTTCACCTAATTTAAATATGTAAATATTACACAAAATGAGACTAGAATACAACATAGCTAATATAATGTAATGTAGTAGAATATGATTATCATTCTAATTTAGGTAAGGTAATATTGTATTTGTTGACCTTATGAACTAGACCATGAAACACATTAGTTCTTTAAAGGAAGAACTTAAAATAGTCGTGGTGTAAAACCTTAGCAGTGTGTCCGTCAGCATAATCAGAGGCGACCTCATTGACTCCTGTTTATGTAGCAAGATTAGAAAATAATAAAATAAGCCAGCCCAGTGGAGGCGTGTTCACTCCTTTAACAAGTATCTATTGTTAAGGGAGTTATCTTTGCCTTAACCGTATGCATGTTGTTAGGCCCAAGGGCCTCTTCCATCCTTGTCAAGGGGAGTGCTAACCTTCTCTCCTTTCATACAACACTGAAGGAGTTATCTTTGGAGCCAGCACTGTGACATCAGCATACAAAGCAAGTCAACCCTTCAATCCTATAATCTCATGGGGAAACATATTAAGCAAGAAATTACAGGAGGTTCCTGGATGCTTTGGGAGCGCATGGCCAAGTGCACTAGAAAGTGTGTGTTGGTGGAATGCACTCCAAAAAAGTTGATTTCCCCCCCTTCTCAATACCTCGCTGTGGGCCTAGCTGTTGCATGAAAGAAATGGAAGTAAAAAGAAATTATTTTTTCCCCTCCCGACATAATGCCCATCTTGGTTATCTGTACAAACGGGGAGAAGCGGCCGTGTGGAACATCAAGAATACCTGGTAATCATGAAGCCATAAACGCGGAGCGAACCATTCCAACGCTATATATTTTAGTGGCTTCACCTTCCTGGGAATATTTGCTTCAGTGCACATTAAAATTAGTTTGCGTTCTCTGTGCACACACTATCAAGATGTTAAGGGAGCGAGTGCCGGAGGTAAAAAGCGTGGCTAGCGACGCCTTTTCCGTAGCTGATGCGCGGAGCAGAGGCTCTGGATGGACAAGCCTAGGCCTGACCCATGACGTCATTCTTCCCATCTCACAAACACTGTTCTCTTCACTCCACGTCCATCTGGAGTGAAGCCATCAAAATGATTCGTGAATAAGCTACATAGGAGCAATTTTGGAATTCTTTGAAAATAGTTAAAAATAAACCATTGCCGAGACTTGTAACTAGTAAAGGGAGTGGTCGGTGGTTATTAATAAAGCAAACAGCGCCATCTACTGACTACACAATTCCAGGGTAAGAGTGGCCGTCGGGTTCTGCAGAGTGATGATACAGCATCATTTCCCCAGTGTGGTCTTGCTACCGCCCTGAATCCCCTATTCTGAGTTTTCCAAGGATCTGTATTCAGTCGAAGTGACGGCAGTTAAATCTCTGGTTATGCTGCCGGTGGTGGAGTTCGCATGTCTAGTTTTGCTCGGGACTCCGCACAATACCGCTCATGTATCAGCACTCAGTCATCTTCCCTTGGGGGATAATTGTAGGAAAACATGTAAAAGTCTATTGTAATAAGCAAGCCTGAGATCCTGAGTCCTACCAACAACGTGAGTTTCAACTTTGAGGTCAAGGTGACGTGTTGTCAAACCTTGTGCTTTTATTATTTCCGTGCTTGCTCTGTGCCAGCCAAAGGCTCCAACCTCACTGGCAAAGCCGTGGCGTGGGCCTTGATTTACAGCTATGCTGTGCCCCCCTGGGTGTCAGGGAGGCTGGTACCTTTCCGTTTGCATCAGGCCTCAGTGGGCCCTCTGCAACCTACCCTCTGGGCAATGGCCGAGGGGCCAGGGACTGAGTTTCTGCAAACAAGCTGGATCTTAAAGATTGCAGCTGAGCCTGTCGTGTAATTCCTAACTTGACAGACCCTCACAGGGATGGGTATAGAGAAGAAAACGTCTGCCCACTTCCCAGAGAAACCGGGCAATGGATAGAGAGGTGAGTGTCTTCTGCAGACCTCCTGGTTACAAGCTTCCCACATCTATTACCGAAGAAATCAGGAGGAACTCCCTACTTCTGCATGGAAAGGGGCTGAAATACTAGGCGTGTGAATCATGTTCCCTGGTGAAGAAGCTATGTATTGTGTTCTAAAATTGTAAGCTGTGCTCGACAGAAGAAGACATTCAGGCAGGACCAAGGGAAGGATGGGGGGACCCGCACTACTGACCTTCAGGAGACCTTCAGGGGAGCAGGGGCCATCACAGGGCGCTGAGGATGCAGAACCTCGGTGACTGGCAAGCAGTGCAGGAACGACTCAGGAACAGGGAGGGGAAAGATTCCCCCGGCTGGAAGTCCTCCCTATTTGAGTATTGAGAACAGAGAGCAGGCAAGGTTCAAGACCATCTCAGTAATAGCCACACTTCCTCAATGGTGTTTTCTCGGAGTGTTGAAAAGTAACATTTGCCTTTGATCACAGTCATTGGGTTTTGCTGATCTGTGTGCGACACTTTTCCCCCCTTTGGTTCTTTAATAGAAGTTCATTTTAACGATAAACAAATCCAATTTAGAGAAATCATGTTTTACTTTTTTTATAAGAATGTTGTAATTAATCAACTTGGAAATTAACATCATGTGAGCAGGTTTTGAATATTATTTTAGGAAGAGATGAGAAATTTATCACCCAATTCTATTTCAGAAAGATGTGTTATAACTTACGTATTTAGAATTTGATGGTTAAGAAGATTCTGTCAGGGAAAGTCATGTATCATGGTACTCAAGAGTAATAAATCATAGAAAATAGGAAAAGTTTAGCTGCAACTAAATCAAAGAAATTTAAATAACCAATCAGAAAAAAAATACTTGGAGAGAAGTTCACAATAAACGGTATGATATCTGACTAATCATAAAACTGTGACGACTAGAGAAATGGCAATATGGCGTAATCATGGTGGAAAAGTCTGTTTGAACCAAGTTTTTTAAGTATGGTTGTACAGAATGTCAGTTTTACAAAGCGTAATTACCAGATCACTGGTGCAGCCTAGGATGCGAGGATAAAAGTAAATTGATGATTCAAAGACAATGTTCATAAATCTGTATGCATTTGTTCTTAGGACTAATGAGTGATAAGTTTTACTGAATATTATGTAGTGAATGCCTTCATTCATTGAGTGAGGCCCTGCAAGCATAAACTAAGTGAAAAATAAATGTCGGTCCTCAGCTGCTCAGGGTGTGGTAGCACACAGGCACGTAAACAGCTGACATCAGAATAAAAGTCAAACTGAGGAAGTCACAATGACACCTTGCTTTGGACTCAGCTGGTTTATACAGTCAAAGTCGATTCTCCTCTTTCTCACCTCCTTTCTGTTTAAAAATCACTGTCCTACCAGGAAGAGTGTTCTTCACACAGGGAATATTCCAGACATAGGAACGACCTATGCAGAGGCATCTAAACTACAAAAGCGCAGGTGGAAATAGGGCACAGCTATCGCAGCAAAGCAGGAAGCCAGGAATAAGACAACTTCGGACACTAAGTGGGTTGTGCTGCGTAGAAGCAGAGAATCCAACAGAAGTATTAAAGCCAGAACCACCCCACCCGCCAGGGACAGTGTATGTCCAAGTCGGGGCCCTTTGGTTCCAAGCACTGTGTTTGCACGCCAGAGAATTTGTATGCTTGGGAAGGCAGGTGTGACTGTTACACAAAATCCTGATCTCACGAGCTAAACTGTGCAGGTGGGGGAGGGAAGACCCGCCATACTCCATGGAGGGCCAGGTAGAGAAGTGGGTCTTATATGCCAGGAGACAGGTTGCACACAAGGCTGTAGGCACTCAAGAAAGTGGAGATTCAACAAGGATTGACATCCATAATTATGATGACAGCTGTGGAAGAGAATGATGCAGATTCTTGCAATAGTGGCATAGGAGGATTCGGATTCAGCTAATAAAGCATATTACAATAAAGCATCAGGCAGAGGAAAATGAGTCACCTTGAACTACATTCATAGCACCAGGGATTCCAGTACTCCCCAGAAAGAACAGAAAGAATAAACCGGGGACTTGGTCCCTGGGGGTGAATCAAGGGCCTGCATAGTAGAATTTGGATAAAAGACGCAGACCTGGTCCAGAGGATGCTACACATTGGAACTTTCCTGCCTTTGGCAAAGGTTGCCCAAGGCCCGAGGATTTTTCCTGATGATAAATAAAATGGACATTAACCATTTATTTCTGACATTTCTGCAGACTAGGCCAATACATAAAATGCAAAAACAAAAAAAAAACCCAAACACATTTTTTAAAAGGTCACATTGTACTTGCCATTTTGGTTTGAAGAGGTACAATTTTAATATCATTGATATTTTTAACACCAATCACATACAAGTACTTTAGAGCTAATTTTTCATAAGTCCTTATGTGCAAAGAAGCATGTGAAACAGGCAACAAGAGAAGGAATATGAAATCAATGTACGTGTTTTATCCAAGACGGTGAAGGAAACAAAATGATGACTCATGCTGCCGAGAACTATCCTAAACTTTGCTATCCAAAGCTATCCTGATGTTTGCTTTGAAGGAAAAAACAAACAAAAATGAAAAATTAGGTTTTTTATTTTTTAAAGGAAAGCAGTGTCTGTAAGGCTCCAATCAGTCAAGACACCCGCAAGAAATGTGGCGTTTCTGCGTGAGTCCAAGATTTCTGCCGGGGATGGCCTGTGTGTAGGTTATTGAAAGTCGGTGGGAGGCAGTTTGGTGACCTTGGAGGGAACTTCACCTTCAGAAATGTCGGCGGCATGAATACGTTTTTAAGTACACAAAGTTTTATCCTCATGTAATTGAATAAAACAGGATAATTGGATAAAATTATTAGATTACTTGTACGCCACTTGTACTGGACTGTGTTACCTACTGGCTCTAGAAAACCCTTGAAGTTTAGAGGTAAAAATAAAAATAAGCAAAAAAGTAACCTCCTTTGAACTCATGATTTATGTTCCCAGTGTGCCCTGAAACAAATCAAAATCATTATACTGCACACCTAAGGCAAATAGTAATAATAATCTGCTTCTTGGGTTGCATTTTATCAAATCTCAATGATTTATGCTCAGCCTTTCTGATGGTGAGATGCAGTTCATTAGGGGGCAAACAATTCTGAGCGGACGCACGGCGCTATTTGTAATTGATCTCTTTATCAAGACTTACTATTCCTCATGGTTGAATAATGCCTTCCTTTGGAGAACGTATAAAGTTTGCACCTTAGTTTCCCTCTGTTTTTCCATCCATCACAGAGCTACAAATAATTGAAGTGTCTTTTTGAGAAGAGAGGGAATAGAAAAAAAGTGCAACTGTTAATGACTTTTACATTTTTTAATTTTCAAACTGTCACGTCACAATAGGGAATGTATTAAAAGCTCATACTTGAAAACTCGCTATTTCGCAGTGTCTGGAGGGCATCTCTGAATGTGGTGTGTGTAGGAAATCATAACACGTGATGGAAAATCAGGTCAGCCCAAGTGATTCAGCGTCTGAAAACATTCACTCACTTGTTAGATTTTAATTATGCTAAATTATTTAACAAATATTTTGCATTTGTTTCCAAGGTAGGGTTAAACCAGTGGAAAAAGGTGTGTTCTATATTAATATGCTGAAAAGAAACTTGAATTCCATTAAATCATAAGTTTAAGTAAACAAATTAAGGATGACAAAAAACTTCATACTATTAAAAAAGCTACTCACTTTTCGAGACTCAGCCTGCATCAATCAGTCCACCCTTATTAATCAGAGATCTAGTGTGTTTCATTTATACTCTTATTTGCAAAACCAAATTATTTCTCATGTTAGGTTTACAATCTATTTTTCAGTTACCTAAATTCACAATAACTTTTCAATATGATTGGTTCTGCTTCAGTTGCTGATGACTTTCCCATATGAAAAAAAATGGGTGAATATACTGTTGATTCACTGATCTACAGATGGCCCTCAGTTTATTAAGTAAATGGATTTTTAAATGTATAATTCCTAAGACATTGTGCTGGTTTTGGACTGTTCTCTCAGTACACGTTCTGCTTCTATACTGGCACAACTTTAAATTATTTAATATGCTTGTCCATAAAAAATAAGCTCTCGAGGTTGCTGTGTTGAGCAGCTGGTCACTGAGGTGTTGGCGTTGGCCCTACACAGGTGCCGAGTACAGGTTGCCTGGTGCACCATTGTTGGTTAATGTCCCACCAGGCTGGGGAGGACAGCACAGTGGCAAACATCAGATGTTGGCATGTGGCGGTGAGCTCGTCCATTGCCACCGAGGTCCCCTGGGCCTGTTCCAGTCTGTGCGTATTGTATAAGTGCAATTATTAATGGTGCCTCTTTTGATTCTTAAAAGTGTCCCGGTCAGCATACCTTTTCATGAGACATAAAATAGAATCCCCTCATGTTGATAGAAACCCATTTTTCGGAAAGGCAGTAGTTTCTATTTTATGGTCACACGCTGTTCACCCTTTGGACAAGCCCTCTGCACCCCCAACCTCTTCAAAATTCCACTCGTTCTTAAAAACACATGCTTGCCTATGAAAGCTTTACCAACATTAGTATCATGAGAAGTTGGGAATAGAAACAACCATTAGTTGTTGTTTTAACAGTAAGTATGTATTAAGTACAGTTATGGGCTAAACAAAAGAGAAGATTTGAAAATAAATATATGAGTTCAGCCTAGATGGTGAAGGTAAAGTTGAAAAAGGCAATGTATACATAAATATGTGGGGAGGGGGGAGAAAGTATATAAAAATGTTTAAAAATTGTGTGACATTGAAAGTGTATACAGTCTAAGAACATTTTCAATGAAATAGAAAAACCATTAGGCAGATTATTTTATCCAAGTAATGTATCCCAAAGGGATGGGAAAAGTAAGAAATATATGTATGAGGAGGTTTCTATTTGAGACAAATACCCCATTATACACCAAGTAGGATTCAGAAAGAATATATCTGAAATTTTAAAAAATTAGAAACACAGATTTTTTAAACAAATCTGTAATATCAGAAATTAATTTCAAATCACAGATTGTTTAAAAAAGATCTATCTTTTTTTTTTAATTTCAGATATATCCTTTTTGAATTTTACCTGGTATATGGTATGGGGTATTTGTGTCAAATCACAAATGAAGTAAAATATTCACAAAGGCTATATTTGACTTTATAAGTTTTAGAAGTTTGGAAAATTAAAAAAATCACATAATATTTAAAAACAAATCACCAAATAGGATGCACCTGCAACACATATGACAATTATAAATTACCAGCCATAAATGAAATGTAATTGAAAACTATCAATCTAGTAGAAAAGTGGTAAAGAATATAAGCAAAAAAAAAAGATTAAAAATAAAGCTCACATTTACAAAAAATGTGAATTATATTTAAAAATATGTAGGTTAAAAATGAAAACAACAAAATCTATCAGTCTCAAATTAACAACTTTAAAATCTAGTAAGGCTCAGATTTGTGAGTTTTGTTGAGAGGAAAGCACTGCTAGTGAGGGTGGAGACTAGTGCTCACTTTCAGAAGGAATTTAGTTATGTCTAGAAAGTCACTATATTTTCCTCTTTTTTTTTTTTTTTTTTTTTTTGGTAGTCCAGCAATCCAAGTTTTCACAGGGATGGGCGACCCCCCCAGGATGTGCCTGGGTCTCCCCAGGTCTGCACATGCCCTTTGAAGGGTCACTGCTAGAATCTCAACACTAAGTCACTCAAGCACTTTGCAGAATCGCTCAATGTTTCCATTGTAAGTCAAATGCCATCTGGAGCACACACATGGCCAAGCCCCCTTTCCCTAATGGCTAGAGCTTCCAGAAAATCTGCATATACCTGTGTGGGGGATGCATGAGAGCACCACTAAGTTAAAAAAAGGTGAAATTTCTCCAGCCTACTTCATTTTGTACTCTTTTGAGAAAGACACTCCAAAGCCCATAAGAAATAATTACTCCAGACTTTACAGTGACCATTATACAGTTGTAACATTTTATACCTGATAGCATAAAGGTTAAGCAGTTGCACACTGGAGTCAGTGTTACTGGACTAGAACCTTCACTTCACACTCAATAGCTGCAAGGCCTTGGAGAAATTCCTGATTCCTTAAAAAAAAAAAAAATCAGTAAAATGGGACCAATGACAAAATATATCCTCCATTAGGCTAATTGTGAGAACTGACTGAGTTCATCTATTTAAAGTTGAGAAACATTGCAATTTTAAATGCTAGTGTGGCCAGTGGAATTGGGCTCCTTGCGGTGTCCTGAGACAAGCTCTTGGGGACCACACACGGGAGGAAAAGATTGACCGAAACTTCAGCGAATGCGAAGAACTGTACAGGCTCAGCTCTGCCCGCTGCAAAGAAGTCCAGCCTTGTCCTCCCCAAGCCCAGGAGAAAGGCCAAGTTCCAGAAATTCGGTACCGTGGGCTCAGCCCCAGTCAAAGCTTGGACGGTCCGGCCTCTGTCCCCGTGCAGCTAGCGTAGTGTCTGCACCGGGCAGTGCAGTGGTCAGTGCTGCACTGCAGAACCCAGGGTTGCACCGGGGCCCAGACCTGGAACCCAGGCACCTGCCTGGCCCCCGCAGCTGCAGGCCCTCCTGGCTGCTCTGGGGAGGGAACATGCCAGCGGGGCGAACGGGTGTCACTGAGCGGGGTGGGGAGGGGGGACTTGTCTTTGGTAAACTTAGATTATATTATCTCTGGTTTGGGAAGGACCAGGCGCTGTTTCAAACTAACCAATCAACTTCCCAATCCTTCAGGGCTGGTGCTGGGTCCTTCCCCAACCAATCCATTTCTTGATCTTCTGGGATTCTGTGTCCCTCATCCAATGCGACCTTTTCCCCGGGCTAGGCTCCACCCCTTTGTTCCTACTGCGCAGCCTCACAAGTAGAAGTGCCTTCCCCTACACCATCTAGGCTCCACTGCCTGCGCCCAACCGAGGAATTTTTCCCTTCATTGGTTTCTCTCTCCCTTGGTAATCCTGGGTAATGACCAGTAACTATCCTTCCTGCCCACTATGGGATTAGGTCTGTTCCCTAATGTATTAGGCTTAATAATGTCTGATTCCCTTTGCTTCTTTCCTCTATTAATGTCTAGCTGCCCACGCCAACACCAGAAGTTTGTCGGAAGTCAGACCTTAGTTTTCTTAACCTTGTTACCACTCTGTGAAAGTACAGTAACTACTTCTTTTAGATACCAAGGAAGGTTCAAGGACAGTGCTTTGAAGTCACACTAGGTGGGGAGAACAATAATATATTTATAACCCAGCAGATTGTATAAGAAGAAGAGGTTTAAGATAAATATCCCAGAATTAATGTGGAATAATAAATTAAATTAGCTTTTTAAAAAGTCTTTATTCAAACAAAGGTCTAGGGAAACATCACCAGCAATTTGAAGATTTGTCTCTTCAGATTCAGATAAAGTATAAAGGATTCAGATAAATGTTTCCTGTTTTTATACTTGCCATGAATTTTGATATATACTTTTTAAAATTAAAAATATGATTTTAAAGACCAGGTTGATTTGAATGAAAAGGTTTGGAGGCCGGACGATAATGTTGACCTGTTCTTGAATCGACTTGTAGGACACGCCTAGCATTCGGCTTTTAACAAGGGTCTCCAGCAGTGGCAAGGAATGGAGATTGTTCTTTGTTCTCAGTTCACCTTCCTTCAGGGGAACACGTTGGTGCAGATTTCCAAAGCGAAGGTCTGTGTCATCTATTATAACACTGAAGTGACAGCATGCAAACGTGGAAGGACTCTCCTGCAATCAGATGCACCGGCAGATAGGAGAATAGTACAGTCACAATCCCTTGGTTGCGGGACATGCATGCCGCCGCCTGTCTTTGCCGTCGGTGTTGGTTAGATCAAACTGGAATAATGTCTTCAGAAAATTTAAAAATCTCTTAATGCATAGAAACGACCACAGAAGTACTATTTTTCTTGCCATGAAAGCTAAGCTGTCTGTTGCCTTAGGAAAAGAAAATAATGAATTTAGAAAGTGACATTCACATTTTAAATATTGCCAGGCTTGGTGATTTGTTTTTTATTTGCTGTGTTCTAGTGGAACTTGGAAGAAACTGGAAATGAATACTGATTAGAAATTTAATCAAAGAGTAATGAGTGCTTTTTTGCCCCTTTTAAACCAGTAGTAGTACATATTTTTTCTTGAGTCCGTGCTTTCCAATAAAAATGAATAAAATTAGAACTCTAAGGCAAGTTCACAAATTGCCATTGTTCGTATGTGTGCCAAAAATGTGCCAAGAGTCCCTGATAAGAAAATGCTTCAAAATAAGTTTAGATTGTAAAATGGCTTATAGTCCAGAAGATTAAACAACACACCAAAGTCAGTGATACAATTCTATGACCTAATGTTGAGTCAGTCTTAAGTCATTATGTCACCTGATGTGGACTCTGGCCAGCGGGGTCCATGTGTTGTGGATGCAATGAACAAATTCACATGGACTAGAGAAGTCCTGTGGAGAAAAAGGGTCGGCATGGCCACTCTCTAAGTGAGAAAGCGCCCCAACCCTTGTCTGGACAGGCTTTTGTTGCTTTTCTGGGTACATCGCGGATGGTCCTCATTTACTATGCACAGGTTTGCTTTAGGTGATTATGTTTTACAGATAACAAAGGAGAGGATGCTGCTAATTACTACAAAGAAAAGGATATTTGCCAATGCAAAGGGAGAAGTGGTTGAACTGGTTACACTCCATACTTTGGAGGTTTAGCACAGATTTTAGGAAGTTACTTTAAAGATATGCAGTCCACATGTGCTGCCTCAATTCAGGGTGAGGGAGTTTTAGCAAAAAGCAAGCCTCAAAGCAGCCTAGGTACAAGGCAGGCCTGATTCCCCACGGGAAAGCTGATCTGCAGGCCTGGGTCCTGTGTGCCGACTCACTCCTGCCGGTTTTCTGAGTCAGGGGCTGGTCTACATTCCTCATGCCACACGGACCGGTTCCCTATAATCATCTACTACAAACCGGCAGTGACATTGTCCACACACTGACCTACTCTAAGATAATTTCATGAATATTAGGGCCTGATTTTCTTAGTCATTACTTTTGCCCACAATTCAAGTCAAAAGTATCAAATATAAAAAAGTTTTTTGTTGAATACAGTAGTCGAGTGACAAGCTGACGTACCAGTTAGACATCTCAAGTTATTGGACTTTCTAGCTGCCTTTTGACCACATTGGAAACACAGTATCCTTAAGTTAGCTCAATTTAGCTCTTTGGCAACAAAGATGTTCAGACCAATACCATGATATTTATCCTTTCAGCAGCATTTTTTATATACATTTTCTGACTAACCAAAAAATCCCCAAATTATTATTCAATCCACGTGTCCCCACTTTAATTCACAGGAAACTCTGAATTTAGGATCTTGACAAAGGTCCTGCTGATTCAAAATATTGGCCTAATTTTTGATCCCTTTCGATCTGTCCACCCAGTAACCCCCATCAAAGAAGTGACCCACAATAGATACGGCTGTGTTCAATTAACATCGAGTTCTGAAGCAGTAAATCTATAGGTTACTTAAAGGAGAGGAACACCTCAAACAAACCATCACATATTGAGATCATCCAAGTAAAACAGACCCTGGTAGATCAAGAATAGATTGTGAGGAAAGTGGAGAACAATGGCCTTAAGACAATTTAACTACACTAGGTCCTTTATTATTACCTCCAAAAGGCCATTTAGTTGTAGGTCTGGTTAGTTCAGTAAAAACTGTGTTATTGTGATGAAATGCAAAAAAAAAAACCCCACACGTTATTAATGGAGATTGAAGAGTTTCATTTTACCAGAATATAATGCTTCAGTTTTAGTGTGTCTTACCACCACACTTCTGAGAGGAAAGCTAATTGCTCTTGATTAACTCGGCGACTCTTGTGCCACAGATAACACGGAGGCTTGCTTTATATTACTGTTGCTTGTGATTTTCTTTTCTTAGATAAAGATGATTTAAAGGGCTCCAAAAGGCTGACCACTGAAAGTCAAGTCACATTTCATTTTGTTTTATAATTAGAAATTCAAAAACCATACAGTTCTAATTAAAATTGAGAAGCAATAAGTGCAAAAATTGTCAAACTCACTACTGCAGCCACCATTAACTTATTTCATTGTAGAAATGGGTTCCATTAAAAACGTGTTCATCTCAGGATATTATAAATACACAATTGGATTTTTTTTGCAGTATGGACATTTATATTTTACAAGGGCATAACTCTGGCATCATCCAAAAATATTTGGACATTATCTATTCAGCAATTTGCAAATTGCTATGTGGTATATCAGTTGGCATTTGGGAGCTTTTTTAAAAAAATTACCTAAGAGTTTTAACTTTAAAGCCCCAACCAAGGATAATCTAAATGTGTCTAACTTTGGAGACATTTTCATGACATTGCTGTTTCACAGGGACCCAACCCAAGGGATTTTGGTCTTGGCACAGTTACAAGGTTCTTCCCAGGACATTTTGTGGGTTCTGCTGTGTTTCAACAATGTAACCTCAAGCCCTCCCCCTAATAGCTTAATTCAAACTGAACACCACTGCTGCTGTTTGTGTACATAAGCAAAAATGGATTAAAATATCCATTTTTTAACTCCTCTCTCTCACCTGTTGGTTCTCTCGTACTTCATTCTTCTTTCCTCGGAATGCGTTGGTCCACATGAGTTCCAGGAGCACGAGTAGAAAGAGGACATTGTTCGCATGGAGATTAGGTCATCTCTAAAGGAGCCACTATGTCTGGCAAATCGGTCCTTAGATAGAGCACGTTTACCCAATAGTATACAATGTAGATGTTACACGCATAATCCAAAAGTAAAGTAACAATTTTTTTAAAGCTTCACTCAAGGTATACAAAATATGGTTTGGACTTAAAGGTCTATTATAAAAATATATTTCTTAGACTGCTGTTTTCATTGGCACTTTATAGAGATTGCCTGTCCTTTGCCCCTTATTGTTCCACGTTTATGACTGTGTTGGTGTAGTTCAGGGTCATGTTATGTGACTGTGTTACTGTTAACCCTCCCGAAACTATTACTGATACATCAATGCATGTTGTTTCACAAAACGAAAGCATACAATACTCACTTTTTCCCAGACTTCTGCATCCTATCTTAAGCAAAATTTTCTGTATAACAGCTGCCATTGGTTTCTTCCCTGAGATGCTTTTGGAAATTACATTTTTGGCATCATTTCCTAGCTTGTCTATGAGAATCTATCATTTTGATAGAGTTAACTTTTTCAAAATAGTATCTGCATTTTGAGATAGGTAATGTTCCTTTGAAAACGTATCAATTGAAATTTGTGTGATAGAGCCGAAATATATTTTTTAAAAGACCCAAATGATGTTGGGAAAGTAACATATTTTCTATATGAAATTTAATAAAAATACAAAGTAAGTTAATTTTTCACGAGTGTGCTTGGGTGGATTTCTGTGCTTTTGAAATGCTTTAGGCTCATAATGAAGATTATATATCTATACCTATCTACTTACACACAAAACTTTCTCTGATAATTCTCAGAACTTACCTGATAAGTAATATTTTCTGGGACATCAAGTCCATCTTCTATAAAGAAGAGGATAGCACAGGTAGGAAAACTAAGGAGCAGGCGATGGTCCGGGGGAGGACCAAGCTTTGGCCATAGGGAAGAGGCCAGGAGAGCAACTCTGAGCTGGCGTGTCTTTGTGCAAAGGGACCATTGTTCCTTCCTCAGGAAACTTTTTGATGAGCATTTCAAAGTGCTGAGAAATCTCACCTTTTGCCAACTTGACCTGGACTCTGCTCTTCCATAATTATTACCGTTCATCCAAATTTTGAAAAGCTGTTTAGCAACATTGCATTTCGATATTTGAAGGTAGAGTTGACTCACAGTTGTCTGGAAATGCACTTTGTCTCTGAGACACCAGGAGGTCTGGTTTTTAAAACTGGGACCAAACAAGGGCTGTGGAATTTATGTGCTCTTTTAGGTTCGTCACCTACCATAGTGGCCGCCAGCATCAGTCTCTTTCCGCCTGGTTTGCCATGGTCCTAAGCGATTTGCAAAGTCTGGTGTAATTATCGAAAGGACTACTGGGAGCTTTTGCCAGGGAGTTCTCCCAAATCCAGGGTTCCTGGTGCAGATCTTGGCGCTTCAAGCCAGAGACTGGCACAGCATACTCAACTACAAGCAAGAATAAGGATAGATTTTGAAACTTATTTTGGAGCAAAAGCAGGCACAAAGAAATAGGTGTTTTATGATTTGATTTATATAAATTTCAAAACAATCAGAATTACTGTAGTGTAGCAATTTTCAACCTTTTTCATTTCATGGCATGTATAAACTGATTACTAAAATTCTGTGGCAGACCAAAAAATTAATTTTATATTTGCTGGTCTGACCAAACAGTTATAATTTTGATTTATTCACACCAGATGGCTAGTGTATGGGCTATTGCCATTTTTTTTCACAGACAAACTGAGGGAAAAGAGGTCAGTGCCCCTGACAAAATAGTCAGGTACTGCATGTTTAAAAGTTTTTTGCAAAACACCAGTTGAAAATCGCTCCTGTAGTGGCTTAAAAGTCGAGGCAATGCATGAGAGTTACGTCCGCGTTTCTGGGGATATTCTATTTCTCGATCTGGTGGTGGTTGCATGGCTATATGTTCACTGTGTAAGAGTCACTTAAATGTACTTTCATGATTCATGCACTTTTCTGTATGTATATTAAATTTCAATACAATATTTTTAAAAAATGAACATAGTCTAGATAGTTGGTTTTCAGAAATAATACACCTTACATTTTTAGAGAGTAATTGTATGAAGTTTCAATTTTTCAAAAAAAGAGACAATTTCTTCCCAGCCTCTTAAATTGTCTTGTGTCCCAGAAAATGAGAATAATCACAGGTTTGCCATTGTGAGGGTAGTTCGTTAGACATTCCTGTCTGTGACCAAGTGACCAAGAAGTGCCAGCTGTCATTTCACTGTGAAATACCTCTGAATGGCCAGCCATGTGCATCTCCTGTGACCTAATCCTGCTTATATTTTGGGAAGATGCAGAAGAGCCCAAGAGGATAACAGAAATGGTTTTGCAGTGAATACCTGACTGACTATAACCATTCATCGAATCCAGAATGTGGTTTCGGATGTTACATTAAACTGCAAGTTATTATTCCTATGAAACCACATGTTACTCGAAAACCTAAACAACCCGCAAAAAACTGATCAGGATGTAACAACAATTTATATACAGATCTCAGCCATATCTTCTATGCTATCATGCTTACACAGCACATTCCATCTTCCTGGACCATTTCGTAATATATCTTTGAAAGGTCTGACAGATTCTGAGTATCATTTTTTAAAGGAAATAAATTATGGAAAGAGTCAGAAAATTGCCTTCAAAAAGAAATACAGCTTTAAGAGGAGGAACATATTTGTAAGGTTTTGTTAAAGTTTAACTCAGAGCAGTGGTTATTTTGTGACTCTGGGTGGGTAGAGTATTGAAATGCAGATGAACATTTCCTGCCGCTGGTGCAGGGCCCGTGTGATGTGGCTGGGAGGGAAAGGATGGGCCTGAGCTCACACTCCCACTCTGTCCCCTGCGACACTTGTGATACTGCTGCCTTCAGATCACCCAGCCTCCCCATTTAAAAAAAACACACAAACAGGAATAACCTTGACCTCGAGGGTGGTTAGTCAGCACACTGGAGGTCGTTGCTTCCTTTCTCACGCACTGTGACAAGCAGGTAGACATCTAGTGGGCTTTGATTAAAGGTCTCTAACACATGTGTAAAAGTGTCCCCATTTGTATTAATTAACTAATAGATTAAAACACAGATATGTGCTGGTCGTGAGTGACGGTGAGCAATGCTCTCCTTTTTAATTACCCCAACAACACGGTGTCATTCACGTTCTATGCAAATGATGCATTTATTTCGCTTATTTACTCCTCCAATCTTCTCATTATTACTTTGGCTTAAGGGTATGTTGTCCAAATACATATCTCTGCATAAATGATAATATTTATGACCCAATTATAGTTCCCAATTACGATAACTGGTATGAAATTTATTCATCCATAGAGGCCTTTTTTACGACAAGTACATTAATCAGTGTAATGAACACAGGTGAATAAATTGTAAATATGATAGAGAAAATGGAAGGAAACGCATAAGTAATTATCATGTTATACAGCATTAAATATTTTATCTGTTTTATATATTAACCGAGAATTACACTTAACTGAAGCCTGCTGGAAGGGAATATGAATTTAGCTGTACTTATTCCCTCAGCAAAATATATTAGTGGACACCGACTTTGTGCCAGGAACCGCAGTCCGTAAAGCAGGAAGATGAAAGGAGCTGGACGGGGAAGTTTGTTCTCACAGAACATACTTTTTCTACAGGGGAGAGAGAGATGCTAAATGAGTAAATGCATGAGGGCACACTCTGTTTAGATAGTGCCAAATGCCAGGCAAACGAACCCCCCCGGGAGGGACTGAGGACGTTGGTAGGTACAGAATGTGGACGGGGTGGTCAGGGAGTGCAGGGCTTGCATCTGTCCGACAGACCCTTACCCCAGGTAAGGCAGCATGAGTTAGGCACATCTCAAAGGCTGACGCAGAGCTCAGGTGAGCGAGAAGGATGGTTTGAACTCAGTGCGGAAGCAAGGAGCCCAACTAGGACAGTGGAGATGGTGGCAGCTGGGATGGGCACGGTGTCAGTGGAAATGGAGGATAACAGCAAAGCCGGTTTTATTTTGGCAAAAAAGGTGGCAGGACTTACAATTGGAATGGATGGGGGATTAAGAAAATGGAGAGAACTCCATTAAGGGTGCTTCTCAAGTTTGGGGGTTTGCTAACAGAGTGGTGCTGCATACTTAAAGGTAGATGACCGAGGAGGACACTTTTAACCTCCCCAGCAGGTTAAAAGGAGACCACAGGACAGTTTATTAAGTTTGCAATGACAGGTCTGGAGGCCGTGTTAAATTTGAGATACCTGTGTTCTGTTCATGTGCCTGAATTCAGGTGTTTTCATCCCATGGGTGGTGTTTACTGTTCCGAAGGTAGATCCCATTACAAACAGAGCAGAAGGTAGCCAAAGTCAAGCTCTGTGGATTCCTACATTAACAGTGTGTAGGGTTGGTTGGGGGGGGGGGTGGAGGAAGGAGCCAATTACAGGGACGTGGTAAATAATGGAAGCAAGGAAACTGTGTTTCAAGAAGGGAAAGAACTGCATTGAATCCTGAGATCAGAAAACATCTAACAAGACCTCCATGTTGACTTAAGCATCAAGCCCTGTGGGATGTGGAGCTGGAGATCCAACTGGGGTGAAGTGACTAGCGAGTTTATGAGGAAGTAGAGTCAACATGGGGAGAACGTGTTTTCTAAAATGTTCACCGTGACGGGGAAAAACAGAGATAAATAAGAGCAGAGTCGGATAACGAATTTTATGACTGCCTGTTTTGTTTGTTTTGATTGTTTTCAAAGAAATATATTCCTTCTTTTTCCTTGTGCCCCTGGCAGTGGTCAGGTAGAATAGGAGAAATTTAGAATTCTAGGCGAAGATCATTCCAAGAGTGATTTTCTTGAGAAGCCTAGAGGACATGGGGATGAGGGGAAAATCCAGGGAGTCGGACTAGGTGCTGAATAGAAGCTTCCCTGGGAGAGGCCGGGAGATGCGGATGTTGTAAACACCCTTTATGAGGCTGGCTTGTACTTCTGTAGTGAATTATGAGGGAAATCTCCATGGAGGTGCAGACGTTTGCACGGAAAACAGAAGATAGGAACTAATCTCATTATGAAGGAGGATATCTTTCTTGGAAAATATAGTGAACTTCCAGGTAGTGGCACATTTTGTTGACATGGTAATTTTAGACTTTGGCATTGTGTGGGGTAGTCTACAATAGACGGTGGTGATTTCGGGGATTTGGAGAGATCAAAGTAATATGTTAACGTATAAAGTAATGACTCATCTGCAATTTTAAATTGAGTTTACTTCTTCAAAATACCTTTAAAGGCGGTCTAGATGGTGTTGATGTCTAACACAGTTATATTTAAAGTGAGAAGTAGACAAGTCCTCCAAAAATAAATAATGACAAACACACAAATTTTACTCTCTGTACCCGCAGCACCAGGTGTCCCTAATACAAAACCAACAAGATCGGGTGTATAATTTAGACTTAGAGCAGGTGATGCTAGAGAAAGCAAACCGTGTCCAGGGAGAGCCAGCGAACCTCCCACGCGTGCCTCACCCCTCCGTGCTGTCTGGGGCTTCTTAGCACCTTGGTTCTCTCCCGCAGGAAAGGAGAGAAAGCAAGAGAGGGACACATGGCCGTCTTTCTGGAAAAACGGTTGGTTGTCCTAAATACACAATGCAAGTGAGGTGAATTATACTCTTGGTTGATCAGCCGGCCATCCCAAGATTCCACTCCTTTATTCATACCTGAGGGAGAGTTGCTTCTGCCACTGCTGCCGGTGGGGCTGGTGGTGATTAATTGTCTTTCCAGCATTGTCAAAGCAGAAAGAATAAGCGGCTACGTTAGCCCATAATCATATCATAGCCCGTTAATCATATTCTCCCAGGAAATGTGCTGCGGGGGTACCTGTGTGGGAGGGTTCGGGCAGAGCCCCACAACCCTCAACCCCAAACCCTTGGAACCTGACATGTGTTTGAACATATTTTTAAAAAAAACTTTATAAGTAATACAGTATATAGACTGCATGCTGTGTTACACCTCATAAACAAACCTATTAATATCCATGCATGGAAACAAGCGGATTTTCTCATTTGGTCAGATTGAAGAAAAAAAAGTCTATAAATAACATAGCATCTCAGTTTAAAGCATAATTTGCTCCCAAATGAATTTGTGAAAACTCGTACTAAGAAACCTTTTGTGTTTGCTGTTTTGGGTTTTGCTTTATTGGGGGATGGTCGATGCGGGGTGCCACTCTAACGCTCCATCGGGGTTACGTACTGGGGAGGTTAAGAGTGAGAAGCAAATCGTTTACCTCTCTCACGCTGAGTGCTAGACCCACGATTTTGTGCAGGGTCCTGGCAGGCTCGGGGATCCAGTCAGCAGCTACGTTCATAGGTCCGTGTTATTACACAAACAAGGGTGTGGGACATCTTGCCGAATGCCACCTGGTGACATCAAAGGTTTGACACAGGACATTTGGACTCCAAATTCACGCATGCTCTTCACACACTGATAAACACCCATGCTCTTAAAAATGCCAGAAACATCCAACACTGTCTCTGTGGGACTCTGTATAGATAAGAGTATTAACCCTTTTATTAAAGGCAAAAAGTGAAGCACCGAAATCTCACTTTCACTGATTTAAGAGTATGTTCGAAGGGAGGGTCAGCAGCTCCAGTTACGGTCTGATCACCAGACACAGCAGACCCCCAGTCTCAGGTCAGTGGAGGTTTGTTGAGTGCTAGAACAGGGAGTTTATTTTTAAAACATTGAAGACCGTGGCTCTTGCCACGATGGTCCATGGGGGTCTGCTCTTCCTGGCGAGCTGGGCATTGAGACACTCTCTCTCCTGTGCCCTGGCATCTGATAACCTGAGAAATAGACTCTTGCCCATAAAAGCAAAATCAATGAATCAGCTGGTCCCATGTGGAAAGTTAGCTCATTTAATTTCGTGTGTCCTAATTTCGGTCAAAAAGCCCAGTTTTTTCAAGTATCACTCATCTACAGTCATGTGCTGAGACCCACCATCCACTTGGATGCGGCAGGCAAGCTCCCTGGCCTGGGGCTTAGTCAGGTTGTCATAAATGAAAAGGGGTGAGGATGGAGCTGACAAAATAAGAACTTCGCATGTTTCCATCTTAATTAGTATCCTTTGGTGTCCACAAGGGATGGATTCCAGGCGCCCCCCAAACCCACAGGTGCACAACTCCCTTGTGTAAAATGGAACAGCGACTGCACATCCTTCCGTATGCTTCAGTCATCCCTAGATTACTTATAACCCTAAAACAATACACATTCCACGTAAGTACTTGTTGTACTGTGTTGTTTAGGGAATAATGACAAAAAAGTCTGTACGTGTTCAGGGCAGATACAGCCATCATAGGCCAAACTCATTTTCACCAGGGGCCACAGCAGCCTCGAGGTTGCCTTCAAAGGACTGAATGTCATTTTAGGACTGTATAAATGTAACTACTCCTTAACAGTTAAGCGAGAGCTTGGCTCTGCTGCCAGGTAAAAACAAGGTGTCAGGCCAGATAAAACAAGGTGGAGGGCCGGATTCGGCCTGTGGGCCTTGTGTTTGCCACCTGCGGCCTAATCACATAGTACAGGTCAGGAGCCATGTGACTTTCTAAAAATATTTTTGACTCATTGTTGGTTGAATCTGAGGATACAGAACCTGCAGAGAGAGAGAGCTGACTGCATTTAACTTTAATTTGACTTTTAGTACAAAAGTAAGACAAGAATTTTATAACCTGATATGAAATCCTCAAGCCTAGAGGTATTATTTTTGTTTATTCAATATGATTTTACAAAATGTATGTTGTATTGTAGGTGTTCATGCCACCCCAGTTTGTCCTCAACGGGTGGGTGGGGTGTGATTCTGTAGGCCACCTGGGGCACCCTGGACTGATTCCCTCTGCATTTTAGAGTGTTCTTTATGCTGGAGACGGTGTGCGCAGTTGAAGCCACACAAATACAGTCATATTAGTTCTCAAAGCTGATTTAAATTGTGTGACTTGTAAATGCCGTGTAAATCTTTCTCTAAAGGTTTAAGAAATTGTTTTTGTCAGAAATATTTTCTGAAGACCTTACCTTTATTGTGGAATAAAATAGCAACAATTAATAACCGTAAAACAGGTGTGCTCTCTGTCGGCCCATCACTTCTTTCACAGCCTTAATGGACAAATTTCCCAGGACTTGTCACCGTAATCACATACATGCATATAATCACATGTGTGACTTTTATTTCTCCTTTTGAAGTTTTTAAGATTTTAAGCTTTTACCTTCCCATTTCCATATCACACAATGTTATGCTCTCCATTTTGCTGTTCTAACACTTCCTCACATCCTTTAAAATTCCAGACTACAGAGAGAAGTAAGCAGATCAGTATTTCACAGGGAACCCACTCTTTCCCGCTCCTTTCAGCACCTTTCCGAATCCATGACTCCAGTCCAGTGAGAACACCTGAGACCACCATTCTTTCGTAATGAAAGCAAAATAGGGTGAGAAAAAGGGAATCATTAAGTATATCTTCAACTTTCATTCTGTTTGAAAATCAGTGAAAATACGTGCCCATTAACTTAAAAAGAACAAACAGACATGCATACGCACCTATTCTTACCTATCCATCTATTTACTTATTATTTATCTAATCTATCATATATATTTGCATACATACATGAAATATAATATTAGATAAACCCATTCTCTCTCTCCTCTTTCTTTCTGCATGTAGCTATCTTTAGAAAGTTTCCTTCAGAATGAAGACTGTTGATAATCTACTTGCAACAGATTATTTGATTTCTTTAACCATATGATAATATTTATTACTATTTTAAGTTGATAATCACAAAATTTCCACTGGAGCTGCACTAAAAACATAACAATAAAACTTTAAATGACTATGAACCCGAAACAGTGCTCCTCAAAATACTTATTTAAAACAATTTGACCTTATTAGTTATGCACATCCGGGATCCACAGATGAAGATCCACCGATACACCGAGTTTTTGTTGCAATCTTCCATTTGTGTTGAGAAACCTAATTGAATGTGTTTCTGCATAGCTTAAATCATTATTACTCTTTATGATTCCATAAAAGTGTGTATTAAGGTAGATTTGCCAAGGAAAAATGAGCCTTCTTTTGCTAAATAGTTCCCACGCCATTAAAGAAAATGCTCATTAGTGACGTATTTGTTTGTGCCTCAAGTGTGGACTGCATTATGAAGCATTATTTCATTTTGGAACAGATGATGTATAAAAAAATTCCAAGAAAACTTGAAGCCATTATCATCTGAGCTAGTCCAAGTGCTTCCAGAACAGCATTTGAACATCACAATTTTTTATGTAATGGACCAAGAAGAGAGAAATCTTATTTCTTATTTCCAAACTGGCTGTGATGAGCTCCCTACAGTCACAAGAACCAAGGAAAATAGGGCAAAAAACACCTGGCGGACAGAGGTCCACTGGATAGATGAAGGACACTGTCCCATATGGGGAAATGATCATGGACGGCTGGGTCAGCAGTGACCCTGCTACCACTAGAAGAGATGGCACTGGGGCTGAATGGACAATTTATTTAGTGTGCTCACTCTTACATGGGTTATACCTTCCTCTGTGCAACTTCCACAGCTCCCCAGCATGCCACCTGGCTTTCCCATTTCCACTCCAGTGTCAATTTGCCTTAGAATGGATGTCAAAACTTAACTCTCCTCCGCCTGGGCCCCATAGTGTCTTGTGTACACTTTTTTGGGAAGTCTGTTGACTTTTATTAACAGGACATGAAGGGACCATTTCCTTGGATAGAAGGCACACTTCCTCTGGGAGAGACACAAGCTTGCTTACATCTAACGATCCAGAATAATGTCTGGCACAGAACGGGTGCTTAACAATTGTTAACTGAATACTTCATTTGGCCTTTCTCTTCTTTGTTTTGGGTGACCAAGAGATTGTTCAAAAGCAGCAACAGGCCCTAAATGAAATTACTTGGGCTAAGCCCTGGACACCAAACCAAAACATAATCCCTGACCTAGTTGTAGTAACAACCTCCCCCAGGAACATAGCCCTAACTGGTCAGTCTGGAATTTTCTGGTTCGCTCCCATGAGGTAATCAGCCTCATAGGCTTCCCGCCCCATAAAGGAAGTACAGGTAATACTCCCAATAGATCCTTCTGTCCCCCAAAGGGAGGGGACCTCACCTAAATAGTCTTCTTTTTTTTATGACTTTCTTGCCCTGCCTTTAACCTTCAGGGCACTTGCTAGGTGAACTGTTGCATGATCCGTGAATGGTTCAATAGGGCCAATCAGATCTTTATAATATTTATTCAAAAGAAGTCTGACATGAACTCATTCATCCAGTCTTTTTTTAACAAACATCCATTGAAAGCTTACTAAGTGCTTGGAGTTTACTTGATGAATATTGTCTGGGATCTTTTTTGTAGTGATAAAATAGCAGTATAAAAATACCTGTATCGGGGAAATTAGCAAACTGAGCTACTGAGAGGGGTAGTCCTAAGTTTTGACTAAAAGTAACTATCGCAGAGGACAAAGGGATGCCTAAGCTACTATATGTCAATAAGATAATAAAGAAAAATTGTATGTGTGCTCATTTGGTATAGCTTATTTTAATGATCTCATTGTAAAAGACATTCCATTTTTATGTTTGAATTTTTCATGCTAACTTCATACAAAGTAGCAGCATAATATTTCATGGCAAATGAAGTCATATTCCTTTAATAAGAAGAATCAAATGGCTGAGCTACTATTTAAATCCTAATGGTGATTTTATAACTGTTTGGGGATGTTGTTTTCCTTTGTTATCTGTACCAACTATTTACCTTATGAGAGCCTTTGATTTTGTAAATGTCCCTCCCATCACTTTCTGTTCTAAATTTTACATATTTAAAAAATATTTACTCATACTAGTTTAACAGAAGAGGATTTCTCCTACCATAATAGGATGTAATTCTTAAGAATAGTCTATTTCAGTAAATACAAATAACATCAAATATTCAGAATAATGCTATTGAAAACATATGCGATCCTTAGGGGAAATGAAACAACTTTGAAAGGGTAATTATAGAGAGTGCTTTGTTCCACTGATGCTTTCATTTCCTTCCACTCGCTTTGCCTTGAGTTTTAAAAAGAAATACTTTGGATCATCCTCCATTTGCAGAAGTTTGGAAGCCTTCAGAGAGAGAGGGCTGTTGGGCTTGTGAAATCATTTCTGGGGAGACCAGTGTGTGTGTGAATCGGAGCAGTGCCGCACAAGCCTCCGTTTTCTTTTTCTGGCCAGCGTTCCTGAATTCTGTGAGCTGCAATTATAGTAACTGCCAGAATGAACACTAACTCAATAGAAATGGGGAGGCAGGCCTGGGGTTCCTACTTCTGAAAAGTAATTACATAGTTGCATCAAGGAAATAAGAATCATCGTGCAAAAAATACTAAAGCCAAGCTAAATAGGAAGAATGGGGAATTCTGTGGCAGGACATAAAGGCTATTGGGACTGCTACGTGCAAAGCAGGTCAAGAGAAAACCGTTCAACACAATGTTTCTGTAAATAGCACTAAATTGCTTTCTTCGCGCTGTCGTGGTGTCAGCTTTCTTTGAGGCCGCAGTTGGTCTGACGTGGAGAGATAGAGGAAACATTTTAAAAAGCGTTTTTTAGTTTAGAAACCCTGCCTCACCTCCGTTATCTCCGTGACCTAACGCTCGGATTCCGGCGAGTGCCCGTTGAAAAAGCACCTTCTCTCTTGTGTTGGCAGCCTGAGCGATTTGTGGTTTGCAGCACATTCAGTCCCTTTTAGCACTGACATTGGCAAAAACAAAAACAAATCACCCCCCCCCCCCCGCCCGCCCCGATTGCCCAGGGCTGGCCCCACCGTTCCCGGGAAAGGACGCCTCCCGTGGTCCACACTCGCCCCAACTTGGCGCTCCCTCTCGTTCACGGACACATCCCTCAAGACACCTGTCCACTGATGAAGTAACGCCAGTCTGATGAATGAGGTTTATTATTACTTGCACCCAAAAACAATTTAAACAGTTCACAATAATAATGTACTTAAAAAGTGAAACAAAAAAGATGAGTGTACATATTTTTTATACCTCCATAAACTTCCTCATATTGGCAGGGTTCAAGGTGAAGTACTTATTTCTCTTCCCTTCTCAGCCTACAGGCAATCCCTTGGTCTCAGGGTGAGGCACCCCCCTAACACTGTTAACCTCCAGCATGGACTCACCTCTCAATCCAGTTGAATATATCCAACCTGTATAATGTTATACATCTAAAAGATGTCTCAAAGAGCGTAGCATATAGAAACTAAACTGTTCTCCCCCCAACTTGTCAACTCTCAGTGGTTACCGTAATGATGAAAGGAATTAGCGTCATTTATGTGCTCAAGTACAAAACTTGACAGTCTCTCTGGACTAGCCTTTTTCTCACATCATCCATCCAGTCCACCAGAAAGTCCTGGTAGCTCTACCTTCCAAACGCACTCAGAGCGCATCCACTTCCTCCTCCCTACCCCAGTTGCTGCTGCTTTGGTCCCAGCCCTCGTGAAGTCTCAGCTGGGTTGCTGAGATGGTCTCTGACGTGTGTTTACCCGTGCCTTCATATTGTCTGTGTTAAAAACCTACACCAAGTTATGCGACTCCTCCCTTCAGACCTTATCTCATGGGAGTCAGAGAAAACCTCCTGTCACGGTCTATGAAGCCTTTTCAGATCCAACCCCCTCGGTATCCCTCCAGCTTCATTTCCTCCCTTTTGGCTGTAGTTCACGCCACACCCATCACGCTTGCCTCTTGACTGATCTTGAAACCCATCTAGGGCATTAGCATTAGCCGTGCTTCTTGCTCTGTGGGCGCATCCGCTAGGTGTCTGTAGGACTCGAGGTCTCCTCCTCTTTCAGGCTTTTCTGGAAGATCCCCTTCTCAGTGTTCTCAAACCAGGTCACCCTGTTCAGAACCACCAACCACCTCCCTTTTCATCACTCCTAACGCTTCTCACGACACTCATTTACTTCTACATATTTATCTCATTAAAATTCCTGAAGTGGGATCTGGAGCCCTCAGCAGGTCCTCAGGCCCTTACAGGCCCTTCATGATGCCAAAACCATTTTCATCATAATGTGATGATAGTCTTTGCCTTTTCCGCTGTATTGTCAGGTGCGTGAATGGCCCGAGAGCTATGGTGGGTGAACTGTTGGCATCGTGGCACAAATGAAGGATGGCCTCCCGCCCACTGCGGGTAGACCAGTAGACCACATCGTATTCTTCACCGTCACAAACTGCAACTGTTTTAAAGCCAGTTACATTTAAGAATACTCTCAGCAAATCAGTAGCAATCAGTTTGTTCTTCTGAACATTGAAACATACTACCACTGAAGCTCTTGAGAATGGAAACTAAACTTGGCACCAAATAAGCCCCCAATAAACATTGTTGCTTTAATAAACAAATCTCAATGAAAGAAAAAAAATATTATAAAAAATAGAAAAATTATTACAAGGTTTGAATAAGTAATTACTTACTTATATGCTTACCTACACTGAATACTTCTAAGAAAGGTCATTATGTAGACAAATATTTTACAGAGAAAAATAGTAAAGCTGTGAATTACATAAAACCAAAGCCCAGACAGGAAGCTGCGAGAGGAAGACCCCCGTTAATGTCGCTTACCCTTTTGTCTCCCTAGCTCTGTGTTTGCCCCTTTGTTCTCCATCATTTTGTGTATACCGAAGAGACAGCAGTGCTTCTATGATTGCTGGAAGAAAAATTAAATCACCAATTTTTAATTGTATGCTATTCATAATTTTGGAAAGCGCAAACAACAAAAACCTCAAACTATAATATTGTAAATGTTTAAAAACAAGAGTACCTAATACCAAATTGAAATGTATGCAAATACATTTCTGGCTACAGATATTACTGTCACAAGTGATAATAATATCTTTGGCAGCCATTCTCCAATTGCTGAATGAAAATAATATTTGCCAGAGAGCTTGTGAAATTGTGATCTTCTCCTCAAAGGAGAGATACGCTTCATAATTCCATGCGCATAGGAAACATAAATGTGCCCTTATTTTAGAAAGTCCTCATTAGCAGTGTTTGCTACATTATCATGCAGGCATTGGGCCAGTGGAAATTCAGTTAGACACACGTTTTGAAAGAGCGAAGTTACAAAACATTCTTCTTGCGGAAGGTCTCACACCGGGCAGCGAGAAGATGTGTGTGGCTGTGTGGGCCCTTGGTTAGACTTGGGTGCTTGTCTAGTGCAGACACAATCTTCACAGGGACGCAAATGGTGTGGATTTTAAAAAAGTATCCTCAGCTGAACTATGATGGCTATATCTGTAGTCCATTCTCTAGCTTGACTAAAATATCTGCCATTAGAGGTACAGTGAAGTTGACCTTTCTGAGCCTTTGGGATAAGTTCTATATATATATATATATAAAATCACATACAGTCCTAGCCTTAAATTACAGTTAAAAGCATAAAAATGTGCAGGCTAACTCAAAACAATTACAATTTTTATTCATAAATTGAGCTGTTCAATCAAATAGGTACTATTCACATGTTCCAATCTATACAGATAAAATGCAAAATTAATAATCCCACAGATCAGAGAAAGCCTCCTTATTCATCATCAAGCTCTTTCGGCACCTGCTAGTTGCCCGACGCTGGCAATTTTGTGTAATATCATAGAAATTTTGTGTAATATCATAGAAAAAGGAATCAGAAGACATGGAATCTCCTAGAGAGAAGCGGTGGGGATTTGTCTAAGCTCTTCTTCATTGTTCCATACTCGTTATGCATAAACTATTTTAATATATTATTTTTCCAGCCTCATTACACTACTTTATGCTGCCGTTAACAGAACCATAGAAAATAAAGTAATTTGTGATTATTCTCACTTTTACTTCTAGGATGATTCTGAACACTGAAAAAAATTTTTTTTAAACTTACTGTGTTAAAGAAAAATAGAATATATAAATCATAGTAGTGAAAACAATGACATATCTTTTTCAACATACCCATTTTCTGAAATAGGCAGAAAGTCATGTACAATCTGGGGAAGGAAGTTAGGATTAAGAAATAAAACATACTTGAAAAATATGGCTTGTATGTTTTCAATAAACATGGACTCTCTCGAAAGATTATTTCTTTTTCGATATTATTTCCTGGTAGATGTATATACACATTGCGCTGTGGGTCTCCATGGGTGCAGGCGCGCACACACACACACACACACACACTTTTCTCTACAACAATGAGGTTTGCAAAGTTAAATTATTAGAATAAATATCCTCTAAAGTTTGAATAGGAAAATCAAGTGAAGAATAAAATGTGTGATTTTATATCGTGCATGCATTTCAGATATTTCTTATATTTTGGCAGTCGATAGTGGAAGTTCATGTAATTCAACTCTAATAAATTTCATAGATCCAAAAATGTCTTAAGATATTTTGAAATGTTGCTTTTGGTCATTCCCGTCACCCATCCTACTGAGCACAATTGTACTTGTTACAGTGCAGCTCAAATTGTATCTCCTTGAAGCCATGCAGATGTGTTTGTTTGATGGCCTGGAATTTAAATGTGGAGTAAGCTAAATGAGCACATTCTTCTTTTTATTCAGGGTATTTGACCGTCCATTTATTTTTTAGTATTAATTTATTTATCTCTAATAAGAAGCAATTAATTAGGGAGGAAGTTACTTAATGTGTATGTGTATGTATACACAGTTACTCTTATAACAGGTTTCTTTGCCAGTAAAGTGAGAAAAATGCTGTTTGCCAACATGACAAATCTAAGCATCCGAATGAAAACACTCCAGAGGGAATGGCTTTGCTTCAAAGCTGAACTACAAACCAGCTGTGCCAGGCTTCACGGAAAACATTGCACCACAACTGATTTATCCACAAACGAGTCATTTCAGTGAGCATAACACCTAGGCTGCAGGTGGTATTTATTTTTACAAACTAGTTTTATTAAGGTGCTTAAATTAAAAAAAAGAAACTCATGTGAAAGAACTTAAAATTGCTTTAAGATGCTGTCTTTTAAGTTTGAAAGGAAGGGCCCTTCTTGTACTTAATTGAGGTTCTTAGATTTTCTATTGCCATAACACAGTTATCACATAGATAATACAGAATAATGCATAGTACCAAGTGGGAAGTCTACAAACAAGTCCCAAGGCAACAAGCTATCCTTCTTTAAGAGGATAGATACATAGATAGTCATACATTCAACAATATTCATTGAGCTAAATTAGGATGAGTCACCAATTTAACAAGTTAGACAACTATAGAAGGATAACTCTGTACCATCCTAATAGATGCAGAGAAAGCACATGATAAAATCTAACACCCTTTCCTGATTAAAAAAACACACGCAACATACTAGAAGTAGAGGGCACTTCCTCAACCTAACAGAGACATCTATAAAAAACTTTCAACCAACATCACACTTGAAGATGAAAGACCAGATTCTTTTCCCCTAAGACTGGAAACGGGGCAAGGATATCCACTTTTGCCACTCCTGTTCAACAATGGACTAGCAATTCTATCCATAGCAATCAGTCAAGAAAAGGAATTAATTGCATTGGAAAGGAAGAATTAAAACTACCTCTATTCATTGGTGACATAATTTTATATGTAGATAATCCTAAAGAATGCACTAAAAATGATTAAAACTAGTAAACAAATGGAGCAAGTTTGCAGATACAAGAGCAATATAAAAAATTCTATTTCCGTATACTTGCAATGAAAAATCTACAAGTGTAATTTAAAATTTCCACTTACAATAGCATCTAAAAAGTAAAGAATTCATTTAATCAAGAAAGTGGAAAACATGTACTTTGAAGACTACAAAACAGGGTTGAAATAAAATTTTAAAAAATAAATGGAAAAGCATCTCATGTTCACAAACCTCAAAAACTATTGATATAGATAAGATTGCAATGCTCTCCAAATTTGTCTAAAGATGTCACACACAGTCTATCAGAATCCCGGCTGACAAGCACATTTTAAAATTCATACTGAATGGCAGGGGACTCAAAACAGCCAAAATAATCTTTAAAATAAAAAGAAAGTGGTAAGACTCACAATTTCTAGTTTCAAGTCTAATTGCAGATCATGGTAATTAAGGCAGTGTGATACTGGCATGATGAGAGATACATAGAAATGGAATAGAATCAAGAGTCTGTAAATCTGTATCTGTGGTCAATTGATTTTCAACAGAGGTGCCAACACCCTTCAATTGTTGTTGCTGTTGTAGACACCACTTCAGTATGGCATAAGTTTACAGTTTAAATCATAAGATCAGTTTTCTGCTACAATCTTGCTCAAATTACTTCCTTTCCCTCACCATCATTTTCCACAGCTACACTTACCTATCGAATATTAGTGGGTATCTTGATTGTAGCAATATTAAATAACATTGAAGCGTGGAGAGCACTCCCCTTTACCACGTGTTTAAGATGTTCCACAGTTTTGATCTCTTTTTTTTGCCTTTTGTGGTTAATATTACATGAAAATTTTTTTCAGCACATATATGCTCTGGAATTTCAGTTGAAAACAATAATTATGTGTTAAAAATGCACTAGTCTAGATACAGAAACCTCCATTTTAAATCAAAATATAGCTTTGAATGTAAGAATGAGAGGAAATAATAAAAGAACTCATTACCAATTCCATGAGTTATTCAGTAGCTTGGAACATTACCTTTGGTTGAGAAAGAAAACTTGAAGAAAGTCATTTTTCATTCCCTGAGAGGTGTAATTATTTAACTCATCAACAGGAGTCAAACTGACTGCTAAATTTTGGGTGATTCATACAAAGCAACTAAAATTTGAATAGTTCTCTAGGACCTTTTCATCATGCCAGCTTTGAAAACTGAAAAATGATACAGGACAATACATGTGTAACACTAATGAATGTTCTTTTTTAATGCAAAAGGGGCTCCCTAAAATGCTTCTTATTAAAGAGACTCAGTTCATCGCAGCAGGAGGGAAAAGCTGGTGCAATCCGAGCTCGCAAAAGGAGCTAACGTTAAAGCTCTCATTAATCTCTCATCTAAGATGATAGAAACTCCAGAAGCCCTTGAAATATGTCACTGCCCTTAAAAGTATTACTTATAAAGCTATTTCTCTTTCCAAATTGTACTTCATGTATCCAAAGTCATACTAAAACCCCAGCTTTCTTGTTCTGTTCCTCCACTGTTTTATGCCAAAAGGCTGAAAAAATATTTGGCATCTAAGATGGACCTAACATATCTGTATGCGGTGCTCTTAGGGAAAAAATAAAATAGCATCATTTTCTAATCATCCAGCAGGCAACATCAGATGCCAGTATGTTTCAGATTGTCTCAACAACGATACCATTGTGACACTGTTACTATAAACATGTTTTGCTAACAGGCATCCTATTTGAGCTTCATAATAAAATAATATTTACATTGAGATTTGGACGCTATTATGTCAGTGTTTTATTTACACTTGGAGTTATAGCATTAGTAATCTGAGGCTAATTCAGGTTTAGCCTAATTTCATTTTTCACCAACTTCGCTTTTATACCTATTGCATAATTTCTAGCAAACAGCAATCGCCGTCATTCAGCTATCTGTAACCTCCTCTAATCTTGTCACTCACGACTGCAGAAAATATAAATTAACCTCTCTAGGAGCTCAGTTCACATCCTGTTGCTTGTTGTCATGGAAACAGTAGCAGGTGTGGCAGCGGGCAGGAGTCATTTGTCACCCTAACTAAACCATAACGGTGGCATCAGGAAGAACGTTGTGCTAATGTAAAAACAGTGCTTCTCCTTGCTATTATTAGCATTCTGCACCAGCAGTGAAAACTAAATTCCTTCTGCCTTTCCAAATTATTGTTATGGTCGAGCACATTTGTAAGATTCTTTTGTTAATTCCACGAGTACAGAATTACTAAGTGGTAACTATGTTGAATGTAACCTAAAGATTAGTCAAAATTAGCTGCCATTATATTCTCTCACATGATAAATTTGTTATTTTTTATAAATGCAACAACTTTCAGCACTGACGTACTTAGATGTTTAGTAACACGTTAGGGTCCCTTCTCTCCTTGACACACACTTAAAGTTCTAAGTAAACAGTTCTAAGGAAACAGTGTGTTAAAAAATCTTCTTCCCTTTTGACACACACTTACAACCTGAGTTGAAGGCCTACACTTGCCCTTGCAATGTGAACTTCAAAAAGTAAATTAACCTCTCTTGACTTTTAATTTATTTTTCTGTTAAAAGGGGAAATAGTAGCCACTCTTTAGTTTAAACTGTCATTGCAAGAGTTGATGACATTATGTGTCTAAAATTACTTAGTGGATTTCAAAGCACAATATGCCATTAAAATATAATTGTTGCTTAATATTGCTTGATGAAAATTAAATTCCACTAAATTAATTAAGTCAATGTTGAGAGAAAATATGTAATCCATCATCTGAAGAATTCAAGCAATGAAATCTAATTGGTTTTGCATTTTTCTGGATATGCCCCAAACCTGACAAATCAAAATGGCATCAAATAGTAGAATATTCTGGTTTGAATGCAGAATAATTCTCAGATTTCCAGGGGTAAAAATCTTACAAGATAGTCTATGTTTAAATGTCTAAATGTGTATCCATCCCATTAGAAGCTTAAAGTGGGTTTTTCATCATTATTGTTTGTGGTTATTTTTATTGCTTATCTCTTATCGCTTGGTGCGTTCCAAATAGCAAAGAATACAGGGTCCAGTCTGGGGACCTGAGGCTTTAGGCATGATATTGTTTGGTTGAACAGTTGCCAGAGTTATTTCCTGACGCGTTTCATCATTTGCTGCAACCATATCTAGAAACACACACTGTTTATTCCTGTACCGCCCATTACCATGTAAGGAGGAGTGTCCGAGCGAAGTTGCCTGGGACAGCCGTCACCCTGCCTGCTCTGGGTCCTTCCCTTTTCATCCCAAGGAAGCCTCCTTGATCTACACTCTTGCTTCTTTTGGAGGAGGTTTTGTGCTGTCCTTTCCCTCCACACTTTAAAGAGCTGGCGGCGAATATGCACAGCTGAGCCTCCCTCTTCATCTCTTCCCCAGACACTTACAGCATGAGTGATGGATGCACCGGGTCCCGAAGGCCATCAGCTGCAACAGGAAAAGACACACATCAGGGTGGACACTTACAAAACTGTAAGAATAATAGGTTCTTGGAGATCTGTGGAACCACCTGACCATTGTATTTGTGAATTTTAACCAATATTTGCCACTACTATTTTCCCATTAATACAATTTTTAAATGTGATCTGGTCTACAGATCCCCAAGGTATATCCAGTTATGTATCAATATTTTTATGTTACTATAAGATCACCTGGCATCTGGGTGGAGAATAAAGGACAGGGGAGGGGCAGACTGAAGTGGAGGGAACAATGATAGGGATACTGAAGGAGTCCAGGTGAAGAGACATTGGTACCTTGTGCTGGGTACATCCCATTGAAAAGAAACAAACCAATTATGTTTAGGTCGCAAGGACAGGGGTAAAGCTGGACCTGAAAGAGTGAGGTGGGGAATGCCTGAGTGACAGGTTGCAAAAATAACCACACACGATGCAGCTCCTTCTCTCAAGAGGTGGAGTCTCCTTCCCTGTCCTTCAGTCTGGATTGGCACGTGACCAGTGCTGGCTGCCAGAGCACCGGTTGATGTGACACCACAGAGACTTGGAAAGCACCCGCGCATGTCGTTGGCTCTCTCACAGAACTGAGGACTCTCCTGCCACATTGGGCCCAATTCCAGAACGCTCTGTCCCATGGGAGAAGACCAAGCTGGCCGCTGTCCTGGCTGGAGCCTTTACGAGACATCCACAGCGGCTCACCTGCCAGCTGACAGAGCCCATCGGTACAGACCAGATCAACTGTCCCAGAGGGTAGGAAACAGTGGCCAACGTGCAGCACCAGGAGTTAAATGAGCAATAGTTTTGTCTGAGACCACCATTCTTTGGGGTTCCTATTAGTTACCTCTTGTTGTGTAACCAAGCTTAACAAATATGGTAACTGAACACAGTATACACTTGTCATTTTATAGTTTTTCTGGGTCAGGAGGGGGCGTGACTTAGCTGGGTCTTCTGCCAGAGGTGGCTCAAGGTTAAAGTCAGGCTGCGCTTTCCTCTGGAGGCTTGACTGCAGAAGAATGTGCTTCCAGCTGATACCTTCTGCTCATACCCGAGGGAGGAAAGGAGCGTTGAAGTAAGGCTGTGTAAATCTGTCACGGCTCCGCACCCAAACACCGCTTACCAGTGAGGGGGAGAACGAAACCTGTGCACACCGCAGACGACAGCACGTGACGGGGGGTGTGGCCCCGGCAGCTCTGGGGGACATGGGTATCAAAGCAGCTGAAACCTGCAGCTCTGATTGGGGCTCCTGCTGCAGAGGCTTTGCTGTGCTGCATAGTCTCACAGACTTCCCACCCAGCCTTTCTCATAAAACTGCACATAGGGAACGGCTGAAACTTCAGTCTGTGTTCACTTCAACTTGTTTCTCATTTGTACCATCGAAAAAGACAGGGTGTAACAGCTCATTGAGCAAATGATCGGATGCTCACAGAGGAATCCCTTTACACCTTATTCTTCTGTTGAAGGTGGAAAGTGTTATGTGTAAAAGTTCCCTCATGGCACATATTACTTACCTATCAGATTTACATGTTGCCAGCTCGAGTTGTGTGCTGTTATAACTCAGGTTGAGTACTAAATTACATACATTAAAATAACCTAAACGGGAGCATTATTATTTTATTAGTGCACTTTTATTTTAATCATCTGAGTAATGCAAGTATACTGAAACAGGCTTGACATTCCACTGCTTCAGAGGAATAATTTATATGAACAAAAAATAGCGGAAGCAGAACGGCATTTTTTATTAAGGGCACTCTGTGGCATCATAGATTTAGAAACCTTGATACCCAGTGGCTTTTGTATACAGAATTCTTCCATATTTTTGATCTTCTCTAAAGCAAAATATGTTTTTCTTTATTGGTGTGTGCTTCTTGCTAATACGCAGAAATCACATACTTGTTACCCATCACTCTTTGAATGGTCCGTTGTCATGACTTAAAATATGTGTCAACGAAAAAAGGCTCTCTGATGAAGATTAGCTGACATTCAACTCATTTAATCTGAGAATAACTCTTTCTTACTAGCCGGCAAACACACCCTCCTCATGTCATTCAGGTCGCCTCACACCTATGGGTGAGAAAAGGCAACTTGTGAGCCATTAGGGTGCTGCAGTGTGAGACAGACGGAAAGAAAAGCACCAGATGTTAAGCATAATGGTCTGCACCTGGTTTCAGCCCCGGTGTCTTCATCAGCATCAACCGTTTTGGAATCCAGATTTCAGGGCTCAGGCATCCAGAAGGGAACACCACCTCCTGGACGGTGGCGAGTCGTGAAGACCACACAAGTAGACCACAGCACCACATTGTAAGGTGGGCCGATGGCACCGACTGGGGTGCAGGAGTGTTTGAAAAACACCCGCTTTGTTCAGAGCTGCTTTTCCTAAATAGCCTGACAGTAAATACAGAGAACATCATGGCCGAGCCTGTGCAGGACTGATTTCCAAGGCGAGTCTGTAAACACGAGAGTGATCACCATCTCCGTGGAGGAAGCCCTCGCCGCTGTCCGCAAATAAGCCTCATGCACAGCTTCGAAGGGGAGAGATTCCGCTACCAAGGGAACAGACTTGAATTCCTACTTATCTTTTAATGACTTCCTGCAGGCGAAAGCCTGGAACCGAAATCCAACTGACATCTGCTTGCTGGTATGGGTCTTATTTAGAACCCCAGTACCAGGTAAATATTCATTATTTGTTGGCAGAAGGGTGTGCGGCTCACAATGTTCTGCAACATTAAAGTTATACTAAATAAAGGAATAAGCAAAACACTTCTCCTAGGTACTCATTTCCATAGAGTGTCAGCAAAACAACAAATGGGAGAGATTACAACAATGTATTGCTCGAGAGTCACTGCTCAAAGTCCATATTTATCATTAACAAGTGCAAGGAAAGAAAACTGTTCGTGTTTTCACCTTAAATCAAGTTTGATACTTTAGTAGCATTTTAGGTTGAATGATCTAGGGTGTGCGATATTATAAATTATGCTATTGTGTAAGTCATCCTGAGGAGTATTTTATCCTTTACATTGATTTTTAAGGCACTATGACTTAACTGAAGAATAATGGGGTTTTGACTTAGAAAAATGTGGACTTGAGCTCAGAGATACTCAGAAGATCACCTAGCCTTTCGGAACCCCTCCACTTCTGTAGCGTATGGAGATCGTGGTGGTTACCGCACGAGCTCAGGTGGAGACCAAGCTAATAGACACAAGGTAATGAATGACATCAGTGTCTGAGCAGGGGTCATGTTCTCCCTAAGCTCTTCCACTACATGCTTTATGTGTTTAGTTTTAAGCATAAATCTGCTGACTGCACAATATTGAGCACAGAAAGGTAACTCAAGATTCAAAGATAGCTTGACATGGGGATCAGTCCCAACCGGAAATTCAGCACAAGCCCTGTGGCTCTGGAATTCCCAAACACAGCCAAGGAGCTCCATCACTCTCTACGAAGGGTTTCGACTCCAGGAGACAGGCAGGTGCAGACAAGAGTCACCCAGGAGCACCGAGCCTCGACTAGTGAGTCCACCATACTGGCCACACCTCCCACTTGCCGCTGGCTATCCAGGATGGATGGTGTTGCAGGAGAAGAACCGTGGGACCCACCTGACCACTTATAGTCTAAGACCTCCCAGCTCTCAACTTGAAACTCAACAAATACATATTTTTTATTTCCCCCCAAAGCAGACTTTTGCAAAACACAGTTGTTTTCAAGACTAACTTTTCACTATGGACCTGTAAAATGTGTATAAAATGTCTAAGTTTAAATTCAGAAATGATCTGTGACATTTTTTGTCCTGTGCTGTATCCCCCCTGAGGCAAAATTTGCTGCTGCTGGCTTTGAAAATCAAGAGAGAGTGAGTGTATAAAAAATTCAGAAAGAAGCTTTTCTGTTAAACATTTTCATGTACGATTTGCTTCCACTAGTCTCTGTAGTTGTAAATATCAAAAGGTTGGATATACAAGGTATTCTTAAATAATTTTCAGTTTCAAAAATGTTGATAGAGTGAAATAAAAGTTTGACTCAATAATTTGTGACCTCAGTGTAAAACAATTTAATTATTCTGTTTCATGTATACTTCGAACAAATTGAATGCAAAAACCTGAAGTTCAACCTGCAGAATCTCACATCAGTTCTAGTCCTAGAATTGGAGTTCAAGATTTTTATTAGATCCACACAAACCCAAATTTCTATTAGAAATATACTGTGCTAGGCACTCTGTGGAAAGAGACAACACTCGTCAAAAATAAGTGACAAGCATGTCAATGTGTATAACCCAGTACACGAAGTGACCTTTAAAATGACTAAAAAGCACTGTGTCATTGTGGAGAAAGGGGCAAGAGCTGCAGTGGCCTGTTTCTAAACCAGAACCTGATGCGTAGATGCCATCCTGATAAACTAGCCAGGTCTCTAAATATCCCCGGAGAATTCCGCTGGCTTCCCTGTGAAGGAGGGGGCTTTACTCAACACGTAGGTAGCCAATCTCATGCCTGCTGGTGGGGAGAACATTTAGACTTACTTGGCATGACATCGTAATGCAATGTTTGGTGTACTAACACTTAGGGGTTCCTTGGACTTGCCCGCCTTACAAATCGTGAAGGAGTCCTGCAGCATTTGCTGTTTGACACAACAGTCCAGCACCTGAGAACCCTTGCCCGGGATCAGCCGACGCCAGGGGAGTGCGGCAAGGGCTGAATCGTAGAACTCCCCTGGGAGTCTCTACCTACTAAAACAGGGAGAGGAAAATTCCATTTAAAGCTCACTTTTTACATTTTTCTCTGCTATACAGTTTTTAGCAGGTGTACTATATTAATGTCAGGGAATACAAGGAGATTCCTCTTAGTACGCCAAGTGAGAGAATTTATGATTGGCCATTGACCCTGTCAATCTTCTTGAGTGTATCGGGGGTGTATCACTTCCGGGAGATGCCTCTGCCCACCAGAATAATATTTACACAAAGAAAAGTGTTAACTATACAAAATCATTACTAGCGTAAGACGGGGTCCATATTTCTAAAATCATTACGTATTTTCATTGTTAAAGCTCCATCATTTCATCTTAATTGATTCTCTACCCTACCAAACTATGGATGCGTGGAGGGAACTCACAGCCCTTTACCTGTAACCCCTTTATCTACAGCCCTTAATATCGTATCTGCCTTGTAGGTGTCTTATATGCTAAGAGTTCCAAGGGAGCTATAAAAACCTCTTTAACTTTTAAATATAAGTGTGGGACTGGGCGTTCTCAGAATTATAAAAAAGTACTGGAGCAAAGTCGATGGCCAATAAAGACAATTAATGCCTATGGACTTTGAGCACAGACATTTCCGAATATCACAGATTGGTGTAAACTTTTCAAAAATTGAAAGTCTGTAAATAGTTAATGATTCTCAGTTGACTTGCTAGGAGGAAAGAAGAAAACCCAGAGATTATAGAAATTCACCTTGTGGAGGAAAAATAGCAAAATAAGAAAATTAGATTATCCCATAGTAGCAAAAGTGCTTCAAGTTCATTTTAAGCAGCTTTTAAGACCCAATATAGCAGATCTTGCTGTTTCTTGTTTTTCCAGGAGTGTAACAATAATAAATGAACATAACTTGATGCTTTTGTAGGTACAGAAAAATGGGTCAAAAGTAGTTCTTTCTAGATTTCCCTGTGGGACACGTGCAAATGGATTTCCCATTCCCAACTCTGATTAGAAGTGGGAAGCAAAACTGCCCAGCTCTCAAAATCCTGTGTCATTTGCTCCGATTTGCTGCCCTTGACGGCATTAGCAACACGTCCTCATTTATTAGTGTCAGTTTCTGTGTTTAAAAAAATTGTTGGCCAGCACGGGACATCATCGGTTTCGGGGTTTTCTGAAGTGCTTTGTGTCATTTTGATTTCCCTCCTGTGGCTGCTGTGGCTCTCTCTTGCACCATGACTTTTCAATGCCAAATAGGAAGCAGCCTCAAAATAGCTTGAGAAGTGGTCCTTTTTGGGGGGTCAGTGGGTCCTGGGAGCCCATCTCTTCCTTCTGGAGCCTGCAGCTCAGTTTTACCTGTACATGTGTGGACATGATAGAGAAGTGGTGAGAAAAGAGCCAATTATTTGTCAGACTTTTTCGGTGGTAGATATGATTTTTCCCTGGGAGCCTCTCCTAACTGTCCACGGAAAAACAGCTTTGCTCTTATGCAAGTGAATATTCTAGTTTGGAAATTCTGGCAAATTCCAGATCTGTTTAGTTCAGTGAAGACCTAAGGCTTTCTCTTCTTAAATAATGTGTTGGAAAGTCCACTGTCTACAAACTACCCCATCTGCAGTGTTTCCCTCACTGCTTAAAACACTGCACCAGCATTCGCAGCCAGGTCCTACGTTGTATGTACTTTCTGTAACCGACGCTGTCTGTGAAAGAGTATTAAATTAAATGAGCATTTATTTTTCGTGGCAGGTTGTAAAGGGATTTGCTTTTTGTTTCTGACTCCATCTTTTGCTTTCTGATTGTTTCTGTTTTGTTTTGTTTGCATGGGTGTTACAGTGTTGAGGCTGGTCGATACAGCTGGAATGGGTTTGAGATGGATAACTTCAAGCGGCTTCAAGTGGCGATAAGAATCTCATTTACTCTGATCCTTGTTGTAAAACAGCGATAGAAATAAACTCGGTGAGACCACGTTACTGGAGGACTGAGATAATGACCTTGATAGTTTTGTGTGTGGTGGGTATTCAGTAGGCGAGAGCCTCACTCCGCTCCCCTGTCTTTGGGAGGAAACAGTGCTCAGGAAGTAAACGCTGGGTGTGGCTCCCACCCCCCATGGCATGGATTTTCCATCGGACGGTCATCGGCTTTATACTCACGACTCTAGGCCCTGAACCATGACAATTTTGTTTTGAATACGTAAGCATGATTAGTTTTTAAAACAGAAATAATGATTCTCTGGTCTGCTAAGTAGTAAGATAGGATTAAATGGTCAACCTTTGTATAATGCCCCTGCAGACACTGACCTTCTAAAAGTTAGCTTTATATTTTTGGCTTTATTTATCATACCTGTTTTAATAAATAATTGTATTTGACAAATAATATACTTTCTGTGAGGTGACTTTGGGGTTCCTATACTACAACTGGCCTAATAGCATTTTGAATTTGCCAGTGGGCTCTCCCCTGTTTCTCCAGATCAACTGAAACCATATTGCTAAGTATCCATTCATTGCCCCCAAACTAATAGTCTGTTACTACAACTCCATTTGCGAGTGAACAGGATTTGGTTCCCACTGTGGTGAATGGACCCACTGTAGCTAATGACTCTGCACAGACATTAATCATGTTCTCTATCAAGTAGCCTAATGATGCTGAGGAGGTGGTATCATTATGTGCTAAATTATATTTTTCCTGACAGGGGATGAAAATTCTCCTTTAATAACTATTAAAGAGATAAGGAATAAGAATAAGAAAATGACATATCAAAAGTATTAATTTTCTTCTAGAGAAAAAAATTATTTGCAAAAAGCGGGCCATCCTTGTCATCACTTACCCTCATTTCTTGTCAAGGTAGAACAGGGGCCGTAGACCAAGTTCACTGTTCAGTTTGGAAATGAAAAATGGGCTGTCAGGCACATCGGGGCACCACACTTTTCTCACGCTCAGCGTCACCTGTAAAACTGCACTGGATCACATCCTAATAACAGAAGATTATTTTACTAGTTTTATATGTGTGCAACTTATTGCAGAGCTAGAAAGCTTTGCATAAATGGGTGGCTCTCAGCCAGTTTTAAATTGTGCCTTACGATGATTTGAGGCCTCTGTAAAAAATTACCAAGAAAAAGTAAACTAATTAAAATAGAAGGACTTCAGAAAATGCTCTTCAGAAGAAGATACACATGATGAGTTAAGATTTCTGTGGGGAAATTACCATCGGAAATAAGCAATCGTTTGCCTTTGCTTTGAAGTGAAGGAATGGAAACACTTCCCTGTTAAAGTCCAGTTAATTGTGGAAGGGGGACGGACTCATCTTCACGCCTCCCTTTTCCTGGCCCCGGCCTCAAACACACACCTCCCTGGCCTCCGTCCTTCCGTCCATCCAGGTAGCCCTCTTGCTCAGGACAACCCAGCTCATCACTAACGTCTCTGCCCTTTCCTGAGGCCTCACTGCCTTCACCACACTGCGTTCTTCACGAATGCTTCTCTCCCACGTATATCTTTTCTTATGTCCCAAAGTACAAGCTCACTGAGTCACTCTCTGGATTAAAATCTCAATGTGTCCTGTGACAGTTAATTTTATGTAGCGACTTGGCTCTAGCACCCAGGGTCTTCTAGATGCTTCTGTGGGGGAGCTTTTTAAGATGTGGATAAGGTTCAAATCCATAGGGAGAGTGGGCCTCCTCCAGTCCACTGAAGTCCTTAAAAGCAAAGGCAGGCTTCCCTTTTCTTACCAAATCACCAGTCATTGCATTTAGGGTGAACAGTAGCTCAGTATGATATCGTCTTAACTAATTACAGCTGCAAAAACCCTGTTTCCCAATATGGTCATGTTCACAGACCCGGGGCGGACATGAATTTGGGTGGGTGGAGAGGGAACACTATTCAACCCAGTACACCAAGCCTTTCTTATTCATATGCAGTGGTTTTCAACTAGACCTGTTCCAGCTAGAACTATTACCGAAGTTCCTCCTTAGAGTGATCTGTTGTTAGGTCTTTCTTGACGATAAAAGCAAGGTATCTTTTCAGACTGTCGAGGTTGTGTTTCTTTTTCTCATGTTGAAGCGCTTTCCTCTCTTAATTCAAGTTGCTATTATAAAAAAGTATAAGTTCTGCGTCTAAACTCATTTATTTTTCATGTGGATGTGCAGGTATTCCATCACTTGCTAAAAAGATAGATTATTCTTTTAAGTGGAGATCATGTGTGTTAGATATTCTGTGCACATATATAATGTGCACATATATATAATGTGCATATAACTGTGCACATTTCACGCTTATTTGTGGTTCCTTTGTGATTTGGGAAAAAGATTTCTGTAAAACAGTGAGAAAGCAGGTCCTGACTACGCTAATGGTCTGAATATGCTGCTTGGCGTCCCCTTCAGTTCCCTCTCCCACGTGGACTAGGTCATGTCAAGGGTCTTTTTCTCTTTAAAAGTCTCTGAGCGTGAAGAATCATATTTGAATCGACTCATCCAAGGACTTGGGGAAGCGTCCACTCAGGGGGCCCAAAATGCTCGTGAGCCCGCCGTAGACTCGGTCCTAGAATCAATGGAATGCATTTCAGGGACAATGAAGAAGAGGCCCTTGGTGGAGAAGGCGGTCCCTTTGGGTCTACTCCGGCCTTTATTTGGCACTTTCCCGTCGTTTTCTGCTTGGCTCCTCTCCGTCAATATTCTCATTCAAAAGTTCTCCCAACGGCGGCAGTTTTAAGGACTCAGTTTTTTCCATGCAGAATTGTCTGCTTACCACAAAAATGGACATGCAGGCGCCCGGTTTACTGCTTAGGAGAGAGAAGTTGAGCAACAATTTGGTGCATCCACGTAAGAAACTTTCAGGTAATTAACTTAGAATTTTGAGGGGCATCAAAAATCACCACACAACAGGCCTGTGTGACGTCTCACGGCAGATTGATTTTTAACGGGGTGTGGTGATTAGTCTCGGCGAGTAGAGATTACCGACTCTAATTGGTGTGGGTGACTTAGGAAAAATATTGTCTGTGGTGATTGATGATGCTCTAGCTATTTATGTGAGAGCCAATAGCTAAAATAAATTACATCGCAAGTGCAGAGGGACAGTATGGTAGTATATTTATGCATCATTCACTTAATTGTCCTTATCTCTGAATTCCCCGGTAATTTTACATTCACGGGTTTACATAACATTTTTACGAGCTATTAATTAGTTGGAAATGTTCAAATCTCATGTGTGATGCTGCTTTACGTGTACATTTTTGATAGCATATTTTTGAACAACTATCCTGATTAAGGCATATTTTACAAACTATTTTCTATTGCAGATGTTTTCCCCCCTCAGCAACTGGGATTATGTCAGTGCTAATTGAATAAACTAATGGCTTGATCGATCTCATTAATTTTCTTGATTCATGGTATAGAAACCTTGGCCTGATGTAGAAAATCATACAATTTATCATCTTAGTCAAGTCTGCGTTCTGGATGCTGAAATAAGGAGCCCAGTGAACTACATTTCCAAACTCATTTGTAAACAGTTTGTACCGTCTTCCTTTACTAGGGCTCCTATGCTCGGGGTAGAATCATTGAATTATATCGTTTTCCAGAATATAGACATGGTCCCATGTTCTGTTCCCCAGATTTCTTTTTCTGTGCCTCTCTGTCAACTCTAAGAAAGGGATGTTACTCAAATCGTGCGCGGCGGGTGCAGCCCTCCGTGAGCTGACCCCACCGGTGTTTCCAGCTAGTTCTAGAAGACATGTTATGCTCACCTTCGTCTTGGCCACATGTCTCATCAGTCTCCACACTCTCCCACCTGCCACAACACCTCCAGCATTTTCAGACAGCCAAGGTTCAGCCACGGAGAATGTAATCCCTCTCTATTCGGAGAGGAAGATTATAAAAATCACTTCACAAACCTTCGTGAGAATAGCTGCTTCATTCAGATTTTTCAGAGCGGAGCATCTTCAAACAAACTATAACTATTGTTCATGAGTCTTCCACTGCCTGCCTTTAATGGGTTCAGGAGAGGTTCTCAGCACTCTGCCTGCAGTTGTCCACAGTCTCAGGTTTTACACTCAGTCTCTGCCAAAAAGCTGAGAAGCGCTATCAGGTTTTAAATAGTGTGTCAACTGATTGGCTAAGTACTGGCAGCCGCCACACCTGCCACTCACTACCTGTTCTGCACAGGTTTTCCCTGGGCTGTAGTTCTTCTCTGACCGTCTCTAAAATGACAATTATAAGGGGCCTAATGAGCATATTCCAGAAGATGTGTAATTGGAGAAAGGGTGACAGACTGTGCAGGAATAGCGTTATAATTTCTGTACATTATTACCTGCTTGTTGGCCTTGCAGCTGCTCCACCTTTCCACGGATTAACACCACCGTCCTCACTCATCACATGTGTCTCCCTAGGCAATTATTAAATGTGCCGATAAGTCTATGCAAAACTTTTGTCAACAAATTCTAGAATAAAACAAATGATATCAAGCATCATGCTTGCTGTAAGGTCCTGGGTGAGTTAGAGTCAGTTCCTGCCGTCCTCAGTAATGCTTTGCTTCTCGCACACAGCGCCTCCTCGGGTTCCCCGGTTTGTTCACGGAACTCAGAGGAGGACCTGGTGATCGTGAGCAGTCGGGCGATGGGCCAGGCTGCTCAGGCGTCCCTGCTCCTTCCCAACAGCCGAGGAGCCGTGCACAGGGGCCGGCAGGCCCGAGCTATCCCAGGCTGTCCCACCGTTGTCATGGACCAACATCGTCACCAGGCAGCTTTTGTCCTCAAAGGACAGACCCCCACTCTCCTCTGGAAGTGGATTGAGTCTCACCGAACTCTCGGACTGTGATATCACTGTTCACCTGTGATGGACCCGAAACCCCATAATCAGTAGAGAAGCATGTCTGGGTTACCTGAGCCATGTTATAATTAGAGCTAAATGGATTGCATGCTGTTATATGTGGGGTATCTATCAGCAACAGATGAACTATAAATGCACACATGTTTTCTTTGAAAACGATTCAAATAAGAAACTAAAATGTGAACAATTAGATAAAATTTAACATAGTGTACAAAATGTGCAACCCTAATTAAAATCCACGCTCTGAATAGTGTCCCTGCTTAATAAAGGGTTGATCAAGTTTCTAAGGGGCACTATATGTGAACAAAAGCAAAAATAAGTAAGAATTGACAACAGAGCTGGAACGAGCCTTTCCAGGGATTTGTAGAAGATAAAGTGAGTGAGTGAGTGAGTGAGAGTGTGTGTGTGTGTGTGTGTGTGTGTTAAGAAATATTGGCAATGACAAAGGATCTGTGGCGTCTCTGTTTCTCTTTCTAAAAGGAGTAAGTCAGGAAGTTCCAGACATTCTGAGTTTGAGAAACACACAGCTACAATGCTCCCGGTGAGAGGAAATGTGGTGTTTAGGAATTGGCCAACAGGAAAATAATGAGCTGCCAAACACTTGCAAAAAATAAATAGAGTCAATCTTGAGGATTAGGAATGATGCACTCCTCCGCCAAAAAGTTCAGATTGCTAATAGAAGAAGGCCTGGAGTTTGTAAAATAAAACAAGTCAGTACTTATATTAAAACTTGAAAGAAAAATCACTTTTTCTTAAGCCTGGCAAATTGCAATCAATACTCTGCTTGCTAGGGGCTGAGATATTTTTATCACTTTATCTGCAATTACCAAAGAAACCAGCATGCAGAGGTAATTACGAGCTGTTCCCTCTTTTTGAAAAGTAGTGTTTGACCGAAGGATGCTGGGCCGTATCTATTGGCCGTTCCCAGATTCTAAGGGAGTCCTGAGACACTCCTGAGGAGAATGTATCTTGTTTTACAGTTTCATTTTAAAGTTACATAGTTAAGAACGTAAGTGCTCCTTATGAAACAGTTATGCACATCGGTTGGTCTTTTATTTCAGCAATTATCTCTGTGTAGAGGCCTATATTGGAAAGATACATTATTTTCATGATCGTAGTTTTATTGACCGAGGTCTTTTCATTCCCCTTGTTTTGTTCCTTGTAAATCTTGTCCTTTAGGTCTGTATATATTCTTAGTTTTCTAGCCCGCACAGAAGACAGAAGAGAACGTGGTAATGGCCGGCACGTGCTGGCGTTGACTGTGTGCCGGGCGCTCTTTGAAGGCTGCGCAGGGATTAGCTTATTAAATCTGCACAGCACACCTTGCGCCTCGGCTGTAGACCTTTTGCTGTTATCTCAGTTTTTCAAGTGAAAAGAAAGAAGGCACAGAGACCTTGCCACGCTGGGCACAGAGCAGGCGAGGGGAGTGAGGGTTTCCAGTCTGCGGGCGCCTCTGGAGCCAAATGCCTGAGTCTGAGGGCATGGCCACTTCTCCTCTGCGATGCACTTCTCAGCGCCCCAAACAACAGGAGGAGAATCTTGCCTCTGAACAGTCAGCCTTTCCGGCAGAATCACCCTAGGCTTACCGAAGGCGATATGATTTAACATAAAAAATAAAAGTTACGACAAAGCAAAGATGTTTCAAGTAGCTTCAGAAGGAAATAAAAGGACAGGTATAAATTGTGCCTATACATGTACAGGATGCTATGATAATGCCAAAATCTCACATTGTGCGTGTGAAGCATTGTTTTAAAACAGAGTGCGTCGAGAACTTCACACATCGGCCGTCGTCATTCCTTTGCCGTGACGATGGAGGGTCGGGGTGGATGACTGTCACAGGCAAGCTATTTCTTTTTAAAGCTATCGAATTATTGGTTTTAATGCTATGGCAGATGATCTTTTTTAGACAAAAATGCACTGTCTTTGAAATGTTCTGCATGGCCTTTTAGAGCTCTAATTTTGCTCTGTCTTGAAGAACCAAGGGTGAGAGCGCCTCTCTGTGGCAGGAAGTTGTTACTGTTTTACAGAGAAGAACAAACATTTCCTCACTGAATTTCTCAGGAGCTAGCTTCTTCGTTGTGGATTTTTAAACTCATTTATTCTATTCTTTACTCCTTAGTTTTCCCTCTTTTTTCCCCTTAATTATTGCTACAAAGGAAGATAAGCCGCATTCCGGGAATTAGAGTACTCCCGACTTCCAGAGAAAAGACTGTGGCACAATTTTGGATCTTGTGGAAAGTTAAGGATAATTGGTGATGCTACATCACTTTCTTCTATACAGCTAAGAAATAATGTGTCACTAGTTATTTCCAGAATACAAAGGAAACATTTCCATGTATGTTCAACCAAAGAAGCAGAACCACTAAGAAATCATATTCACCTGTTCATCTCTCCCCCTCAACCCCCTGTCCTGTGGGCACCAACCTCCAACGTCAGGCCTAAAGCAACAGTCTTACCTCGAGAAGCGTGAGGTCAAGTCATGGTCAAGTTTTCAGTCTCTGCTAAAGCCTACTACCAAGCAAGAGCTGTTTCTCAAGAGGAGAGCAGTTATCCACAGGTTTTGCTCCAAAACCCGATACAGTGAGTGGTGATTCATTGAGCATGGGCTGCCCAAGGCTCCAGCATCCTATGTCACTGACCCTTGCAGCATGTTCAGACGTGCTGGTCCACATGGCCCAGGAGTCACAGCAGATGGTCACCCAGCAGCAGCCTGTACCGTTGATGGACCTCCTTTCATTCAGCGCCTGACTCCAAAGTGCCGTTTCTGGAATTCCATGTAAATGGGTTGGAGTAACACAGTAACAGGAAATTTTGTTCATTCCTATAGCCATTGTTGTTTCCTGAAATCATACAAATGTAATATTGTATAAGAGTACTCTGATTCTTAAACAACGAAGAGAAGTTCAGATCTGATTCAGAGACATTTATAAAGATACGTGCTCAGGAAATTTCAAATTGTCCATCTGCCACTCTGAAGATTTCATTGTTTTCTAATCAATAAAATGTATACTCATCAATGCTTCCATTTCTGGCCCATGGTATGTATGTCTATGACTCTTTTTATGTAAGGGGTGTCCAAACTTTTGGCATCTCTGGGCCACAATGGAAGAAGAAAAGTTGTCTTGGGCCACACATTAAATACATTGAGATGTGTAACCACAAAAAAATTTGCATAATGTTTTAAGTAAATTTATGATTTTGTGTTGGGCTGCATTTGTCGCCATCCTGGGCCTCATGCGGCCCATGGGCCATGGGTTGGATACCCATGTTTTATGTGATAATTTCTTTGGCTAAAATATCTTGGAAAATATTGATGCAGTAAGTTGATTAGTTTCAATAAAATCAGTTCACACTGATTTCTAGAGGTGAAATATTAAGATAGAAATAGTAAGATGTAAAAATTTTTTCACCAGATTTTAAAATAAAAGAAACAAAAAAGGAAGGGAGGAAGGAAGGGAAGGAGGAAGAAGCAATGAAAAAAAAGAAAAAATGTAGATTCCCAGCATTGCTGTGTAAAACCAACAATGGCAGAATAGGGGGATGTATTTAGATTCCCTTTTAGCTTCATCGTTATAATTCGCGCTAATAATCCCAACATTGTAAATGTTTATGTTCATTGCTAATACTTAATCCTAAGCGAAGCCCAAACTTTGAGTAAATACAGTCTCTACCCAGGGACCAAAACCATGCTCTGCTCTCGATGTTTGGCCGCATCTGCTTCCAAGTGGGGTCATTTGTTTGGCTTCCTTCTCTGCTCCAGGTACACACCCCAAAGAGGAGGTTTATTCACCGAGCTGTTGGTTCACGCTAACGCCTTCTTAGAATACAGCAAACTCACTGATGTATTTGCTATATTTAAGGGTAATACCTGGCCATACAGCAGGTTTTATTCTGTGTCTTCGAGGGAGGGCCGATGTGGACCCGGGAGCCCCTCCACTGTGAAGGCCCCAGGTCTCACCTTGCCCGTGGTGGCTCTCTCGGGTCCTGCTGCAGAGACCACCCGGGCCTCACTCGTCAGAGAGCCTGCCGCTGCCATCCGCATGGCAGGCACACAAGCCAGCCAGCTCCTTGCAGGACGCCGATGACCCGCCAGCCGCCCTGCTGCTCCCGCTCTGACAGGAGCCCTCTAATTGGTTCCAGCAGATGTTCCTCTCTCAGGTCTTTAGGAACCACAATTGGGTGGAAAAACAGCATGTGTCACATCATTCAGTTTATCACGTGCATCCTTTGTTAGAACCCTCGCTTGAAACCCACATAAATGGGTCGTTTTGCATGAACATAGATAATGGGGTGTATCATCATGTCCACATGTGAATAAAATGTGTGGCACAGTCATGGACACGCAGAAGCGGCAGCTACGCCCAAACCCAGGGAAGACTCTCTGGCTGTGTCTGAACTCACTCAGTAACAGGGGTCTTGATGTCGTGGGTCCCCAGGGGCAGGTAACTTGTCTCTCTCGGCCACTGCCGTCCGTCTACCTTCCAGCCTAGAAGGTAGATAGCATCTAATAGCATCCAATAATTTTAAAGGTTACATTTCCATAGACATTGTATATATACTTATATACATATAATACACTATGTTAATTTAGCTATATGATGTGATTTATAAGGAATAATTAAAGGAAAAGGTGAAGATACAATGACCTGATTATTTCTTATGTATATAGTACCTTTGTTATATGCAAAGTTCTTTTAATTTCCTTGTTTTTTGCTTTTAATTTGGGTAGACACAAAAATAATGTAAAGGATTAGAAAGCTCAATATATTTTAAGCAGTTGTTAAATTATGTGAAAGTATCTAAGGAAATTATAAGATTCAGATATATATATATTTTTTAGATTTTATTTATTTATTCTTAGATGGGAAAGGAGGGAGAAAGGGAAACATTGATGGGAGAGAGAAACATCGATCAATTGCCTCTCGTAGACTCCCCAACCTGGGACTGAACCCACAGTCCAGGCATGGGCCCTGACAGGAATTGAACCTGCAACCTTTCACTTTACGGGATGGCACCCAAACAGCCGAGTCACTCTGGTCTCAGCAGAGAGCTATATTGTTCTACTGCGATGTGTGATTTTAAAATTTTTATTGACAGATGAGAGTGGTTGAACCAATATGGCAGAGTTTCCATTCAGTGTGGTCACTGAGCATTTTATATTTGTTGCTGTGTTGCATAATATTGGAACATTTGTCTGAATTTGAACCCCTGTGGCCCATGAACTTACCACAATACTCTATACGTATGGGTTAGTTGACCATTCAGAACAGTAGGGCCCGGTAAACATTTCCTTTTGGATATGTCTTTTGTTAGACACAGGTTATTTAAGATCACGGCTTCCATGTTTCCAATGAGAAGTGGAAGGCTTAATTTTGGAATGTGTCAGGAAATTGTGTCGGGCCGTAATTTTGAAGTTGAGCCTGGAGCGAACATCCAGTGTTTAAGTAGTTTAATAATTTAGTACTAGGGCTTTACTGTATGGTGGTGTTATGCTTCTAAACATTTTCTCTGCAGTATTTCTGGGATAACACATTCCAATTAGTTCTTAAAAAGCTCATAAAATAGGAGAGTTATCCACAAATATATGGACTCTCTGAATTTTAATTTGCTTCACTGTTTCATGATAGGACCATATCATCTTTCTCACGGAATAAAGGGCATATAATTTACTTCTTTAATCAAACCATTGACGTAGAAATGAGGCAGTTTGTAGGACATGCTAATGAGTTCAGAATGTACGAGAAAGCTGTGTTCTCTCTCTTAATAAAGCCATAAAAATCTTTAGTCATACCAATAGAAGTCATACACTGACAATCTAAATAATTATAATATGACTCTCTATTAAAGTCATACCATCTTTTAAAATTATCAGGTAGGGAGGGCATTCGTAAAGGACTTAATCAGAAATATAGCGCACACAACTGTTTCATTGCGTGCTCTCACAAAGCAGAGCATCATAAGACACTAAGGAAAATATTAATTAAAATTAAAAACAAGCATGTATCAAAATCACGAGGCGTGTCCTATTTCCGGTCCTGTGCACGTCATGGTCCCTATAGTGGGGCACAATAGGCCCCCCAGTCTGGTTCCCTGAACCTCACACCGTGCTTGGGGCTGTTCGGGGCAGTTTCCATCTCTTCACGCCTTCCTTTCTGTTTCTCAGCCTGTGTTCCATCCCACAAAGCTGCTACAGCGTCCTGGACCATCTACCTACCTCCCATAGATGCTCAATGCCATCAGAGAATTCTGGCCATTTCTGAAGGGAGATTCCTCTGTTAATTACCCCTTTATGACTAAGGAGTGTCCCTTTGAAGCAAATTATATCTCCCCTCCCCCCTTTCACACCCCACAACTTACTCTATATGTGTTCAGATTAAAGAAAAAAAGAAAAAACACTAAAGGAAAAGAAAAAAACTCAATATAATAACATAAACACCCAACAATTTGTGTAGACGAAATTTAGATAGTAGAAACCAAGATTCTTCAAATGAGCAAAATGGTTTCCCTTAATGCAGAAAGCTCCTGGGGGAAGTCCCGGAAACATAGCTAAGACTCTGTGTTTGAACAACTCCAGCAGCGGGAAGTCTCTATTTTATTAGAGAGATCATGTTATTGCTGAGCAGCTTTAAAATGGCCAGGTCCCAGCTGACAGTTGCTCATGTGTCTGTGTAGATCATGGGCCAAGTACACATCTCAGGGAGCTGACCTCATCTGGTCTCTGCCCAGGCGACCTCCCAGGGGCTTGTGGTCTGTATGGCAGATGCCCTGACAGCAAGCAGCCATGTAGGTGTCACCATTCAAAATGCCCCCCTGTAAAAAACATCTCCATCCATTCTTTAAAATGCTATGAAGGTGATGTGGTACTTTCTTAAACACTGAAGTCATACCTGGCGTGAGGACCTGAACACACACTGAATTACCAGCCGCCTCTCCTCTTTGCTGAGGACGGGTGAAAGTCTTCACTGACGTGGCTGAAATGTGAACTCTGGTCTGATCTGCATCTCACATCGTGTGCTCGCTATGGTTTTGCCCCTGTGCAATGCAATCTATAAATACTTCTGCTTTAGCCCTTGCTCAGTGTATGATGTTTTACACCAAGCACGTGCCTTTAAGAAATAGCCTTCCTGCCTCCCTTGTACCTGCCTGGACGCTGACTGTGAGTGCGTGGGGGCTGCCCACCTGTCTGCACCTCAGACTCTGAGAACACGGCAGGAACGTTGGTGAGGGCAGAGCTCAGGGACATTAAGGCTCTTTGGCAAAGTGAATCAAATCCTGCTTAGCATCTGAAATAAAAACGGACTGTGCCACATCTCTTCAGCAATGCCTGTGTGACAATAATGGTCCCCAAGTGCCATTACCATGGAAACGGCGGTGTCTGAGTTTTAGGAAGGACTGCCGGCACTGTCAGAAGGTCTCCAGGAGTTAAGGAGAGCTGTTGGTGCCTTGGCTGAAAGATATTTGGGGTGGTGCAAATACTGTTCCAATTTTAAACATTTTCATATAGTATATACGTACCACCCTGTACACCTTCCAATCAAGACATTGGCCGCCATCTCGAATATGTGAATTCACGACACGAAGTCACTGTGTAAAACGAAAACACTTGCCCCTAATTTCAAGTGACAGAGACTCAGACATTTATTTAGAATGTCACCATGGTATCAGTGCTGGTTCTTCGCTCATGTTTATGTTGTCTGAACCCTTGCTATTTTTAAGTTCCTCATAATCAGTACTTTGTGTACTGTCGGTAATGTGCCCAGAACTGCTGTCATGGCAAAATATTTCTAAAGTTGGGTTTTACTTGATTTTACTCAAAAAAAACCAACCCTGCAATGCAATAAAAGTAGAATAAGTGCTATTTGACGCAGAACTCAGTTGAAATGATGCCTGGCATTCAGTTGTGTTCGTTTTGACAGGAAGCTAAGCGTGACACGGAAGTGAACGGACGTGTGTAGAGTGCTCCTTCAAGGGGCTGCTCACACGTTCTATTTAGAAATCACGGTCTTACCGTGGTTTCAAGTGCATGAGAACAACCACGTGATTGGCTGCTGCTCCCCAGGTGAAGGACGTTGATAGTACACTTACTTGTTATCGATAAATCTTTCTAATGATTCTGCAAAAACAAAAAAAACATGTGTGGAAAACAGGGACAGAGGTTTCTGAAAATGATAAAGGGAGATTCCAGCTGTATGTTTAAAAAGGAGAAGGTGCTGTTAAAGATTGAGAAAGTAGAAAAATTAGCATTCAAGTATTGTATTGAGCTCAGAGAGATATTTCGGTGAATGAGTGGTAAACATATGGGACAGGTCACCAAGGAGACCAATTAAAACTGTGATTAATCGGAAGTACTGCTATCACTTCTAGTGGAGCAGAGTTAAAGGGAACAGATAAGAGAATACAAGTAAATGTTTCTTTTTTGACAAGCTCAGCCATTATTATGTCTTTTCTTAATGTGGAATATACAAATTAGTCTCTCTGTGGGTGTGATTCCCAACAGCAATTTCTCCTTGGCATTGGCGATTTTTTTAATTAAGATTTTTCCATCAGACTTCGGTTCCAAGATACCCACTCTTGCGTTTTTATCCTCCCATTATTGTAATGATTTCTCTTGGAATGGCTACAGAACATTCTGTTTTCTCAGGACACACTCTGAAGATTTGTAGTTCCATTTTCGGTATTACTGTAATAGACTGTAACATACAGCCAGTTCTGCATTCTCAGATAATCCTCAACACATGGTAAATGCGTGTGTCTTCCTTCACGTTTTCATCGCCTCCATCGTTACTCCAAATGTTGTTTAGACAACTAAAAACTCAGTACTTCTGGTTAAGCCATCCCAATCTTTCCATTAAAATACCAATCCCCCTCAAGCAATCGTGAAGTTAGATACAATCTGCTGTATTCTCTCCTGGGATCCGCTTCCTGAGCAACTTTCCAAGCAGACTCTCCGTGGAGAGGAACTGTAACATGGGTTTGGGTAACTTCAGATAGCACAGGCTGCTGAGGATGTTGCCAAGTGCAGGGCTCCCACATGTCTAAGTAGACATAGCTTCTGATTAGACAGGGAACCAGAAAGAGAAGACACAGACCTCTGGGAAGAAAAAAGGAGAGGGAAGAAAGGGTGGGTGGGAAACAGCAGATGGGATCCAAAGACAATTTTTATGCAAAACACTAACTTTACAATGTAACCTCTACCTTCGGACTAGCTGATATGTTTTACAATCTTAGTACTATGTGCCATTCGATGTTTCTGAATGGTTATGAAAATAAAGTAGTTGAAATCAGCTTATCAAAATTGAGAGTTAGAAGTTTTAGAGTTAATATTTATGAAACACTTAGCAGGAAGTGATGACATAGATCTCTACTCCCCGTTCCTTCATTCCACAAATCGTCACCGAAGGCTGGCTCTGCTTGGACATAATTCGCAGTCAGGCAGCGGGTGTGAGGGATGTTTGTTCTGCACGCTGTAGCGGTTTAATCTCACGGGCTTTAACATTTTGAGCAATACTCGGGGATTACACTACAAAAAGATAAGTTTATTTATAAGATAGCCATCAGAAGATACATTGCAGCAGAATGATACAGAGTTGCGTTTTTTTTAAATGATCATTGTGCTTAACTTAAAGAGGACTTGGAGCACGCACACTTGCAAGAAGTGTGTGGCTGTGGTATTTCCGTCTTTGCTGATGACCTCTGGAAGGGAAAATATTATCCATGATAGATCATGAATGGATACATTTGGGTATCAAGTGTCACTGAAATGCTTTCTAAATCATTTCACAGTGCAGCATGGAATGTTAGTAGTAGATGAACTCGTTAAGAATTGCTGCTGAGGTAGATTGTTTTATATTTCACTTAGTTCTCTATTTAATTTTTCATAAAGCTGGAGCTGAATAGCTCTGAGAAAAAAATGCTAAGATGTTATCAAAATGCATAACAGTAGGGTACACTGTACATTATATTAAAGCTAGCATTTTCTGATGTAATGTATAATCAAAGTAAGTTATAAGTATATAAATGAAAGCTAATTATTTAGTTAAATATTGAAATACAGACCTCTCCTGGTATAACAGTATACACACAGTGCGCAAAACGGAGCCAATCGCCTAGGAAGGAACTTAATAAATATTTGTTAAGTGAATGAATGGATCTCAATTTCAATAGACAAGTACCTGCTTGCTTGCGCCACTCACGATGGAATCAAATCATTTCATTTCTCGGAAACATTTTCTTCCAAATTCTATGTTAGGCAAACAGAAACCCACGTTGAGACCAAACAAGTAAAAAGGAAATAGAAAACCAGGAGGAGGGAGGCAGAGGAGGTTGGGAGCTGGCGGAGAGAGAAGGGGAGGGGCATTTATTGTTCACGCATGTCTCTGGCACGCTTCCTCATCTCGGAGCCTCTCACCACCCCACCCCACCCCACCCCCCCCCCCGTCTTCTGCCCTGCCGCTGTGCTTACCGAGGTGGTTTGAGCTGCGACAGTATTTGTGGGACACCTTTCACGCTGCAGTGGCCCATGTTGTCTGGTCCTGGGCATCACCAAGGCACAAGTCCCCCCCCTCCACAGTTACAAAATAGGCCATTCCCACATCCATTTGCAGCAGCGCCCTCCAAAACGTTCTCTATTGAAAATGACCTGATCAGGTCATGGCTCGGCTTCTAGTTGGTAAGGAAGGCTGACGGCTTCATAAGATATTCCTCGGTCGCAAAAACAGACACGTAAAGAAAACGAGACACGCAAACCAACAAATAAAACCATCGTGTCTCTTATCCTACGCCTGCGATGCCCAGCCCGGCCGGCGACAACTGTACCACCTTCGCACCTGTAGCTTCACACCTGCAGTGTAACAACTTCATGTTTTCCTTTCCCATTGCGGCGTTGGGCTCTTCCTGTTAATCTCTTTAAAAGTTTGTCGTTTTCCTCGCATTCCCGTCTCTGATGGATTCCCTAGTAATTCCTCGTTTGTAGTGTAGCCAGAGTGACGTTCTATGTCACGCTGTAAGGACAGGCTGTGTCAGAAATGCTGTGAATGTCATTTAGGCGGCAGGCTTGTCCAGGCGACCCTGTGAGAACTTCTTTCCCTGAAGACACAGCTGTCATTATGTTCTTTACAGAGCATAGCAAATTGCTGGTGTCCTGTAGACAGGCAGGCAAAAGTCAGTGTTAAACCGGATATTAGCAGAGATATAGAGATAAGGCAATTAAAAATCTTATTATCTCCCGCTAAGATCTTTTACTATATTTTCCTGCGGAAAAAAATTAGCAATGGAATTGGGTAATTTATCTGAGGATACTAATACAGGACTATCTAATCCAGCAATGTTGAATTTTGTCATTTACTTTTAGCTCTGATTTGTTACTTGAATGTAGAGCATAAAATTTTATAAAAACCTTTGGATTTTAAAAGCACACTTTTTATTTCTATTATTCTTTTTTATATTAAAGCTTTATATTTCAAATAAACAAATACATAGGTAGAAAAATAAATAAATCACACATCATAATGCAAAGCATGTTCTCAATGAAAATCTTGTGTCTAATATTCGGATTAGCCACATGAAGGAGTATAAGGAGCTTTTGTGAGTGAATGGTCTTCACTTCAAACACTGCACATTTCTTGCCCCTTTTCTTCCCTGTCCTGGGTGTTGCTCTTCCTACACTTTTTTGAGATTTTTTTTCTGCCATTATTTCAATCCCTGATACTCTTGACTCGAGGCTTAATTCTGGTGACATTTATTGAAGTTGTGCCCAGTGACATCTGAGTTACAGAGGATACAAACAGGGAACTAGTGTAGAGTCTCTCCTTCAGTATCCACAAAGAAACTTGAGAAGACCAACTTATATCGCACACCTAGCGTGCACCGGGTGGCCTCTGACACACTGCAGCCTTGATGGCTCACACTCCGACAACCCCGCTGTGCGAAGAGCGTTATTACCTATTATTTATCAGTATGAAGGGCTCCGATACATGTGTCTTCAAGAGTCGGGCCAAGGTATGAGTGTAGTAGCCTATAAGGTCAGGCCTATTATGTTTTGCCTATTATACCTTGCCACTTCAAAAGTTATTATTTGGGCGGACGCAGGGAAGTGTCATGGCATATTTATGCTTTTGAACTTGGGGGTCCCGGCCAGCCATGTGAAGCAAATGTGGAGCCCATAGATAGATACCAGCTTTGGCTCATTTCCGTAACAACTAGAGAGCTGAGTGGCACACATTAGTGATCGCAGCCAGAGGACTTAGCAAATCATTTGACATAGAAGGTACTCTAATGGTTTACGAAATGAGGAAGGCAGGAAGGTGTCCAGGCTGCAGACTAGCTACACAGGGCACGCAGTGCAGGGATAGGGAGCATTCAACCTGGAAACCGATTGCCTGGACTTGCCTCTGAACTTGGCCAAGTACTGGCTGCACTTGTTCCACTGTTGGCGGTCAGATACCGGACCCTTACTTAACCTCTCTGTGCCTTCAGAACCATCTACAAAATCACCTACATGAGGGTTTTTCTCATGGCACTGTTGGGAGGGTTATGTAAATAATATATGTAAATGGGATAGTAAGTATGATATAAATATTGGCCTTACTATGTACACTCCATTTATAAGAGTAATAGTTTGATACACCATACTTCTTTTTTGTTCTGTATCATTTCTATTACAGTTTTCTATGGTTAAATAAGCATACCATAACCAAATACTCTGAATACCTCCAAACTATGTCTCCAATCCATCTTGCTTCTTCTAGCTTCTGGGTAGCCACGGTCCCCAAAGTCACCACTTCCTCTTGCTTCATAGTCTTACATCCACTCTGGCTCCTTTCTAGTCCTAATCTTTTCTATATTCCGTTGGCAAATGCCGATTTCTAAAGTTCAATCTAATTATATGCTGCCCCAACACCACCCCCATAATTGAATCACTTTCAAGACTTTCTAGCCCTTTAGGGTAAAAGCCTAAAATGTTCAACAGCCCGTCCAGGTCGGACTCACTGGAGCCGCCTCCCCCACCCAGGTCCAGGCGCTGGTCTGCCCAGCCCGGCACTAGGCTTTGTCTTTCCAACCCCGTCAGCATCCCCGTGCACTCCCTGGGACACCTCAGTCTTCCGTGGACCTCCCCGGTGCCCTCTGCAGTCTGCTGCACCTGAGGCCGCGGTAGCGCCTCCTACCCCTCGTTGTGGGTTCCTACGCTTTCTCCAAATGTCGGATAGCTATGGATGTTTCAGGGAAGCCTTTCTTGAATATGAAAGGCAAATCTCACCACCGTGCTGATGCTGTATGTTTTCACAGAACCAGACATCTCTCTTTGAGCAACCTATCCCGGTACCATTTATTCCATTAAATGTCTCTCTTCATTGACTGGTTTTCTGTAAGTGGTGATCAGCTTATTCTTGAATTCGGAACACTAAGCATACTTCTTGGCACATGGTGATGAGTCAGTACGTGTCTGGTGAAAGGAAATAATGGAATTAGAACATTCATCTGGGGGCGAGGTAAAGTACCTTATACAGAAATAGCCCCATTTGGGCAATGTGTCCATTTGTAGGGGTTTCATCCAAATTTCTAACTTCAAACTTCAGTGACCAATTACTGTAACTTAAATGAGAATAGAAGGCATTCAAGTAATTTCCCCGATCCATCACTTTCACACACACGGGGCTCAATTACTGACTGTCGTGCAATTCAATTTCTCTGCGCCAATAAGGGAGAGGACTGAGAAATCAGTAAGAAAAAAAATAATAATAAGATTCTACTCAGGGAAATGATAAATAGCACCATACATCTGAGGAAAAGATAATAACCTGAAATCCATTTTGCAGGGGCAACAGCGACTTAGAAGATTGTTATTCCGAATAAGGCACGGTGTGACGATAGGTAGCAAACTGTGTAGGAGGTCGTGACAGATAACCAAGTGACGGGGCATCACGCCACTGAGCAGCGAGATTATGGTCTCCGGGCATTAAAAATAAAAGCACCGCAGGGTGATCCGCCCGCTTCTGCTGAGGAAGACACCGTGGACTATATAGGCCCAGTAATTTAGCACGTGTTTCTGGATGTCAGTCATAGACGAGGGGAGCTGTGGCAGGGGTGGGAGACGGGGTGATAAGGCTACACACCATTTACCATTAAAGCTCAGTTCTGCCGTGAGCCCGTGACGAGTGGGCTTCAGTGCTCTGCACTGTCTTCTCCACAGATGTCACATTGGTGCCACCTCACTTGGCATCGTCAGCCCGAATCCGTGTCATCCCCACGAATCACCCATCAAGGTCCGTTTTCTCTTGGTTGTAGAGATGGTGGCTAAGCCTACGTCTCTGACTACAACTTTGTTCTCATGTAGTCCCTTTGATCACAAGAATACATACTAGTGGTGGAAAAACCACACCCTCTCTGGGAAAAACAAATTGTTTCTTCTCAGTAAATCATTTAAAACCAGCTTGATTTGGGCAGATTATTTAACCCATGAGACTTAGATTTCTTTTTTTTTTTAATGATTTTATTTATTTATTTTTTTAGACAGAGGGGGAGGGAGGGAGAAAGAAAGAAAGAGAAACTTCAGTGTGTGGTTGCCTCTCATGTGCCCCCTACTGGAGTTCTGGCCCACAACCCAGGCATGTGCCCTGACTGGGAATCGAACTGGTGACCCTTTGGTTCACGGGCCAGCACTCAGTCCACTGAACCACACCAGCCAGGGCTAGATTTCTTATCTATAAAATGGAGAGGATAAGAAATTGCTTGTAAGATCTTTACAAATCTTGAATAAAGTTTATAAAAACTCCTAGGAATTCTTGAAGTGTTAGCTTCCCTTATCTTTCACTTTCAAATAAATGATATTTAGTTTCAAAAAAAAGTGTGAATAACCAACATGAACTTTAGCTGGCATTTTCTTCTCTGTAATCTTTCCACAGTTGGAACGAAGAGTGTTTTACATTTTCTGAAATGCAGTTTGATTAATTAAAGCAATTTTTATTGTACACATCATGATCTCAAAAAATTAATGAGATTAAAACTTTCATTTCATACCCAATATTTACCATTATGCTAGTGATAAGATTAGATTCATAACGTCTCATCACTTGGCTCAGAACTAAAATGAGAGACTCAAAACCATGTGCGTGTCTTCTTCTGTGAATCATCTTGGCAAGATATTAACATCAATATGAGGTGGAAAGCTGATGAAATTTTACAGACCATTGAATCAACAACCCCTTATTGAACCATCCTCCGTGACTGTACCGCAAATGATATAAAAGACATATCTCAAAGTGATCCCTAACTTCAAGTGCTTTTTCTCTTTGAAGTAACAAGCATTTGTCTTCTAAAAACGGACTCATTTTTGCTATTTATCAAAAACGGAAGAGTAGAAAAAGCAAATGGATTAATTTCTATTGTATTCTTTCCATTGCCATTTAGTCCCCTCACACTGCCACCCCCCAACCCCCTGCAATCACCACCCAGTTGTCCATGTCCGTGAGTCCTTTTTCCTTTCTGCTCAGTCCCCCCACGCCCTAGGCTGCCCCAACTACTAGCCGTCAGCCTGCTCTCCTTCTATGAGTCTGTCCCCAATTCCCTTGTTAGTTCAGTTCGTTCACTAGATTCACATATGAGTGAGATCATACGGTATTTGTCTTTCTCTTCGCATTATGTTCTCCAGGTCCGATCGTTCTGTCACAAAGGGTAAACTTTTCTTTTCTTTTCTTTTACGGCTGAATGGTGTTCCATTGCGTAGATGTCCCATAGTTGTTCTGTCCACTTACCTACTGATGGACACTTGGGCTGCTTCCATATCATGGTGCCAGTAAATAATGGTGCAGTGAACGCAGTGGGGCTTGTGTTCTTTCGAATTAGCATTTGGGGTTCCTTCGGATATGCTCCCAGACGTGGGGTGGCTGGGTCGAAAGGCAGGCCGATTTGTGCATGGGACCACAAAAGGCCCCACGTGGCAGCAGTGATCCTGGGAAAGAAGCGCAATGGATCAGTTTTTAAGAAGATCAAACAAGGGCTCACTGAGATTCACAAAGTCTGCCTTTGCTGTAAGATTCCTACCGCTGTGTACTGGTCATCTGGAACCAAACGCAGGTCCCCCTTTTTGGCTTAGGAATCAGCATTTATCTAAAAAACGAGGGTTTGGTGAAGTTTTGTTTTGTCTGAACATTCAGTGTCAGTCTGATTCAACTCAGTAATTTTAACTTGGCAGTTAAACATTCACCTACATCTCTCTGTGCAGAAACCTGGAAGTGATTCTTTTATGTTCTATCGCATTGTTACAAAAGAGAGAAGTAGTTTTTCCATAAAGAGACATTAAAGGGAAGGAAAACAAAGTAGTGAAACACCACTTTCAGAAAACATGCATTTCGTACCCGCACATAACCCTTGGGCAGAGTGATTCCAAGGTGAGCCTGACCCTGCATGGGTTCACAGGAGCCCTTGACCGTGGCCTCCCTCTCCTTGTGCTGATATTTACAGAAGAGCCACTGGTGTCCTGGGCAGCCCGGACACCTACCTAGGAGGCCAGGGGAACTCCAGCCAGCATCTCACTTTTCACTCTCGTGTGCAAGTTTGGCACCAGACTCTTCCCTTCCAAATGCTGAGGAACGCAGATCAGCATCTAAATAGATCTCTCCGTCTCAGGCCTTCACACGAGTGCGTGGACCCTCTAAGTGGTCTTGGGTCTGGCGCGTGGGAATTAGCATCATTCTCCCGTCTCCTGCGTCCAGGGGAAGGATTCCCTAGCAGACAAGCAGCTGCTTGCAAAGAATCCTGACTTCGTAATATTCCAATCACAGCGGATGCACAACATTATACTAGCTTCAGACACACAGCGCAGCCATTCGGCACTTGTTTAACTTAAGAAAACGTCGAATCGCTCCGTTGTACGTCGGAAACTAGTATAACATTCTGTGTCCACTGGGACCTGGTGTCCTCCTGTTGTCCTTTCCACAGGCTGGAAGGAAGAGAAGGGCTGGGGAGTCAATCTTTTTGGCCACTTTTTAGAGTCCTGCCAGGAGGTGTCCACACGTCATTTGTCATCAGCGTGAGAGCATCAGTTAACACTCTAACTCAACAGGAAGTGTAGGGGAACATCCCTTGGGGAACATCCCTCTTAACAATTTTCCTCAAATCCTCATAGCTTGTCCAGGCAGGCATGATCTCGTTTTACAGGACAATACTCGAAGAAGGTTAAGTAATTGGCCTGATACCACCCAGCTAGAAGGAAGAGTTTCTAGAGCCATAAGGAAAAGTAGCAAAAAACCCCCCATAAACTCAGTGAAAGGAAAAAATGCTCCAGGAAGTTTGGGCACCACCCAATGGCCGTTCATTCTCCTGAACTTCCCCTTGGGTCAGCGATATTCCTGATTTTCAATTCGACCCATTCCATTCAAGTAGCTCTCCTGACACGTGTTGGACTCAGGGATGAAACTAAGAGCTTAATAAAATAAAGAAACAGAGGACATTCAAGAAAAATAACTGCCTAGGTAGTGGAAAAGTAAGCCGGCAAAGTTGACAAATTGCATTTGGGGAATAACACCATTATAATATGACAACATAGGAATTGTTTGCTCTGGTTAAATAAAAATAAAACATTTTATAATCGCGCTTGTCATGGTAATTGCTGTAGGTTAACGGTGCTGAAACATTTTCTCGGTGCTTCTCATTAATTACGTGGTTAATTAGAACTTTAGGAAGAGTTACATACACTAACACACTGCCTCGTTTCCGGAAACCACTGATGTTGGCAGCCCATCATGCGGGGTGGGAATTTTTTGCGTGGTGAGTCTGCCATAGACACCTCGTCCTAGAGGCTTTCTCAGCGTCAACCACCGTCGCTCCTGTCACGCTCGTGTTACCTCTCCCTGCAGTGGAGACATCTGACGAGCCAAGTCTGCACGCTACAATACACAAACTCCCCAGACACATCGGCGTTCGACAGCCTTCACACAGCCTGCTGGATTTCAAAACAGTTTCACCGCATCACAAAAACCAGCGGGGAAGGGGCTCCTTTCTTCCTACACACGCCACAAACAAGAATCAGGTTATTGCAAGGCTGGAGAGGAGTAGTGATTTTTGCTGTCTGCTTTTATTTAAAACAAATTTTGTTTGTTTGAACATCATTTTGATTCTCAAAGGAAAAAAAATTGGGAGTTCTGAACTCAGCAACACAGTTGGATCGTGTCACAAACAGAAATAAATGAGCTTTCCGCTTGTTTTGATGTAATGCATATAAGATGCTCTGGGGAAGGTATGGTTTGGCTATATTAGAGATTAAGGTGACTACTCTTCCTTTGATACAATTTAGGAAGTAATAGCACTCTGAGTGACATTTATACAGCAGCTCTTTATTACCTATCAATCAGATGACACACTGTTACCAGTACCCTGCTCACCTTCGGCTTAGATACCGAAATAGCCTCACAGTAGGCCCTCCCACTGGTATCCTGTCACTGATGTTCCGTCCACATTCTGAAGTCCAAATCTGAACAGGTCTCTCTTCTCCCTGAAGCCTGCGCTAGCTCCCCACTGCCTTTCCACTCGGGTCCTTGAGATCCTTCCTGACCATTCTTGCTCTTGTCTGTGGATTCGTGAATGGTTTATTTGAGGATGAATGTTCAGTTAAAAATTTACTCAGTGAATGTTTAGGGTAACAGAAAACAATTGCCTAATAAAGGAAATGATAAAAGATTCAACAATACAAAATTTCAAAAATTTTAATAGTAGAGTGAGTTATTCTTATGCCTTTCTTTGTGTGATACAGGCAGTTTCTCAGCTGGAAAATGGAAAGTGCTTCACACACACTCACAGCTGTATGGTTCACAAATAGATAATCATGCAGGTAAACATATATATATATATATATATGTAAGAAAGCTCGCATGGAGTAGTCCAAGAAGTTTGGAGGAAAAAAACACCATAAAACACCAAAAATACAAAAACCACCATGAACCCACTGTTAGTGGAGAACAATAGCCCTGTCTAGTGACCAAAAAGGATTTTAGCCCTGGTTACATTTTCTTTCTTTCTTTTCTTTTCTTCTTCTTTTTTTTTTTAGAGAGGGGAGTTCTTTCTTTTCATTTTCTGCTCTTCTTTTCACATTTTAGAAATAACATATGAATCAATGAGCTATGAAGTTAAAGTTAATTAGTGTAATAATGTAAAAAATGCATTCATGGCTAGAATCATTTATGCTATTTCTCTTCTCCTTCCCTTTTTTTATTTTTCATTACATTTGATGTACAACATTATATTAATTTCAGGTGTACAACATAATGATTAGGCATCTATGTAACTTGCAAAATGATCACTCCATTAAGTCCAGTATCCACCTGGCACCATATACGGTTATTAAAATATTATTGAATGTTTCCCCATGCTACACATTATGTCCATTTTATCCTTTTTTTACTGAAAATATCCATTTGACTGAAAAAAACTTCTTGAGTTAGTAATACAGTTGATTGCTGATTAAACACTGATTACTTAATGTCTGAATGAAATTTTATGGTGCGTATAAAGTAATAAACCAAGTATCAACTTGTTAATGTCATCAGTAATTATTACATTCATATTTTATATGCTCCTATACGTTTCTGTCACCCCCAAATGTGTGTTTGCCTCACTTCACGAGGCAAGTTTAATTAAAGAATTCCAGACTTGCTCACAGGGTTCTACAATTTCCTGTTTTATGAGATCCTAATCCTCCCCTGAACACTTGCCTCCGTAACACAGCGCAATATAGACTTTGCAGCCCAAGGGACACAGGCGTAGTTTCTGGCCCCACTAATTGCATCAGTAAATCATCTCACCTATCTCCGCTACAGTTTGCATCTGAAAAACAGGCATGCTAAAATTAAACTTCAGGATTGCTTTGAGGATCAAGATAATGTTTTTAAATTACCTGCCACCTCTGATGGGCTTCCGAAATTCACCGACGTAGCTGTAATATGGTGGAATGAAAATGAGACCTGGGATAATATGACTTGGGTTTAAGTCCCGGCCGATGGAATGAGCTATTTGATTCTTGTTGAGGGCACCAAACTTCTGAGAGCTCTTTTCTCGTGTATGAAGTGGAGTAAAACTTGCCCCGTAGTTCTGTGGACATCCAATGGGATGATCCATTGGGGGCCGCCGGGGCTTTGCACAGAGAGCCTCGGAGAGCACCTCCCACTCGTGATGTGCAGGCGTGTGGGTGGCCACACAAAGAGCCAAAAGGAAGCAGGGGGCTGGGGGCCACGCACGGCACTGTAAACACCCAGGGAAAAGAATCCCTTTCTCTGATTCCCATGATAGTGCTTGATGGGGTGCATCCTCGTGCACTCCACCCAACCCCGGGACTGCATCCCTGCTTGAAATCGTACCTCCGGCGGGAAGAATTTGCATCAGGGGCACCTGGGGCCGGTGCTTCGCTGATGTGAGAGGGCTGCGTTCATCAGCTGTGATTTGCCTTCGTTACCGGGTCCTGTTGCTCTGGGCACTGAAAACAAAGTCATTTTCATTCCGTCACCAAGGTGACAGTGATTTCCCTTCGATCTTTATTGTTATCTAATTTTAAGGACGTGTCGAATGAATGCCAGTGTGTTTTACTCTTTAAGACAAAAGACATGCCCAGAGTAGAAGTGCGGCATGAAAGAGTGAGGCCTTCTGTTTATCTTATTCGGAACGTTACCACTTTTTAAATAATGTTTCAGATCTGTATGAAAAATTGGGGGGGGGGGCATCCGATGAAAACAAATGACAATGACCACATTACTGTAAATGGTGGCCTTTTAAACCCATACCATTCCCCTGACTTCCCATTTCACACAGACCAGTCTGCTATAGAACATGACTACATAGTGATGGAATGATGCTTTGCCCCATCTGGAGTAACACTGTTACTTTGACACATGCACACGTGTGCGTCCCCCTGTGTACACGTCAGGCACCCTGTCAAATGCCGTCATCAGAATCTTCTGCGATGAGGCTTCCCGGCAGCCCTGTTCCATTTAAAACTGCATTTTAAAAAGAAAGAACACAGACTTTTTCCTCCTTTCTCTAGGGATTATGTCATTGTTTGAACTATGCCAGTAATTTCAATTTTATGTAAAAAAATATATACATGTGAAGAAAGGGGGAGGGAAAAAAGGAATCAACTGTGGGAGCAGGGGTGTATTGGACGGGCAGGGAGGGGGGCGCCCAGCTGTAATAGAATAACAATAAAAATGATGTAAAATAAGCAAAAAAGAAGTTTCAAAGGGAAGGGATTTAACCAGAAAAGAAACAGGGAATTTCCCTCTGCTCCCACCACATGTGCGAACGTTAGACCCTAGGGTTTAACGTTCAGGAAGCCAAACCGAAGGTAGATGTGCACGCTCACCTGTAACAGTAGGAGACTTGGGAGAGGAGAGCCCTCCCGTGACCTGCCACTGGCCATGTTTTGCCGTTGGCAGAAACGAGCGCCTGGCAGTTTGCCCGGCGTCAGCATCCATGAGTCCAGGGTCAGTTGCTGCAAGAGGCATCTCAGATGGCAGAGGGGTAAGTACTAGAAAAGTGTCCCTTCAGGTAAATGGGTGAGGATACCCATGGCCTGTGTTTGGCTCGTGTGACTTCTTAAAATAATATTTTATTGAAGCGTAGGGGAGAAACAAAGACTGAAAAGTAGAACTATCCCAAGTGTTGAAATAAATTTCAAATCTGTCCTACTAACGCGTGAGAAATCAAGTAGTATTATGTATACACTACAGAATTTTAAACAAATTATATTAACTGTTTCGTATTACTCGTGTGCGCCTCTGTGTATTTGATTTCTTTCCCGAAAATGTCAAGCCCCATTGTGAATGTTGCAGTTAAAATTCAGTGCTGATTTCCACAGGTGTTAGAGAACCCTTGCCAATAATATTTTAATGGTGCCTGTGAAATGATTTTGAAATTTAATTGAATAAAAAGGTAAATACTGTTATATTATAAAAATAAATCCCTAACCTTCATAAATTCTTTATCTATTAAGACAAGAATGTAAAACTGGAGGATTCTATAAATATTTCCTGAGAATGTCTTTTTGCCTTTTTGAAAAACTGTCTTCTCAGGATAACAAAAACAAAAGCATGCCCTTAATAATTCATCGTGTGAACCGTGAGTTCCGCATTAGGAAGAAAGTTGTCACCAGAGATGAAGGCACCATAAAGTCTGCTGTTTATGGAAAGTGAGATGCTGTGGAAGGAAGTGGTGAGGGAACGCTTGATGGGAACATGAATATTCTAGAAAAAGAGAATTTTCTTTAGGCGCCTTTGGATATTGATTTTTTAAGTACTTTTGCTTTAAAAAATCCCAGCTGTACGGAGGTGTACTTGACATTGAAAATGCCAAATTTGATGAGATTTGATATACGCATGTATCTAGGAAACCATCACCACAATCAAAACCATGGATGTGACCATCACACCCCAAAGTTTCCTGGTGTGGCTTTGTAATGCATTCCTCCTTCCCCACTGTATGAGACATGCTCCCTTTTTTAAAAAATCACGTTATTGAAGTATAACTGGCATATAAAAAGCCATGGGTTTACTAAAGAACACACATGAATGGCACAACCCCTTGTGTTCATGGATCAGAAAATTAACATTATTAAAAACATCCATATCATTCAAGGCTACACGTTCCATGCAATCCCTCTTAAAATTCCAATGGCATTCTTTACAGAAATAGATAAAAATTCTTCAAATCCATTTGGAACCCCAAGAGGACTCCCAGGAGCCAAAACCATTTGAGAAAGAAGAATAAATATGGTGATGTTATACTTTCTGGTTTTAAAATATATTACAAAGCCACAGTAATCAAAACAGTATGGTACTGGCACAAAACAGACTTCCCGACCAGTGAAACTGAACAGAGAAGTGGGAAATAATCCCACTCATGTATGGTCCACTAGTCTTCAGCAAGGTTGTCAAGACTGTGCCGTGGGGAAAGGACGGTCTCTCCAGCAAATGGCAGTGGCAAAACTGGGTATCCACAGCACAAGAATGAAGTTGCACCCTACATCACGTAATAGACAAAAATCAACTGAAAATGCACTAAAGACTTGAGCATTGCAGCCTGGCATTGCAAACCTCATAGAAGAAAACACAGGGATGAATAGCCAAGGGGTGTAACATCCATATCCAAAAAGGCACCTAAAATGGGAAGCCATGAAAGTCTTTAGCTTCAAAAATAACATTAAGAAGGAAAATCGATCATTGAGAAATAAATATAGTACATTTATATTACTCCTGGAATGCCTAGCTTGTAGACCAAGTTGTTGCTAGAGCGGTGATCTTTGAAATCTTCAATGACTTACTAGAAACCAGAAATTTGACCTCTGAGTTTCGTTACAGAGCTTGCTCAAGAACGCATAGTATCAGTCTCCGAGCAACAGGTCAGAGTGCTCTGCCTTGAAATGGGAGTTTCCACTCTTTCCTTACGAACTGTGACATTTTTCAAGGGTCATTATTGGAGAACACTGATTTTTCATTCTTTCTTCTTGATATATACTATGAACTATGTTGCATGGAATACATATGAAATAAGTTTACATTGTGACAGGTAATAAGCAGTGATACATAATAGTGATATAAGGGAATTAATTTTTTTTTCCTTAAAGAATTCAAAGGCAAACTGAGGTATGTCCTAAGCACCCTAAGAATACAGATTGCGTCTGTGTTACCAACCATGTTGCCCACATTAAAATCTCCCGCACTTCACTTTCCTGTGGCATCTGAAGCACGTAACAAGTCAGTGGCATTCCTATGTACTCTTAGAATAAATAGCAATCAATGAGATACGCTGTGTAAACTTGGGCTAATTAAATAAGCATAGATCATTTTCCCACCAATGTGAACATGCCTTTGGATTGTTTATCTTTTAATGAAAATTTCATTAACTTAGTAGTTAATTAAAAGTTCTTAGTGTACTCTATTGATTTTAAAGTATACTATTCTGATCTTGACTGAGGATGAGATTTAGAAAGCAGTTTCTTTTAATCGCTGCATTATAGTCCAAAACAAGTAGCAGAAACAACCACACACTTTTGCGCTCGACCTGGCACTTTCATTTTCTAAGACCTCAGACGTCCCTTTAGTTAACAAGCATTTAATATTTGCTACATTATATCCTATGCAGTTTAATTTACTCATTATCGACACTGGGATTTTTGGAAGTATATGCTGGAAAGCAACATATATGAAGACAGACCAACAAAAACTATACAAAATGAAGCACAGGGAGAAAAGGAAGATTCAGGGACAGGTCTCTAAAAAGCAAACATTCTGACAGGCAGGAAGTGAAAGCTGCCAGGGGCACCTCGTCCCTCTGTCCTATTCTTTTGGCCAAATCATCACAATTTCTGCCCAGATTGAAGAGGATGGGAATCGCCAATGTTACATCGCAGAAGAGCAGAGGGGGCGAGAGTTATTGTTGCAGCTGTCCTTGCAACGTACAATCTGTCGCATAAATATTTATTGCGTCTCCAGCATGTGAAATTGCTGTACGCCTTAGGGTGCGTGGCCCCTGAGCCGACTAGCCACCTGGAATGAAGTTCAGCAACAGTAATTCAAATAACATCACACCGGGCAGGATGTGCCAAATGCCATAAACAAAGGACAGGGTGCTGCTGGGGAGTTTCAAAGGAAATAACCAACATTTTCAGGGGAAGAAGTTGAAAAATAATGCAAGCAACAGATAGAATGTGAGATGACCCTCGAAGGAAAGGTGAGGTTTTTACAGGTGAAAAAGAATGGGAAAGAACAGAATAACTGGTGAACATTCTATAGAAGGAGCCGTGTGGATAGAAGAGCACTGGGAATTCTGAAAATGGACAGTTATGTGGATATGACAGGGCAGAGGGACGAACACATTAATTCGAATACCACCAATACATCAGGAGTATTGTATGTGTTTGAAGTCACTTAACTCATGTTGTCACAGTAGCCCAGACTGAATCTGCGCTAATCCTTCTTAGGCTGTGTGGTGACACAGCAACACGTTAGTATCAACAAAGCAAGTGGGATGTTCTGAGTTTCAAAAACGTGCCCAGCCCAGAACAGAGAGCTTCAGAGCCCGTGTTACAGACATTTCACCAACTGTCTGTCTGTGAATAAATCTGATGTGGTATTTAGTGAAGATTCATAAAAGGGCGTAGATGGTAACATAAAATGACTTGAATTGTGCTTTAGAATAATTTGCGTGACTTCAAAGGGGATCTCAAAGAAGGCAGGGAGTCCAGCCAAGAGGACATTATAACGTTCCATTTCAAACGATGTGAGACCTTCCACGATGGCCTGGAGGACAAAACAGAAAGTAGAGAACAGACTGAAAGGACTTAGGGTCTGAACAGAAAGCCATGACAACCGGTCGCCCCCGTGTTCCTGAGACTTTCGAAGAGGACTGGGTGCATAGTTTAACCAGACTAAGAGGGATTAGTACAGATTTAGCCAGAAAAGAGACTTGGAGGGGACATCCGGTCTTTGAGAGATTCATAATTCTTTTCAAAAAAAGATCAACTGGAAATATAGCAACGAACACCCACATTTTCAAATGAGAGACATAATGTGCTCTCAGGAAAGGTGGGAGCGGTGGCTGGGACTAGAACGAGAAGAATAAAAACCTGTGGGAAGCTGCATGAACACGGCCACCAAGGCCGTGTGAGAGGCAGGTGGGGTCCGTGATGGAGCTGGCATGCAGCCATGTAGCCTGCAGAGCGTTCCGAGTGTTTAGAAACGAGCCAGCTCTAAAGCCCGGGGCACCGTCTCGCCGTTCCCCATCCCAGCAGAGGTCCTTCAGGACTGAAATATTAAAAAGTGAGCTGATGTCCCAATTCCAAAATTTCACTAGTCCTTTTCTCTCAAAGAATGGCCCAGGACTTTTACGGCAGGCAGATGGTCATTGTTCAGTGTGACACCTGCGTCCACTTACCGAGAAATGAAACGAATGGGGTAACATCTCCCTCAGGTTTGTCAGTGTGGCTTCTTCCCTTGGGACCTATCAATTCATAAAGTAATTCCGTGTTTCTGTAGTAATTTTAATTAACGTCAGTATTATATATTAGCTTAATTTTATCCTTACAGCTCTCCTGAGAGCAGGGAAACGATGCTATTGTATTTTATTATTAAAGAGAATTAAATAATTGTGAAGACTGCTACCAGGAGGAAAGAATTAACATCTCCAATGTCTTACAGTGATTTCCAAGTCAGCACAGGTATTAGAACCCAAGACTCCCAACATCTAGAACTGATACTGTTTCTCCTAAACTTCAGTGCCATTTTTGACAATAATAAAAAGAGATCACATTTAGCTGAACAACATTCCGTGCCATGTCTGTGGCCAATGTATGTAGAGGCAACAGTGTGGTAAGGATTGTTCAAAAAGTTACGAAAGACGAAGAGAGACCACCTACATGTTCTGGAGTACGGGAGGGTAAAGAGAATTGCAATTATACGCTCTCCTGATTTGAACTGTGTCCTGAATCAGAATGTTTCTCTTTCTAAAGAAATTAACGGAGCAGTTACAAAAGTCAAATGTGTGTCGGTTAAGTCTTAGTGTTGCATCCATGTTACTCTTCACATTTTGAGAATTGAACTGAAGCCTGAAGCTACATAAAAGAATTCCTTGCTTTCAGGAAGTGCACGTGACGTTATTTAGAGATAAGGCATCACGTCTGCAACGTACTCTCAAACATCACAGATAGAAGCACGTGCCCGTGTATACACACAGAGAGAGAGAGAGGAAAAGAGAATGCTGAATCAAATAAGGGAAAGTGTTCACTTTGGGGGGATGTTAAAAAGTGATTTGAATTCCTGTTCATTTTCATGTTTCTCAAGTTTGAACTTGTGAAACCGACGGGAGTGACAGGACCCACGTTTAACAAGGAGAGAACCGTGCTGGAGAAGAAGAGTTACATAGGATAACACTTCGCAAAAGTGGGCCCCCGAAAGTGAGCACTGAGTGGGTGGCATCTGGCACGTAAATGCCACTGCAGAAGTTTTTGTTAATGTTAACGGATATGCGGAAACGGACAGGAAGCTACAACCAGGCACATTCGAGTCAGATAAAATCTGCACATTCCACACCTTCTAGCCGCTCCATCGTCCAGAACACAAACAATAAGATTCAGTGGAGTCATGTTTCTCGGTGCTTCAGGCACAAAGCCACATTGAAACATTTAGTATCTTTTTATTAGAAGTGTTTTAGATAGGAGTCAATAATACCTTCTTTGGATTTTTTTATTGAAAATAATTACCCTTGTAACGAAATAATATTTATGTGAGTGGTGGGGCCGGGGGCGGTCCTCAGCAGTTCTATGCCAGAACCACCTTAGTTCTAAACAAAATAGGGCAAGGCAAACTGAACCCAACAGCGTAGTAACAGGATCATCTACCGCACCCAGGTGAGATGTGTGCCTAGAATGCAAGCCTGGTTCAATGTCAAAAACTCAGTCGGTGGGATACGCCGCATCAAGAAAATGAAGAGCAAAAGCCACGTTATCACCTTAACTGATGCAGAAAAAGCATTTGACAAAATTCAACCGTCTTGATGAGGAAAATATTCAACAAACTCTTCAGAGAAGGGGACAACCTCCAAATAATAGAAGCCACGTACAAAAAACCTACAGCTCACGTCGCACTCCGTGGGGAGTGACCAAGAGCCTTTTCTCGAAGGTCAGGGACAGGGCAAGCAGGCCCACTCTCTCCACTACAATTCGGAGCAATCAGACTCAGGAAAAAGAGAGAGAGGAAACATCCTACGAACGCTGTCCGGGGGGACGCTGCCGTGGCTGCCGTGGCTGCTGTGGGGAAGGACGGCTGGGACCATTCCCACAGGAACAGGAAGGTGGCGGAAGTGAGGTGGGAGGAATGAGTCCCCACTTCCCATCCCCGCCAGCAGCGTGTCCCGCTGGAGTTGTCACCCGGAAGGAAAGCAGACGTGGGATTGACAGAGTTCCAGTCCCAGCACCACAGAGGGTGGCGTTAAGTCTGAGACACAAAGGCTCGAAAACCAGCACAGCACCCATTGCTTGCAGCACACAGAATATACCTGAGCACCTGCACCCAAGCAGGTCGCACATGTAGTGTGTGCAGTTACATGGGTATGCATGTGTGTGTCATCTGTGGTGTGTAGCACGTGTAACATGTATCCACACACATGTACACGTGCACCTTGTGTATATGTATTTAGTACAAAGACTCTCCAAGGGTGTCATTAAAAAGTCTTTGTCTTTCAACCGTCTTTGGCGTGAACTGGCTTTCGATGCCGGACTGTGGACTTGCTGTGATTTGCCGGTCTGCACTGTGTCTTTACCTTCAGTGATGTAATTCCGTATTTGAATAATTGGTCTGCTGCGTTACAGCAGCTGGGGACCTTACCCACTGCAGCCACACCCCGTGCGGGCCTCAGTGAGTGGAAAACGCACTAATATGTGGCCTGCACATCCCGCGGAGCATCCTGATGCCTTATGAGAGGAAACGATCAGCGAATCTGCCATCTGTGAACTTTTTCCTGGAGCGAGACGCTTCTTTCTCCTGGTTCTTCACCTGGGAGTGGGGGGCTTGTAAACGTCACTTCCCAGGATGTGGTCTGACCCGCGATTCCCCTGGCACTGGTGTTTGGAAGTCCATGTGTCTGTCTTAAATCATGCAAATGATTTTTTAAGTCTTCTACTGTGCGCTCTTCATCGAGCTTAAATAACTTCCCTTTTTAAAGTATAAATTACATTGCCATTCACTGAAATGGAATAAAATACAAGTATTTCTGTGCATGTAACAAAGCCACTCATACAACTGCAAAGGAAAACAATTACACATTTAGGTGACTTGATCACTATTATTTCACAGGAACTTAAGCCTTGAAAAGCAGGGAGCAATCTGAATGCGCCTGAAAGTTTGCCCAAGGAAAGGAAGACAAAACAAAAAGCCCCAAACAAGTGAATCATAAATCATGAGCCCTCCAGTTTGATTGGGAGCCTCAGTTTGACAAAGAGTTACAGAATTAGACTGACAAAATTGGGTGTGCATTGCATGGCCCTCCAGGATGGGGGGGGATGCGTGCACACACACACTCTGAGTTGTAAAGTGGCCCCACGAACACCTGTCCAGCTCCAGAAGCTGCTTCAGGTCACACTCACACCCGCGGCTTCACTGCCCAGTGTATGCGAGGCACTGGGAGAGACACAGAGTAAGAAGATAAATCTGTCTGCTGCTGATAACATTATTCGTGGCGAAGGTGGATAATCAATAAACAGTCATAAGCATAGTGAGATGCTCCACAGAACTCTCTTTATCACATTTTCAGCTGTAGCACTAACAACAAGGAAGCCACAGATGCGAAGTCAAGAGGGAGGCTGCCAGGATTGGATTCCACAGAGGGAGCAAAGCAAGGAAAATTCAATCTGCTCCATCCAGAAAGGTGGAGGCTCAAGGACCACAAGAGGGCCAGTCCTGTAGGACTTGCCGGTCCTTGGTCCCCATTCCTACCTGCAGCTCAGTCCCTGGAAGGGAAAAGATCCTGTGGGTAATAACTTAGGACACTTAGTGCCGCATCCTGCTTAGTCTGCGACATGCCCACCATTCCACCGTCAGTCACTTCCAGTTCTAAACGCCCCAGCACTTTGAACTTAACCCCTCTTCAAACATCGTGGAAAGTGTACTCACTCGCCAGTCTGCCTCCCACATGATTAAGTATCACACCCTTAAGACAAGGAGCCAGATATTTTTTTTATCAGTCTGTCGCTCGAGAGCTCTAATCAGTGAGGCAGGAGGGAAATCAGAGAAAAGTAAAGTCCCAAAAGCCAATGAAAAATAGATTTTTGAAAGGGGAAAAGCAATCAATTGCTTAACTGCTGCTGATCGGTTAATGAAGATGAGGACCAATAAACTGATCATTGGACTTGGATTATCGGTGAGTTAGAGAGACAGTACACTCGAGCGGCTGAGGCGTTGTACTAGTGGCACACAGGCTGTTGCGAGTGTTGCGTAAGCTGCTGAATATTTATCAAGTGCCTGGGATGCTACGTTTGTGGGAGTAACACAGTGGGAGCCATTATTAGTAACAGTTTTACATCAACAGTTTCGCTGGAGTCTAGAGAATAAAACTCTATTTGGAAAAAGTGCACGAGAGCTTTGCGGGATGGAAGGAGTATGTGTGTCTCTGTGAGGAGCGTTATATAAAGGAGAGCGGAGACATGAGTTAGTAGCTGGAGCAGATATTAAGCTGGGAGAGTGTTTTTATTTTTAACAGAAGAGCAATAACAACAGCGTGGAATGGGCGTGCTTCAGTAGACAGAAAAACCATTTTCCTGTGCAAGAGAAAGTTAGCAGAGTCACCCAAATGATGTCCTTAAGAGGGAAAATACTTTTAAAGACCATGGGAACTGGCGCAGAGGCGGGAAGATTGGCCTTGGAAGTATGACCAGGTCTCCCTGACAGCAGAAGGCAGAGCCTCGACCCTGCCCCCGGGGAGCGGCAGGTACAGGCACCTGGTGGGAAGGCCACTGGGGATGGTCTTTGTGATGTTTTCATTGGCACAGAGAGCTGAAGTGAGAATCGCAGCTGACGAGGAAAGAGTCAGGGGAGGCTTATGCAGGAGACATGAAGCCATTGCCCAGGGACAGTGGGGGAGGGGTGGGTGCTGGAGGAGGGGCAGTGTGAGGGTTGCCAGGTGGCCACAGGAGCCCAGTTCCGATTCAGGGTTAAGGATTCAAGGTGCTGCCAGTCAGTGGACGTGTGTGTTGCTCTCCTGCCTCGCTCAGCCCCGCAGCTGCAGACACGTCGTAGGGTTGGAAGAAAACAGCGGGCCGTGGATTTGGCACAAATGCAGAAGGGAGATAAAGGAGTGGTGAGTGGGTGCAAAGGCATGGTTACAATGCTGACCTGTTGATTTGGCAGGTTCAAGGGTCAGCGAGTACAGGAAGGAAATGAGGGTAGGAGTGGGAGGCTGCTGGTCCAGCTGGGTCTAAGGCCAGATAGACCTGTGAGTTTAGGAGATTAAATTGCTCTTCTCTTTCTTATTCTGAGTTCCACACACAACGTAACCGGCCCCTCCCATTCCTCCTCCAGCTCCTTCCTGCTCGGTGGCTACCTGCAGCAGACCTTCCCAAACCCAGTAGGTCAGGGCAACCGCCCCTTCAAGCCACTCCAGCAGCACTGTGCTTCTTACTCACAATGTACTTTGCACTGACGTGGCTGAATTACCCATCAGACTCGGCATGAGAGGCTTGCCTGCGAGGGCCCTCGGGCCAAACCTGGGGTGGGACGCAAGCATCCACCAATGTTTTGGTAGTTCCACAGAATATGTGTGATGAAATCAACAAGCCAGCCCCTTCGGGTGGTAGCCTGAACAGTGGCCCCCAAATGTCCCCATCGTGATTCCCGGGACCAGTGGTGATGTCACCTTACATGGCAAAAGGGACTTTACAGATGTGATTTAAACGTAAGATAGTGAGATTGTCCGCAATTGTCTGGGTGGGTTCTGTGGAATCACAGATGTGTTCCTGAGGGGGAGAAAGAAGGACCTCGGGGAAGGAACCAGAGCTGGACTGATGGACTTGAGGACGGAGGGAAAGGCCCCCCGCCAGACACTAGAGAGGGCAAGGCGATGTGTTCCCCCCAGAGCTGTGAGGAGGGCACACGCCCCGATTTTACCCTCTGAAGACTCATTCTGGACCTCTGGCCTCCAGACCTAAGATAACAAATTTGTGTTCTTCTAATAAGCCAATAAGCTTGAGGTAACTGGCTACAGCACCGGGAGCTAATAGGCACGGTAATTAAACCGATTATTCCCTTGGATTGTAAACAGTACATTTTCCACAGCTGCAAAGGGGCTGAAACCATCTCTCCTCCCAAGCGCTGAATTTACACCTCACTCCCCATAAACACTGAGCTGGCTTTCGTCCCCCACCCAGCACCCTCTCCTTAAGTCTTCCAGATAAAGAATCAAGTGGATTCCATTACACTGACACGTATCTGTGACACTTACATCTTCTTGCCACAGGTGGTGATAAGGTGAAGAAGGGGGAACAGGAGCCCCAGCCTTCTAGACAGTTCCGTAGAAGCTGGGGATACTGTTGGGTGAAGTTCCATTCTCATCCGCATGCCTAGTGATCTCTTCTGTGGCTTAGCCTCCAAAACAATTTGGCAAATGACACGCAGGCAGAATCAAATTTGAGAAAGTGTTGGCCACCAGCTAATACCTTTTGCACAGTCAGTTGTGAAAGTGACTTACAGTGACAAAATGGATTATGCACACGAAACTCTTTAAGCCTTCTGGACACATCATGAACTGTGAGGCAGTGGGTGTTTTATTTTTGACGCAGCTAAATGCATCCACAGCTTGATGGCTCTCATAAGTAATAATCCGAATTGCCTATCAGAGGAAAGTGCCAGCGTTGTTCACGGAGGAAAAACTAACCCAATAACCCAAGACGTCACCATGTTTTGCAGAACAGAGTGAACCTGGCAGCAAGAATAATGGATGAGATAAGCCACGCACTTGAAATCTCGTATTTCATGTATTTAAAAAATCTTCCTGAAACTATTTCTGCACACCTATAGGTTTGCTGGAAGAGAACTCATACAAATCGCATAGGTGGTCTGCCAGAGAGCTGACTCTGAATGTCCTTGGAAAGAATGCAGCCCCCAGAGAGCTCTGCAGCTCTGCCCACATGGGCTTCTCCTTTCTGCCCAGCCCTCTGAACACAGCCTGCCTAACGCACGGAGTGTGTCTTACGTCTGCCATTACTGTCTCCCTCCATCACTTGACCCCTGCCAGAAGATGTTGTCCGTGTATGCCTTAATTTAGTCAACAGATACCAGCTATTTCATTATAATTATTATTATGCAGCTTAAACAAAAATCTGCCTTCCTTACTTTTGACCTGGGGCTTCTGTTCCTCTGTGACTTCAGAACGAAAGACTTTTTTCAAGTCCTTTCATTTTTAATTGGTACAAGATTCACAACTCATCTTCTTCTTCCCATAATTCCTAATAATTTCTGCATTTTACAGTTATTGCTGAGGGGGAGGCAACCATGTGATGGAAGGAACGTACAGCTTTGGGAGACGCACTCGATTCTTCTTTCTCATCCACTTCAAGCAAAGTTGCCTATTGCCCCGAACGTCACCATCCTGCTTTATATGCACTGTCGATGTTGACAGTTTCTGCTGGGAGAAACCCCCCTCGGGCTGTTCAGAGCAAACCAGTAAGATGCAGGGTGTGGAGCCATCTACTTCTGGGGCTGGCACGTTGGTTAGGACTGGTTTTCTCTCGTGTTGATGGATGGATGTTTGGGTCTCGGACAACAAACCCTAGAGCAGGCTCAGTCCCTCTCAGCACCCAGTCTAAAACGCATCTTGCTTTATCTCCAGTGCCGCTGATAAAATGCACATAAAATATTTAAAATACTTTGAAACAGAAACTAATGAGGCATGGATTTAAGCATGATACCAGACAAACTTAACATGTTGAAAAATAATAAAATAGGCTGTTCCTAATGCGCATATGTTGGACTTAAATTTGTTGAGAGGAAACCTGGAGGGAAAACCTCTCTTTCTGTTACAGAGCAAGAGGGGGGGGTGGTTCCTTCACGATAAATTATTACAGAAAGGATTCCCCCTTTCTGTCTCTGGACGTTCCTTCCCCCACGCCCACCTGCTAGGTTCACAATGCCCGCCGCCAGAGGAAAGACGTCTCTCAATGCCAGAGACTGGTGAAAAGGAAAGGAATTGTTTATTTAAAAGTTACACAAACTTAGAATAATGACCTAATGTCTTCAATAAGATACTAAAGTCCTCTAGAATACCCACAGATGCACAGTCCTTCCCTCTCCCTGTGCCCAGTCCGGGGTACCGTGTCTCAGGAAAAGAAGTAGAAGTCCGTGATTCAGGCTCCCGGCACCATCAGCTGTGTGGCTGCTGCAACCTCCAGTTAATCCAAAGCTGTGTGGCACCTTCTCATGGCCCACCAGCAAGAGTCCTCTCTCCCCTTTCTCTATGGCTGCAAAGTCTCTCCTGCTGCCTAAGCCGCGTGGCAAGAAGAAGCACTCCAAAACCTCGTGGTCCTCTTCCTTTCCCTCAGAATCGCGTGGTCCTTTTCCCCATTTACTTTGGAGCCGCGTGGTCTCCTCCTTCTCCCCCAAAACCTTGTGGCCCTCCTCTACTACTATGGAGCCGCGTGGTCTCTCTTTTACTTCAGAGCCGCATGGTCTCTTCTTACCTATGACTGCCGGGCCTAGGTTTAAATCCCAGTTCCCATCTTCCTTTGCAGCCCATTTCCGACTCCTCCTACAGTCAGCTACACCTGCCAGCATCCCCGTATTCTTCCAGCTTTACTGGGCTGCCATAGTAAGTCTGGGCAGGTATGGCCCCATGGCTTGGAGCCAATCATCTCCAAGCTCTCACGCAGGCCCTGTAACCAGGGGGAGTTGCTTCCCAGTCCCATCTTGGGTGGAAGCCACTCCCATCTCCCTGGCTCAAAGCAGGGCCACAGCTATTTAACATATCCATGAAACCAGTTAAAGGTTATAGATATGTTAAATGACTGCCAGGGGTTAGCTACAAAGCTGTTGCTACCCAAAACAGCTCTGAATGGCCCTGTTCCATGTGTCCCATCCCCCCTGGCTCAGGCCTGTAGGGGTGAGGACATCCTATATACATTTTTCTAATGTTTTCTGGACACCCCGAGTCCTGGACCCCATTACAAATCCCTTCTTGGGGCCCTCCTCTTGGCTGCACCCTGCTTCATTTCGACTCATCTTTATAAAACATTGACTACTTGGCTTTAGTGAAATGAATCTTACCTTCTGAGCGAAGGAGGCTACAAAGAAAGGGAAGACAAAGTGAGTGTGAATTTTAAGAGCTGGTGATGAATGGTGAACAATTAAAATTAAATGATGATAATACCATTTGGCTGAGGAGCGAATCTGTGCTCGTCCCTGCCAATTCCTTCCGAGTTCGCTAAGGGAAATGTCTGCACAGGGAGAGAGCAGGAAAGTCATATTTAGTCATCAGTTGGGACTTGGGTGTCACACCCCCAGAGCAGAGCTCCCAGCCTAGTGGGAAAGGCCCAGATGAGACAAATGCCTTCGAAGCAGTGACTGATAATTCCATCTGTGCCCAGTGCTGCAGACGGGGCGTGTGGGGGTGGCCAGCAGCGGACCGAGTCTGCTGGGGAGCCCCGAGAAGGGGCCTGCAACTACCCGGAGACTTGGAGCGCAAACAGAGTTAGCAAGATGGAGACAGGGATGGAGAGGAGACGATGTCTAGTTCAAGGTCTGGACTTGAACTTCCATAAATCGAGCAGAAAGAGCAAAGTAAAGGTGACAGAAGAAAAGCCTTCGGAGGTAGGCACGGGCGGAATCATTGTGACCTTGCACAGCCCTTTGTGGTTTTTAGCTTTGTCTGTGGGTGACGGGGATCTGTTGCCCTTGAACGTGATAGGATGTGCTCTGCACGTCATAAAGAAGATACTTTCCTGGCTGGCACAAGGAGAATGGATTGGTTGGGAAAAGAATCCATGGGAGCAGAGAGAACTAAGCATTCAGTCTGAGCCAGCAGCTGAGTTTCCTTACCTGGCCAGCTGGGCCTAGAAGCAAAGAAGCCCGCATTGCCCCCCAGCCCCTGCCACACACTACCCCCAAACCTAAACCCAAAGCGAGTTGACCTGTGAAGAATTTAGCAGCAAGGGGTGAGAGCGTTTTCCTGTGGAATGGTCTGCTGCTTTCTGTTGTGCTGCATTTGGCCAGATGCAAGGGTGAGTCTCAGTTGACATGAGCTGACATTCGAGTAGCTTGTCTTGGCCTGAAAATCAAAACTTGAAAATCTGGCTATAAGAGGATATATAGGCATGAAACCTACCCCCCAGAGCTGTGTGGCTCTGGGGTTTCTCTCTCTCTGTCTCTCTCTCTCTCTGTCTCTCTCTCTCTCTGTCTCTCTTTGTCTCTCTCTCTCTCTCTCACACACACACACACATTAGCATATTTATAAAGCTTTTCTATTCTCGACGACTATTTTAAATCTTCTCACTGAGGAGGGTGTTACTCAGCGATACAGATAACCACAAACTCTGTCTCTCTGTGGATGAGCCTTTCCTATCAACATTTTACACTTACGGTAAATTTCCTGTAAAATGAAGATTGTTATCTTTATCTTATCTAGCCTTTAGATTCTAAAATATTTTTAAAGTTTAATGATATGCTTCTATAAACATTTTCTAGAATATTTTATAAGCTCATAGGTGAAAATGTTTTTTATTTTATTATTTATTTTTGTTGTTCAATTACAGTTGTCCCAATCCCCCCCCCCCCCCGCATGGTTGCATTGTTCTCCCCCAACCCACCCTGCCGCACAGTCAGTCCCCACCCTGTTGTCCACGTCCATGAGTCCTTTATACATGTTCCTTGGTGACCCTTCCCCTTCTTTCCCCTGTTATCCTCCTACCCCCTCCCCTCTGGTTACTGTCAGTTTGTTCTTTATTTCCATGTCTCTGGTTCTATTTTGCTTGCTTGTTCATTTTGTTAATTAGGGTCCTGTTAACCGTGAGATCATACGGTATTTCTCTTTCACCGCCTGGCTTATTTCACTTAGCATAATGCTCTCCAGTTCCCTCCATGCTGTGTGCAAAGGGTAGGAGCTCCTTCTTTCTCTCTGCTGCGTAGTATTCCATTGTGTATAGGTAAAAATATTTTTTATTTTAAATGAGTTCTTATATATAACACACGATAAATAATAGCTCTTTCTTGGTACAAATGTAATGTTTGGTTTTAATAGTAGTTCTTAAAGTATTAAGTTAGCCTTGGAGAGTGCAGTAAGATCTTTCCCGGTAATAATAACTTTGGGGAGATGTAAATAACCCACGCCCCATTTTTGGAAGGACAGTGTTGTGTGCAGCTCACGTGGTAGGCTGCTCCCAGAATGCTTTCTGCTGACCAAACCCAGCCTAGATCAGTTGGCAATGGAAAACTTTTGTGTTTGGCCACAAGATGGTGCTATCACAAAGCAAATCCAAAAATATACCAATTTAGGTCTATTCCAATTTGTACTTGTGTTTCTTTCCAAGGTGAGCCTTTAAATGTAACAACTGTTATCAGTCAGGGTGTTCCCCTGACTTATTTTGCATTTCAAGGTCTGTTCCCTATTTGCATTTTGGGGGTTTTGTCCTTCACACCGAATGCTGACTGACTTGTCTCTCAAAGGAGGTTAATTCAGTCTATTTTCAGTTCTCAACCAGTTCTTCTTCACTTCCACTTTCGTCTAGCGGGGAGGGGGAACCGTTCCCATCCGGGGCTATGATCAGTTTATGTCCACGCGGGTGTCTAGCGTCAGCACAGCTTACAAGGAACAAGTAAGAAGTGACAGAGGAAAGACACACAGAACTATGTCCTGGTGGTACCAAGTAACTAGAGAAAAACCACACGACTTGTTTGCAAAACTGAAAGTAGTTGGATATGAGTGAAAATAGTGAACAGGAGGCCTGATGAGTGTCCTGTGTAATCTGAGAGAAGCCTCTGACAGTTTTAACTCAGAATCAACATCACCGTTTAAAGAAACATTCTGATCAAAATTTAGAGAGAGGAACGGGTGAGGGCAAGTTCACTAGAGCAGCCCAGGCCCAGGCTGTCGTGTGAGCTCCCTGGTCTAGGGAACAGGGGTGAGAATGGAGGGTGTTGAGAGTCATTGAAGAGGTAGAAATAGTAGGACTGGGAAATGAATGGCCGTGAAGCAGGAGTGATGAAGGAGAAGAGAAAAATCAAAGAGGGACCGCAGGGTTGCCCTGGGGTGTTCGAGCCTTTAAATGTAACAACTGTTATCAGTCAGGGTGTTCCCCTGACTTATTTTGCATTTCAAGGTCTGTTCCCTATTTGCATTTTGGGGGTTTTGTCCTTCACACCGAATGCTGACTGACTTGTCTCTCAAAGGAGGTTAATTCAGTCTATTCTGGTGCAAAAGAAGAGCCTCAAGTTTACACCCTGGGGGCTGATGGCAGTTTGATGGTGTGGTGAATGGCGGGCATTGTCAGCTGAATGCGTGTTTAATAATTCTCATCGGAGATTTGCTTCTGAGTCCTCCCATCACCTACTTCTAGTCCCTGACCACATGCAACCGCTACATCAGCATTTTGAGGTGGCCCAAACTACTGCCATTTTCTCCTCCAAAAGCCATGTCTGCGGTCATTCCCCGGGTACCAGGCCACCAGTGGTTTTCTGCTGCTCAGAGCCTCCTCCAGCAAGTTGGGGTGAGCACTGACTCCCCACCTTGACTCCCTCCAGCAGAGCCCTCTGGGACTTTGGTGAGGTTGGGGAGGAACTGACAGACACACTGCCAGGCTCCAGGGTCAGGCAGTGGATGCCGGCTGACCACCCACCTCTCTGCTTGGCCCAGTGCTCCCCCATGTAGCTTCTGGGCGTCCAGGGCCAAGTCATTGCTGCCGTGAGGGTGAGTGGCATGACCACAGGCGAGACGTGGGGTGTGGCGATTATGGCACAGGGAAGTCTAGAAAAGTGGTCAATATTGTGTCCACAGAACAAGTCTTTTACCCATGACCGCTGTCTGTATCCTGTGGTTGATTCCGTGTTGATACTGGAAGAATTACGGAGACACAGTTGATTTCAGATGAAAAGTATCTTCTAAGGTGCAAAAAGATGTTCAATGGCTTCACTGACTTGCTTCGATGTTGTATGAATTTTTTCGTTGCTTTGGTAGCTATTTTATATAAAAAGGTAAGCAGAAGGAGGGCGTTGAGAAATATTGAAACGTGTCTGGGAAGTTTGACTCCATTAACATAGAAAAATTGCTTTGAAAGTCCAAGTACTTATTAAAATATATTATCTCGTCAATATCTTTTCATAGTGGTTTTTCAAATACTGAGCTCTCTCTTGCAGAGTCTTAATAATTCACTTTGAATAGTTATGCATTACACAAGGATATCAACATCTCAGCAAACTCAAGAAAAAACAATTGAGTGACTTCAAAATGACAACATAAAATCAGTGTGTGAAGTGGTTGTAACTTTTTGTACTACCTAATAAATGCTAAAATCATATGGATAAATAGGTAGGGATTTTTCAACAGGCAGATTTCTTTTGTAAAAATATGTGCCCTGAAATACTTACCTTTCAAAGTGATCAAGGAGCCATCGTTTTTGCTGCTAATCAGGCTTGCCCTCTGTGACATCTGTGTGACTCATGGAGGGAACTGATTGCCTAGTTCCAAGTTCAAGGATGAATCTTAATCGCGCTAAAGTGAGACATGGGGTTTGCCCTCCCAAACCTGGAGGATGCTGAATTCTCCAAAATAAAGAATTTTCCTCCTCTAGTTGGAGATAATAAATCAAGCACAGCCTCTGAATTATTTTTAGCAGCATGGTTTCCAGTGAAAATGTCAGTCATTTCACAGCCTGCTTTTTGCCAAAAACATTAAAAATCACTAGTTTTCATTAAGTGATCAGAAGATACTCCATTTTCAACGTCAAATTATTTGTCACTTGGTTGGCCCACAACATCTAAAATTGCTGTTACTTACTTACCCTTAGGAGGATGGATTGTTGTTTTTGCTGAAACACTTTGAGATATGAGTAATAAATATATTTTATTACATAATAAGTAGAAGCTGGGCTTCATAGAGAGAATTATTATAGAGCTTTAATGTAACAACTAATGGGTCAGTGATAAGTAAAGGGAACTTGAGAACGATGAGCTGTGGGAGGCCTCAGGGCAGGCACCCCCTTCAGGGCCGAGAGGGTGCCGGGGAAGGGAGCCGGAGCCCCGAGGCGGCACAGCTGCAGCTCACAGGACTGCAGTCCAGTCACGCAGAGGCTCTGCAGACAGAACTCTGCCCTGGGCTGAGGGGCCTGCCGGCTGCAGGGACCTTGATCACGCCAACCAGGGCCGGTCTCCGGGCAGCCGCCCACACTGCGGGAGCCTGGCGCTGGGGAAGCTGGACGTGAGGCACGGGTCCGTCTTTGGGAAGAAGAGAGCAGGCTTCTCTTGGGACTTTTCTGTCTCCACTCATCGCCATTAGCCCGTAGCCAGACCAAGCCACATAGGGGGCAACAGGACAGTCCAGGGCCATCACCGCCACGCTGTAGGTCAAGTCCAGCCCCTCTGTCCAGCTTCCTCCTTCTGTCCAGTTGGGCAAGCCCCTGGTGCTCCTGGGCCAGAGGCGAGCCTGGGGGTTTCTGTGCATCAGAAGGAGGAACAGGGAGGCCTGCGTCTACGCCATTTTCCTGGACCTGGAGTCTGTCTTTGACTTTAAATCTTGTGTTTCTCTTCTCAGACCAGTGTTTTCTGGTCTTTATAGTGGATTGGGACATAATCCCTTGTTTTGTGAAAACCAAATTCTCCTCTGGAACCTACATTCGTTTTTACCAGCTTTCTTTTCTTCCTCCTCCTTTTCAATTCTACTTTTTCCTCCCTTCCCTTGGTTCGTTCCCCCACTCTCCTTCCTGCTACACAATTGTTTGAAACCTATTTGTTAAGAAGTGATTCAGTAACAGTTTATTTATGGCTGCCTTTTCCAATGACACCACCTCATTTTTATTTGGGTTTTGAAATAACAAACTGACAAATGAGTTTTATACCTTCAAAACATAATTTGTCTAAACAATGAACATTTTAGCACAAAGCTCCAAGGGTTTTCATCATCAGAAATAATTTTATTACTTTTTTTAAAGCAATTCAGTGTAACTGGTAGCAAAATGATACACAGACAATGAATAGAACCAATTCCCTCAGGGTTACAAGGACCACTTTTGACTTTATTGTCTTTATGTTTTCATGTGCAAGTGTAAGTATTTTAAAAAGGCAACGGTTTGTTAAAAGGCTTTTATAAGCATGTTTTTATTCTTTAAATAACAGAAAGCCTAATAAACTATCATTATTAGAGCAAGCTATATGCATTGTGTCAAGTAGTAAATTTGGACTACTGCTCATAATCAAAAATAACTATTGTAAAATTTATGAGACATAACTTTTAGTTTTATAGGAAATACAGTCATATCAGAACTTAAAACCCTAGTCTCGCCAACCGTCATCCTGCAAAAATGCTGGACTTGAGATCTTCTGAGGGAATGGAAGATTCATAAAATCTTATATTTATTCCTAAAAATAACTCCAATGAAGTAAAGAAATGGCAACTCAAAGAAACATCCCACTTGACTGTTGATGTGCCAATAAGAACCAGGATCAGTAAATTCATTATTGTTCTCCATTACACATGTTACTCTGATCCTGCCACGAGTTTGAATAATTTACCTATTGATATGCAGATTTGCCAAATTTCTTCCCCTTGTGTTGGTAACGTGTACATACCTACACATACAATCTCTGTTTTCAGGCTCGCTTCCTGTTTTAAGTAACTTGTACGTTTGACTTTCCTGTCTGACTAAAGAAAATTACAGATAGGCTGTCCCTACTGGAGAGAAAATTCTTGGGGGTTTTGTTATTCAAAAATGAGAGTAGGGAAAAGTACTAAAAAAAAACCCCAAACAAACAAAACACACACATATACAACAACAACCAATAGGCATTTCAATCTCTAAACCAAAATATACAATGACTATAACCTACAGTTCCACATTTTATGTTCTATATCTTTATTTCCATGGAATATGTGGGGCCTATCAGGGTTTCTTTCTCTACGTTCTTTTTGTTAAGGCTTCTATTTTCCATTCAATTTGTGTGTTATTTATGAAATATAAAGATAAAATGTCTCTTTCTAGTCTTAAATGTCTTATTTTCTGTTGAACTCAAACTAAGTGTCAAATTCAGAAGTAAATAAAATACAAAATTAGAAGTAAATTATAAAACTTTACTTCTTATTTTAATGATAAAAAATAGCTCCTTAAATTTACTGATGTCTCTCTGCCTTAACACATTCCAACTCACTGGCCGCTCCCTCCTGTGCTTTTCTGTCTCTACGGAAAATACAGAAACACAGAGAAAAGCACTAGTGTCCTGAAAGGTCAATTGATATTTAATTTATAACTGTCAAATTCTGCATGATTTATATTCAATTCCAATGGCAAAACTCCCTATGCTTATTATATGCTTATTTTTCACAATGTTAAAACCTAGTTTCTATAATTTTTCAACATTAAATCAAAATTTTAACCTATCATTTTTGTTACGATTATTTCAATACTAAAGGCAGAGAAGAGGACTTGTAATGCTTCAAATGTCTTTGTATTCCATCAGAAGTATAATTTTGCTTCTTTGAATTTTAAATTAACTCTCGAATGAAATATTCTGTATAGATAGGTGGGAAATGTTGAAGCTCAATTGTCTAGTGAAAACCACTGCGTATTTCAGTGAATGGTTCAATTCTCAGGTTAAATGTAAGTCAACAAATATGTTTTAAGTATTTTCTGTATGTTAGGCATTGTTTTAAGAGAACAGTCCATATTTGCTTTTTTATTATATTCTCTTTGGCATACAGTGGGGGTCAGACATTCAGTTAGCAAAAAGTTCAGGTTCTCGGTATTTCTTTCTATTTGTTTTGGTTTCTTCAGCGGAACAAAACATTCTAGGAACATCTCAAATTCTGAAATAAATTTGGTGTCAAATGAATAGGCAACCAAAACAGGTTAAGATGACTGAAAGATTTTTATGCCAAAGCAAATTATGATTCTTACAAAAATGTGAGTCAACACGTTTATTCATTAACCTCTGTGTAGAGAAGATGAGGCATTTATGACGAGCTCAGTATTATAAAAGAGCAAGTTTAAAGAACGTAATATAACACATTTAACTTGGAAGAGGGGCAACAATCTTCTACGTCCAATGTGATGCACCCAATATAGCTGGGTTTTTACTTTACTTTCATAAAACCTAAAGATATTTTAAAACCGACTTCATACAGTTTGAATTATTGTCAAACAATTAGCTATGCAATTTAAAATTGTATGTTTTAATTTAGGCTTCAAAGTTCATTCCATCGATGTCTTTCAAACATTAATAGGAGGAATACCAATAAGCAGTACGTTAAATTTCAAAATAATCTATACTTCTAAGAGAATAGATTTTTTAAAAAATATGAGAGATTTGAATAGATTCCCATCTAGTTTACTTCATGCCAGCAACACTTTTTTTCCCCTAAGAAATAGTTTTTTCAACAAGATCCTCGTAGGAAAAAATAAGTCTGTTAAGCTCGCAGTATCAAAGCTGAGTTTCCTCCCGAGAGTCTTGAGCAGAGGTGATGCAGAGGCTGCCGTCTCGGCTGGGCTCGCTGTTGGGAAGGTAGGACAGGGGGTCTGGTCGGATCAGGTATCTGAGAAGAGGACACAAGCGAAATAAGCCAGGCGGTGACAGACAAACACCATATGACCTCACCTCTAACAGAAACCTAATCAACACAACGAGCAAACAAGCAAAATATAACCAAAGATATTGAAATTGAGAACAGGCTGACAGTGACCAGAGGGGAGAGGGGAGAAACGGTGGGAAAACGTTTTCAGGGGAAAACGGTGAAGGGTTTGCAGGAACAATTATAAAGGACACATGGACAATAACAAGGGGGTGGTGCAAACGGGAGGGAAGTGGGGAGGGCTGGGGTGTTGAGCTGGGGTTGGGGGAGAAGGCAGAAAACTGTACTTGAACAACAATAAGAAAAAATAGTCTAAAAAAAAAAGAGAACACAAAGCCAGTAACTGCAACAGTCAGTAAGCAAGACTAGTTCACGCTGGCACTTGAGATTCCTACTCCAGATGTCTGTGTCCAGGGTATTTGCTTTTTAACGCTGCATCCTCTAGTGACTTATGCTTCTTTGAATCAAACAAATGTTGCCCATCCATTGAAAGTGAACTTTTGAGAGTGATTTTTTAGAAAAACGTACAAGGCATGCGTATAACCCATTATCCTCTAAATTTACGTACATAACTGCGCAAGTCCCTTCCCCTAACGTCATCACTATGAAACCTAAGAGTCTAAAAGAGTAAATTTCTAAGATGCCGTTTTAGGTGCTATCTGTCACATAGACATTTTTTCATGTCTGTCATGGCTCAAGTTACACTAAAATTTAGTTATCTCAGTGCCAAAAATATGGGTTATGGTATGTACATAAAACACAGTCTTTGATGAATCAAATTACTACCTTTGATCTCTTCCTAATAAGCCTCGATCTGTTTCACTTTGGTTGGTAGAAAATCGCACGTCTATAGAAGTAGATAGTGGGAGATATTTCAGGGTGTTCTTTAAGCTGTTCTCTTGTTATTCCACATATTTTCTCTTATTTCCCCAAATACACATATATACTAGCTCACAGAATACAGAATTCATGCTGCTATTTCCTGCTCTGACTCCTCGACAGTCCTGCAATGTTTTTATAGTATTTCACACAGAAATACATCACATGCCTTTGTTGATTGAGCACCAAAATCAGACTTGGACTTTTATATCACAAGAATCATAGGGGCTATCACGGCGGAGATAAGAATATGAAAACATAAATCGGCCCTGGCTGGCGTGGCTGAGTGGATTGAGCGTGGGCCTGTGAACTAAAGGGTAACCAGTTGGATTCCTAGTCGGGGCACCTGCCTGGGTTGCGGGCCAGGTCCCCAGTAGGGGGCTCATGAGAGGCAACCACACCTTGATGTTTCTCTCCCCCTCTTTCTCCCTCCCTTCCCTTCTCTCAACAATAAATAAATAAAATCTTTAAAAAAACATAAATTGGTAGCTTCTAAAAATAAACGTGAGACGTAATATTAACTTACACCACGTCGTTCAGCTCTAGCCTGGTGTCCGGGGACGGGTTAATCAGGATGTAGGACAGGGTGCTCTGGTGGTCATTCATTTCGTCTGGAAGATAAAGACATGCCGAGCACGTCATGCTACTTACAGAAAATTACGAGGGTTATTACAGGGCATCTTATCTTCCAAACATAGAGCTGTCAACGAGAACTTGCTATTGTTTTGCCTACAGTAGCATCGTGTACGCAATGGACTATTTTCAAATTACTGCCGTGGTGGAGGCCTGGCAGGCACCCACTTTTGTTCCAATAGGTGATAAAAGTAACGTATCTGGTTCTGTTCAAACCAACCACAGTTATATCCTACCCTTTAAGCTTTTACACTGAAAAAGTATTTCTATTAAGGAAATAGCTAAACAAGATGTCAACTTGATTTCATATGCTTTAGTAATTATGCAAAATTATTGTGGGTGAAGATGGCCATCCCAGAAAGGAATGTTCTTCCAGGAAATCCTGTGAAAAATCACCTAATGCCACTGTGTTTAGAAAACATAACAAAGCTGTATCTAGAAAGCTGAAAGGCCCTAAATGTGTCTGACTTTGTTACAAGACAGCCACATTACTGGTTTCGCAAAACACAAAGGATCCCGTGGGACAGAGTTTAACTGTAACTTTCCAGGAACGGGTACTACCAAGTAATTCATTTTCCTCTAAAGCAATATAAATACATGTGATACATACGCAGGGCTTGACATAAATAATGCCCCTTTTTCATTAAAATGTGTTATTACAAGATCATAAGCATGTAATTCTGTAATGACAATATCACAATCAAGCACACCTTATGACATTTTAGGTGAAGCGTTAAAATTAAAACTACAAATTATGAACACCCACATTATCACCCTACCAGCCACACACATGCGGGCGTTACTTCTGCGGGACCTTGTATATGTTAAAACAAAAGGCTGTGTCATTTTAACTTGGTCAGTTCACTCGGGAGGCACCGTCAGGCTTCAAGTTCAGAGCTCTGAGTTGGCGTTCTGTGGGGGCAGTGGCGAGGAAGAGAGCACAGCTCTGGGACCCGAAGGCCTTAGCTGCGAGGCTGTGAGGCTGCGATACGGTGTAAACATCTAGGCGCCTGGACGCGTGGTGTACACACACATCAACAGCATCAACCATCCGAGGGTAAAGCTTGCAGGCTGGGAGGGTGTTTTTAATCCCTGCCCTCCAGCCCTACTAGTGTCCTAGTCACTTCAGCGGTAGGCAGGCTTGGCTCCTGAAAGAGGTGCTCCATTTTGCATTTGGATCCAAATATCTAAAAATGTATTTCACACCCATACAGACAGATCAATACTCACATAACTGCATACAGTGAAAGCCAAGGCCTTTTATAGGCCAGTGCAGCTGGCCTTGGAAATTTCCTGCACTGGGAAGTATATATTAGTTTTACAAAATAAGGTCCACTGCTGTGTGCATCTAACTAAAAACCTGCCACAGGAAAGGCAATATGAAAGATGATACTTTCCATTGTATTTCAAATTGATACATAGATGTGCCTTATTTTGAAGATCTGTAGTGGAAGTCCTCATCTGATAGGGCAGATAACTGCTGTGTAACTAAACCCACCACAAGAATGCCAACAAAAGTATTATAACCACACAGTCGCCAAGGCAGTGGTCAAGTGAAGAGGTACATTTGGTTGCATGTATCTCCAGGGTAGATACAAAGAATTGTATTCTGCCATAGGGATAGGGTTGCCAGGCAAATCTGCATTCAAGAGGAAAAAGCTAATAATTTTTTCAGCATAAGTATGTCTGAAATATTGCACATGACATATCTATAGCAAGCAATTATTTGTTGTTTATCTGAAATTCGTATTTAACTGGGAAGCCTCTCTTTTACGTTGCTGGACCTGCCAGTCTTGCCCAGGGGTAGATGGCTAACTGTGGAGAGAGAATTCCAATGAGTGTATGTATGACGTGAGCTTGCTCCAAATAAGGCACAATTCCAGCCCAAAGGGTGTTGCCCAGACCGAGACAGCCAGGGTCACCTGTGCATATGAAAAGCAATGTATGGATGCTCTTTGAGAAATCCTCTCCTTGAGTGAATTCCCACAACTGCTGTACAAAGGAACAGAAGTTAACAGTGCCTTCTGGACACCGATACATGATACTCAGAAATGCTAGAAAACCTTCTTCTCATTTCCTGTGTATAACTCAAATTCTTATATGAACAGCGAACGTTACTGAGCAGTGGCTTTAGGGGGAAAGCACTTGAACACATAACTCCTCAGTCAGCATCCATGCCCAACCTCTCTCCTTGATTATGCATGTGATGTTTTACTCATTTGGGGCTCTGGGATGAAGTCAAAATCTGCGGGTGACTTGGTTGGCCTGTTACAAGTGTAGAGACTGCCTGGATAACTGAAAATTGTACAACAGTAGATAGAACTAGAGCATCAATAATGGCTTTTCCGCTCATTTTAATCTGTCATTCTGAAGATTAGGAGTTTTCCACGGACTTCAGGAATTGGAACAAACACTTTGCTAATGAACTCAAGTGAAAGATGACATGTGGTTTCTATCAAGAGGTGGATGACCAAGGATAAGACCTCATCACTCCCGGCTTCTTCCCTCCCCCACGCCTCACTGACAGCTCCTCGGGGTTAGGTGAACAGAAATTTTAAAAAGTGGCTGAGTTCAAAGCCATTCACTCTCCCTCACCCACGTCCGCCTTGCTTTGGCGTGAATCCTGGCAGGCTGTGCCCTGCCATGCTGCTTGCTTGGGGGTCCTGCAGGTCCCTCCTTCACTTTGTGACTTTGGGTGGAAGAATTAGGAGGCGATGTTTTAAAAGCCCCTTGAGGTCACACATCAAAACCACATCACCCATCCAGTTTCAGCAGCTGCAGCTGTGGCGTTTTCATCTCTATTTGTATCTCCTACATTATGTTTTAGTGATTTCTGACTTCTGGAGGAAAAAATAATACATAGTAGCTTTTCTGGATCTTTAAGACCCTGTCATAACCATGGGCATTGGTGGAGGCAAAGGCATCTGTGGACTAAATAAGGCTTTTTACCAAAAATATAATGACATGGCTAGTAGACACAATGAATTTGTTCTGGAAAATGTGGCCCATGAACCAGAATCAAGACTCATTTCCTGCAGAGGAAATCTGTTGAGTGGATGAGATGTGTGTTGACACATGATCTGTGACCCTGGCAAAGCCAAAATGGTTGAAATTGTTCTATTGAAATGAATATTTTATCATTGACATAATTGTTTAATGGAACTATTCTTCTTGTGAAAATCTGAAATAAATGTACTAAGAGACTGAAAAATTTAAAAGAAATTCTAGAATTAGCACATGCAATCATCCAGCTGAAAGCTTCATGTAGGAAATACTCGGCTCAGAGTGCTTCATGCGGATAGATTACATTAGGAAGGAAAGAGAATTACACTCTTACTGTTCTTACAAAGTAGCTTATGGTTCCAGATCCACACACACCTGCATTCCACTTTTGGTTTTTGAAATGTTCCTGTAGGGGTATTGTCAGAACATTTTTAAAAGCCTACAATTTGATAAGAAAAAAATAAAGCTTACTTATATTTGGGTACATTTTATGAAATAATAATTTTGAAAATATGTGCCCATTATGCATTTGGTAATTGGAGAAACATTTTAAATAATAAATACAAAGGTATCACGAGAGGCCCCATTAAGGAAGGACACAGGCCCCAAAGCCAGAGTCCGCGTGGAAACTGCGGCTCCTCCTGTCACACATGCTGAGGCTGTGGGCGAGGATTTCCGTTCCCTTCATCTCTCCTGCTCAGCCTCCTCACCTACAGCGCGGGCTGACAGTGGTGCTGTCCCACAGGTTACGGAGCAAATCCAATTATCAGTAAATAATCAGTGTGACTTAAAGTTAATATGGAGTGTGCAGACTCGGCACCTGCCTCCTGTCAAGGGTTACATCGAGGTTACCCGTGATGACTGTAGCAGCAAGAATCAATCTGTAATTCATAAATGCTGACTGTGTGTGTTGTGACGGGAAGGTGCCGGCGTGGAAAGATAAGGAAGAAAATGTTTGGCGAATGGCAGAGGCTGAGGTGTGAGTTAAGCTGTAGGACTCAGGCCCCGGCGGGTGGACTGGAGTGAGCAAAGGGGCCATTCAGTGGAGGCCATCCATGCTGCAGAGCACGCTGGGACCAGGTCCCCTACGGCTTTGCAGACCTGGACCGGAAGTTTGAATTTTATTCTGAAAGTAATGAGAAGCCAGTGAAAGGCTGTGAGGATGGCAGATGGGGCATGACCTGACTTCCTGTTGGATGTGTCAGCTTGGCTGCTCTGAGGGAAATGAACTTCGGGGGCTCAGAGTTGACACAGGAAGAGTAGGTGAAGAGGACAGAAGCGCAGGTGAGAGATGGCAGTGGCGGAAACTCAGGAAGCTGGGAAAGACAGATACAGAGCATGACACAGTGAGACAGAAAAGGAGGGAGAGACAGAGGGAGAATGTTTTAGGATGCGAGACACCACAGCACATTTAAATTCTGATGAAAAAGCAAGTAAAAAAAAAAGAAAAGAAATTGGTTCTGTACCAGAGCGAGGGCATCTTTTTCTTCAGTCACTACTAGAAATACCTTATCAGAGAAAATACTCTCAGTCACACAGGGCTTATTTCTCCTACAAAACCCAATAATCCAAATAATGGGAAATTCTGTTGCCTACTGATGATTTCATTGTCCCCTCATGGACCTTTATAGCAGTTTTCTTGAGAGGCACTAGGCTATGTAATACAACCTTCAGAACAGAAGCTAGGTGGATTTAGTTATAGGTTTATCTCTAAGTCAACTGTAAACTTCCTATGTGGTTTTGAACATATTATTTATCTTATGATAATCATCATTCTGCACTATGAATTCTGAAATCTAGGAGGTTCTGTTTGGTTTGTTTATAGTTTTGATTCTCATTTTATCTTGCTCCTCTACCTTTTTACCATCCTAAATGTAGACATAATACTGTAATAACTACGTTAATGTCCTTATTCTCTGGATCGGTTTCTGTTGATGGGTTTTTCTGCCAGTACAGATTATATTTTCCTATTTGGGACCCACCTGCTTGACTTCTAGCCCATCAAAGGCTTAACTTGTCCATTTTCCTTCCCTCGGGGACCAAAGCCATATGTTTTCTTTTGTCTCTTGTCTGCGCCCCATTGATTTCTATTTTCCCCAGTTGTTTAAATTCAGAGCGTGAACAGTCATCATAATTGAAAGTTTGGTCTGGTTTTAATGCATTTAGAAAGCTCATTCATTGACTATTTATACTCAACCCATAATAAAATCTTAAAAGTAAAAAGTTCACTCAACCAATTAACTTTATTTCTCAATGACAAGAATATTTTATTTTATTCAAATTGGCCACATTTTCTTATACATATGTCAACACACAGCATTTGGAATTTCAGTCGTAAAGTAAGATATATGTATATGTAAGTGCAATTAAGTTAACTACAGTAGTAAATTATGTAAAAATATTGATGTCTTTGAAAAATTAATGTTCTGGGAAGGGTATGATACAATTCTTTGAAACAAAATGTTATAGTTTTAATTTAGGAAGATATGGAAAGTTCATTGCCCAAATATTTTCATTTTATATAAATCATCATCAGCTCAGCAATTCCCCTCTTTGAAAGCTTCATTACTTTATCTATTAAAACCTTTGAGGTTTTTTCCTATCAACATTTTACATACAGCCTTGGCTGGTGTGACTCAGTGGATTGAGCCTGTGAACCAAAGGGTTGCTGGTTCAATTCCCAGTCAGGGAACAAGCCTGGGTTGTGGGCCAGGTCCCCAGTAGGGGGCATACAAGGGGCAACCACAGATTGTTGTTTCTCTCCCTCTCCTTCTCCCTCCCTTCCCCTCTGACTAAAAATAAATAAAATCTTTTAAAAAACCGAAATAACAAGATTGTTAAAATATTCTATATTCAGAATGAGAATGACATAAAACAAACATCTTCTGCTTCTGACTACCTCCCTGTGAGGAGGGATTAGTTCCGGAAGTATAAACAGCACAGACTCATCCATTTCCTAGGAATCTGTACTGGGAATATATTGGTTTATATATCAATATTATTGTGCCCATTTATATAGGGGAAAGGTAAATTATATGTTGCAAAACCACAGTGTAAAATGGGGTGGATTTCTTTTGAAAAAACAAATTGTTGATGAAGTCACCAGAGTGATCTCAGGTACTTCTATTGTTCCTCCTAAGTACTAATGTTGCAAAACCGTCAGAAGAAGTATTTAGCTACAGTGGCTTTTCCCCTTTTGGGTAATTTGTTGTAAGATGAATTTGTGAATAGCTTTGTACTAGATAAAGGTACCTGACTTGTTGATTAGAATTTGGGGCAATTTTTTGTTGAGAACTTATATGTAAATGATCAATGATTTATCAGAGTCTTAAAGCAGAAGTTGAAGGTGTTACTATTACTATTACCACCACCACTGTCTCTATTATAGGTATGGGTGGGAAGAACATTCTTTGAGTAAATTTGTTTATTTCTTTCCCATAAGTAAGAGAATGACAAAGAATTAAGTCACCATCTTAGCTTAAAAAAAAACACTTCTTAGTTAATTTGTCCATTATATCAGGCAAATTATAAACTTATTTTACAAAGAAACTAGGCTTTCTGATGGGTGTGAACAATGTCATTGTTCTCGTGTAGAAGGATTTCTTCTCTTTCCTTGCTCGGCATTTCATCTTTTACTAGGAGTGTGGAACTCAGAACCATCCATGTCAGAATCGGCTGGTACCCAAGCAGCAGTCCCAGTAGCACGACTCACTTGTCAGTTTCTACTATGAAAAACACGTGTCCGTCCATGGCTTCATCATTAAGAATACGTCAATAGTTAGAATAATTTTCAGTGAGTGTGAGAGCCATTTCAATAGATGACTAAAGAATAAGGTCAGTTATTTACATAGAGAAAACCTTAATTATTCCCATTGTACTGTAGTGTATAGAAAAAATCTTCAATGTAAGTTTGACTCTATGTTTATAACTAGTCTGTAAATTACAGAGGTATGTACTAAAATATATCATGTCTGGAATGTAACAACAACAAAAAAACGATATGAGAAGTGAGGGAAATGGGTGGGATTTACATGGAACAAGACAGGCCAAGAGCTGCTAACTGTTGGAGCATGACAGTGAGTCTGCATGGGTTCATACAGTTCTTCCTATGTTAGTTCATGTTTGAAATTGTCTGTACGAGAATTTTAAATAATGAAAACAGAATGATGAGTCTTGCACCGAAAGAACACCTTTCCCTCTGAGACTGGAAACATTCCAAGTTCTTTCCCATATGCTCGCTCTCCACTCCGAGCAGCCTTCTCAGCAGGTGATGTTGCCTCTAACTAGCAGATGAAATGTTAGTCAACTTCCCATCAAAACACCTACAAGCTCACTGCACTTAAACACAGGACTTTCTTCCTCCTGTCCAAACATCTCAGCCAAGGGCTCCACAGTGACCTCTCACCTGCGTGTCCAGCATCTCTAATGGCTCAGTCTCAATAAACCCACTCATATCTCCTTGGCCTCCAAACCAAACAGTTCTCTCCCTCCTCCCCTCTCCCATCCAGCTGTGTTCACATGTCTCACCTCTCCTTCACAACAAAACGTTTTTGCAAAGCTATCTACCAGGGCCAAGATGGATAGCTGTCTCTAGATAGCCATTCTTCTTGTCTTCTTCAATATCGGGTCTGGGCCACCAAAAACAGAACACACTTCCTTACCAATAGGACAGGTGGCAATGCTGTGTCCTGCTACCTGGCAGTACCTTCATGGGAGACACAGCCCTTTTTCTCTGGTCTCGCCCTCCTCCTGCCGGTTGGAATGGGAACAAAGTCATTGGTGCGGCAGCGTCCATGGTGTATTATGACGTGGCTTGGGCAATGGCGGCAGTAGATGCAGCAGCAATAAGATAGGTTGCGTGTGCAGCACCTTAGAGGCCCCTCTAGTTCACCCAAACCCTTATCTGCACATCATCCCCGAGGCTACGTGAGCCCTGCATGGCACATTTACCTGGGACTGCCCTCGCGGTCACCGTGCCTCCAGTGCCCTCTGGCACCATCAGTCACTGTTCCCTCGCTCTACGGCCCGATGCGTCCCAGCATTATTTTCACACTGTAGAACACGTAGGAAATGATGTCTGTCGCCTCACATTGGGGTCACAGACAAAACTGCTTATGGCTGGAAGTAGCCATCCGAGGGGGCCTCCGACCACCTTAGGCCCCGCCTGGGCTTCTGAGGGCGTAAAGGTTCAAAACCGTGACAAAACATGCAACCAGTTGATAGCACACGACTGTATTTGGGCACATTTTGGGGGTAATTTAACTCCAGACACTTCAGTCTCTTGTTTTTTTAAAAGAAAGTGCTTCTTTCCTTAGCATTCTAGACATAGAAGGATATTCTATAGTTCTTTCATAGTCTTTCATCTGGGGTGGTTTTACTTATTCCTGTGGATTTCATGAAAATCTATGTGCTGATGACTCTCAGGTCATCACTATAAACATCTCCTTGCTTTTTCTTAGGCACCAAACAGCAAAAAGCCAGCTTCTCACACACCACCACCCTCGGAATTCTTCCAGGCACTCAAATCAATGTATTGTCTTCACCCCAACAGATTTGCCTTCTTCTGATCTCAAAGTGCCACCACCACTTAGCTGTTCAACCTAGAGTCCTCTGAACCTTCTTTTGGCTCTTCCCCTTCCCTCTTCCTCATATCTTATGTCCAAAAAGTCAGAAATAATCTGCCCCTTCTCCTGGAACAGGCCCGAGCTACCCAGAAAAAGTCAGATTATGCTCATGAGTAAATCAGCCACCATGGATTGTATACAAAGTATTTCAAACATTTTTCACCTGTGAATCACAACAAGATCCGGTCAGGAAAGCAGAAAGTACCTGTGATTTAGTGAAAAGGTAAAAAGATACCGAGTCCACGCATCAGTTAAAGTACTGATGTGAATGCGTACTCAGCTTGGTGACCCAGGGAAACCATTTATATCTGAGACCCCGTCTTCTCACCTGTAAGCACACCGTTTGTTCACGCATTCAACGTGCAATGAATGGGCTCCTGTGGGCCAGGGAACGTGTAATTTGTTGAGGATGCAAAAATGAATAGATGAGGAAGACATTCCCTTTCCCTCAAGGAAGGAAGACAAACACGCAAAATAATAATAGTTTTAAAGCACGCATCCTCAGTGGAGACAATATTGCCCCTAAGGGAGAAAAATGTGTTTTTGTTTTTGAAGTGGGCAAAAAAAAAAAGCCTCTTTGATGTATGAAACATGGATATACTTATAGTACTTAAATAAGTGTATAGCAGGTCTGTGGAATTAACTAAATGCCAGTCCTGGGCTAAGCACCGTGTCCCTCACCAGCACATGTGTCCTAAACAACGAACCTGTGAGACAGGTGTTATTACTTCCATTTGTCAAGTGGTCAAAGAGCTTAAATAGTTCAACGATTGTCCTGGCCGGCACTATACTACAGGTTCCATAACTGCAGAGGTCTTGTCTGGATAGGTCACTGTTCTAGTCCCCTGCTCGGAACAGCGCCCGACACCCAGAGGGCAGCCCGGTAATATCTTGTGAACGATAGATGAATTTTTGTGAATTAGAAATACAAGGAGGGCCTGGAGCCCTTGATGTGTTTGGCTCCAAATCCCACTTTTTTGTCATCTTTGTGAGATTAGACAGGTGCCGTGCATGGCTTTAGAATGAACCGATGCGTCATGGATGGATAGGTTGATAGAATGAACGGAATGAGAAAGCCAGAAGAGAGAGAGGAAAAGGGTGGACAGTATCATTCCTTCCTTTCCTTCCTTTCCTTCTGTAAGAGTAGTTAGTGTGAGAAGTAAATTAACAATTTATATTTTAAAAACCTGTGGAGAATAACTAAATGCGGGGTACCGGGTAGAAGTTTGACGAGGGAAAACGTAACGAGCTCCTGCCAGTTATACAGCACGGCCAGTTCATGCGCTCGTGCACGTTTGTGTCTCGGAGCCAGCTGTGGCCCGCTCACCGCTAACAGGACCCGCTGCAGCTCTAATGTTCACGAAACACAGCCAGACCTGGATGAACAATCATTGGCCAGAACTTTTCAAAAGAGCAAGAAGTAGCTGGAGAGTAACTAACAAAAGGACACGTAAATATAGGACAATAGTTCTATGAGAAATACTATCATAATTGAAAATTGGCCAAGGGCAAGTAATATTTTTAAATAAAAATGATTGTTTTCCTTTAATTTGTTTTTTTAGCATAAGACCTTGTTTGATCCCATTAAAATGATGGGTCATGGGTGAGTCAGCACTACGTGTAAGTAAGTACAATGTAATAATGAATTATGGAACCCTGACTCTGAGACATTTCAACTGTGTGTCCTTGGTCGAGGTCTTTAACCTCTGAGCTTCAAATTCTTGAAGAGTAAACTGGGGCATTTATTGCATTGGGGCCATAAGGAGTAATGAGAAAATACGGAATGCATTCTGTTTTATACTTAGCCTGCCCGACGCTGACTTTATCATGCCTCCTGGCTTACCTGGCTTACACATAACAAAACAAAACCCTCATCCTTTGAGTTTCTTCTGAGCTGACTAAATTTCTTTTTTAATGAAATGTATACAGTAATAAGCTCTATATTTTTAAATTATCCTTGCATTATTTAAGCTGTGCCAAGTGGTCAATATTGCAATCACAGATCAGCAGAGGAGGCTAACAATTATTGGGACAGATCAAGCCCCCTCTGAGCTTTAAATGAAAGCTTTGGAAGACTTTGTTTCCGGGTAACAAGAACCTAAACAAATTTTGTAGGAACATTTGGTTTATCTGTGGCTGGTACATTCCATTACTTGCCAAAGCCTCCAATTTATTTCATTCCAGGCCCTAGAATAGGATATGTGTGTATGTGTGTGTGTGTGAGACAGACACTGGAGCCAGAAAGACTGGACATAAACCTCTGCCATACTATTAACAAGCTAACTAAGTAGTAAGTCACTTGCCTTAGTTTCCTTATGCATAAAATGGGAGAGTTTTGTGAAAATTAAAGCGAAGATAATTTACATAAGGTATTCGTCACAGTGCCTATAGAACCAAGCACATACTGAAAACTGTTAGCACTTCAATGTTATTTTCATCATCATAATTTTCCGTAAGAGATTCAGTATACGCCCCTATTCCCTTCCAAGCGACCTGTGAACCAAAAATGCGATCCTCCACCTGCTAAATGGGAGCCAGCTCTACAACGACTAAGGGCCCGAAACCACAAGCCCACATCATACAAGACTTGGAGAGCGCATACCATAGCCCACTGTAGAAAGACCCAAGTGTCTCATTCTACTTTTCACAAGTTCAGCAAGCTCTTGTCTCTCTGACCTCCTGTAGAGGTTCAGTCGCTGCTGGGTTATTTTCTCAGCTGTTTTACCAGAGTGTTTTGGACCTTTTCGGCTCAGTCTTCGGGCCCACTGCATGCTCTTTCTCCTCAGCAAGGGGTGGTCCGACTGGTCGCTGCAGGCGGAGTTGCGGCGGTTGCCTCGGGGAAGGCCGTGCTCCTTGCAGTCTTTGGTGTCTTCCCATTCCTCCACACTGATTGAGATTTGAGACTTGAAAGGAAATGCACATGGATGGTTAGCGAGGTTAGGACTCATTTCAGCCTGGGGTTCGATTAATATTTTGGCTAATATCTTGGTGGAATTACTCAGCTCATGAGAGCTCTCACAGAAAGAGCAAAATCATAATCATTGGTACGAATTTCCCATCACTAAAAATGCTATTAGAAAAGATATTCTCATGGAATTATGTGTAAACCAGATAAAATATCTTTGCATCTTCCAATATATGTTTTTATGAAAAGAGTTAATTTTTATGTGTCAGACTTATTTTCTCAAATTACTCTTAACATAGTTGTTTGAAACCACAAACAAAAAAAAACTAGATATTTTATAATTTTGTGCAAATCACGTCCATATAGTGAACTTTTCTAAACCTACTACATGTATCTCACGTGAAATTTAAAGAAATATTGAAAAAACTTTTATTTTTGGAATCAATAACATTTTAAGTTTTTTAAGTTATTGCTCTTTCTAAAAATGGTATTGCAATGTGATTGCAATGGTATATGATTGAAATTAATGGTATTGCAAAGTTTTTAAAATGTGAGGTTTTGTATTCCCTCATATGACCCAGAAGAAAACAAAAAGCACTTTTTAATTCATGCATTAATTAATTCACCACATCAAATGTTTTCTGAAGAAAATATTAAAACATATTTCAGGAACTGTTCAAAGTATTCTAAGTGAAAATAAGTTCTAAATACTAGTACTTCACAAATGTCTTCTAGAATCACAAAACTTAAATCAGGCTCTTCTCCATAGAAGGGAAAAAGCAATGAGACCAAACTCATAAAGTCACTTTTGATTCTTTCACTACTATATCTGATTTTTAAGTAAGAAGCTCTTCTTTGATTATAGGCCCTTAATAATGGAACACTTCTTGTTTTAAAATGGTTGCTTTTCATACCAGGAAGTCATATGACACGCAAGGCCCGTCAGAGCAGAAAGCCTTCCTCTCTAAAAGCACACACATGCAATGAACAGCTTCCTGCCTTGGGTGCATCTGCTGTTGCCTTCCAGGAATGGAAGTGTCAGCTTCGGCTGTAACATGCACGTGTGGCTGGCTTTCAGAGTAAGAGAAGTCAAATTACCAGTTTACGCAAGGTCAGGAGGAGATCCAATAACATCCTTTAAAAAGTGAATATAAATTATGGAGGCTCAGTCAGTGCCTTACACGCAATACCTAGTGGCAAGCTATGAAATCATCTCACACTCCCATTCGATAAATATATATATATTTGTCTACCTTCCTATTTCAAAACAACCCTGTGTCAGAGTGATCAAAAATAAGTTCTTTGACCTTCATCTCTTCACAATCAGGGAACATTTCATTAACATGTTTAGCAACCTTATTTTGGCTATCAGAATTTTAGTTGGCAGTACTAAAATTGTTAATGCCATGGTTTTGCACCAGTGGGTGCCATCGTAAATCTGAACTTCCTCCAGTCTCACCTACGGGGCAATATACGGACAATCCTCTGCTGTGGAAGGGAAACCCTTGAGTAACATCTGCCGTCAGAACGGAATGGCAGTCTTTGTTCCATGGTTTTCGTGTATCTGCACTTGGCAGCAAAACCGAAAACGTATCAATTCATTCATAGTTAGACACTTGGCTTGCCGAGTTCTGTTCATCACAATCTTAAATTTATTCGATGTGATCTTTCTCGTCATAAATCTCGATAACAGTTTGATGGCCTGTGAAGATGTGGAAATGGTCATCTTGCCGTACCAAGTACTATGCTTGCGGAATGTCACTTAAAACTCAGGCCATGAAACCATACACTAATATTTTCAGAGAGATTTGCTTCTCCTCCAGGTTGGGAATGACACACTATTTGTCTTCACGAGTGCCTTCCCCCAGTCATGTCGAGTATGCATCCATGACATGAATGAACCCAGTTCCTGTGACATAAACAAATATGTACACGGGACCCAGTGTATACAGGACTGAACAATCCCAAGCACCCCGTGTATCATTGCTTCCAGTGCCCCGAGGTAGGGATGTGACGATTTATACATAAAACCCATGGAAATTGCCAGGCCGTCTGTGTCAATAATACAATAAAGTAAATGACATCCCTTTGTCTATTTCATTCTAACGATAGGAAAAAGGCACTAGAAGGATTTGGGGGTTCACTGTAAGAAGTCTGAACTGACAACACGCAGATTGTCCTTGACACGTGTGAAATCTGCAAACCTTTCTCCGGTCCTTCCAGTATGACATCAAAAAGCGCAGGGACTTTTGATGTACTAAGATTCACAAATTTGAATGATATCGTGTATGTTCCCCGGCTCCGTCCCTACACCAAAAGTGGTTAACCTCTGTGTAAAGTGAGAATAATGTCCATCTTGTGCCTTGTAGAAATTCACAGAGCACAGTGATGCATAAAGAGAACACTCGCCCACTGTCGACTTCCATACATGACAACGGTGGTCCTGTAAGTCAGCATGATTACCACCAATATCAGTTACATCGGTAATACGCATCCCACCCCTGGTATTCAGTGTGTGTGCATGCGCTTTCATAAGGAGGTCCACTCAGAAATACGCTTTTCTGCCGTCATGTCATCATCTGGTGGTAGCTCTGTTGTGTTTAGAACACGCCATCATCTTCCGGTGGACATGGTGTCGTGCGGGGGCCCCGAAAGTGCCTATATCGCAGGGCTTTTCCTGCAGGTGGAGGCCGTGTGAGAACACGGCTCCAGCAACAGTCTGGTATGAGTGAGGCAGACCTGGGTTTGCTCTGGACACCTGGGCCTGGCGTTGAAATCGCTAAGCGTGTCACCATGTCCGTATCTGAGGAAAGGGTAATTCTAATACGTATTTTTTGCCCACAGTGTTTGCTGAGGAGATCTAAGACATTATTCATGTCACGTGATACGACAGTGCCCGTCTCTGCAAATGCTCAATACACATTGGCTAATAGTATGGCTCATTGTCTTGTACGTTAAAAAACAAAACAAAACAGCAAAAGGGAGAAAAGAAATAAGGAGGAGCTGAAAAGGTAAAAAACGGGTATGAATCAGACAAGGAAGGGCATCTTTTTGGTGCAGTTTTCTCTATCAGTGACTGACTCTCACCAGAAATCAAGATGCTTATAAAGAAACCCTTGGAGGTGCGCATTCCTCGGTGAAGGCTGAGTCTGAAGAGAACGTGGATTTAAGTGGAAATGGAGACTTACTGTTTTGTACTATTTCCATGAGTTCTTCTTTGCTCTTCCTATGAATAATGAGAGGGCTCTGGTTCGATCTCTTTTTGCACTGTTATTAACAAAAGCCTAATGTCGTTATTAACTTAAAAATCAAGATTCCGTGCTAATATCCATGGGAATGAAAGAAGATACTTGTACATTACTGAGATCTGACCTCAGGCCCTTCAAAATCCATTATGTTGAAGTACCAACCCCCCAAAAATGATGTGTTAGGAGGTGGGATCTTTAGGAGATGGTTAGGTCCAGGGGTGATGCTCCATAAAGGAGTCTGTACCCGTATATGAGAGGCAGGCCCCAGAGAGCTCCCTAACCCCTTCAGCCATCTGAGGCTCCAAGAAGTCTGTGACCGAAAGAGGGTCCCTACCTGCCAGTGGGGTACCCTGAGGTCAGATGTCTAGCCCCCAGAACTCTGAGCAATAAATTTCTGTTTGTAAGCCACCCAGCCTGTGGTATTTTGTTACAGCAGCCTGAACGGACTGAGACATATTTTATATGAAATGCTCTGGAAACACATTGATACATGTTAATAAGGAAATGCAAATTACTTATGGCTACAATTTTCATGTAGATTTAAAATATCATTTGTAAAGGTTGTAGGATTTTTCCAAATATTTATCACCTTTGATATGGTTGAAAAAAGGCTCAAAATATTTCTTCACAAGAAAAAGAATTGAAAACTTTATAAATGAGATAGTGTTTCTTATGCCTCAAAGAGCTTTCTTTACTTGCATTATTTTCAGAAACGTGGCAAGTGTCAGGTTCACAGAGTACGTGAAAGGTTCTTTCCTGCACTACACACACACACACACGCACACCCAGGAGTTAGTTCAACTTTTGCTCAGATTTGTATTCATGTCTTAGGTTACTGAGCGACCTGGGGAACCAAGTGGTATTTTAAAGTAAATCGATTCACCCAGTAGCTTGAAAGTGAGTGTTGGTAATCAGGATTCATCACTCCCTTCAGGATGGTTTTGCTGTCGTGATGAGGGGCTGCACCAGCGCTGCCTGGCCGATGACAGAAGACATTCTGAGTTGTTACTGACAACACGTGGGCGTGCGGCCCGGGCGTCAAAATCCACCCACATCCAGGCCGATCTCAGCACCGTTAGCTTTCAGTTTATAAGAAACTAAGCAGTGGTTTTTCTTAACTAAACAATGTGTTTTATGGCCACAAATAATGACATATAAGAACATGTTTTCTTTGTACATAAAATATCCTTTGGGGTATGTATGTTCAGATTTTCACAATATGTTTTATACATAAGTATTATGTGTGTGTGTAAAGAATATTCTTGTGCACCTGGATAGCTGTAAACTCCCAAACTCACTTACAAACAAATAAAAAATCATTGAACAGAAGACCAGCGAGCAAGCAGCCAGGTTGAACAGGTGCAGAAAGGCGCTGAACAGTTTACGCTGGTAAAGGGCCAGTCTCGGGGCCAGCTCTGGGACCTTCACAGCACGATTTTTACTTATCGTTTTCCGGAACTCTGGGAATGTATCACCTAAAAGCAGAGGTTTCAAACACAAGCCTGCGTGTGTGCGTGTGTGCGCACGTGTGTGTACACCCTACAACGCTCGGGGCAAGTATGGGGCCGCCATCCTATTGCCTCCAGCATCTACCGTCGGAGGAAAAGGCCTGAACGTGGGCGGGCACAATGAAGAGGAGCACAGCAGCAATCCCCCCACGCCCAAACCTTCCACATGCACCCCCACACACCCTTCTCTTTCACATGCGAGTAACCCTGCCCTAACACGTGTGCCACTGAGGGACATGTGAGCCACAGGAAGGAAATTTCTAAGACAGATGTCAGATACAATGACACACAACTTGGTAGATGTGAATATTCATAGACTTCACATAAAACGGTGCTATCGATCCAAGAAGACTGTTCCTCAGAGAACCCCACCCCCTGGTGAAGATGACCTAGATCAACCTTACAGTTTCCTCTCCGTTCCCGAACAGGCTGACCCCAGCAGCCACTCAGCAAGCAGCTGCGACAGAAGGCGTAATTACTTCCTGCGGCCGAGCACAGTGAAGCAGGACCTCCATGCAGTTGGCGAAGGGGAGGGGACAGAAAGCCATGACTAGGGGGTTGAATGAAGTCACATGGATTGGTTTCGTGTAAATGGCTTCTTGCGAATCAGTGTGCTGGCAAGACTCTTAGTAAGTTAAAGGCAGTAACTCGTGCAAGTAAGAAATGCTCTCGCAGTGTTGGAAATAATCAATAGAGCTAGAAAGTATTATGTATAAGAATTACACAATTAAGGAGAATTTCTTATGAGAGAAAGTGAAAGAAAATTACAAATGAGCTCCCACTCCAGAGTGTGTGTGTGTGAGTGTGTGAGAGAGAATTAGAATGCACTTGAGGTTGGTAAGCGTGTGTATATTTGACTAAGATCACAAGGCATTTACTCAGCTGCCAGGACGGCTCACTATATTTTATTGACAGATTTAAGCGTGCTGACATTTTCTGAAGCAGTGCCATCCCCTCACAAATGATGCCCGTGAATAGCAATGAAGTAAGATCTATGTCGCTCTGTCCGCTTGGCACATAATTCCCTACCACTTCTTCCAAAAGTTCACTTAACCCATTCCTCCCTTTTCTCACTCGTGAACTGACAACAGTATGCTCCCTACTTGATCTTCATGCCACTAGGTGTTGAGAGAAGCCCAAGTTCACACAGCTAATAAAAGGAGAAGCCACCACTGAAACTCAGACCACCCGGTTCCAAGGTCAGTCCTCACTGGGTCAGGCAAAATGATTGAATAAATGACTTGTACCAGAAACAAGACTAGAAAGAGTATCGATAAAAAATGACTAGGATATAGACTAATCCCTCCTTATCCATGGGGGCGATGATCCAAGAGGCCTGGTGGATGCCTGAAACCACACATAGGACTGAACCTTATATATAATGTTTTTTTTCCTATAAATACATACCTGTGATTAAGTTTAATCTATAAATCACACACAGTAAGAGAGTAGCAATAACTAATAATAAAATAGAACAATGTTAACAATATGCTGTAATTAAAGCGATGTGACTGTGGTCTCTTTGTGTGAAAGTATCTAACCACGCTCTGTATGTAGAGCGGACACACCAGACGAGGGGGATCACCGTCCCAGGCCGGCCAGAGTGGGGCGGTGCGAGCCTGCAGCCCGCTACGCAGAATGGCGCACAATTCAAAACTCACATATTGTTTGTTTCTTTTCCTTTCATGTTTTTGGACCGTGGTTTACTGCAGGTAACAGAAGCACCAAACACAAAACCACAGGTAGGAGAGGACTGCACCCTACCTTACAATTCAGCAACAAGCAATTGGACTTGGTATCTGTTAGGCATCAAAAATCCATTACAGATTTTTCATCATGGGAGCAAAGTCAGGAAGATGATCGTTAGTCTGCCTGTGCTATGAAGGGAAAGGAATGTGGAAAACTCAAATTAACCGAGAGCTAGTGAAAGCCAATGGCAGGCATGAAATCTTCATGTCACTTTTCTGATGGCACTGAAGGTACACACCACACTTAGGAACATTAGCTGGTAATGACGCCGTGCAGGGAAACATGTGACTGGATTAGTGCATCCACGTCGTCTGAAGACAAACAGGTGAAATTACTCTGTAATTCTACTAAGGAAATATCAGTGCACTCCCTTGAAAATAGAGCATTTATCATATTTTGACTTAATTAACGTGTTATTTTGCAATTGGAAGTATTGAATTCAGTCTTTAACATTCTTTTCCTCTAACGGCTCTGAATTCACGTATCAGACTATTTGAGCAAAGGGAGGAAAACAAAATACTTACTTGTGAGGCTATTTCTCGAGACCGACACAGAGGAGGGGAAAAGAACATAACGAAACGCAGTTTAGACAACGACGCAGCGACATGTACATGAAGCAGCAGCGAGGACAAAGTCTGACAAATGCCATGTGTAATCTATGTGTATGATTATTGATCATAGGGCTTTAGAATAAAATTATAAAGTTAATAGAATTTAAAGTTTACCAGAAAGTGGTTCTTGTTAGATTGGGGTTTTTTTTTTGTTTTGATTTATGGGTTTCTTTCTTTTTTTTTCTTTTTGCTAAAAATTGTCTTTCGAGGATTTGATAGAAAGAACAACTGGTAGTGGTAGAATTAAATAAAACAATTGATAAGAGTTTATGAAGCTACTATATTCACTAGAAAATATTTGACATAACCATTGGCATTCAATAATCATTATGGTATTAATATCTGTACTATGTTAAAATGTAGATCTTACAAGATTGTTTTATAAAATTAAAAAATTTTAAATTTAGATCTTATAATAAGATTGTCTTTTCCTTCTGTATAAATTTAATTAAGTTCATAAACACTATTCTGAGTTTTCACGTTGGCTACACGGTCTAACACTGATCTGCTCAGTTATCATATCACCCCTAATTATTTAGGGTTATAAAAATTATCTGTCTTATTCTTTAGTTTTAAAACATTTCGTGGGGTAAGAGTGAAATTTTCAGTTCCATTTTGGGAGAAAGAATGTAACTGAAGTATAACTCATTGTCTAGCATGCTAACTATTGTTACAAGTATTAAAAATGCATAATAGACATTTGACTACAGCCTCCTTAAAACTTTATCTCAGGATTCCTAACACATAGCCCAACGGAATACATGTTGTTTGAGTGAATAATAGCAGAGAATTGGCAGCTAGAGTTTCAACATCATTCTATTTTTAATCCTTATTAAAATAGTCTTAATAATTTGATTTTGTAAAAGGTAAACTTTTATTCATATATTAATAAAATGTAATAAAATTTTACATCCCAGTTTAGTAGTAAAGGCGTAATAACTGGTAGGTGGGGCCGTCAACGATTACTCCATTGTGAATACTTTTTTAAAGTGACCGGATTTACTGCCTCTGAAGGTGACCAACAATTAGACTAACGTAGGCCACGGATTTATTGTGTGCATTGTGCAAAGGTTGGTACTTTAATCTGCTTTAAAATAATCTCTCTCTAACTTATAGTATTTTTTCACTGGTTATATCACACTTTAAGCAAATGTAATTTTCAGTACACTGGAAAACTGAGGGAAAATACAGTTCTATATTTTCTCACCCCCCCAAAAAAACCCTATAGAATCAAGTATGTTAGCTAATTCATAATTTTTCAGATTTTGGAACAATAGTACTATGTTATATACTTTATGGTCAGTTACACCCTTAGTGGGCTTTGGGTAGCATTTTATAATAAAAATGATTATTTCTTCAGTGAGAAGTGTGAGTATTCACTGGAATAAGGAACATCCTAAACTCAGGACAATTCAGGTGAGGTTTGTCCCCTGAATGAGTTTGGTGAGCTTTTTGGATTTCAGAATTGTGGACAGAGGATTGTGGGCAGAAATACTGTTCTTCTCTGTCACCAAGAGAAAAATGAGTCCTTCTACATCCTGTTTTTACTTTTTGAACTAGAAGAGAATGATGTTTTTTATAAAAAATAGACCCATAGGTGTTAGTAGTTCTCCCGGCATGGAGAAAAGGGGCAGAGCAGCTGTCCCCCACTCCCCTGGCCTGGTTTTCCGGTCACTGCTGCACCCCCACTTTACTCTCTGCTCTCCTTCCACCCACACGTAGCCCACCGGAAACACCGAGGTTGTGTCCCATGCCTTCTATCCTTTTTGCAGTTTTAATGATGAACATCCTTTATCATCATTTGTCTTCTCAAAGACGTGCGCTGTACTCTCCAGTGTATTTTCTACTCCTACCGACAAAGCAGTGATGTAATTCACGAAAAGTTTTTTTTTTCTACATAGAAATCATCTAATCTATTTTTGTATCTACTGTAGTTATTTAAATGTTCTCATTTTTATAATGGGCAGAATACAAAATTTAAATGAAAAGCTATCCGTCAAAAGACGAGTTCAGTACAGGAGGACAGGAGGTGTTGTGTTTATTTAGCCCAGTTTCCTTTTCTCTTGCCAGCAATGCGTGTTTTTATATGGAGATTTACAAACATTTTACTGGGGTGATCTTTATTTCTGATGGAAAGAACTGACCGAAGTGCATAGTGAAATGCTCTTCAATAGGAACACAGAAGCTCAATTATCCTTTCCCTGTCCACATCCTGAACAACAGAAGACAAAGTCCCCTAATGATACAAAACAACCGACATGAATATGAACTTGACCAAAGGCAGAATTCACTCTGTTCAAATTCACGAGGCCTGTATGTATATAAGGTCTGAACATGACAGTACTCTGCAGCATGGAAATCTCCTCGGGACTTCACCAAGTTCAAATACAAAATGGTTAGTGGCTTAGGTGTAAAAGAACTTGTGATCAGCTTTAACCAGATAATAATTTTGGAGGTCCAATATTCTTAAAACTTTAGGCACATCCGACTACACAGGCTCGCATATTTCACTGCCTGCTATATTTCTGCTGTCACTCATTACTGGTTTTCTCTGATCGGGTCTTGCTTTTTGGGGCATGAACCACAGGGACCATAGCCAGTGAGGGACAGACGTACTCAGGTTCAGCAGCAGATGACCATAAAGAAGTGTGAACAGGCTCCTGCAGCTGCAGGGAGAACCCCAAAAGCACCTCAGGAAAACAGAACTATTTCCAGCCACCCATTTCAGTGTGAAACTATAGATTTTAATAAGAAAATGAAAAGCTGCCTTACTTTTGTACATCCTAGAAAGTTCCTGTCTGTACAAGGATTCATTGATTTTATCCCAAATTGGTTTAACAATTACATGGCCTATTAAAATGCCTATAACTGACTGGAGTCTCATAGCTGAGCTAATTTCGTATGAGACTGAAGAAGAAAGGAATGGTTAACGAAATTTTCAAGTAATTTCGAGATATCTGAAGCAGAAAAATATGTTAAGAATGTGGACCATCATTTATATTAAACAATTTTACAGATATAGATAGGGTAGTGCATTTACTCAAAATGTTTACTTTATTGAAGAGTCTAGTTTGAAATGTGATGGTTTACTAACTCTAAACTATTCAGAACCACATAACACGACCAAATCAAAACACGGATAAGTTTGAGTCTGCACACAACATCAGAAAACCTACCTACGTCACTGGTCCCTCTCTAGTGTGCTTTCACAATCACTGAACGCCCCTCCGGGAAGGCCTGGCCCTGCTACTCGAGTTTTTCCTTGGCTTCAGGGGAGTCTTCAATCAAAACTTTGAAAAATGTTTGTTCCATTGCTTACCAACTTAGCTCGATTTTGCTTCCTTCCAAATGCTAACAATGGACTGGGGGAGTCTGTTAGAAAGCTGGAGACCTTTCCTTACACATCAGAAGTTCACTCACTATTAATTTGCTCCCCGGCAATCTCCTGGAAATGAAAAATCCTAGACGCACACAAGACCCTCAGAGCCTCAAATTCACAAACTCTAGAAAAGGCCCTCAGCCAACAACTTTTTGAGAAACGATTGAGAAACACTGGCATCATTTCCTAAACAATAGTTGAGGACCTTTTGCCTGGGAAAATTCCCTCCATCTGCCCAGACAGCGTTCTATTTGTTTCCGTGATATTTGTCAGAAATCAATATCCAAGACTGGGAACGGCTGCCGCCCAGCAGGTCAGACACAAACACTGAATACTGTGTCGTTCCAAACCTCAGACGTCGTCAGTTTCTGTGACTCCGTCCGGTAGATGCCGATGGGCACGTCTCCGCTGGAGGAGCACAGCTTCTGATAGAGCCGGGCGTACGTTCTGATCCACAGGTCGTCCTCAGTGATCTTTATCTAGAACACAGGGGAACGTGGACGCATCCACTTCTTAGGAAATGAAAACCCGGTGGTTACTTTTCACTTCTTAAAAGTAGAAATTGTTGGTATTTCGAAATCTGGACGTGCCATTTCCTAAGTGCCCATCCAGGTAGGAACCGTATTTAACCCACACCGTCTTGGCCTTATCCCTGTGGTTCTTCCCAACCCAAGCAGCCACCTGCTCCACTGGTGGCAGCGTGACTCAGCTTAGTTAGTGTCAGGAGACAGTGGTCACTGCCGAGTGACTGGGAGGTGTTGGGAGACTTTTCAAATGTTGTAATAACTGGAGGCTGCCACTGGACCCTGGGGGGCAGGGTCTGCTGATGCTGGAAGTCTCCACGTACGAAGGACACCCCAGCACAAAAGAGATTGCCCTTCAGAGTGAAAACAACACTCATATGGGAAGGGTGTCAGCAGAATGGGTACAAGGTGCACAGACGAGAGGTGTACATAACTCGTCCCTGGTCGATGACCCCAACGTTCACTCGTCAGCAGGGCACCGCATTAAACACTCTTACATGTAGTGTGCCCTTTTACAAGACGATTACAAATCAGTTGAACTGCGTGATGGCTTTTCGTCCCCACTAGGGTATCTTAGGTCAGACATAGCCCATCTCGATGGCCAGCTAGGAAAACAACCCTGATCTGAATTCTGTACAGAATGGTGACTTACCACGATTACTAATTTAAAGTCATGTTTTCCCTTGAACATTTTCTGAGAAATTAAAAAAACGATGATGCTATGCTTTCAGTACATATTGGGGGGGAAATGACATCAAAGAGAAAGCCTACATCCTTTATAGATGGATTTCAGACCATTTATCAGAATAATCTTTTATTCCAAAGATGATTAACTTACAGAACAAAGGAACCCCGATCCTGGGATAGTGTCCAATCCCAGCAGAAGTCTGGTGATAGAAATCATATAATCTTTCACAAATGACTGCAACATAAACAAAATAGTGAAAGGTGTAGAACAGCCACACGTGTGAGCCTCGTATGACGACTAAAAGGTTGTTTCTTGTGACACATCATTACGCCTCCACAAAACAGGAAATAACAGTCGATCTTGGGAGTGTCCTAAATACCCATTTATAGTTAAGCTGTCCACAAGGAGATGTGGAAGTATTTGAAGTATTTGCTGGACTATCTGTTATGCTAAAATTTCATGCATGCTGTTAGACACAACAAAAACAGTTTTAGATTTTAATAACAAAAAGTTGATACAAACTAGGGCATATATAAAAACTTGGAAGGACTAAAATATGCAGTAAAACTTTACAAAACCTTTACAAGCTGCCATAGAGCAGCTCAGTGCTCCACAATGAATTTCTAATATTTTGATAACTAAATATTAGTAAATAGTTGAGCATTAAATATCATCAGAGTGTTTATGTGCAAACATGTAAGATATATTTTGACACGTTGCTAGAACACTACTCAGTAGTTAGGGTATTAATGATGCTTCTAATATTTTCAGTTTATTCTTAGCTGTGGGTGAAAAGAAAAACTTCCAAGCAATGAAGACATTGTACCATAACATACAATTGTTTAATAAACAGTTTGAAATGATACCCTCAGTTTGGTCATCAAGTGCTAAAATGTGACAAATTTTAATAATAATCTGTGTCCTGACCAGTGTGGCTTAGTTCTGGGTGTCTTCCTGCAAAGCAAAAGGTCATTGGTTCAATTCCAGGGTTTGATTCCTGGCCAGGGCACGTGCCTGGGTTGCGGGTTCAGTCGCTGGTTGGGGTGCATATGAGAGGCAAATGATTAACATTTCTTTCTCACATTAATGTTTCTTTCGCTCCCTTCCCCTTCCTTATAAAATAATCTAGTTATTTTGCATAGCAAAGACTTTCAAAAAGTTACGATGCCTTATAAATAAATCTACCGAACTGTTTCTTGATCACTCATGTATTTCACCGAGAGTTAGTGTCACGAGACTGCACCCTTCCACCTAGAGTAGAACATAAGAAACCACGGCCATTCCCTTTGTTCAGGCCAGAGAAGTAGCCTTGAGGTTTTGAGGTGCGTCAGTCGCCTGGTGGTTGGGACATGAATGAAAGAATGCCAATTATATAAGTTTAGGAATTGTGTACATGATTTCTAACATCTCCTTTTAACCCCTGAGTGGGTACTCTTTACCTGTCTGAAAAAGGGACCCTGAAAACATCTCATGTGATGTCAGGAGAAGATAAGGAGGCAGCTACGACTTTAGCTTATATGTTAGACTGTTTTCAAGAAGATTTTATTTCAGCACAAGCTGCCAAGGCTGAAAGATCTGAAAACCTCTGGCTCAGAGGGACACCCCGCATTTGACTGAAATTCTTCTGGTTCGACATTGCTCTTCAAACAGCCCTCCCCTCCCACCCTCTCTTGACAGTCAGAGTATGTGTTGGATAACATTGCGGGAGGGAGAGAAGCAGCTGCTTGCAGGGCCTACATGGTGTGTCTGGAAACTTCTGGGCAAACAGGCGTGTTTGTTCTCTGTGCATGGCTGTGCCTGCTCTTGGCTGGCATGAGCTGATGGTTCGTGACATGTGACATTGGTAGAGGAGCCCTCAGGGGCATCATTAGCCAGTAGAAAGCCTTCGACTATCTTTAGTTTATTCCGTCAAGCATTGCCGTAGAGGCACATAAAATATGTTGTCAAACAGTAAATAAGCCCAACGAAATGTTTCAGTGCTGAACTTGAGATTCAAGCCATCCAGTCATTTAATGCCCTAGAAATATCTTTTTTCTCATAATGGAGATAGAAATTGTCTGATTTCTTCAATCAGAGAATTTGAAATATTACTGCTGCTCAGTTTCTGGGAGAGTTAGGGGGAAAAGATTAAAATAGATTTGAGTAAAACAGCATCTTCGTGAACTTCTTAGCTGGGGTAAAATGGTAAGGTTAGCTCTGGCCTTCCGGAATAATCAAAACGGTTCTCACTTGTAAAATCTTTCTTATATTTGTCTAAGGTAGGCAACAGTCAGCAGATGTTTAAAATGTCCTTGGCTTATCAGTTTATTGGCACCAATTTATGCTATTTAAATGAAAAGGTACATTATAATTAAGACTGTTTTCTAAATGTAGTAAGTTTTCTTAGCTTTTATTTTAGTCTAGTAATATGAAGGTAGCAACATATCACATGCATTAAAATGTCACAATAAACACTGTAGAACCCTGGTACTGAAGAGTGCCAATAAATTATTTCCTAGCTTATTCTAAAACAATAAGATTTTCTTATAAAAAGTTTCATTAAATTTTATGTCATTAAATACATGAAATGAGACATTGAATCACTTTCGGAGCCAGTTTTAAGTGAACCACTCTGATGAGAAACACCAGATCTACATTTATTTAATAAAGCCTGAGAGAAATAGAAAACAAACATTTCAGGGAGGAAAAAGGAAATGGAAATAGCGCACACCTGATAGAGAAGCGTGTCCAGCATGCTGATGCTAAACACCCTCCCGGCGGCGAACGGCAGGCGGAACATGAAAGCCAAGTTAGAGCCCCGCTCTCGTTCCTTCTGTGCAGAAATTTGAGAGAGAAACATGCGTGAGCAGCCTGCGGTCACATTTCCTGCCTAGTTAAACCTCCTCCCATCTCTTCCAATACAGTGAAGAGGCAAGAACCCTTCCAAACTCGTTTTATGATGACATCATTACCTTGACACCAAAGACCGGCAAAGATGCCACAAGAATAGACAGCTACCTTCTGTCCCCATGTCCTCACATGCCTGCCAGGGTGCAGGGGTGAGGAAGCCCTCAGGGTGCCTGTTACAAAGTCACTAATCCATCCCACACACCGGGAGCTCCACCCTCACGGCCAGTTGGCCTCCCCGAAGCCCCGCCTCCTCGTGTCCTCACATGAGGGGTCAGGTTTCAACAGGTGAATTCGAAGGGGACACGAACATGTGGTCAATGGCAACTTGAACCTGCTGTGTAATATCGTGATACTCTATTTCTAACAGATACATGTGCACATTAAAATAGTCCATGTAAATGACATTTCGTCACTCCTTTCGAGTAGGTCGGCAATGTTTCCCTCCACTTAAAAGAAATAGAAACTCATCAGTATTCTCTTCAAATTCTTTCTAGACCAGTGTGAAAAAGGTAAATGTTTTCTTAAAAACAAGGTAAGAAATCTTCCTAAGGGATCAAATCCAGTGTGGGGAGATAGCACCAAACTCCCACTCAGCCGTTCTCGTCCTTAGATTATGAATAAACAGTAGTACAACCCTTTAAAGAGGAAAAGCAAAGTGAGACAATATGCTTTTGTTTGTTCTCATGTGTCTGTGTCTCCTGTTGAATTGTAAATGCTGTGTGTTTTGTTTGTGTAACTCTTAGCTTATAACAAAGTATTTGGCTCAGAGTGCCCAGTAAACATTTATTGGCTTGAATTTAAATTGAGAACATGTAAAATTTTGCCTAGTGAATATATTTAAAAACAGCTTTGATATTCTTGCCTATTTCTCCCAGAAGCTCTCTCCATTTTTTTTTAATCCTTTTGCCCTACGGTTCAGTACGAAGCGATTCACGGTTTACAGACATGATTATTTGCATTCTGACATCGGTTCTCTGACATTAGCTGGCTGTCCTCAATTTGGGTCAGTGCTGACACTGACTACCCAGGCGTGGCTCGGACCCCACAGGCTAAGAGACCCAGTCCCACAAGACTGCTCTTATTTCCGATGCTTGTCCAAGCCAACTGCACTTCCGTCCACCCAGCTACAAATCCGGGGCTTCCTACAGCCCCGCCAGGTTCAGCGACTGCCGGAATGCTCACAGATCCCGTGAATGTGCCACACCTGAGGACGACCATCTATGGTAAAGAATGCAAAGGGACAGCGGATGAAAAGCTGTGTCTGAGCAAGTCCGGAGGGGCCGCACACGCAGGAACGCCTCTCTGACATTCCCCTCCTCTGTCAGTACGTCCACCAAGAAGGACAATCTCCAGGCTTGTTTTTCAGAGCTTTTTATGAAAGTTTCATTATGTAGGCATAATTAATGAGATCATTACCCATATGATTAAGCTCCTCTTTGGAGCTGGGATGTGATGAGGAGCCGAAAGTTTCAATCTTCCAATCATGTGGGTTTTTTTTTTCTCTGGCAACCAGCCTTATCTCTGAACTTCCTAAGGGCTCCTCCAGGACTTGCTTATTAGCATCAAATCAGTTATGATTGAAAGGTCTGAATAACAAAAGCCCTCCTATCACTCAGGAAGTTCCAAGGGCTTCTTGCAGCTCTGTGTTAGGAGCTGGAGACAAAGACCAAATCTCTTTTTCTGATTACAACGCCCTCTTTATCTCCCATTTCTATTGCTTCCCTTCTTCCATCAGTGTGTAATTACCATATGATTGCTAACGTTGATCGCCATCAGCAGGGGCTGGGGTGAAGTTCAAAAGCAATTGGGGAGGAAGCGGCTTCAAGCCACTTGTGCTGTGAGCATGAATAAAAGGCTACTTTATGAAGTGCATCCAACCAAGGGAAACGAAGTAAGCCGAGAGGGAAATGAGATGAAAACGGCTGTTTTTTCTGTTATTCTCATCCTGGTCTCTGTTTTATTATTCGGTATCGCATTTTTTGCTCTGCTTAGCTTCGTTAGGAGAAGTGTCAGTGATACAAGATGACCAAGGATGGAACAAGATATCTCCCGCATATTCACTTGTGATAAAAATAGTTCAAATCCGTTAATTCACATTAAAAAAGAAAACCTATACGTGAAGAGTTTAGCCCCAATAGGAATTCAAAGCATCATTTTTATTTTTACTATCTCATGGCATTTCTTTCTCCAAATAGACAATTCCAGAGTTACTTCTTCCACGCCCAAACAGTGAAATGCAGCTTACCTTTTCCAGTTTCGAGAGGGCGAGGGAGTAGCAGTCTTTGGCTCTGAACTGCATGAACCGCATGTTGGCCGGGTGCGTGAGCTCCGTGATGATGCTGAGGCTGGAAAACAACCTGCAAGGTGAGACAGCGTTGGCTTTACACCCACGATGCCGTGCGGAGCGGCTTAGACCCACGTGTTTCCGAGGGAGCCGTGCCTCGTGCGTGGCCACAGCCACAGGAAGCTGCTGCAGCAGGCCCTGCCTCCCTACGGGCCGTCCCAGGCCACAAAAACGAGCCACGGTTTTCCGAAGGCGATTTTAACCGACGCGTGAGCGCTACGACAAAAATAAATTCAATAGTTCGGCTTTTATGAGACATTTTCTGTCTACAATTATGAACAGCGTAGAAGAGACACTCACAAAGCTGAGGGCAGAATTTCCAAGGTCACCAGGTGGCGAGCATGGATGTGGAAACATGAGATAAATAGCATCTTCTGGCAAAAATTGTACATGATAAGCTTTTGGGTCATAATGTGAACCTTTGATCGCCCACGGCTTCCCAGTCTTCTCAGTACACAGTTGTAAATCTCAGTGCTTGTGCAGTGTACTTCTGAGCAGAGGAAATATTTTAATTGAAATAATATTTCATCATAATGAAATGAGGTCAATGTCAGTGCTGTTCTCGGAGGATCCTGAGAATTGTCACAGGTGCAATAGCTTTGCATTCACTTCCCACAAAACTGTGCACACACATACACATTCACACATATAGCCCCCCTCCTGCCCCAGGAAACGGGGGCCAGGTAAAGCCACAGCGAATGCCTTGTTGTGGCGGCTGTTGAGACTGATCTAATCTTTAGCTGGTGTCTCGGTAGCTCTCCTGGTTCACACGTTTTGAGATTCTCTGAGGCAGCCTCTGCCTGTGAGGCTGAGCTCTGTTCTCCACATAGGACGTCTTTCAACTCAGCTCTGGCCATTTAAAGTTCCAACCACCCGGCTGAACCCGTACCTTGAACTCGACCACGGGAACTGATGAAAACACGCAGGACATAAACACCCTGGGAAGGGCTCACAGCAAGTCAGCTTCGCCAGCCGCCCCTACTCTCATTCCAGGCTCGGTTCCACAGTGAGGCGAGGGGCCTTATGGGGACCACGCCACTTCTACGAGGGGAGCCCCATCTCTGAACTCTGGCACTATGGGGACTTTGCGCCTTTCCTCAGCTCTAACTCTGAAATCTGAGTGACGATTGGCCGGAACCTGTCCCTTACCCCAGGGAGGGTGGGCTCAGCTGCCTCTGGGACCTGCGGGGTCTGTTCCCAGCCTGTGGCCAGACTTTCCCTGTATACCTGCCCCTCCCGTCTGTCTCCACTGGGCCTTAGGCACCACCTCAGTTAAGACTCTGAAAAATTATTAAAAATCCCTTGAGTTTCCTGTGAAACTGTATGCCATCTTGGTTCAACTTCATGGACAAATATTTGAGCCTTACCTAATCAGAGCCTTGGAAAACTATGGTATCAGGTCTCATAAAATCCTGTTTATAGGAAGAAACAGCCAGTTATATATGGCTTATGCTCCATCCTGAGAACAAATATCATCATATTTCTTGATCTGGGTATGCGGCAGCAATTAGAAATATCAGCAAAACGCCACTTTTTGATGTTAAAAACTAATTGCATTTGCGCAGATACCCGGTGCTTGCAACAGCGCCGGTGCTTGCAACAGCGCCGTTGCCCTGGGTCGGTTAGGGAAACTCTCACCCTCAGGTTCCGTGAGCGGGTGCGGTGAAGCTGAGCCAGGCTGTGTGCTACGGACTCAGCTCAGCCACCGTTGCTGGTCCTAGGCGGTGGTATCACTGCTTCAGTAGCTTTTTTCTTTTTCCTCACGTTGCTATTTCTGCTTGGCATGTACTGTCTTTTCTCCTAACTTTCCTCCTCGTTCTCTCTAGTTTGAAATCCAGACTGTTGTATATAAAGTTCCTCTCAAATCTAGTGGAGACGAAGTTTTAAAATTGCTCAAGGTCCGCATCATTTTCTCCCAGCCTGGCTCGCTCGTATTTGGTGATGTGGTTTTGCCACACACCCCATCTTGGCCCAAAACTCCGGTTGCTTTTGTTCCCGCTGTGGCTTAGCTCGCCTGCTAGATTGCGGCAGCTGGAAAGGCAGCGTGTCCCTGTCCCTGTCAAGTAGCACACCTACCTCTTCAATTAATAAGTCTTTGTTACAGTAAGTAATTTCTCAGTTCCTCTTCGAGCATTTTTGGTTTTGTAGATGAGCTCTTGATGAAGAGGATGTTACAGTTTAACTAGTTTTATGTGGAAGTCCCATATAATCTGTATTCTTTCGGAAGTGCTTCTTACTCAAAAGTCACCAAAGATAGCAAATTTAGTACAAGTTAACATTTTCGGGAACTTTTGAGAAATTAGAAGAGTGGCCCAATGGGAAGAGAAAAATCAAGTGACTGTTGGGCTGGCACCTGTCCATCTCGTAAGCCTAGGAAGTGCACCCCTCTGCCAAATCTCATGTCACCTGGGAGTTCCCAAAGTATGTATTTCAGAAGTACTTTAAAAGAACAGTGTTGCTGTGGAAATTAATAAAGGAAGCTCCAACTACAATTGGGAGGTGGAAGCCCCATATGGGGACCTCTTACACTCTACAACTTGTCAGTTACCCCCCAAAAGCCGGACCATGCCAAGTTCAAGCTCTGTTAGTTCAGTTAGACCCGACCAGGAGAGAGCGCGCTGGTCTGCAAGATCTAAAGAGGAGTTTAAAGTGAAACTCCTGCCTTTAAAGTAGACTCTGTGACCTCACAGAGGAAACTACAAAAACTCGCAGTTTATGAGACTGTCCTGTTTTTCTAGGGGTGATAAGTGTGGCTGAATGAGTGTTCACAGATTAAGTAACGTGCCAATACCAGTGAACGCAGAGCTTGTGGGCGACCTCTGGGACACCGCTGAGACAGAGGGCCAGAGAAGGACGTTAGGCAGAAAACAGAGCTGCCGACAAATGAAAATGTGTTTCGTCTTTTGGGAATTTTTCTTTGAAAAACGTAGCTTTTGTCTCTCATATACATTATTCAAACCAGATGAATTTGTGATTGCTGTGGCTAGACATATTTGAGGTCTTAGGAAGCGGGAGTGATAATCCAATCGACCCAGTCATTGCATTTAAGGGATTGGTGGAGTTGAAATCAGGGCAACAAAATGTATGCGATGTGTCTGCTCTGCTCGGGGTGAATAAACCTAGAGCTTCGGTTATTTTGCCCCGAGAAACTGAATGCATTACCTAAGCCTGCCACCTAGTGAAAACCGAGAGCTAAATAAGACTTAAATAACGAAACACTTCATTGCAGCGGCTTTTCTATTTCTAATGCATGACTTGTATTCGAATATAACATTTTCTATTTAAAATTTGAGTTGTCTAATAGACTTATTTATGTATTTTTTTAAATGCTAATGCTGAGAATCTGTTTCTGAGCCTTAACATGACCCACATACTTTTTACCTATAGACAATTTTAGAAATTAAATGGCACAATCAGTCTCTTTCCCCTGAGTACTAGGCTCATAATAAAGCAATAATGTAATTGAAAAATAACCTAGTTCCACTGAGAACTTGTCCACAGTTGACTTATGTTCTGACTCTGGTGTAAGGACCGTCGTGGAGAAGTGTCAAATATCTGAGGAGTCGTTCTCTGCCTGAATTAACTAACGGGATACACATTTTTGACATGCCTAGTGATGGTGACCAACAGAAAGATGAGAAACAGACCATGTACTTTATTCTACAGACGACTGGGAGAACTCTGAGACCAGCCACCTGTACTGAACACATACTATTTTTTCTTGCCCTTCTTCCCTAAACAAGATAGTATAATAGCTACGCAGCATTTACAATGTATGAGACATAAGTAATCCAGAGATAACTAAAAGCGTACTGGCGGATGGGCCTAGATCATGTGAGAATTCTAGGCCATTCTATAGAAAAGCCTGGAGCATTGTGGATTTGGGGATCCAGGGTTTCCTGGACCCAGTGCCCCAACATTACAGGTCTCTAACAGAGACCAGTACCTGACACCAGTGTCTAATTTGGGCATCTCACAGTTCTTCTGAAATCTCTGCTTGAAACTACTCAGCCTGGATGAGCCTGTGCACATAAAAACTGCACACTTTCTAAAATGTTTTGCTGGAGACAAGTCACCTTAACAGTTAAGGGATCCAGAGTTATTCATCCATTCATTGTGCATCCTTTCAACCCGTGATGACCCGCAGCCAGGAATTTAGGGACGGCAGCCCTTGCCTGGTCAGTTACCAGGTGAACTTGGCTTATGAGGCCCTTAGTTATTCCGGCCAGTTTGTTTTAAATGGTTGATTACAGCCTTCACACCTCTCAGTAAGATGGGGATATATCTTGCAATCAAAACAATTCATTCAAATAATATGTAATAAAAGTCCAATCCATAGCAACTTTACTATAATAGAAAAAAACTCAAAGTTAAAATTAAAATAGCATGTTTAATCAGTCCGGTTAAAACTATAATTAGCTTCTGCCTAGCATGACTTTTTTTGAAGTATAATTTTACTTTATTCACCAGCTATAAATCTTATCCTTCTGAATTAAGTCTCTATGCTGTAATTTCCTTTTTTATTTTCTAGAGAAAAGAATTGCTTGTATCTGTCATATTTTAAGCATGTGCTCTGCTACCTGTAAATGCACTATTTTGTATAGCTCAGTGTGTTAGCTCCATTCTTTATAAACCTCCCAATTATAGTGACTTTAGAGGGCATATTCTCCTGCAGCTGCAAAAGGTTCTTACACAAGTTCAGGGTCAGTTTTCCAGGTGCCGCGAGGGAATCTTTTTGTACCTGGTTTCCGGTCTTCGCATTAACTCCACAGAAGAGTTAACTACTTCCCACATGCATTTTATAGAGATGAGGGGAGCCATTTCCACAAAGTTAAGCAGCATGCTTACGAGTTAGTGAGTGTCTGCTGGCACCTCGGATGGCAGTGGTGCTGCTAATAAGTACCGCAGCTAACATTTAATAAATGTTAAGTAAATAATAATTACCGCCGCTAACATTTATCAAGTGATCGAAAAGCACCAGGCACGGATACTTTTAAATATCTAACAACCTGTGCTTGAGACATTGAGGTTCAGAGAAGGAAAGTCATGTGCCGAAGGTCATACAAACACCCAGACTGTCTTCTGGATTCTGAACTTGGACTGTAAACAAACAGTCGCCATCAACATAGGTTTTGCTACAATATGAAGCCAGGTGCAGGGAGCAAGGGGAGCCGATGTCAGAGTTCAGATGGTTCTAGTGACTCTGAAACAATAGTTTAGGTACCTACATTTTCAAATTATTTTAAGAAGAAGTATTTCAAGTGGCGCAGCTCTATGTGGAAATTAATCTCAATCTCTAGGTGACTTTGACTTTGCTCACAGCACGAACTGGTCTGTGGTCAGGACCGCTCACTCTCACCCAAAGATGGTCGTGGCGGGAACTCCTGCCTGGGTGAGTTTCATGAACGAGGACGGGAACACAGTGAGGGTAAGGTCAGGCTTGGCTCTCACTGCCTGGGTGACCTTTCACCCAGGATGTAAATGCGCACCCTGGGCCACTGCTTCGAGTAAAACCAACAGGAGAACGCGCAGCGTCCACCATGAATCCTGACTGCTGCCGCACATGCTTTTTTAGACACTGTCCTGGCCAAACTATACAAGAAAGCAGATTTATCGTTCCACTTATTTTTCAAAGAATCCCTGACCTGGTCCAGAAATTTAGCCTCGCGCAGTACCAGTCAACCAGTGGGCACTATATAAATATTTGTGTTAGGATCCAATGAATGGAGGTGACGTCAGTGTAAGTGCCCCGTGTCCCCTCTTACACCTGCTGTTGAGGGGGCAGGGAAGGGCAGGGCTGGGCGGGCCAGACTGTCGGTACCTGAACAGGGTCTGCACGTTGACGATGGTCTTGGCATCGGCCATGTAGTCCTCCTCGGCACTCATGGTGCTCTCCTTGTCCACCACCACCATGTTCGCCGCGAACGTCACTCCACACCTGAGCAAGTCGTCCAGGCTTGGAGGGAAAGCGGCAGAGAAAAAGGCACTTTCAGCAAAGCACAGGGCTAGAGCGGGTTGGTGTTCAGATGCGCGGCCCCCTGCGCCCTAGCCCGTGGCTTTCATGGACACATGCCCTGGCGGAACTATCAGACCGTGTTCTCTACCAATGGGAGGTAATGGGTATTTCTGGAGCTCTTTATATTTTATTAGATCTCGACCCTGTCCATGCATATGCATTTAATAATACTTATTAATTATTTTAATAAAACGTTGTACCAACATGTGAGAAGTATGTTTTACAGTTAGCATGCTATTTCCAAAACATTTACCCATTTTTTTAATCCCTAAGGTGCTTTTGGTAAGAGTAAAAATGAATGCTTATGTTAATTGGGATGATCGTACCTTATAAAGATACATAAAACCATGATGTTTATTTTAGAATTTCTATTATTTCTTTCTGTAAAGCTCTGTGTTACAGATTGGCTCTTCCCTGCCAGGAACTTGTATGACATATAAATATCAGTGGTATTCAAGCCTACCGTTTAGTTAGCCTCAAGTTTTTGAGTAAGTGACTGAATAGCCTGATATCCTTGGTTGTGCTAAGTGACTGTGCTACCCTAGCATACAAGTTCCTGTCGGTCATGATAGCCTGTATCACTGAGAAGTTCGCCTGTTACTGAATGAAAAGAAAGTGTTGCTATTAGAGCAGAAACAAGGAAACCACTCTCTCGTTGCCTCTGCTTCCTACAGACTGGAAGAGTAGGTCTGAATCGGATAAGAGTAAACTTGAATGAGTGTAGTGTAGTTCTAGGTATAGAGGTGATCAAAGACAGATGAGGATGGGGTGACTGGTTCCCACAGCTTCCGATTTAAGGCAGGAGGTGTAAACCCTGAAGAGCAGTAGTTCCTTTGAGATTCTTGAAAGGGAGAGTTGCCTGAAGACCTTTTCCAAGTGCTGACTGAATTGACCAGCTGGAGGCGCTGGTTAGCCTCCTCCCGTGGGAGGCAGGAGGCAGGGTTTCTTACTCTGTTAGAAGGCAAGAGAGCACCACTCAGGCTCCGAGTCCAAGATCCCCAGGAGGAGTCCGGGAAAAATACTGCACCTGAGTCAGGGACAGGGGTCTGTGGCAGAGATTTTATGACTACAACTGTGGAGACAGAATGTTATTCCAAATAAATGTCCTATGCAGAGAAGGGCCATCCAATCAGTATGGGGACTGAGTTAAGTCCTCAGGCATGCTTTACTTGATGTTCCTTTCATCTGGGAAATCCATCGTAGCAGTGCTTACAGCTATTGAAATGCATAAATAAAGAAAGAAGTAGGTGGAACATGAATGTGATATGGTCCCTCAGGGACCATGAAAATTATTGCCTCAGTCATGTGCCTTCAACCCACCTTATTATAATTTTAAATCACTTTTTGATATTTGAGCTCCTAACATCGTGTCTCTACCATTAAAAATAAAAATCTGTCCATTATACTTAAAGATATAGGAGAAGGGAAACATAGGCAGTAGAAGGTAAGCTTGCCTAGAAAAAGATGTACAGATAAAAGTTATAGTAGGAAAGATGACTACTTCATCAGCACTAAATCAAAGAAATTGAAATTTGACAAAAAATCCTCTATGAGAGTACCTGTACTGGACAGCTAATCCCTTAAGGTATCAGCTAACTCTATACCTAGAGTACTGGCTGATGTTGTTCACATATAATCTTGGCAAGTGATATTAGTAATTATTATTAAATATGAGTTTAAGTCTATGGAAAATATGTTTAACCAATTGGAATGGCATATGTGAACCCTGGGGAAACATTTTTATTCTTTGTGTTTTAACTTTATTATATTTAAATTCATTTAATATTGCATTATATTCTTTTCCTTTTTTTATTAGGCTGCCAGTATATTCTTATCACTGTAACTATATCACCCTTTCTCCCACAACTGACCAATGTATCTTTAGCATGGTTGCTTTACACAGTTTGGCCAACAGATGGCAGCGCAAGAAAAAAGTCAACAGGGATGGAAAAAAGTTAGAGAGGATGTAATTGGCCACGATTCCCTTTTTCGCCTTCTCAAACTTTCAGGGGGAACTACAATGTGACTGTTAGAGTATGAGGGAGTGGTTGTGAGTGTGTTCTAATTCAAAGGGGTTTTCAAGAAAGATTTCGAACAGGAACAAAAGAGAATAGTGAACCCTCCCGTACCTACCAGTCACCCCGCTTCAACAATTATCGACCTGTAGTCAATCCTTTCAGTGGGCGTGAGATGCGCTCAGGTTCTCCCTTCGCCAGACACACTGCTACAGAGGGCGAATTCATTTCGTACTTTACATAGGCAAAGACAGGCGGGAGATTCATTCCTTATCTTTTAAATATCCTGTTTCCCTAATGAATTTTAATTGGATACTATCATTTCAAAGAAACATTCCTACTGATTAAATATGGATTACGTTCTCTTTCATAAATTTAAGTCATCTTTACATATCTAACCACATTGCAGTTAGCTGGTTACTATTATGACCAGTGAGGATGTAAATTGTAGCGTAGAATGGAGCCTGATTATACGTCAGTCTGTTTGGTCTTGGATGCACCCACAGCCAAAACACTGTCCGAGTTACAGAACTCTGTTCTCTCAAGATCTACAGGCTGAAATGTCAGCATGAAAGTTCTCAATTGGTAAGGTTAAACATTTTATTTTGAAGGCTCTGGCTGGCATTGTTTAAAATAAAAAGTTAACATTTTATAAGCATATTAGTTTTATGATCTTTTAGCACTTACATTTTTATAATGACATGTCCATGCATATAAAGGAATCTGTATTTTAATACTAAACCATCGCACACATTTTACCTTTTAATTAACAAATTTGTAGAAATTGCGAACTCTGATATATGTTCCTAAAGTCTTGAGGGAAGGCTCCATGTTATAACCCTGACTTGAGATGAGCGTTTCTGAATTATAGGGAAGGATCCCTGAAGTTAGGATCATGGTACCAGTGCATTACCATGCTGAAGCTGTAGCCTTTTCTCTACCAGATGCCAAAAGTAGTAACGTTATTGCTGTAGACGATACAAAACTGAAATAGCTTTAGCAACTGGACAAAATTGACAAAAACGACATGCAGCAGAATTTGCTTTGATTGCACCGCAGATTACTGCTTAGGAAGTTTGAATGCAAGATGCCTACAGCACAGCACGACACACTCTACATGCAGATCACACCACTCGTGCAGAGCTAGAACAGCCATGCCACTGATCATGCAATGCGGGGCACAGCGCAGGGACGGGCCACAGGACACACACTTGTTAGCATGACAGACGTCGTCACCTACTTGTCAATAGAGCCCACCATGTAGTAAACCATGGGAAACCAACAGATTGCGTCCAGAAAGTGTATATCCGGCCTAAGCGGCGGACGGGTTACAAAATGAAACACAAAGTCACCACGGCGGCAACACTTGCAGGGAAAGGAAGTCGACTGAGTTTGCATTTCCAGAACTACATACTGTTGGCAAGATTAATGCAGGTGCTTTTTTGTTCTTAACATTAATTAGAAAGCATCGTTTGTACTTGTCATGAATAATACAGTGAACTCGGAGTTATAAAAACAAGTTTTCAGCTTTGCAAATCAGAGACATTATGGCATATGCTACAAAAGTACTGAACCGATACTCTTAATTTTGACTAAAAAGTCTTGTCAGGGAATTTAAAAATTATTCATGCAGAGGAGGCCTTGTAAAATGAGAAACGAGTAAGATTTTTTCTTAGTTGATCCACAGGAACTAGATTAGCCTGCCTACTGAGAACAAGTTTCTCGAAGGAATATACAGAATTATACCCCTTAATACATCAACAGATCAATAAATAAATATAGTGTATGTACCTATGGAGTATATGCATTGTAAAAAATCAAAATAAAAGTAATTTAACCTTTGAATTATTGAATTTCTCAATACGTATTGTTGAGCAAAACATGCCGCAATTAACTAGTAATAAAAAATAAATATTCAACAAGTAGAAAATAATTGATATTAGTTACAGAAATAAAAGGTGCACAGCACTAGTCAAAGTCTGAACTCTGGTCATCTTTAAAAAAAGAGGACTACTCACTAGTCAAAAGCATCATGTCCTCACAAAAATCTTTCATTATTGCTACTATATGCAAATATCAATTAGCTAGTTATTACTAGGAAGTGAAAAGGTTTGTGAATTTGCACAGATTTGAAAATTTGAAGATCATTATTTTTCCACTTTATGAATTACTATAATAAACTTAATATCTTTATTTCAAACTCAAGAAATGAAGGCAGTGAGACAGTTTATTTTGTCAGCATTTCATAATGTCACTGTTAAGTAGGTTATTTCTTCCCTAAAAGCATCTTAGTTATACTTCCACTACTTGAACTAAATTTCCCGTTTCCCGGGTATTGGGTGTGCACCCCAACCCACCCAGTAGTTAGAGCCCTGACAGAGCTGATTTCTTGAGTGGTGGAAGAGAGGGAAACAGTCACTTCCTGACTGATTTTTATGAGTCCAGTTTCGCACTAATGTTAAGATAAATGTTGTACTCATTTTATGAACGAGAAAATTGGGGCGTAGAGAGGAAATTGATAAGCTACAACAGGCCTATCGAGAGGTTCGGCTTAGACCTAGTTTCCCATCTCTATGAGGCCAGAGTGCGGGTGCCTTTACGGAGAACGCTGGCCTGCCAGACACTTTACCGTGACTTTTGAGACCAGCAGAGTGGCGTTTGCTTGACTCTCTCTGGGAAAAGGAGACTGATTCAACAAAGGGCCAGTGTGGCCCAGATGCTGTAAAAATGAGGGACAGGCGCCTAGCCCTTGCACTTCAACTTTGCTTTGCTTTGGGTCGCATGTTCCAAAGCTCTTCGCTCTCTTTCTCATTTCTCCTGAGATGCTGTGGTCAGATGACCAGATGACCTTCAAGGTCTGGGTAGTAATCATCCTTGAAATCGTCACGGCACAACAACAGACCAAACACAGCGAAGGGCCCACCAGACTGGCTCTAAGGAACCAGTGTCGAGAGCGAGGCGTTTTCCCGTGGGGCTGGTTTTATTTAATTACCGTAAGAGATCCGGAAGGCTTTCTGCTTGAAAACAGGGTGAACACATATTTTGACATGTTGCATGGGAATATTACAAATGTAATTCATATATTCAAATCCCATACTTACCGGGATTTTAAATCGGTTGCTATTTCTGTTATATTGAATTAATTGATCTTTCAAATAAATTTCCTAGATAGCCATGTACTGCGAATTATTTTCATCAGTACTCGTGAGTTTAAAATAAAGTCCAATCCCACTAAGCTAACTAATATGTATATTGTGGACAATCATTAGGGTACAAATTATTAAAACATGGAAACCTTTTTAGAATTAAGCATCCATTCAATATTTCTTAGCAGTAGCGTGGGCTACACTGCAAAACACTGGCCCCAGCGGAGCGACCGGATCGCCTTCTTGGAGAAAGGGTTCCATAAAACTTCCTGGAACGTGACTTAGTGGTGTGTAGTTTCTGTTTCCTCGTCTTTGATCAAAGGAACAGAGGGCAGCAAATAGAAATACTAGATAGCACTTTCGGGAAGTACTCAGAAGCTAATAAACTTTACAACATGCAAGTTATACCCTCTGGGAAAAAAACACCCACAAAAATCCTCTAACAGCCAACATCATGGGAACAGTTGGATTGCAAAATGTTAAGTCATTAGAGAAGCAAAGGAAATTTCTCATGCAAAATAACCCAAAGTTAAAATACAATTCTGGTTTCTAAAAAGAACTGACCATGTATTTTTTTTTGCATATATCAAAAACCTATAAGTTAATAATATCATATAGATAAAATAACAATGAACTATGAATGGCCTAGAAGGTTCTAATTCTAGAATTGACCTGGGCTTGCAACTTGCAATTGGCTTCTAAAGCAGGGGGTGGGGGACATTCTGATAGGATTGAGCCCTTATCCTGTGAGAGCTAATAATGTCTCTGGGTAGCTAGTGTCAGAATTGGGTTGAATTGTAGGACCCCCGGCTGCTGTCCCCAGTGAGCATTGCTTGTTGGGAGGCATGGGGGATGCCCACCCCCAACATACATTGAAATTGGGTCCAGGAATGCAGATAGGAGATACACAGGTCAGTGGGGAAAGGAATGCTTTTATCCTTTACCACAGGGATGCTATAAGCACAGAAACGCTTCTCTCTTTCCAAGTCTCTTCCTTCTGTATCCTGGGGCCTGAGTTAGCCCACTTTGGTCCAAGCCACATCAGAAGGGAGTGCTCCGTGGCAGTCAGTTTGCAAATGTCCCTGTCTTCAATCCTGTCACTCAGGGAGTGGCACAACTTAAGCAAAAAAGAGCTAAAATGACACATTTGAATTCCCATAGTCAAATGGGCATCTCTGCGTGACAGTTCAGCCAGTCCCTTGGCACTCTCCACCACAGGAGTCCCAGAATTAGCGTCCAGTCAAGGGCCTTGGCGGGATTTCCAACCACTCTATCGCTGTGGCCACCTCGCAACCCACCTCTTAGGCTCCTAAGATTTGTATGAAATGAATAAGCTTCTATTTCTTCTGACGTTAGGTCCAAGTTTCTGTTCCCCCACACCTGCCCTAAACTGACCTCATCTGTGCTAGGCTGCCACCATTGTATCAAAAAGCCATTGAATCATTGTACGTGAAAATAACTACACTAAACTCTCTAGAAGTGTGTTCAGTTTTCAGAGTTGAGCATCACTGTAATAATGATGCTAAAACAAGACGCATCGGTAAATACCTTGATACTGATATATTCAGAATAGACAAAACCATGAAGTTGTCACATGTCGGGGAGATAGCTCTGTTTTGAGAAATTTCATTTGATGAATTTTAAAGGCAGAGACAAGCCAACAGATTCTGGCCTCATTCAGCTTATCCTGCAATTTGCATCCCTTTGGAATTTAAGAAGAGAGTTGGAGGACCCTAAACTGTGGTATTGATCTAAAGACCATCTGCTGCTAATTGTCAGTCAGAGAGGAATATTATAATTTTAGGATGCAGTAAGTTTGATAATAGCAGTCAGTGACCTGTATTTATATCTGCCTAAGGATTTTGAAATGCTTGCATAGTCTAATTTCACAAGAGTATATCAACCCAACATTTTCAAAGTTAATGAGCAGGGTAAAGCATTCCTTATGCATGTTATATTATCAAATGTATCCTTCTAACAGTGGAAGAATCATCATAACTCATGACACAACAGAAAACGGATCATTAATGTGCTTCTCTGATAATTAATGGTTCTTTAGAAAGACAGCGAGGCATCCCGTTTGGGCAGAGCTCTTCCAGTCTAGTTGATTAATTTGAGGAAAATAACTGTAATTACTTTGGTGGCATATGTCCCACTGGTATGGAGTGATGACTACTTGCAAAATAGTTCCAACCAAAAAGCTCAGGCTATTCCAGTAATGTTTTAAGTCATATTTGTGAAATACAACCAAATTCGGTGATTAACTTGTACCACAGCCCAGAATACATCACCCAATGAATCACGCGCCATAATGTGTCTGATTTAAAATATTATAAGCAAATGCAAACAAATTATTTTTGATATAATATTAAACACTATTCATCCTGTTTGTGTTATTTACTTGTAAATATACTTACGGGTTATCCAATAGCAGCACAATGGGATTGAGTTCTTTCTTTGGTCTATAATATGCCCTGAGAGGAACAATAAAATTATACAAGCCATTTCCAGCCGTTTCAGCTGCAACTATAATTAGTTTATTTTTGAATCCATAGGCTTTTGCATCTTCATAGTAGTTATGCTGACAACTCTAAAGAAGAAAAATGATACAAAGAAATGCCATGTTTATACCCCACTAAAATTTGGTGAAAAAAAATTACGATATATGGATATGAAAAATTATTCTAACCTAGTACATTCTTTATTTCCTAACAGATTTGAAAATAGTTACATTTTCCTACGTCCACTGCTCCAGCGTGTTTTAGGCAATGATGTGCGCGATCGGACAAATCAATGGCAAATATGTAGCCTAATGTGGGCGAAGGAAGAGTCGGCAGCATGTGTGTGTGCCATGTTCTACTGTAAAGTGAACTTGTTGCTAGGTGACGTGTGGATGTCTCCATTTAAAAAGTATCTCAAGGTTTGTGTATATGAAAGCATCATGTTACATACTGCAGACATATACAGCTTCTACATGTCAGTAGTGCTTCAGTAAAGCTAGAAAAAGTGACATACCTGTGACTTTGACTTCCATAAATAAAGTGGTATTAGAAGTTTAGAACCCTGAACATTTCCAGCACAGAATACCGGAAGGGATTTTGTGGTTGTTGGAAATGAGAGCTCACAGGTTTGAGAGCGGGGCGCCTCTGTGACTCATTGGGTAATTTCACAGAGAGACAAAGCAGTTGGATAATCTTTGCGCAGTGAAGAAAGTAAAACTCACCATGTTATGTATTACACTTACATGTGCAAAGATAATATGTTTGAAGCTAGTTTACTCTGTACAAATTTATTTCATATATAATAGACTATAAAATTGATTTGAATGTATGTAAGTACAGAATAGTGTAATTTAAAAAAATATTTTATTTTTAGAGAGGGGAAAGGGAGGAAGAAAGGGAGAGAAACGGCAGTGTGTAGTTGCCTCTCGAGCACCCCCTACTGGGGACCTGGCCCCTAACCCAGGCATGTGCCCTGACTGGGAATCGAACCTGTGACCCTTTGGTTTGCAGGCCAGCACTTAATCCACTGAGCCACACCAAAATAGCATAATTTAAATTTGCAGAATATGACAGTAGCAAAGGCTTACCTTGTCTAGTCTCAAGCAGCAAAATGGCACTTTTTCATGAAGGAGATGGCAAAACGTGGGCGAACTTCCTATGTAGGGAGAGTAGGGTGGGTAGCCTTTAGCATATCTGCAAAGCAATATGAAATTCTGCGTCACCTTGAGTAGCATGGGCAGAGTTGGATGATTACGTCACAGCTACGGTCCTCTATTTTGGTAAAGCTAGATACAGTGATGTTATGTTGTAGCTACATTTTGATAAGGAAGTAGATTTAGAATGGGGTGAGGCAGATTAGGGCCCATTGCCTGGTTTTGTGAATTAAAAGTAGTTTTTATAGGTTTAAATGGTTGGAAAATATCAAAAGAAGAATACTATTTCAAATCACATGATATGTGAAATTCACATGTTGGTATCTACAAGTGTTTTAGAACACAGCCAAGCTCTTCATTTATCATATTTTCCCCGGGTGCATTCACATTTCTAAACAAACATGAGTAGTTGCAGCAAAGACCACATGGTACAAAAAGTCTGAAATATTTACTGCTCTTTACAAAAGACGTTTGCCAGTCCTCAGTGTAAAAGCTTTAGAGAGATTGTAATGTTAAAAATAGTAATGTTAATTTTTACAGAACATATTTAAAGCAAAATCCACTATCGTGATCACTCTATCAATATTCACTAGTTACGGATGCATTACTAACAAGGAGTAAATATTGAATTAATTATTGAATTAAACACCCACCCAAAAGAGGTTTTGCTAGAATCACGCTTAAAGTACTGTCAAGGATATTCAGTTTGCTGACTTAGAAAAAGAGCCTCCTGCACGCTTTGGCTGTGCTAATTTTCAGACGGAGACCGTCAAAAAGTACCAGCAGGGATGAAAATTAGGAAATAAAAGGAAATGTGCTGGAAGCAAAATTCCTGTATTCAATATGAATAAGCTCTCCTTGTTTTTTTTTTGATGAAATATTTACCTTCTAATCCAAAAAATTTCCAATCTAGTTGAAACTATTTCCTGACATCATTCGCTAGGAGGTACCAAGGAGCACATTTTGCAAATTTAAAAGTTGAGAATTCTCACTATCACTTCTTCTTTATTTTCTAGAAATAAAACAGTTGTACCTCTTCATCCTTTCAGAAGTTTGCATAAAGAAATAATTTCCACCACAGCCCGCCACATCACTGCTAGCAATACCCTGGGGATCAAACCTCTCTTAGTTTCTAGCAAGATATCTCATACACACATTGGAGCACTTTTGATTTCTTACAGTGGCCTGTTGTGTTCTGTGGCTACTTCCAAGTTCCATGGAATAAATCATAAAAAATGTGAAGGACTAAAAGAAGGTTTTTTCCAAGTTTCAATTATAGTTTAGTTAATTCTGGTTGAATCCAACATTAACTGACTGCCTGCTTTATGAAAAATGTCGGGAGAAGCACTTGAATAGTGCCACTGCTCACAGTGCCCCCTGTAGTCAACACTCACTGAATGCTTACTCTGCACAGAAAGCATCATCGTAAGCACATTTTCTGTAGGATCCCAGTCTTCACGTGAATGTTAGGAGGCATCACGTAGAAGCATACGCAGTTTGCAGGGAAAGACACCGGGGGTCAGACTGTTTGGTCAAACTCACTCTCACAAAGCCCCATAAAGGGGATCTGAGATGGAAGACCAATGGTTTCCAACTCCCCGTCAAGGCTGCTGACCGCTGCGCTTTGCTCACGAAAGAGAAATACAACGTGGGAATATGACAAGTAAATGAACTCCACTGAAAGCTAAACGTGGTTGACAGCATGTACGTCGCTACTGTTTACTGTGGAAGCTAAGAGACCAAGAGCATTTATTCATCTATTCAAAATGTTATCGCTGCAAATTACTCGAAAAACTGCTGCACACGGAGATAAGAAGGGATGTGTGATGGAGGAAGCTCTTTACTGCCTAATTGACTGAACTTCAACGTGGACATGGAAGAAACTAAATCAAAGGTAAAGGGACAATATAACTTAACCCAAACCAACAATTACAAAAATGCAGCTTCTATCATGCAAATACTGATTTGTGTACATTTTTCTTTAAGGATAAAGGGTGTGTCAGAGAAAACTGCCTGGAAATATCCAGAGTGGGGCAAAAGTGGGTTTACAGTTGTTCATATGAAATATAATACAGTCATTAATAAATAATAATACAAGAATAAACTGTGTTTCGAGTACTCAACACTGTAAACCTACTTTTGCCTCTCCCTGTATGTAGAAATTGGAAATCCGAGGGCTTGGAATACTTGACAGTGAAGAGAGCCACTGCCTGGTGGGAAGGCTGTTTTGGCAGAAATGTAGAGGACCAATTCTAGGGTTGACTCTGGGATGATCAGAGTCCCCAAGGCAAGCACAGATCCCAGGAAATCTGAGAGTGTCTAAACGTACTCTAAGTTTGAGGACATTTTGTCATCTGGCGCATTTTCGTCTTCTGATTGGTCGCTGAGAAGATCACAGGTTTGGATGGATGATGTGTCTGCAACCTCCAGAACAGGCGCGATGCTGGGTCTTCTGATCTCTTTGATCCCTTCTGTAGGAAGGGCCAGGGTAGGGCCACTGGCCGATCGACAGCTCGTGTCTTGCAGGTCTATAGCAACAGTACCTGATACAACGAGACAGGAAAAGCCATCAGCGCACCTGCCGCTGTCGTGACGTGCCCATCATTTAAAGATCAAAGTGAAATGAAGGACGATCAGTATAACAAGGAAGTCTCGTTTCCCCTTTCATCTCAAAGGTTACTTACATCTTTTTCCCGTGGGCATTTGTGCCCGCTTGGACTAACAATACTGTATCTGTGTCAAAGTTTATTTGCTGAGTCTGGCTCTATAGCCCAAAATGTAAGAACTGGGAAATGCGGAAATGCTTAGGGATTTAAAGTAAAATATATATATATATCACTTGTTTCAATACACATTGATATAAAATTAACAAAATATTCTTGGCTATGGCAATTCTGTGGATGTCTTATTGTATTATCCTCCCCTCTATTTTGGTGACGTATCTTTCTCTTACTTACGTGCAACCACTTTTTATATTGGAACCATTTGTATTTTACATTTATAAAACACATATCTACTGAGTACCTACTAGGTGACAAGCACAATTCTAGGAACTTGAGATTCGCTGGGAAGACAGACAAGGTTTCTAAATATATGGATTTATCTTTAAAATAATCAAGTAGCCAAATAAATGAGAAAAGTCATTTTAGGTGATGACACATACCACACAGAAAGCACGCAGAATGATGTGATAAAGAACAGTGGGGCTGGGGACAGGGAGAGAAAGGAACTTGTCCCTGGGGTCAGCTGACAGACAGTGATGAGCACGGCAGCCAAGGGGAAACCTGGAGGAAGTAGGAACAGCAAATCTAAATAGCTTAAGGCCCTTCCCACTCAAGGTCATAGCCTAGGTTTTGTAAATACTCCTTAACTACCGCTCATCTCTGTGTCGGGCCTCTCTTTCTCTGACACCTTCACCTGCTGTCTTTCCAGATGGAATTATAATCAATCAATTCACTACTTTTCAGTCTCCTTCAACCAACGGATGTCTTTCACTTTCTTCCCTAAACGAGGCCCATGGTCCATCATTCTACTCACTGTCTTTCATATATTCCCAATGGCCCGAGGGGGGACGATAAGATTTCAAGCCAGCAACTGAAGGCAACTGTCTCAAGAAATTTATCTACAAAGATGTTGGTTCAAAAGGTGTATGCGTGTGTGTGTGTGTGTGTGTGTGTGTGTGTGTGGAAATATGAAGAGAGACAGAGAGAGAGAGAGGGAGAGAGGAATTTGCCAGTGTTTGGGGGGAAAATAATGAAGTTAAGATAATGAGGAGGAATTTAAAGTAAAGAGCGAAGTTCCGTGAAGTAGAGAGAGATGGGTTGTAGCATATGGAAAGGCCTTAATATGAGTAAAAAGAAAGGACATATTTTTCTTGTGACAGAAACTACATGTGTAGGTTTTAGGTAGTTCTGTGGGAAAATTTCAAGGAACTGATTACTTGTCTGGATTTTCTTAAAAGTTAACTTCCGTGTCGGAGAAGCCAAGGCGAGTGGTGAGAATGAGATAAGGAGTGGAAGGGGAGTTTTAGGAAAAACAAGGAATATTTGGAAAAGCCTCTTGATGTGTAGGGGGAGTACTCACAGATGGAATACAGACCTGGCGGGTTCTTATATCCTCACAGGAAATATAAAACAATTGTTGGCAGCTTTGAATTAGCTTAATTTTTTTTTTGTTTACCAATGTAACAGCTTAGAATTGTGTTCTGTATATTTAGTTACACCAAGTTGGCAACACAAACGAGTGCATTCTGAATTTGACCTTGAACTGTTCATACAATCGAACTATGTTTATTATTCTTTAGGAAGAAACAAATGGCCTTTTCAGATGCACTTGCTCTTACCCATGCTGGCAATGATGCTGTGGACAGGGAGCCGAGAGGGTCCGTGGTAGAAGGACCGAGAGGACTTGCTTCTTTTTTGTTGGTCTTGGTGCTTAAATGCCGAATTCTCTTCTTTGGTTATATTAATGTAAAAACAGATATCTGTAGCATTCATAATGTATCGAGGACCTGGATTCAGTAAAATGTTTTTATTATCCTCCCTCCTAACACCAATCAAGCAGACACCAAACCTTAACATAAAAAAGACAATAGAAGAGTTTAAGAATTGTAATTCAGCAAAGGTCTCAGTGTTGTTTTCTTCAGTTTGCATAAGTCAGAAAATAACTCAACTATTAAAAAGCAGGTGAAAAGTAAAGCCCCAAGTCAGAGCCTTTTAAAGCTTGAAAGTATCCTGAAAGTTTAAGACTCTCATTTTTTTAAAGGAAAACTGTGTCCTTAGTGTGTTGAGAAGCGAATGTAGCTGGTTATTACATATGTTTATGGATACACGTGAAGAGGAATAAAGAGAAGAGACAACATCAGGGTGCACACCGTGTAGTAAGGGCAGTAAGTGTGTGTAAATTTTGTGTGTGTGTGCTGGAGCTTGTCATAAAATTCACACCTTACTTTGGTCAAAAAAGGTAAAACAGTATTTCTTACTTCAGTTGAAAAAGTTTGAGAGCCATTAGCCTAATGGAGGGAGAGGAAGGAACTTACCCAGCGTCACATGAGAAAGAATCAGAGTCCTTACATTTATTTTTGTTCTGTTTCTACCATATTTGGTTTACTCTAGATATTAGAAAAAAACATTTCAAATAGTCTTGAATACGTGTGTAGCTTCATTAGGAGAAATAACAACCACTGACTGTAACAAACAGCACCTAAAAATTTCTACTTTTCCAGATTATGCTGCAAAAACAAAATGTCCTAAATATTTGTATTTCAACATGTCTTACAGTATTACAAAGAAGTCAAGCTTTAAAATATTTTTAAGCATCAGAAGTATATATATACAAATAAAATCATATTGAGGCTTAGAGTGGAATACACTGGATATTGGATTACTGAAATATAGTAGATATATTACAAATCCTAAAAATGTTATATTATTATACTTATAATACTGATAATGTTATTTTGATAAATATATTTTTATTTCTAAAGTAAATACTTTATAAAAAGAAAAGAAAATAATGTTCTGTGTTCGAATTAGAAGGAACTATCTTTTTTTAACCTATTTCCCTTGCCAAAAGAACTTTTTAAAAAATGTCTAGTTTTTATAACTTTTATTATTACTTTGTTTAAATTTTTAATCAACAGTTTAAAATTCAGATCTATAAAAAGATTCATTTTTACATATTGTGAATTCTTAGTGGATTAAAATCTTTTGAAGATAATTTAAGTTACTAAAGTAAATATTTCTGCTGAATTATACTCTACCCCTGGTCATCTGAACTTGTGGGGACCACCCAGAAGGCTCAAGTTCAAATGTCTCAATAATGCTGTTGAGAATATTTGCCACTCATGATCACCGACCTGACTTGCATTTTGGAAAACCACATTTAAAAGGTCCGATGATGGCGTCATATTTTAATGCCACTCTGGAAGCAGACACGTACTTTTTGTGTGCATGGAAAGAGGCGTAGGTAAAACTCTTTCCTTCGTATTCCGCAAAAAACGCACTGTCCTCCAGGGTGATGTGGTACACCTCGTTGCCAGAGCACCTGCCGTACGTCTTCTGCCACTGCTCCGGGGACTGCTGGCCTTCCCTGCAGCACAGGTGCACACACACACACACACACACACAGAAGAAAACGGTGAATGCGGCTCCAACACGGCTGCTGCCTCGGGGAGGCTGGGCGTCCCAGCTGCAAGTGTCTATGTGGTGGCCCAGGTGAGGGCGTCCCTTATGTATGCAGGTACCCCAGATGTGTTCAAACCTGCACCCCACCCTAGAGGGGCTTCCTAGAAAGTAGGAGTTCTGCACAGTCCAGTAAATGAAAGCATCTCTTCTGACCATGAACTGACTTTTGGTCTCTGTGCATGTCTGTCAGGCACGCGTGGCCAAGGACAACACTGCTCTTATAGACTCGACAACACAGCCCGCTTTGTCTCATTTGCAGAAACCGCTTGGCAGCTGTAGCTGATTTTGCTTGGTTTTTAAAATTATTAATGGGTACATGTCAACTTAGCCATTTGATTCATAGAAAATATATTCCTAATTTCTACCTATATATTATACTAGTGGCTTTCTTCCAATTGTATGGCTATTAAAAATATATATATATGTTGCTTTGTGATACAAGTAAGTGATCCCAAAAGTATTAAGAAAATAAATTTAAACAGGAAGTGCAGTTTCTTTTATTCTGGACCTGTCTGCTCATAAAATATTCAACCTATGAGAAGTTTGTTATAAATATCCAATAGCCCTTTTCCCCCATTTTGTACAGTTCCAATTACTTTTGCCGAATAAAGCCTGTGAACTCTGGTAAGCACAAGAAATGCACATGCAGGAAGAAAAGTGATGAATATATAAACATACAAATACTTCACAATCTCTGTAGATTCTGAGTGGGTCTACTCAGATGAGTCATACCAACCGTAGGCAGGGTTTCAAAAGCCATTTTAAACCCTGAGTTTCCTCCGAAGGATTTCTAGGGAGATAAGACACTTATCAACATTATCAAAGTGTCGATAAGTTTTTTAAAGCATCTATTTTCAAGGTGTGTTTCATTTCCCTTCATTTCCTCTTTGGGGTGCTTAAGGAGCTCTGGGGTCTGATTGCCTGATCTGAATTCTAGCGGCAATCTTGTCAGTTATTTAACTTCTCAGTGATTCTTTCCCGCTTCTGTGGAAAACACTTTCAGCCTCATTGGGTTGGGTAAAATGAGGTAATGGAAATAACCCACCGAGCAGATGTGGAATCACAGTAACCACTCTGTAAATGTTAGCTTCCACGGTAACTCTGCCCTCAGGTCTTCCCATCGCTGTTTTACAGCCACCTTCTAGATGCACACTCAACCCGCTGAACCGTCATGCTCTTCAAACCTGTACCTTTCTGTGACGTTACCCCATCTTTCTGGAGACAGGAAAATACGACACTCGATGACCGAGTGCATCTGGCTGTGCCTAGCAACCACTTCCTAAGAATGATTGTTACCAGCGGGGACAATGTTCCCTTGGCAAACAGACAAACATAACAAATAAAATTCTTTGTCATGTGCCATGTTGCTGTTTGGCGCGAGCCAACTCAGAAAAGACAGAATCCATTTAAAGAGCTGGGAATTTAAGAGAAGATGCTCGTAATCGATCTGGGTTTGTTCTGACATCCAAAAGGCAGCACGGGCTCACGTCACCGTCACACAAGGGTACAAAAGCCACTTGAGAGAATCGTAAATCCAACTCCAGGCTCTGGAATGGGAACGCGGTGGGGTAACTTGGAAGGGAACGTCACTGTCATCGCAAAGCTTTTGGAACACGCTGCGCTGGTCTCTCCAAAGTCATCGGGTCCTTCCCCCTTCCTTCTCTCGTGGGCTGCAGCCAGGAGCCGCCTGTAATTTCCCTGAATGAGAAACTCAAACACCAAGGCCTTTCCCCAACGCTGCTCCTTCAGTCTCTTAGGCCTGATCTATTCTTTGACCCACAAGTTACTCACGACTTCCTCAGCTTTGCCACGTTAGACTTCGTTCCACAACACTGTAACACCAAAAGGTACTAATTAACCCTCCCTAGGGAATGCCCTCCACGAGGAAAGGGGTCGTGTCTCATTTACTGCCGTCCCTGAGACCCGACATTTGTTCCGACACCAGCGAGTGCTTAACAAATGCTTTGTTTAATGAACACAGAACAATCCAGCAATGTTCTTCATGCTCAATTACTAAATGTTCTGCTCTTCTAATTATATAATATCTTTTTCCTTCACCAGAATCATTTTTTTAGGTCCGGCCAATTACTTTCACTAGGATGAATTTGCCATTAGAATTGGGGGGGTGGGGAATCACTGAGTTCCGTAAGCATTAACGAATGTAAAAGGAATTTGACCTCAGCAGCCGTAAGAACACAAAAGATATCAGGAACAAAAAGAACAGAATGGAGACCTTAGTAAAGGTTATGGAAAGCCACTTAATGAAATTTGAATATTTGTTTGCCCCACTGAAATGAACACGTAGGGGAAATAATCAGCTTGTGTACTTCCTTCCTGCTACTCAAAGTGCGAGCTAACTTGTAACAGTCTGGTCTGTCCCCTGTGTGATGCCCTCGTGAAGTGCTCTGCTTTCCCGGCTGCCTACGGAATGGGAATGAACCGTCCCTGGTTAGGTCCACGTCTCCCTTTACTTTCAAAGCAATCGCCAGCCCCATCTGTCTGTGAAGATATTGGTAGGAAATGAAACAAAATAAAAAACAGGACTATGGAACTAAAATATTCCATGGAGAAATAAATGAAGTGCAGAAGAACAGTGTACACTTGAAAAAATCTCACTGAAATCTTTATTTCCCCCGAATAGAGGGTCATGCCCTAGAATTCGTGGGCCCGATTCCATAGTCACAGGAGCCTTGGATACTTGGACGGGCAGCCTCGTGGAAAAGGAAGCTTATGCCCACTGTCCTCCACATCTTAAACCCTCGACAAATGTCTTAGTGAGGAGAATATTTGAAATAAGAAGAGAGAAAGTGCAAGAAAAAGTAAGAGAGAATTTGTTTAGGAGAAAGGAAGAAAACTCTACTAAAGGAAGGAAATCACACGCTCCATTGTCACTGTCCCCAAGACCTTGCCACTGTCTGCCACCCTCTGACAAATCTCCAACCCCGGCCCCGTAACAACGTGCTGGGCAGATATCATTTCTTTCAAACCACGTTCAGAGCCATCCAGTCTGAAACTCCCCTCTCACGAGCTCAGCCTTATTCTCCCCGGGAAGCACCTGTTCTCTGAAATAATTCTACCTGGGCCTGCAGGTTCTGCAGGGAGCCGCCTGGCAGAGACGTGGGGAGAAAGGGACAGCCCTCTCTGTATTCTACCAGAAAATCTTCCACCCTCACTGCCTTATTTCCCGTGAAGACTCTAGCTTCTTGGGGCCAACACCTTAGATGGGGTACCAGAAAAACAGCTCACATCTTTTTAAGCCATTAGTTGTGGGGCACGAAATCCAAGCATGGGGGGAAGGCTGCTCTCTGGTTCTGTTCTCTCTTTCTGATTCTTCCTCCTTCCTGTTCATAGAATCACCGAGAACTACACAAGCAAAATGTCTGCCAGGAAAATGGGCTGCCCCTTCCTGCTCCCCGCAGGCGTGAGAGGCTGAGGCAGATGCTGAGCTCCGTGTGGCTCTCTCCCTCAGCCCCATCTTCTCATCCTGTAGAAAGGAGGGGAGATTAGGAAAAGGGGGTACAAGACTCTTCTTTCTCCTCAGTTTGGCTTCAAGTCACTCGTCCTGGGACAACATGAAAAGTTCCTCCTCAATATACTTAAGTATTGGATAACAAAAAAATGAAAGTATGTTTGTTCTGTTCCGTTTATGGTTCCCCGGTTAGAAATATCACTTGTTCCCATCAGTTTTTGAATGGGGCATAAATCAATTTTGAAAACAATATTTCCTTTTTCTTCCAAAGGGAATTTGCACATTCCTCATGAATCCATTATTACTTACCCCTTCCAGGCAAATGAGTGTTTATGGCCAGAGAGCAAATTAACTCACATGCCAGTTTCCTGTGCCTCAGAATCAGCCAAGTGGGATGGGACCTTTTGCTAATGACGATGTTCTTGGGTCTGCTCTTTGCAGAAATGCATTTTAATACAGGCCTCTGAAGGCAGGAAAAGAATCCATGTAGTTCTGCTTTTCCCGCAGAGGGAGAAAAGAAGGATTTAACTGGAATTTTCTGTTGCAGATGCAACAAGTCAAAGTCTTATATTACACACTCTTTCCTGTGTCAGGGGTGTGTCCAGTACACGGTTTGCATTTAAAGAAAGCACACAGCCGTGGCATTGTGATGCGCCACGGTCGAGGCTGTGAAAGGAGGTGTGTGGGAGCCTGCCTGCCTCACCGCATTCTACTTGTCCATTCAAACACCTCTGCATGTTAACGATCACGTGGAGTTTGGCCTGTCCATTCTGTTCTCTTTGGTCGCGAATAACGCAGGTGAGCATACAGTAAGCGATCGTTTAAGATTCACCAAAATGGGCACAGACTGTCAAATTAGTTGGGTTCACACGCCTCTGCTTATCATCAAACTCAACTGTTTCCACTCCAGCAGGACTGAAGAGAGCCTGCGGCAGGAACCTTCGGTTTAAGATCCGTTCTCTGTGCAGTAAAGACTCTGCGTGTAACTAGGTAGAAATACTTGCTTCAGAAAAAGGATGTCGCTTAGACTCATACTTGAAGAGTTAGATAAAATTTCCTTGCCGATATCCCTTTTTAAAGAAGATTTAAAAATGTATTTATCTCATTTTACTGGTTAAAAGTAGATTTAAGGAGTCTAAAAGAAGTGACCTTTAGTGTTAGAGGTAACAAAAATGGACCCACGGTATTTCACTCCTCACTCTAGTAGGCACCAGTGCAATGTCAGCTTGGTTCCAGGCACACTGTTCCTGTTCTCTCAGCGTGCTTCCCTGTAAACATGCATGAACTGCATTAGCTCCCAATGGTCTCAAACTTTTACTTTATTTAAAAAGTAAAATATGCCCTGGTTGGTGTAGCTCAGTAGATTGAGGATGGGCTGTGAACCAAGGGTCACCGGTTCGATTCCCAGTCAGGGCATATGCCTGGGTTGTGGGCCAGGTCCCCGGTGGAGGGCGCATGAGAGGCAACCACACATTGATGTTTCTCTCTCTCTATCTCTCTCTCTTCCCTTCTCTCTAAAAATAAATAAATAAACTCTTTAAAAATAAAAAGTAAAATATTTCAATAGCAATGGGATCTTGCCTTTACTGTCAGTGTCGGGAAGCTACAGTTCCCACTGGTCAAAGGATTTTGACAAATGGCAGCCTGTGTCCTTGGAAACAGAGTTGAAATTTAGGGGGTGGAGAGGGCATATTAGTGTTACCGAAGCTTCCAAAAGAGGTAAAGCTGCAAAGCAAAGAGCTAGCCCACGTTTTTGGAGGAACGTGTATTCTTGCTCATCCATAGACAGAACTGACACCCAGACGTAATCATCTAGAAAGAGCAGCATTCACGAACTCCAGAAGTAACAAAACACCAGACAGCATGGCTCAGGCACATATATATTCCTACTCCTCCACAGCAGGGCCTCCCCACCTTTTTATGTCTTCAGAGATCAACCTAGAAATCTGAGTCCTAAGATTAAAATATAGAGGATGAGAATCAATTTTCTACCGCTAGATGGAGCCAGAAAGCTTTCGCCATCCTCAGGATGAGAAAATGCAGGGGAAGTGGAAATAGACAAATATTCCCTGGGTTTCAAGCGTTCTTAGTAGTGAACACAAACAAGGATCACACTTGTGAAAGGGACACACTTCAGCATGAACTGAAATGGAGCTCAAGCGTCAAGCCCGACAGGCTGTTTGCACGTGAAGGAGACCCATAGTCACTGCCTTTAAAGTCAGTTTGTCCTTGGGAAACATCAGTGCAGCTTTCTGAAGTGCTCACTTAATTCAAGAAGCTGCCTACTTTTTTACACGTAAAAAATTAATAACAAAATTCTGGAAAGATCTTTTTATGTATTTTTTTGAACTATCAGGTGAAAAAATAAATTCATTTGCTATATTGAAACTGCCTTCTCTACTCTTGAATGTTACATTAAACAGTTCGCATTCCAGTGCTTTCTAGGGTTCTACTTTCAGCATTAGTAAAAACTTAAAGCTAAATACCCTGTCCCCTCAGTCTCCGAGTAGCACACACTTAGCATCTTTCTGCTCACCTGCTTTGTGCTGTCTCTTTACTTTCAAACATCATGGTGAAGTCTCCGGGAACCTTTCATCTCGTAAAGCTTAGTAGTTCGAAATATAGAAGTTTCCAAAGCTCTTCTCATTGTTATTTACATTTTATTAGTTGAAGATTTTTTTTGGCCTTTGGAAATTATGTGACTAGTCAGTCTCGTCCCCGTCCCTTCATGCTGCCCTTTGATTGATTCTCAAGATCCGCAAACTGGCCTCACCGTCGCTGAAAGATGCTCTCTTCATATAAAGTGGCTCTAGGGTGGCGAATTCCCAGTATGTTCCGAATGTAGATGTGAGCCACGTTTACCTTGTGTCCTGACCTGTGTTGAATGTTCCTCTTTTGAGATCACGTGTCCACATTACATCTCCTAAACCCTCATCCCAGTGCCTCCCATGGTGTGGCTACATGAGATCCTTATTTAGGGAATGAATGAATGAATGAATGGTCAGATTTCAACAGTATTTTCATCCCACTTACTGCTGTTTCTAGCACGTTACTTCCTTCATCACTGAAATTTCGGCACCTCCCCAAATGCTTCTAAATCCTAAGCTGCATTCAAAGAGTTCTGAGGCATCTCTTAATAATATGTTATCTAACTTTATTACTCTATTACTGTAGGCATTATCTATTAACCACCTTCTCTGAGTTATGAGAGATTCCCGACACAGAGCTGTGCATACGATCATATTGCTGTTAGAAATGTTTCTTCGGAATTCCTCTTTGGGAGTCCAAATCCAGGGTCCCCAGGGCAGGTCTGGCAAAGTCAGTCGGTGAGTCAGGCCAGATGAGACAGAGGGACAAGTGCAGGCCGGTGGGGGGTTGGGTGTTGCATGTCTACCGAACAGCGGATTCAAAGAAAACACCTCAAAAGAAGAAAACATACTGACTCCAGGCTGGTGGCCAAAGGAAACCTAACTGCTAGCAGCACTCTCAGGTTGCAAATTCATGTCTGCTGACTAGCTAGTTACTCTTTAACTTCAACTAGCACCTAACACTCTGTTCCACTCACTACAGGCATAAAATCTTGACTTTTCCTGTGTCAGATGAGGAGATTGGCTGCGATCCTCCCTCCCACCTCTTCTCTCTGCTTCTACTCCAAAGTGGTGTTGGTTGTAAGGTTATTTTTACATTGTTGAAACGGTAAATATTTGTATTTTGTTCATGGGCTATAAGGAAGTCAATGACTTCAGATTAAAAATAGAGAACAGGTTTACACATGAACCTTACATCACATCTCAGTAAAGCCGAGAAAAAAGTAGAAAACCTGTGTGCGGTGATCACATTACTATGATAATTGCAACACGGTTGACTTAAGAGTTATGTGGAGTCCTATACTATATAACCTTCCTGTAGGTACCTGAGCAATGGAAAAATTGTAGAGAAAATTAAAAACTTTGCTCTTTACTTCCTGACTGCCTTAGTTCAGTATTATGACATATTTTAATTTTCTTTATTCGAATTTCTTTTTAATTTTATTGGAGTTTACAACTGCCTTTTCTTTCCAGGTGGGAGAGAAAACAGATACCTCCTTTGCCACACCCCATTGCCTATGTTGCTTTTTTCTAGTCTAGTCTCCTGTTGAAACCCAACAAGTCTGGACTTTTCATATCTTTGCCACAAAAGCAGGGATCTTTGCTTTCAGCCTTGGTGCAGACATCAGACCTGGGTCCCATCAACCACACAGAAATGCAGTTGGTTTCAGAAGTGCACTAAAGGAGGAACAGGCAGGCAAAGGGCAGTCGCTTTTGTTGCAGTGTCTGGCTGAAGAGATACAATGGTTCTAGGGTGTGTAGAGGTTCACAATGGGGTTAGTTGGGCAGTGTGGTGGTGGAAATGTCCACGGAAGATTAGCCTAGGTAGAGGAGGCTCTCTTGTTCTGTGAGTTATCCATATGTCTTGGTAAATCTCTTTATAATTAAACTAGTTCAATGAATCCTTTTCTCGGAAGTTAAGAGTACTGAGATTCTCCTCCCTTTCTGCAAGTTTTAAGAAGATTTTCTGGAGTTGGCATTCCAGTTTGGTCCTGGGAGAAGGTTAGTGTAGCTTCCACCTACTCGGCCACCATCTTGGTTGAGGGGGCACACTACCTAATATCACCCCACACCTGTCAGAAGGGCCATCATCAATGAATCAACAAAAAACAAATGCGAGGATGTGGAGAAAGGGGAACCCTTGTGTTGGTGGGAATGCAGGTTCGTGCATCCACTGTGGAAAGCAGTATGGAGATACCTCAAAAAATTCAGTATTGAATTGCCTTATGACCCAGAGATTCTACTTCATCTAAACATATCCTGGGACTGGGGCTTCATCAGAAAACATTCCTTTATCCACTTTCCATCTTCCAAATTCCTTTGAACCTGTCACCACTTCCACTCCTTCTTCATTGTTGGAAGCATATGATGTTTTATTTCTTTAGTCATCATTTCGGAGGACGTTGATGAGGGAGAGTGGATGAGGGCATTCTGACCACAAAGTGCTTGGAACCAGGAGCCCCAAGGAATCACTTCATCTTCATGCATCTTTTACATCCTTTATTTAAGTCCTGTTTAGCGAGCATCCAGGCTGTGAAAAACATTCTTGAAGGAGTAAGAATGATTAAGACCTGTTCTCTACCTTGAATGAAATTATAGCCAACTAGGTTGAATAAAATAAATATGTAAAAGGACAGGCTCTGGCAGAATATAATAAAATTTTATGTGAATTCATAGAAAGTAAAAAATCACATTATACTGGAGAGCTTAAAATATTGTGAGGGGACCATGGTGAATATTTTACTAAATATCTGATTTAGTAAAATCCTCTGAGAAGGCAGAAGAAATGAATGCAAGGCAGAGAGAACAACATTAAAATAAGATGTAGGAGGCGGAAACCACAAACTATATTTAGGATCTTGTTATTTGAAGAACATGCTATATATGTGCAGGAGCATCATGGGAGATAAGGACAGAAAAGTAAATTAAGACTAAAGCAGGGAGGCCCTTAAATAACACAGTCATATTTGAGTTTAGTTTGATAAGGAATGATGAGCTATTAGAAGCTTCCCAAGCAGAGGGCGCCCAGATTTCTCAAAATATGAGAAAATACTGTTCTAGTTGCTTGCCACCCAAAGAGACTTAAGGAGGTAGGCTCACAGAGGAAAGGCCATGGGAGAGTCCTGGTATAGAAAAGGGAACTTAAGGAGAAAATTCCTAAAATTCTAATATGGCCAATTGCTGAATCAATGTAGATCCCTCATTGTGATAACTACACTGTGACTGTGTAAGATGTGGACATCAGGGGGCATTTACTTGGGAAGGGTGTGTGCAAATGAGCTCCTGGGACAAGTTTCTGCTTGTGTGACTTTCTCTAAGTGTGGAAGTAGTTCAACTAAAAAGCCATTAAAAATGTAATGTTTCACTAGCGCTCCCCACTCTTACTTGAGTATGCAATTGTATTTTTCAGAAAAATATATCACTGCCCATCCAAAAGCACCACTAACCCTGCCTGGGAACACAAATCGGACAACTGTATGAAACACCAGGACCACTATTCACATGCCACTCACACAAATACTGACATTGCTTTTTGGCTTAATATGTTCCCTCCTGCTGTGGCTGCAGATCTTACAAATCTGTTAGGTAATCCCTGGAGACATAGGCACTCGAGAAAGCCCAAATGTCACTGATGTTTAAATCTGTACAAGTACCATGTTCATGATGGAGAGTTAGACAAGACCATCTCTCTGTAACTTTACAAACACCTGCCATTTGGTCAGAGGAGGATAAATTTTGAAAGCTAAGGAAACAGCAGGAATGAAGATATTCTTGTGTTTCTAAGGACACCAATTACTTCGACAACAACGGATGAAACTTCCTGTACTTTGTCGTGCATAATGCGCATCCATGTTTTTGGCTCAAACGTTGAGGAAAAAAATCTTTCATTTTAATTTTTTAATTCAGTTTTTTATGTATTTGTATTTAGAAATCAATGATCATATTCCAGGGTATTATTTTGAATACATATATCATTATTGCTCTCTAGAGTTACACTTTAATGCATAAGCATAAATAAAAGAATTAAAACATTTATATAGATACAGAATTAGCACTGCCCATGTGTAATACTCATTCGTATTTTTCCCTCAAAAAATTGAGCAAAGTGGTGCACATTATACATGGTGAAATACGGTAATACGAGTGTCGATGAGTGAATTTTCATTTTACAAAGAACATTACCACAATACCCAGATCCACAGTTTCCAGATCCCATTGATGAAAATCACATGCTTGTCCAGTAAGTTAATAAAGGATCCTTATGAAATAACCATCCCCGAGGTACACAAATGCAAAATTGCTCCCCTTAAAAATTGATTATACTCAAATATAAAAGCAACTTAGCTTTCCCCTGACTTCTAACATGTACTCATGGAATGGGGCATTGGGGTTCTAATGTCTTTTCATCCATTCGAAATACTTAATATAGATATTTATATCGTTTACCAACTGATTTCTATGTGAAGCCTCCCCTTTTTTGGTAAAGTTATTTCAACATAGTATAATAATGTGCTATCATTACTGACTCTTTTAGAAACTGTTATTTGCTTACATTTATATAACTTAAACATTATTTCCTTTGGTACCCACCTTCTTTATGTTCGTCTTCTGCTACATTTTACAGTAATTGTTTTTGAGTTGACTCATTTTCTCTTACTTAATTCTTTTCATAATGCAATTCTTCCATACAAGCTTTCAAATGATCCCTTAAAAACTTGTATCTTTTAAGGGGACTGACTTTTATACTTCCTATAACTCTATTTGACTTCCTTCTATAAAAATCATCTACGATGGAATAACATGATACATCGCCTGAGAGTAAAATGCCTGATACCGTACGTACTTCAGTCATATTTTTGAGATATATCTAACACTAACTTCTGTAATAGTTAAGACAGTGATTCTACAGATTGCCTATGGTAAAGATACATGCCTTCACTCTTTATTGCCTTGAAAGCATTCTGATATGTATCTACTCATTCATACCATTGTTCTAGAAAATATCCAAATAAAATGACAAACATTTATTCCCTTCTAGTCATGAGAGGCGCCATATTTTGGCCTGACCTCTGAACTATTCTGATTTCGATGTAAAATACCCGTGGGCAGGGCTGAGTCTTTCTCACTTCATCACAAATACGGGACGTACGGTTCTCCGTGTCCTCTTCTATCTTTGAAGCATCTCTGCTGCCACCTCAACCTGTCTGACACCACATAAAGGAATGATGAGGATGTATGTAGAGTCGGACTCCCTGAACACCGGTTAATGGAGCTGATGGCAAACCACGACCACCTGCTGTGGTCTGGTCTGGCGTGCATAGTCCTCAAAGTAATCCTGCAGAGTCTTTGTCCAGTTCCATGTCTTCAGATATGTCACTTGCTGTCAACACCATGTTTGTAGCTTCACTGGAGAATTCTCCCTCATCTCCAGACCCCATCCTGGACAAAATTGTGCAAGTCTCATACGTATCTTAAACGTGTGGTGTCCAAAATAAAAACCCTGTGGTCTTTTCATTGTGGGAAATGACCAGTATACTCTTCTGGGTGCTCTGTCCAAAAGTCCGCCATCGCTCCAGACTCCTCTCTTCCTGTTCTCTCCTCTCCCATCAGTCGACAAGTCTTGACACCCATACTGAGCACATCCCATTTCTTCAACACTGGACCCTTGTCCACAACAAGGTTTAAATTAAGTGCTGTGGCTGAGATTATGCACATAATCTTTGAATCGCTTCGGCCAACCCGGAAGCCAACACATTTGTTTCTCTCATTCATATCTTATCACTCTGCCAATCAGAATCTCCCAAAGACATCCCATCTTAGAGTGACAGCCGGTGACCTTCTAATGAGCTAAAGGACCTACCTGATCTGGCCCCAGGTTGCCTCTCAAATCTGCCCCTTCACTTCCCCATCCCTCTGCTCCGGCTGCCCTGCCCTGCCTCTCGCACCACCAGCTTTGCGTTCATCTCAGAGTCTGTTACCTGGAAAACTCACATCTCAGGTGTCTGCATACCTCCCACCTTAGCTTGACCAAGTCATTGGTGAGACACCAACTCCCTGATGCCACCGTTGAAGTGGGACCCGGTATTTCATCTTGAACTTCCCACTGTCTTCTCCAGCTTACGTTTTCTCTGTTGCACGACAGCCTCAGAGATGGTGTGTATCTTACATAGTTTTGTGTGTTTATTATCTGTCTCCCCGATTTTGTTTTTTTCTGTGGATTTCCTCGTGGAAACCACAACACCTAGAATGGTTCTGTCGGAGTCGGTGCTCGGCGAATAATGGGTAAGTAAATACATAGAGGAATGGATGAGAAGATGACTATTGCGGATTTTCCACACTGAACGACTGAGGGGTAAATGGAGTATGTAATCGGCTCACGGGTGGATGACTTTCCCAGTTAGGGGATCAACCATTTCTTTCTTTCTTTAATTCAAAGGCTTTTTATTGTACTTTTTCCATTACCATTTATCCCCCTTATATCCTCTTCTACCTCCACTGGGGTGACTTCTCTCTGCCCCATTTCCTCCCCGAACTTACGAGTTCCCTCTGCAGCGTGAACACTAGCAAACAGTGAATTTTAGTTGTGAGGAGGCTGGGCAGTTCCCAAAGGGCCGGGTTTTAGTTGCTACTTTGATGAGAAAAGTTTCTAAATTACATAGTTTATAATAACTGTATGTATGGTTGGGTTCTTCGACAGATAACATATTAAAATTTATGGAAGGGATTATCAAAAAGTAAAAACTAACAATCATACCACAGGTACTTAGTAATACTTTGTTATTTTGATTGTGTCGTTTGCACCACTGGATTTCAGCTCGCTCTCTCTTTGATGAATAGCAATGACCTTCCTGGTTTTTTATACATAAAACTTAGCCGATCACAGTTATTTGCAGGACGCAACATAGCCCCACATGAGATCCTTTCGTTTGCCTTTTCATACCTGTGCTGTATAACCTGATTATTTATAAAGAGTAACCCTAGCATTTCACGTAAGCATGTGTATGTACGTGTGTGCACGTAAATGTGCGTATGTATTCATACTTTTTAAATTCAAATTGACTTACGTTGCTAACTAGCAATGACAGAACTAGAATCAAGCCCATAGTCTAATAGGGGACGTTTTCAATACTCTCAGTTCACCCCTTTTCATTCCTGCTCCTTCCTACCTAGCAAGAGAATAGCCTGGAGCAAATGGCACATGTGATTTCAAAGAGAATCTTAAGGATTATAGTCTCCAGGATAAAGGTGCTGGAAGGAAAAAATGGGAAGAACCAAGTGTTCTGATAACATTGTGGAGTGAGACAACCTGATGGGAATATTCATGCCCAGTCCTTGATCTGTCAAATGAACACTACCCCTACGTTTAATCATATTATGTTATGTGAGGCAGAACGTATTTTTAATGAGTGTGGTGTTCCTCACGATGACTGAATGAAATTGCTGTAAGTGAACACTTAGTTGCCACTCCCTTCCTGTGGAATATACCAGGCGGTAACAGTCAGTCCCTGATGTCATCCCCTGCGGTCTCACTCACTCCTTTCTCCTCCTCCTCACTGCCACTTACCCTGCAAGTCAAACTTCAAAAGCGAACAGAAAAATAGAGAAATACGTACAGGCTCACATGCAAAAACAGTCACAGTAAAGCCTTCCTCAACTTTCCTGTGCAACAGAGTGTTCACTGTGTTTCTTATCTTCGTGGGAAAAATGAGGACACATTCTTGACATTGCCTCTGTCCTAGACCCTTTCTCACAAGGAGGACATCTCCGTTGTCTGAAGCTGTCTTCTCAGAAATCCCCGGAACTGCGGCCTACTCGGGCTCCACCCATCTCCAAGTCTCTGCCTCGTTAACGACCCAGGTCCTTTTCCACGCCCTCACTCCTCTACAGTCCACAGTGCTACACTGCACTTGTCTTGCATTTCTTCCACCCGCCTCCCAAAAGCAGTGATTTCCCGAGGAAAAGTGTTCAGTTGTGGTTCCTCCCAAACCCCCAGTATTTCTACCTGAATGCCCCCCTTTGTCCCGGGGAGCTGAGGAAAGCAGCAATCCCAGCCACTTACATCTGCATTAGAAAGCAAACATTTCCTCCTTCAGATTCCCCTTGCTGCCAAACCACAAGCTTTATAGTTCCCAGGCGTCCACACTAAGTGTTTGAGAGTATGTGCTTCTTTTTTCTCTTTCCTGCATTCAGATCTTATCTGTGGCCAAGTTCTGTAAATTCTAACTTGGCAGTATTTTTCTCCTCAGTTCTCTCTTTCTTTCCTATCCATTACCACTGGGACCAAAAATATTACCTTTTGGGTGGACTAATGAAAAAATATTCTTATGAAAGGAAATTGAAAGGAAAATAAAAGAAAATGAAAATTGTTAAGGATGAAATGTCATCAGGCTGAATCACTTGTATCTGTTAATTCACTAGACTGATAATTAGGCATTTCTGTGCCCCAATTTTCCTGGTCCATGGTTACTATCCTGCAGCAACTATTGTCCAATCAGTAAACTTACGTTCATCTTTCTAGCAAAGTCATCCAATAAATCAAAATGCTACTTTGATTAGCAATCAGAGATACCACAGCCAGAGCACTGAACCCTCAACATGCAATAAAGCCAACGAAGGGAAAAGCTGTGAGGTGCTGAAGGGCAGGACAAACTCGCAAAGGAGCACAGTTACTTGAAATCATCTCAAAGTTACTTTACGACTTACAGACCAACTAGAACTAAGATGAAAATATTAATAAATAATAGGATAGGAACTGTAAGATGCTAAGAGTGTTAACCAGCCTTGGGAGCTGTATTGACTGTATTAGTAGAGACTCCAAAATTGTATTTTTAAGAAATATAATTTTTTAAAAAACATTAATATTCCTCTGACATAAAAATCCAAAGATAAGCAACTCATCTTTAACTTGTGGCTTTCCTCTGTGTCCGCATTTCCACTAGAAGAAGAGGACTAAGGAAGGGGTGATGGTGACCGAGTGGGCTGGTCTAGCACTGGCTCTGAATGAGGAACTCCATCATCACTGTGACCGCAGGCACAGCTGTCACCAAGAGAGCTGACCTTTGACCTCCAGCTCCTAATTGCTTTGTCTATTCCTTTGTTTCGGCTAGTTTGTTCTCTTATTATGAAGTCAATATATGTAGGCCTTCTAACGTCTGCTAAGGCTCAAGGGCAAAATTTCAAACATATTTTCTCAATAAGGGAATCTTGCCTCTATTCTCAACTAAAGCATGACATGGGAAATGATATAAATTACTTTAGCCAAACAATATTCTTAATAAATACACTAACCATATTAAATTAAGTGCTTTTCTTGTTGAGTTCACTATATTTGAGTGATGGTGTGTATCTGATAAGGTACTTATACATAAAAGGTGTAAAACCTCTGACACTTGATAATAAAAGACAAATAACTCGATTTAAAAATGGGCAAAGGATCTGTATAAGCTTTTCTGCAAAGAAGATACACAAATGGCCCCGAAACACACGAAAAGATGTGCAAAGTCATCAGCTGTCAGTGCAGTGCAGACCAAAACCACGGGCAGACACTGCTTTTCACCCGCTGGGATCACGACGTCAAAAAGCTGGGTGGTAACAAGCGTCACTGCGGACGTGAAGAATTTGGAACCTTAATGCATTGCTGGTGAGGACACATAACGTCGCAGTCTCTTTGGGAAAAATTCTGGCAGTTCCTAAAAGAGACTAAACAGTGTAACTGCGTGTCCCAGCCATTCCACCCTGAAATATACTCAAAGGAAATGCACGCACATGACCACATAAAAGTCATCGCATGCATGTCAGCTGTCCAGAGCAGCCTTACTCACGATGCTGGCAACAACCCAGGGGTCCACCCTCTGATGAACAGACAAATACAATGCCACATAATCACATAATGGAATCCTATTTAGTCATAAAAAGGAACAAAGGACCGATGCATGGTACCAAGCGGACACACCTTGGAAACATTATGCTGAGTGAAAGGAGCACATCAACACCCCCCCACCACACCTCACACACACCGTTTGACCCCATTTATGTGCAAGAGGCAATGTCCCAAGTAGGAAAACCTGCAGAGACAGAGGGAACTAGTGGTTCCTGGGCCGCAAAGAGTTGGGGGGAAGGTAGAGACTGCCAGAAAGTAAAGGGTTTCTCCATGGGGCAGTGGAAATACTCAAGTTAGACAGTGGTAACGGCTGCACAGTTCTGGGGCTGTGCTGAAAAAAACATTGAATTTTATACTTCATATGGGTGAATCGTAGAATATGTGAGTCACATCTTCTCAGTGAAGTGGCTATAAAAAAAGCTATCCTGACGGACGGTCGCACTTCTGTGACGCTTAGTTGTGAAATGATTTATCTCGGAGGCCGTATGATTCTGTGACAGAGACGCAATGTGATGAGCTCAAGGAATGTTCAATTAATTGGTGTCAAAATAGTTTTCAGGTTTTTATTTAATTTATTTGCAATCTGTGCACTTTCTTCAATGAAAAACAATTTCACTCATGACCCTATTCCACTCTTTCCATCAACAGATGAGAAAAGTTTATAAATGTACAGAATAGAAATATTTCTATTCCAAACTTTAACAAACTTGCTTCTGGGAAACTTTTACTGTCTTAACAGAGCACAGATGGAATCTGAGGAAAGAGTAAATTTGCCTAAAAATGCCACAAGGCCTTTCCTGTTTTCCAGTTGCCAGTTTATTCCATCTAGTATTAAATCCCAAGAAAGAATTTTCCTTTTCCTTGATATATTCGACTTGGCACATCACTTAAATAGCTATCAATTAATTTAAATAATCATAACCACAAAACCACAGTGAAATTTACTTAGAAAATCAACTTTTTGTCTGTAATAGCAATAAAGACTAGGAAGCGGTAGGAAATGCAGCGTCTCCATAAGTCGGAGCGGAGAACGTGCACCCTGGTTACATCTTCCTTGCTCATCCAAGTCAGCAACAGCCTCGGTGTTTTATGAACCTGAACCGAAGTCAATGGGAGCATGTTCCAATGATACAGCCTTTCCCCATCTACTTTGAAATGCATACAAAAGTGATTTCTTTATACTACATTAGCTAATCTTATTTACTATCTTGTTATTCTATAATAATTGCATTTTTTTAAATGTTGAGGTCAATTGTGTATAGATAGCTTTAAGACCAAAAGACTAAATTTTATCTCAAGAGTAGAAAAAGTTAGCTTTAAGGTCTTACACTGGCGACAGTCACCATCCTGTCTTTAACATTTTATTCACTAAGTACTCGTCTCCGACTTAGAAACGATGCCCGAACCCTAGGCCTAAAGAGTGACTTAGACACTTAGGGTTTAGGATGAAACAGATGATCTCAAGATTCGTTAGAAGGGACAGCAAATCCCTGTCAGCCTTCTCTATGTCTCGGACCTCTTAACAGGTCTGTATGTGTCTGTCTGTCTGTCTGTCTCTCCATCAAAGATAACACACAAATGCAAGTTTAGGTACATATCTAGCCTTGGCTTGCTATATTTCTAAATCACATAACTCCACTACTTTTATTCTACACACACACACACACACACTTTAAAATGCATTATCTTAAAGAAAAGATATACTTACTGCCCTCTAGAGGTATGAACCAGTAGCGTGATAAGTGTAGATGTCGCTGGGCATATGCAGTTTAAAGCTAACATGGCGTATTTAAACTCTTCTTCACAAACCACATGATCTATTTGAAATAAAATAGGTAAATTAGAATAATTTCCCTTGGGACGGTAATATTTTAAAACAATATGAAAAATAAAACAATTAAATTACGAACGTCGCAACATAAACACACTTATTTTAAAGATTTTCTTATACACGTGTAATTATTTCCCCAGGAAAACTGTTTCTTAAGAGAGGCTACTACAGCACAGAACATATACTCAGTAATACCGTATTCACTACGTACGGTGCCTGGTGGGTGCTGGAAAGACTGGGAAACCACTTCCTAAAGTATTTGATTGTCTAACCATGATGCTGCACACCTCGAACTGATACAGAATAATATTGAATGTAAACTGTAATTTAAAAAAGAGAGTAGTAGACCATGAGTTAGTAACTGACAGAGAAGGGGGGCTCTAACTCCAGGTCTGTCTTTAACAAAATTGGCAGGCGTTGCAAAGGTTTCATTTCCTTATGCCTCATCTGCACAAGGGGTGGGATGCAGGCAGGTTCGAGGGTTAGTCTGGACAATAAATCAGATCTAAGAAATTAGTGCACAAGACGAAACCCAAGATGGTGGAGGAGTGAGTGGAAGCTACACTCCTCCCAGGACCAAACTGGAATTACAACTAAATTAAAGAAAAATCGTCCTGAATAACCAACCGAACACTGTCTGAATAGATGCCTTATAACCAAGGACTTATGGAAGAAACCACTTCACCAGGAAAGACTGTACATTTTCTATGACATAAAACAGAGTATTTTAGAATCCAAACTGTACCAGCAGATGTGGAGGGTATGATTACCATCTCAGCAATGCCACATGCAACTATTAACTTTCCCTTGCTAGATGATCCATAATTCTCGTCGGAGACCACGAGGAAAACCATACTTGTGTGACAGCTAAAACTATCCCATTTGATTTACCTAACGGTTAAAGTAACCACAGAGTCCGTACTGAAATGCAACGATAAAAATACCGTAAGAAGTTATGTCACCTGGGAAGGTGAGGCCACAGTAAGGGGAGGTGACGCTGCTCAGCCCGAGCCTACACCCCCTTCCCCTCAATGAGTGTGTGTGACTGTGTTGGGGGAACAGCTGAGGGGGGTTGTGTTATATGAGTCACTTGATCAAAAACTATAGGAATCAGGAAGAACTGGAAGACAGGCGAGACTGAGAAAATTTAGGTAACCATCCTCATTTTCGCCTATGCCTTTTTTTCCTACAGCTCAGTAAAAGCTTTGTGGTTACGTATTAGCCCATGAAGTGGGGTGCGCACTCCTGGAGGAGTTTCACACAGAAATACAAAGTGTGTTTCACGGTGTTTAGTAAATACTGAATTATCGGGGAGCACAACTACTGTTTAGCGCTGCGAGTCAGTAATACAAATTCAGGATGTTTAATTACTAGTATTACCAGTGCCAGTAAGTATCTCTCTTTTCATTGTGTCTCCTTGGGTATTCATACCTGAGCATTTACATATTGAAATACGTGCCTCTTTATTATTCATGGTCTCCTTCTGTTTCTTTTTCATATTATAATTAGGGCATTATATTAATTAGTTTTAATATATTTGTATAAATAGCTATGTTATCTGAATTTCCTTCCAGGATAGTAAAGGAAGCACTAGAAAATATTTATTATAAAAAGGAGGTATTTGATCTGATAGGTTGAAAACCATGGTCTTATATTGAGAAGTTAATGTCTAATAATCATGGAATTCCTTGTTAGATAAAAAGTTAATACAGTATTTTCATGAAAGAGATACCAATTTAATCAATATGAATGATTGACACAAGGAAAGGAATACAACAAACTATTCAACCAGATAATAATCTTCATTTGCATAAATCAAAGAAAGAATACAGCACAATTTCTGACACATGGAAGTGACTGGAAGTCACCTACTCTAATTTCTGCTTCTCTGTGGCCACAGAGAATGGTGACCCGGGAGCCAAGGTTATGACTAGACGAAGGAGTTACTCTTCATGAGCAGGATGGGCGCCCACACGGGGAATCCACTGGACGATCTCTGCAGTTCGTGTCCCCCAGGATTTCCCCGTTGCTGTGGGCCCGTGACTGCTGGGAGTCTCCCATTCTTCCCTTTTCCAAAAGTCAGCGTTTTCTTACAGGAATCTTGCTCCCCGATGTGTGGGTTTATGGGGTGGAAGTGCAGGCAAATAACTACTTCATTTGTGCGTCTGTTGCCAGACCAGTAGGAACCCCTAGGGCGGAGTCTGCATTACCCAGACCGCCTGAACTTTGAGCTGGGAGCATCAAATGACGTCACTTTGAAGTGTGTTCCGTCATAAGGGAGGAGCAGCTTAATCTGCAGGGAACGTATTGTGCATGGCTCCTCGGATGGACAGAGACTTGAACGGGGTGGAAACCTAGTGCCCGTCACCCATAGCTGACCTTTCCTTCTCCCTTAGGTGCTAGGGTTTTCACTGCCCCGCCCCCCTCCCCCAGGTTTCAGCTGGGTGTACGGTTACCCAGGTGGAAATGACATTTCTGAGTCTCCCTTTCCGTGAGGTGTGGTCACATGACTGGGTTTTGTTTAACTGCTGGATTATTTTATTGTAGACAAACCACTTTCCCTAAACTCGCTCTTCCTTGCTGGTGAGATGACCCGTGTGGTCAAAGTCCAGCTTTGATTTCAAAGACCACATTGCTTAGCAACTAGCCAATCTGCCTGTTTTTTTCTTTATGGCGTCTAATCGCCCTTCCCTGTTGAAGAAAGCATTTCTGCTTTCAGAATGATAGACATTTCATCGTGTCTTCCCACCCTTCTACAGTTTCTGCTTATTTCGATCAGGATACCAGGATCTCTCTGCTCCGCTGCTGGCCAGCAGAGCACACGTGACCCTGGGGTCCTCACCGAGGGCCGGGGCAGGTGCACGCTCCCCCTCCCTCCACGCCCACCTTGCTCTGTCTTTCAGACGTGAACAATGACAGTATTGACCTCAAAGGCTTTCTGAGAAAGATAAACAATGAGTATAAAATGCTGAACAGAATTCTAAACAAGTAGTATTACAATCATGCATTATTAAAATGAAAAATATTTGCATAAACTCTCCTGAAATATGTGCCAAGGACACGTTTTAATGATGTAAGTAGCCAATCAGTATAACTCCATCATTATCCAATTAACCATGATCCCAGTTTTATAGAGATTCTGTATTCTGCATGTATGTGCATACGTGCACATGTATGTCTGATAAGACAAATAATTATCTGTAAAATCAGGAATCATACTACTCATTGTAACTACCTCAAGGGTGGGAAACAGGTCTCAAGAGATAGGAATGTGGAAATAACAGAATTGTGTGAGATTCTTGGTTTCTTTATTATTATCATTTGTATTGTTTTTAAGTTAAGGGCTTTTAAGATAAGCAATTATAATTAAGGATGCAAATTCATAAGTAGATATGAAATCTAGTTTCTAGTCCCTTTATGGCTTTATGAAAAATAAAATTGTTAATTACACTTAAACAAGTCAGATACTTTTTTAAAAGTCTGCCTCACAGCGTTTTCTGAGCTCCTGTTTGATGGAAAGTACTAGAAGTTTCTTCCATGCAGTTGCTAGGTAACCGCCCTTAGGATGGCAATAAACAGCAGTAGAACATGCACTCAACCAATCCAGCCCCGGGTTTTGATTTACAGAAATCAAATATCATTTGAAAAAAAAAGCTTTTAAACAGAAACGCAAACCAGAGTAAAATTTGAAAATTGATCGTTTTTGTTTTTATTATACCGGGAGAAGTCTCTTATGGACACCAAGTGAATAAATTGTATTATAAAAAGTCTCACATAGTGTCTTCTTATTACACTGTTTATAAGCCTGAGTAGGCTGCTGTCTGTGAAAACTGCTTCCTCTTCTGAGAGGACAACAGATCGTCTCTAACAATCGAGTTTTATTCTGATCCCATTGCCGGAATCAGTAAAACAACCAATCGGGGACAGTGTGTGTGTGTGTGTGAGTGTGTGTTCACCAACACGTACATATATGCATCGGGCACTTGTGCCTGTTCTAGGGTTGTGGCCCACTCATCCACTACATGGCTGCGAATATGTTTAAGGAAACCTTTGTAAGTCATTCAGTTCCCCAAGGCCTAAATATAAGGATGCCTGCTTGACATACAGAATTCAACCCAGTTTGAGATTGGCAACATGCTGTGACACAGATTTATTTCACTTCAGTAACATCGAGTATGAAAAACATTTTTCTGTTCTTCAAGTTGCTTGAATTCTTGTCTTATTTTAATGGTGTAATGCTTTTAAATGTTTCATACTAATTAAGTGCTCAAAAAGAGAACCGTTTCCTGAACTCTAGAGCAAAACAGTTTTATTAATCTCCTTTCCTTTTAAACATGTCAGAAAAAGAGCAGTCTTAATATTTTATGAAAACTAATTTTACTCAGAGGTCTCATTTTTTTAGGTTCCAATCAAAACTATTCTTTCCTCACTAGTTCACAATAGCTGTTGGTATCGTGAGAGCTAATGATATAGTGATTGAATCATCTTAGTAATAAAATGATCATAATATCAAGCAATACTTCACCTTTTATTCTAAGTGATACAGATGTATGCATATGTGTCTATATAAATATTATTAAACCTCACTAAATAAATATTTATAATTAAACCACAATGATATCATAGATGATGTATATTATATATATAATTATATTCTAGAGTTCAGTGAACATGTAAGCAATTAAAAATTAATTATTTAACTGCTGTAATAGAATTCATATAAAGGTGAAAAGAGAAGACGAGAGGTGAGAGTTGCAAAGATAAAAAGTAAAACGCTCCCTCGCTCTTCCTCGGCTCCCACAGTCAGTTGGTATTAAGTCCACAGAATACTTGGAGCGACTCGGGAATCTGTTCTCACGCTGCATTTCTGTTATCACCACTCTGCCTCAATCTCTTTCCCAGTACCTACCACCTCAACAGCTATTACAGCTTCCTGAGTAATCGGCCCCATGGGTCCTCTCTGTCCTCTCCACCGCGCTCCACATCTTCCCTACAGTCACTTCGTTATCTAAAGTTAAATTTTGTACCTTCCCCTAAAACTTCCACTAACCTCTCATTACTTCTCAACACCCCAGTTCTTCAGTAAAGCCTACTTCACAACCGCACAGACACACACACATGTTCCTGTGTGGACCGTATGAAGTCCCTAAGTTCCCACGCAGTATGATTTGGGACAATGTTAGATGAGAAAAATCCCATTATAATATTTGCCATCTTCAATTACTAGCTCTCCTACTGTTAGGAATTCATTCTTTTGGAGGTAAAATTTGTATTTTAAGAGGGCCATTTCAATGCAAAAGTAATTACTCCAGGGGTAGAGATATTATATTAAATTATAAAAGCCATAACTATCTATAATAAGTCCATCAGATCAATGAAATTCATCAAGCAAAACCTAGTGAGGCCAGATCATAGCTTGTACCAAGAGTCTGACCCATATGGAGGGGAGCAGGGCCAGAGGAGGACCAGGAGGTTACAACTGAAGCATTATGGAGGTAACAGGCTCAGCTGGAGCAGTATTTCTGATCAGAATGCACAGGCACACCGGCTCCCTTGCAAAGGGTAAGAGGTAAAGAAAAAGAGAAAATTTGCTCTTGGGTTGACAGCCAGTCCATCTCACTCATCACTATACCCCTCCTGCCTGGAATCAGCAGTCGCCCACAGTAGGACTCAATAAAAACGTTTGAATGAGAAAATGGGAGTGAAAACTGATATACTTGACCTTCTTTATAAAACATTGATTTTAAGAAATGACTTCACAGACTGAAAAGTCATAGGTTGAGGATAATGGTGGGAATGCAATGGAAAATAGTTGATAACCTCGTAGTAACTTTGTACAGTGGCAGATGGTTATTGGACTTATTATGGCGAGCACTTCATAAGATAATGATACAGATATATGTGTGTGTGTGTGTGTCACGTCATTATGTTGCACACCTGAAACTGACAGAACTATATTTTAATGAAAAAATAAAATTGGAGAATGTTCAAAGTTTTGGTGTTTTAACTTTAAAATAGAGGATTTCAAAGCATTATGTTCTTAAGTAGTCTGTAAGGATGGAGTTTAAAATGATGTCTATGTGGGTGTTACATGGGAAATGAAGAAATTATTCAGCAGGAAAAACTCACACCTCAGCATTTGGTGAAAGCCAAGCCTTGCGCACACATATGTTATTTAGAAACAGCTAAAATCATTTCCAATATTTATATTGCTTGGAAATATTTTTCCACTCTCTTTTTCGGGTAGGAAAAAGTGAGGCATTAGAATGTCTGGTGTTGCATTAAAAAGTAGATGGTGGCTCAGCTGAAACCCAACCTTCATTTTTCAGTAAATCCTTTCTCCAGGATGTGTGTGTGTGCAGAAATGCGTGTGTGTGTGTGAGGATGGATTTTCAACAGTACTTTTTTATACTGGTGACCACGACTGCCCACTGTCAGAAAAACATGTTTATGCAATATTGTCGATGATTAATGTTAAAAGGTATTTACTTCTGCCTATCCTTTTAACTTTATTGCAATAGATTTTTTTTAATTCCCCAAACTAACTCCTACTGTTCTGGAATGATTCATTCTTCCTGGCATATTTTAGTTATGATTTAGGAAGTATTTAACTCAGTCAACACTTTCCTATTCTTCCTTTCATTCATGAACTACAACTCAAATTCTGTTTCTTATGAAATAAAATGATCAAAGCATGGGAATAAGATTCACGGAAAATTCAAACTCACTTGCAAATTGATTTTTATATTCTTTCCTCCTACTTGTGGGTGCAATTTATCAACTTAACATTCGTTAAAATGAAGTGGGACATTTTCAGAGGACCCAGGAGGAGAAAAGGAAATTTGTGGATAAAGCTGGGAGAATTGAACATTCACAGACAACACAACACTTTATTTGAGGGGTGAGAATCGACTGTTAACCGAATATGGCAGTTGATTTACTGACACAACGTGGATTCACCTCCCACTGACTTTCTGAGTAATTTCATTTGGCTCTGAGACAAACAGCAAACCTTTAAATTCAGCTTAATTGCAGACCACAGTCCTTTTGTTGAGTCCATTCAAGGTTTTTCACTAAAGGGTTTCTTTCCTTAGTAAAGTACATATCTTTCCTTCTCTGCTTTATTTTGTGCAGTTTTTTTAGTTTTGTTTTGTTTTCTAATGAATTTTGGAATATTGAGCTGAAAAAGAAACGCGAGCCTGCTTTTATTCCGATTAAATTCGGCACTCCGAAAACACGTCTGACAACTAAACTGCTGGGATGTCTTGCCTTTTGCCTCACAGTTTTGGAACTAAACGGAGACAATTTAGGGAGGGCTCAACAAAGTGGAGTCATAATCTGCTTTCCAGGTGACTTCTGACAGAGAGCTGACCTTGGAAGTCCTTTCCCAGAATTGCGAGTCCCACACGAGGTTGACAAAGCATAAAAGTTGGTGTCAAACCCCCGTCTGAGGTTAGCCACAGTGTGGGAGCCTGCCGCCACCTCTTCTTACATTATACTCCCAGCTGCCACCTCGTAAACACCAAGTGCTTTGGTAAAAATATTTCTCACTGGCAAAGACGTTTCACATAACCAAAGCTACACTGCCAGTCAACTTTTGATCTCCAGAGACTGGCAAAAATAAGGCAATAGAAAGAATCTTTTTAAAGTAGTGATATTGTGTAAATGCTCCTTAGTTGTTTTATCCACTCATCTATTGTTGGATACTTGGGCTGTGGAATACTACTCAGCTGTAAAAAAGAAAAATTTACCCTCTGCAACAGTACAGACAGACCTGGAGAACATTATGCTGAGTGAAATAAGCCAGTCAGAGAAAGACAAATACCATACGATTTCACACATGTGTGGAATCTAATAAACAAACTGAGCAAGCAAGGGAAATGGGGAGAGACTCATAGATGGAGAGCATGCTGACAGCTACTAGTGGGGGGAGGTTCGGGGGTGGAGGGATCAAGCAAGAAGGAAAAAGGACTCATGGACGTGGTCAGGAGTGTGGTGATTGCTGGAGGCGGGGGTATAAGGGAACTAAAAGGCAATGTCAAAAAAATACAATAAAAATTTAAAAAGTAAATAACATAGTGATATGTACAAGAATGTTGGCACCGATGTACTAGTGAGGAAACGAGTGAGTTTAGGCTGACATCAGAGGTGTGAAGATGTGGGTGCCTCCTGCAGCAGGCGGCCAGCAAACGCTATTGCAAATGTGCTGGGTTGTGTGTGAATACCCAGGGAAAAGGGAGGGAGCGTTTTTGAAACACTAAGTGAAACTTGATCTTAGCATGGACTAGGGTTGTGTTGGTGGGTCAGCCTGGGATATGCAGGGCATGTGACCTATAGGACTTGGTGGATTGGATGCAGAAGATGGAAGACCAACTCCTAGGTTTTGGGCGCGAGTTCCAAGGAGATGGTGTTGGGAAGAATGGGGGAGAAACAGATTCGACCTTAGAAAAAGTCAGCTATTTCTAGATATCTTCACGTTGAGACAGCTACCGGAAACCCAACAGGAGGCATTGACTGCAGGGAGAGAGACAGGGGACTGGGGCCATGGTGGGGACTGGGGAAGAGGTTTGATTTTGGAAATCAGGAGTGGATGAGCTCCCCGAAGGAAAAGGTGCATAGGCAGTAGCAGAGAATCCAGTGTGTGGACAACGGCAACTTCATTTCTTGCTTTCCAATGCCTGTCTTTTTAATTTATTTTTGTAGCCTTACTGCACTTCTTAGGGTTTCCAAGGAAAGGCTGAGTTAAAGTGGCTTCAGCAGGCACCCTTGTTTATACCTAATCATAAAGATAGCCTTTCCTTACGTGATCGATGTTCTGTTCCCCCAGGTTATTTCGTAGATAACCCGCCTTAGGTTAAGGAGTTCTTTAGTCGTACTTTTCTTACATTTTTTCTTTCTTTTTCTTTTTCCTTAATTGTGAGTGGATATTGAATTCTCCCTCAAATGCTTTTTTAAATATCCATTGAAATGTTAATAATATTTTTTTCCTTTAACATGATGTATTTCTGGAATAATTTAAAGCTGGTTATTTATTTTTAAATACCATATTTTTCAGACTATAAGATGCATTTTCCCCCCAAATTTGGGAGGAAAATGGGGGTGCATCTTATAGTCTGAAGGTAGCTTACGTTTACATTGGTGAAATATTATGTTGTTTATGTTATTAAATATTTACTACATTTTTTGCTTCAAAAATTTTTTTCCTAGTTTCCTCCTCTAAAACCTAGGTGCATCTTATCGTCTGAAAAATACAGTAATGAACATTACTTTGTTCATTTTGCTAATATATTTATATCAGTTTTTCAACAAAGTTCATCAATTAAATTAATTTATTATTATTTCTCATGCTGTCCTCGATGAGTTTTATATCAAGTTTATGTTAGCCCCCTAAAATGAGTTGAGGAGATATCTTTCTCTCTCTATTCTCTGTAAAATATGGGCGTGCTAAGAATGACGTGCTTTTTGAATGTCTGTAATGAGTTGTTTGTAAAATATCACAGGCATTCCCCAGTTACTTTTGCTGCAAACGAAGGTCATGTAAATTTGTTAGGAGAATGAAAGTGGGCATTTGAGAGCAATGATAATCGTCAATTCAATAGGTACCAGTTACTAGTGGCAGCTGTACATATGAGAACCTAACAACCCTGAGGGGTAGTGTCTCTTACTGTCTTCATTTTATATTTTGAAGAACTCAGGCTTAGAGAGATTAAAAAGCCTGAGATATGCAGTTATATACGGTAGAACAAAGATTTTGACTGATGGTCGTTTTCTAGGATTCGTAATATTAATCTCTTTCCGTGGACAGTTTATTATAAGAAGGACAAATTGCTGGAAATATGCTTTGTTTTTCTTTGAGTCAACTTGAGTTTTTTGTTACTTGAATCTCATTATGATTTATAGTGTACATGGGTTCATATGCAGAAATCTCTCCTCATAACTATTCTTTTAGTAAACATTTTATTCTTTCTGTCTATCTTTAGGCTTCCTGGTTCCACATTCCCCTCTTGGCGAAAGGAGGGGGTGCGTGTCTTCTCTATTGCTGAAGGCATGTCCATGGGACCTTCTCCCTGTGATCAGTGTGTAGATGGTTATTTTAATTATAGTTAATAGTATAATAATTTATGTGGCCATTCAGTCACATGATAGTGTAATGATTCAATACTTGAATAAATGGCTACAGTCATTTCTCTCAGGACAGAAGGACCCTTAAATGGTTTGAATGGTAGATTTGCAGAAAGTATAGCTGCTAGGTTGCTACATTATTTTTGCTTTCTAACAAGTCAAATTTTGAAGTTTCCCCTTTCTACCTATTAAAAACGTTCATCTATGTTTTAAAAATACATCAGAGTTACAGTAAAAGTTCCACAATTTAGGGTGAATTAAAGAGGCTATTTTAAAGAACTGGAAATAACATATTTTATATCGTGTGGTAACTAGAGTCATGCATTTAATACCTATGGGGATACAAGGACAATAATCACAGTTACAAACAATAGTAGTTACCTACTGCTGTATAACAAAGTACTCCAAAATTTAGTGACTTCAGTGACCACCATTTTACTTCCCCAAATTTTGTGGTCAACATAGTCCTTGGGTTGCCTGGCAGGTTAGTTGGGAGACAGAGAAGCAGGGTGCCCCCCACTTTCCCTGGGATGTTTTATCCTTGAAAAGCTAAATCAGGACTTTTCACATGCAGTGTCTTGGCAGGGGGCCAATGAAGGGCAAGTAGAGCTGCCCCGTCCACTGCGGATTAACTTCTGAAGTCATACGTCATTTCTATCTCATTCTATTGGTCAGAGCCGGTCACAAGACAACCCATATTCAGGTCTGGGAAAACAGAGCCCACCTCCCTGCGGAGGGAGCTGCCAAATCATGTGGCAGGGGGACAGACCCAGGGAGGATGCCCATGGGTGACTGTTATCTCACCAATCCACTGCACAGACTAAGCGACAGCTTGAAACCCCGCCTTTTGAATGGTAAACTCCATAATCCTTTTAATCCCATGCTGAGGTATAAATATATGATATTGTTTTGGGAGTCTCAAACACCACTCTAAACTGTTTTTATGGCATTTTAATGAAATTAGGTGCTTTCGTTTTTTCGTAAAATAAAGAGTTCCTCCAAGATATAATCTCAACCACAAAGTAGTACAGGTGAAAAGAAATTTCAGCAGATGCCATAAGTGAGAAACAGTAAGATAAACTCTTGGGATAGAATTTTAAAATATTCCATTCATTTCAATGAGCTTATCAAAGTAATGGCAAAAGAAAAATATGGAAGAGAATCAATACAAAGAGTCTTCATAATTTTCTGTTTGTAACGGAAACTCTTTCAGTGATGTTAACCTGTTGTGAGCAGATCAATGAGTTGTCAAAGAAGGGAAGAAAAACCAAAGTCTGCTCTGAGTTTTAGTTATTAACACATTTCAAATTAAAGTTGTCTCTCCAAACTAGGTGTCGTTTCAAGATCCACATTCAGTGTCCATTTATTGAACACCTAACATGTTGTAGACATTTTTTATGTGATCCTTATTGCTAATCCTAACCAATGGAGTAGACACTTCATATATATTACAGTCATTTAACAGGAGAGGAGAAGAGGGCTTAGAATACAGATTTGCCCAGCTAAATCCTGAGCGGGGGCATTCAGATTTAAATTCATATTTTTAGGACCTGGCCTAGTGCTATGTCATTACGGCCTTCCTCAAAATCTTATCATAGCAAGGCATTATCAGAATGATGAAAATTTGCAAAAATATCCCTTTAGCCAAAATAATAATAATAATAATAATATAATAATAATAATAATAAGGCAGCTTAGTTACAAAGTTCTTTTAATAAAAAAAATGACATTCTCTGAAGGCTAATTACTTGTATAACAGGTAATAGATGGAATACTTTAATTTTACAAAATCTTCTATGAAGAAGATACTGTTATTTTTAATTTTCATTTCAGGAAACAGGCTTAAAGAAACCCTGGCGCCAGCTCTAACCATTTAAATCAGAATCCCCTAAGTTAGTACTTTTAAAAAAATTTACCAAAGAGATACTAAAATGCAGCCAAAGTTGAGAGCCATTGGTTTAAATTGTATGCTGTTCATTTTCAGAAAAAAATGGCGTCATTAGTCTCAAAGCTAAAGGATAAAAGAACAAATTAAATAGCAATAATTTCATGTCTTTCTTTTTTTTTTAATTTTAATTTTTTATTGTTATTCAATTACAGTTGTGTGCCTTTTCTCCCCAGACGGTGAGGGACAAATATCATGTCTTTCTTATTAGCATTTAAAAGTGTTTATAATTTTTCATTTTCATGAATTTCATTCATTTTTATATAAGGTAATCATTTTAAGATATGTGAACACCTTTTGAAGAAAATATATTTTGAAAATACATAGTTAAAATGATTTATATTTAATGACCTTTGAACTTTAGAGTATTCAGGTGAAATATAATATAAAAAACAGAAGGTATGACTCATAGATACAGAGAACAGACTGACAGCTGTTAGAGGGGAGGGGAGTTGGGAGTTGGGTGAAAAAAGTGAAGGAATTAACCCCACCAAAAACCCAAAACTCATAGACTAGCACCAGTATGGTGATGAGCAGAGGGAAAGGGGGTGGGGGAGGTGGAAGAGGGTAAAGGGGGGTAAATGGAGATGGAAGGAGACTTGACTTGGGGCGATGAACAAATACAATATATAAATTATGTATTGTAGAACTGTACACCTGACCCGTACAATTTTATTAACCAATGTCATCCCAATAAATTCCATAAAAATTTCAAAAAAAATACAATAATAAATAACAATACCAGAATTCTAACAATGCATATTACTGCCTTGATCAAAATTAGTTCCTACAGAAGCATTCAGGAAAAAAATGAAGTGCCATTTTATTGTTTAAGTTTCTAACAGTTTAAAATATAATCTCATGTGAATAATTATTTTAAAAACCATGTCTCCATAAAAAATGTATGTCTTTTTCTAGAATCATTTTCAAATCTACCGCCCAATCAAATTTATTTAAATATACTTGAATATACTTTAATATATTACTGAATTATATTGTAAGTTTCTATGTGTAAGTTTATATAAATAATCTATAGCAAGGTCTTATCCATATGGAAGTGTAAGTACACAAACATACAAAACACTCGCATCCTGTGTCTACATCATGCACAAGTTATCACTGCTAATCGATTCAGGCTTAATAAATATCCAGTAACTTCAACTGCTAAAAATCACCAAATTATATAACGAAGTAAGATTCACCCGAAATCATTATCTTGTCACAGTTTCATGTGAATAAATTCTCTAACAACAAGCAGATGAGAAAAAGACAATCTTCTGTTCAGTGGAAACATGAATCTAATAAGCTGCCACTAACTTCAGAGACATAATTCTCACAATCACAGCAGGAGTCTGAGAAAACTCAAAAGGATTTTATTTTAGACTAAACTTACCAGCAAACTTGATATGAAATTTATTTTCAGGCTTTAATATCTGGACATACAAAGGACAATTTGGAGCAAAATCTTTGACAGCCCACGCTCTCAAAATTGTTTGGTGGTCCTGAAATGATAAAACCGAAATATCACGGAAAATGTGTATACACATTTAGCACAGTCGGGCACTGCATGACTAAAGTGGGGTGTTCGGACCGAACCCCCATCCACAACGCAGTCTCTACAAGAAGATACAAACAAAGCAAGATGACCTAGATATTTTTGCAAAAAAAAAAAAAAAAGTGCTTATTAACCTTTGGTGAATCAGAGAGCAGAGTTTCATTACTTAATTCCATTTTGGATTTACTGTCCTGGTAGAATTTCAGCCAAGCCCTGGGGGAGGAGGGGCGAGTGGACGGTGGGAACAGTGGAAGCCGCTTCTCTGGGGGAAACAGTGTCTGCAGCAGCGAGGAAGCCAGGCCCTTCCTAGGACACAACATCTGACATGGTGGAGACCTGTCACCGAGCTGTATGGTGGCTTCTGTGCTAATGTTGGTAGCTACTTAGCATATTAGCAACATTTTCCTGGGTTTTATGTTTTTTTATTTTCTTTTTTTAAAAATTATTTTTTATTGATTATGCTATGGCATTGGCCCAATTTTTCCCCCTTTGCCCTCCTCCACCCAGCACCCGCCACTCCCTCAGACCACCCCCGCCCCATCGTCAGGTCCATAAGTCATGCCTGTAAGTCTTAATTGGATCACGGTGCCCCCCCAGCTCCGAGCACAGTAGCTGTAGCCTGCCTCTGTTTTGTAATGAAGTCCCTAAAGCCTGTTTCTCCAAGGGCTGCAGACTCTGCTATGAGACCTCACTCACATGAACACGGAACAGCTGACTGTCCAGTCTTCGCTGCAGGAGCAGACAGACTATGTTCTCGGTGCCTCAGATGACGCCAGTTTTTCTTCTTCACCCTTTCTGTCCATCCAGACCTGTAACTTCACTCAGTTCCCAGGACCCAGGTCCTTCTCCTTGCCCCTCTGCTCAAGGTGACCCAAACTCTATGGTTGCCAGGATGATATGGTTTTACTTATGTTTCCTCTGGCTTCCTCTTTTTTGTTGGTTTTTTGTTTGGTTCTTCATTTATTATTTTTTTGTTGTTAGAAATTTTCTTAAATGTCTAGAGACCCCTGTTGTCTGAACACAGGGAGGAGTGAAGAACTCCAAAGGTGTCTGGGACCTGAGTGGGCCCTTATCTACACTTGGACTTCACTTCAGGAACTCCAGACCTGATATCAACGTTGACCCGTGTTTTACCTCTCATGACTATGTGGCATTCTCTCTTGTGATGGACCCTTTCCCCAGAGAAGATTCCCCCCACTCTTGTGCCAGCAGGGATGTGGGTCTGGCTCTTAGGGTTCTGGGTCCTGCGGGAGAAGCACCTCACACTCAGTGAGGCAAGGTGCTCTTTAATTCCTATAGTTCTGAGGGAGGGGTATTCCTGGATTAAATTCTCCAAATAGCAAGCTGCTTCTCCCAGGGCAGGGGCAGTGACCAGCAATGAACGTGTGGTTCACAGATTCTGACCATTTCTCTTACAGACTCATAATCCCCGTTCACATGTTTAGTCCTACATACAGCCCTACCCGAAGGCCTCTTTCCTGAGACTTTTGAGCTTCCATTGCAGAAAGCTGGCTTTTGGATTTTTTTCCTTTCTCAACTTGAACTTTAATTTCCTTCTGTCTGTGAAGTCAGTTACCACTCATCTCTCTGCGTTCCAGCATCCGAACTTGCACTAGCATTTTCTCATCTACCGCCTCCTCCGTCCTCCTGGGTGGAATGTTGTCACTCCTTCCCTGTCAGTCTAGCAGTACGTCAGGTGTGATGGAATGTACAGGCTACCTGGAAGTCCCCAGGTCCACATTGTCAAGCGTACTCTAAAAGACTTTAGGTCATGGCTGGTGTAGCTTAGTGGATTAAGCACGGGACTGCGAACCAAAGGGTCACCGGTTTGATTCCTAGGCAGGGCACACACCTGGGATGCAGGCCTGGTCCCCAGCAGGGGGTGTGTGAGAGGCAACCACACACTGACATTTCTCTCCCTCTCTTCTCTTTCCCTTCCCCCCTCTCTAAAATAGATAAATAAAATCCTTAAAAAAAAAAAAAAAAAAGCTCTTACAAAAAGCTCTTACGCATGGGTTTCCTAGTGATTCCTTTGTAACTCAAAAACATTACAGATACTGGGATACTGCAAGTGTTCCAACACAGAGTTACCGCTTAGGAACACAGGGTACACAATGACCCAGGTTAAACAGTCATGGAAACGGGAGTAAGAAGTTCAGGCCAGGGGGTGAGGACCACAGAATACCTTCCCACATGAAGGCCTTACAGTCCTAAATTAACGTAAAAGGGAAGCCTCTTGCACGTCCTGAAAGAGCCACACATATTTTGCCTTGTCCCAGTCACTGTGGAAGTCACCAAGGACTCATTTGTCTGTAGACTCCAGATATGACCAGAGATGGACTCATTGGCGAGGAAGCCCAAGTTAGCAGTACCTATTCACCAAAATGATAAAGCATTTCTTATACTTAATAAAGTTAAAATGATAAAATTAAGAAGTTATAATTTGATAAACTACCATTTAATTAAACATTTATAGAAATTTAGGCTTAAATATACATCATAAAGGTCACATAAGCCAAAGGTTACCAAGTTGAGATGTGGTTGAAAAGCACCTGGGATGTTTTTAAAGGACACATATTTCGATCCCCAGCCCATATAGTCTGAACAGAGTTTTCGTGAACGCCTGGATTTTACTAATTTCTCAACTGATTCTAATGCAGATTCCCTGGCCCAGCCGCCTTGTCTGTAACTTGAGAAAACCAAGACCATTTTAACAAAATCACATAGCATAAGGGATATGAAATACAATATGGTCTTGTTTATATATATACATGACTGATTTTATTCTGATCAACAGAAACCCCAAGTATTAGTACAAACTACTTCAAAAAACCTTTGTTGACACTGTCTGTGAGCCCACTAAACTTGCAATATGGCAAAGATAGTTTCAAGATACTTCTTTTTAGGAAAATTTTATTGTCATCAGTATTTAGTGCTGAAAGATTAAAAATAATTAAAAAAATTTTTTTTTAAATCTGTGCAGGTGGAAAGAAAACAATTCCTAGCAGAGATTTGAGAGACTCACAGAGGATGTTCGATCCACTTCACAGCGGCTGCTCAGAATAAAACAGGCCTCGGCGTCGTCCATCCTGAATGCGGAGAGAAAAACAACGTAATCGCACACTGAAAGGCCTGATGTTGTCTGAAAAACAGGGTTTCAGTGTGTAGTCCCAGGCACACCAACTAAATGTGAACTCTGAGTCTTCTTTCACTGAAATGAAAGTTGGATTTCAAGGTCACGACTGCTTTTGGCTATAAATAAGATCATTGTTGAACTGGCTTTATAGCTCCATAGTTTATAATGGCAGTAGTAAAAAAGTCATGTTGTGATTTTTATTATATATTTTCGTATAGTGCACGACCTTGAATAATACTTTCCCTCAATGTCATTCTGTTACCATGTTGATAAGATGTCATAGGAACTTAACTCTTTTCTTATCAGTCCGCCTATGGTAAAAAGTGGTTTTATTGTACATCCTTACAACTCCAGGGTACATGTGAAGATATATTTAAACCTTTAAAAGCAACAGCAAACACCAAGCAAAGTCACCTCTGCTAGGAATCTCCTCTGGCTTCTGAAACCATGGAGGTGGTTTTGCAGACGCCCTGCCTCCCTGACATCTCCAGCTCATCGACAACAGCCGAGCAAGCCACGCACACCACGGTGACTGTGGCGTGTGGATACGATCTCTGCCCACCCTCGCACGGAGAAACTGGGGCAAACACACTGATTTCCTATTTTTAGCCTTTCCAGTTGACCGGCGCTGGGACTCAGGCAAAACTCTGCATCCCAACGTACTGCAGCTCGCCTCGCAACACTGAACAAGGGAAAAATTTGGAGGAGGGAAATGATACCAAGCACCGTCAGATGGAAAACGATTGGAGTGGGGGGGGGGCGTGCAGGTACCTACTTTGCTCTCAGCAGATCCTGGTCTTTCAGGGCTGAGCCTTGAAGGTAGATGACCCTCTGTGACCACATCGGGATCTGCAGCACCCTCCGCACCTGCACGTCCATTTCCGTAGGACACAAAATCACCACGTAATAATCCTGTGCGAACAAAGAGGACAGCGGAAGAGAACCGGTGCTGCTCGCTTTTATGCTAAATAGGCACGTGGAATGTCGAACAGCGTCCTGAAAGATGACGGACTAGAAGGGAAGTCTGGATAGTAAACATAAGTACGCATCTATAACCCTACATTAAAAAACAAGACTCTAATAAACAAAACCGAGATGGATAAATCTCATAAATCAATACTTCCGTCCTGGCCTTTTTAAATCTCGTTAGTACTATGAAGAGGAGGCGATTCATGCTTATAGTCAGCACACACTTCTAGTCTCTGAATTGTTCATCTTTAGGCTAATTCTAAAATATACGTAACATGTCAGGCTAAAAAGCTTAGGCATAAACTCATACTTCAAACATTTACTTTTAGAATAAAAACTGATGGTGATTTACATCATTTGGTAGTATGCATGGGTAGTATTGGAAATTTTCTGATATCTGAATGGATAAGGATTTATCAAAATATTGATAAGGCTGACGAAGTAATAACGAGTGTGAGATCAAATATTTCAAAATAATGGTCCTTTGGAGAAAATATAACGGTGGTATTCGTGAGAAGACGCTTTAAAACAACTGATCCACAGGGATTACTGTTCTCTGGTAAGCACTGGTCATTTATCACTAGGGGGGTGGGGAGAAAATGCAGGCAACTGTAATCGAATAACAATAAAAAAATGTTTTTTTTTAATATAAATAAATAAAAAATATATCTAGTGAACTTTTTTAGAGTTTTAAGAATTCTCCATATTGATTTTAGAATAATATCAGTAAGTTACCAGGGATCAGAATTTTCCTCCAAATAGATTTTCTTTATAGGTTATAAAGTTATTTAATATTAAAATAAAATCTGAAGGTATTTAATATGAAAATAAAAAACCCAACAACTAAATATGGGGCTTCTCCAAAAAATCCAAGTTAATTTATATGAAAGCAAAAGAATGTATTACATAACTCAGGTATCACTTATAAATAAGATTTTTTCATATAAAAATTGTATTTAAAAGCTCTTCGAAGCATTGATGAAAAAAGTCTATTTGAAAGAGAGATAATTAGATATACTCAGTACTGTTTTGACCTCAGGATCATCCAACTTTGTGGCACAAATTCATGGAAGAAAAACAAGATATTCAAGTAGTTCTCTGCTGTTTGGACGGAACTTAGTGCTTTAAGCAGCAACTATTACCTCCTTTACGTTGGCCCAGTACTGTGGCAAGTAAAAAAGTTATGTGAGCATTTTATCTGCATCGACAAATGAAGAGAATTTTCTGAATCCATGTTTTTAATTCAACTAGTGACTGTCCCATTTTTGGTCATTTATTGCAACTCTAAAGTTGACCTAGTTGTCCTCCGGGAAACAAAAGGAAAGAACAGAACTTCCAGACTTCCATGTCTGAACCGGCAACACTTGGTAAAACTGACAGGTTAAAGTGAGCAGATGATATTGAAATGATTTGTTCATTGTTTTATTATATTTTATGTTTAATTTCACTGTTTCATAAAAATATTATTTCCGCATTACCCCAGGGAGAAAAATGTCAGTCATTTTAATTCAGAGAAACCTTTCTTGGTAGCATTAACATAATTCCACCTGTCTTTTAGTGTAGGTACAGAAGGAAACTAAAATACCGTGTATTCCTTCAGCATTTTTTCTATGTTCCTGGTTATATTTATAGTTCCTCATTTACACTTTCTCAAATGGACATTGACTGTGTATTAGTAGCTGGGATCCGGTATAATGCACAACATAACAAAATGTACCTGCAGCCTTGGATGAGCATAGAATTCATTTAAAAAATCCATGAGTAAGTCAATCTTCAGTGAGCTGACACAAAGAACCACATGCTTTTCCGTTTGGGCTCTGTGTCGACTGTAATTTCCCCCTGATTTTTGCCTCTCCATCCACAGATAGGCCAGCTGTTCAAACTGGAGAAATTTTTCACACATAAAGAGAAAACACAGGACATGAAAACAAAAATCAGTGCCACCCATCCTTGTTTGGGAGGCACGCTCAATTCCTTACACGGCGCTCGCCAGGACCGAGACTACCAGTGCCCTCTTCCACAGCACCTGTCCCGCGATGCTGTGGGGGTCTCTGTGCCACCCAGGGGCTCCCGGTGGCTCTAAGGAAACATACTCATCAGTTTTCCTATGATATCATGGCAGGACATTAAGGTTTGGGCCTCGGCTTCGAGTAGAGTATGCAGCTGTGACACGCCACACGCCGAGTCAAAGAGAAGAGTCTCCTCAGCATTTCTTCCACATGCCTCTGTCAGGGTTGCCCCAAATCTCGTGCATTCCGGTAACCTCACGGCAGCAACCCAGAGGGCCATATCCCAGCTGTGCAGTGGCTGGGGGAAGCCTCGGGTGTTGGGGAGAGAGTAGGGGAGGGACACGGGAGGACTGGGCAGCCGTGGGAAGATCATTTTTATACCTACACGAAGTGTGTTTAGAGAGAGCCGGTGGCCAAGGTTTGCGGTGGAGTGTACAGGTTAGGTTTGTATTTGCCACTTCCTGTTCCGAACCGGCCCACCCATACTCACCCAAAGCTCCTTTGTAGGAACCATCAAGAGATTGTATCGATGTATCTTATGCCTCATTTTATATCTCTCTCCCTTTGCGAGTACCTTATCCACTCCCCAAATGCTACATAGCAGTTCTATATCCTCTTCAGGTTTTATTTTAGTTGACTAATACATGCGATCAGTTTTTACTCATTAAGATGTTTGGCTTTTAGACTACAAGAGTCCAGGGAAATCAACCCTTCACAAGTTTCTTTCCTTGATCTATCTATCATTTCTGATTAAAAACTGCATCATCCTATGCTCCTATCATAGACAAATGCCCGATATTCAAAAGAAACCTCTTGAAAAGTTGAAATGAGATGGGAACCATGACTTGAGTGCAGGGGAAAAACCCTCAGTGTCTAATATAATGAAGAGATTCTTTTCTGAGACAATTTTAATGCGTTGACTACATACAATAATAGCATGTAAGATATTAAAGTACCGCCCTGTATTTTTTATTCAACACGTGGCTTTATAAGCCCCCCCCCATTTCCAGACGGTCCGCCACGGCGATGTGTACCTGAATGGGCAGAACCACAAGTGCGACGCAGATCATAGCCACCACGAAGAGCTTGGAGGGCCATGTTTCCGGGGTGACGTCCCCAAAGCCCACCGTAGAAAAGGTCACGATGCAGAAATACAGGGAGTCGAAGAGGTTCAGCTTCTTGCCTATTCGCTCCAGATGCTGGATCCCGCAAATGCTGCAGACACAAGGGTGCATTATGATGAAAAAGTGTCCGCGGGGGCACCTCACTTCTCGCCCTTGAGTGTTTGAAAGTTCAAGCGCATTTCATAAAAGACATTTGATCGTTGGGATCTGATATTGTACATCCTCCCTCAGGAAAACATAATTATTAAGTTCTTTCTACATTAACCAGATAAAGTTTTATTTTGAAGTAAAAAATACATATATACCTTCAGGATAGGTGGGTACGTAGTTTATCGCTGCTCTGTTATACAAGGCTTGAGGCTAAGACGGTTTTAGCGCTGAAACACCCTTGATTTGCATCATGCATAAACATTGTTTCTCTCATGTATTAGCTATTTTTCCTAGAACTGCAACATGCCACACGAGGATTTGAAGCTATTTCGTGATTATAATCCATTTTAATATAGATTGCTATCTTACTTCATTCACAGATGTCCTCAGAGTCACTATTAAATGAAAACCGCCTCTTCTCCCTGACCATAACTGATGAATTTCAGTTAATTGATATTTTGTGTCTGTACCCAGAAGTGATTTTCATGATGGGCACATTTTCCAATCAACTAAATCCAAGAATGTGCTGACATACAGCACATTCATAGTCAAAATATCCCATTTTGTCTTATTTTAAAGGAGATGCATCTTTTCAGTTAAACTATTTAAGTGATATCCTGAATTGCAAGTAGCAGAAGAATTTACTAAGGTCGAATTTAAAATAAATAATTATAGCTGGTGGATATTAGTAAGCATTCTGTTATCTTTAAATTTTGTACTAATGAAAACTAATATTGTTTTGTGACTGAGCAGTAATATTTAAACTGACTTTAAATGCTTGATTGTAGTAGATATCTAATTGTAACAATATTTTTGTTGATTAACCTGTATCCCCTGTCTAAACATTTTAAATAATGTACCGCAATTTAAAACAGAAAATAATTAACCAACCACACCATGTCCTCTATTTAATTGTTTGTTTAGTTAGTAGGCATAAAAGTTGCTCAGATTCATTTGTAGTGATTGAGTCTGAAATGAAAAGTAGCAAGTAAATATAACTTTCTTATAATTCCTCTCTTGTAAAAATACCTGTAAGTGTCAAATAAAAAAATGTTTGCTATAAAATCAAAAGGTGCTAAGAATTTTTACTTAAATATTTTATAATGAAAAATGAGTAACCTAGTATCATGCAGGGGTGTTCAACTGTTTGGCATCTCCGGGCCACATCGGAAGGAGAAGAGATGTCTTGGGCCAAACATTAAATACATTGAGACATGAAATCACAAAACAACCTCATCATGTTTTAAGCACACTTCCGATTTGGTGTTGGCCCACATTCACAGCCAACCTGGGCGGCATGCAGCCCATGGGCTGCGGGTTGGACACCCTGAGTTGTCTCTATTTGTGCAAATCCATCCCCTACGGGTGTATTAGTGCCAAGCATGCGCTCTCTGTTGGCCATGCATGAGTGTGACACCCATCTGTCTACTCCTAAAGTGCATGATTTTGACCTTGCTTTGTAATACTTCTGCCAATAACAGCATCACAAATTAACAATCAAGCATTTAACTTATAACCTGAGGAATGCTAACTAATGTAATTTCTTAAGCTTTTCAAACTTTCTGCTCCTCCACAGAAAATTAAATGTACTATTAATTTCATGTGGTTATGATGTGAAACGCCAGACACATAGTAACACTCAACAACTCCAGGAGCAATTTTGTTATTTATAATCCAGCCCTGCAGGAAAGAAAGCAAAGCGCAAAAATGAGTCAAATGTAAGGATCCAATATCTGCACAAAAAGATGGCAAAGCCTTTGTTTTCCACCTGACAACAGACTCGGGGACTGTGAGGAAGTCGTGTGTCTGGTCCTCTTTCCTGTGGATTTACTAACAGTTATTAGTGGCAACAGTAGCCACGAACGAGTCGCTATAACCTTGTCCAATCTTCTACGGAGCCTGCAAGCCTCAGCTGCTGTGGAGATACGGACAGGCTGGGAGCGGGGCAGAGAGAAGGGTTAGGCAATTTGCAATGTACACCCATAATCTTTAACTGTTCACAAAGACCAGTCCTGATGACATTAGCCGACCTTTGGAGAGAGTTCACTGCCGTCACTTACCGAAACTGACAACCAATTCTTGGTAAGGAAGTTGGGAAAAATGTCAATATCAGGCCAGTGACTCATTATAAAAAGAGCTGCTTGTCCCTGAGATTGCTTGAATGAAAGAATTTCCATTGTAATTGTATAAAAAACTGCATATACGTATATCATACATACATATATTTATAATTATGTAATCCACTGACATAGGTAACTACTAAGTATACCATTATATGGTAATATTTTAAGATTTAAATGTTAAAATAGTAAATTTGGGGGGAAAACACCAATAGAATTTATCTTTTTATATTATTTTACATAGATACTTACACTTCACCTTATCATTTAAACAGCTATTTAATGTAACTTAGGGATTTTTTTTATTTTATGACAGTTGTTATTAATGAAATATATCTGCTTTTTTTAGACATTCCGTGCATTTTTGGGGACACAGAACACCCTCCATGCACATACTTTGTTGCTGGCGTGATTGTGGCTGATTTCACAATACTGAGCTTAAAGTGGACTTTCAAACTATTTCACTTTCCCATTTCTGCCTTAACGCAATTCCCTTTTACCTGAATGCCCATGGAGACAATGTTTGTCTTAAAGATTACTGTCACAGAACTCAAACCCTGTAGGAATTTGACAGCCTGGTACTTTGAGGTCTTCCTACCTCAGTGTGGGCGTGTACTTATACCACGCAAGCCAGAGGGCGAGACGCCAGCTAGTCAAACGTGACCTTAAACGCATACCCAGAACTTGATAATCACCAACGTACGCTAGAAGCGTAGAGACATGTTCTCGGGAATTCAGATCACCTCATATGATCCATGAGGATAGCAGACTGACTAAATAAGTAGAAGCATTTGAAACAAGTACGGCTCGGGAGAGGGGTCACGTTTCATTTGGTTTTCAGTTAGTATTTGTTGATCTTCCCGTATGACCTACAGATATCAGGGGATAAAGTCAACAAATAATAATGACACAAGTCAGGAATATTAGACAAGTTTTGATGTAGGGAGGGGTAAGAATTATTTCATTTTTGGATATGCTGAATCTATCGTTCCTACATTCAATCCAATGTGACAAAGTATTTTATTAATATGCATATACCTATAATAAGGCATTCCTACACTCCTAGAGTAAACCCTACTTGGTGGTAACTTTGTTACAGATCTAATATTTTTAATTCCAAAAGTAATAATATGCACGTATTACAAGACAAATAATAAATATGTAAATGAGAATTTAATAATATCAACACACTCCTATCTACCTTTGAGGTAATTACTATTTAGTTCAGTTTTTTTTTCTCCTTGTTTAATATTTGTTTTGTTTTTAATGAAAATGCACTTTTGATTTGTATTGGCAATGTATTGCTATAGGAGTTTTACATCCATCTTTTTAAAGGGATCTGCTCTGTAGTTCCATCTCTCAATATATGTTCCTTGAAAAGCCAATTTGGCAGAAGATGTTAACCAGACACTAAGTTCTGCCGTCAAATACATTCTGCAACTCTGAGTTAAGCATATTTTATTTAGCAAAGACTTTTCAGATATTTTTAACGAGTGTGTGTTTATCACAGTTCTAAGAGTGGAATTTTTATAGGATTAACCGCACATAGCTGCCAAAGTTCTTAGTTTGGACAGAGTATCTCAGAGGATTAGGGTTTTATGAACTGAACGATGAGAACATTAGCTCCTACTTTGTGCTTTGTCAGAGTTTGTTGGAATCACAGTTTAGTTTAATTATTAGGTGACATGGATACCATTTTACCTTTGCCCATGCCCTAGATCACACTGCGCCGGATTAACTGTCCCCTGAAGAAATTGAACCGTGGAACTGTCAGGCCCTGAAGTTTTATTTATTTTTCAATGGAAATGAAAAGATATAGTTTTAAAATGCCACCTGTACCCTTCATCTCAATTTAATATTGCCTAAAACCCCATACGTACGCCTTTTGGAATGACCGACTGTTACGCCCAGAGATTCAGAAGAATCGTTATGCGTTGCTCATCATTCTCTGGTGTTTACTGACTTCCTACAAATCTGACTTCCTGCAAATCTGAACTTCGACCACATTTAACAAAGTGCAGTTTATAAAGACGGCCCCACAGCAGCCCCACTGAACGCCGGACCAGCACCGAAGCAGCTTCTTGTCCCTGCTCACAAAGAAGCGAGGAGAAGAGAACAGCTTCTTCATAAACACTGCAATTATTTAAAATGGGGACCACCAAAATGAGCATGCCATATGGAAAGGAAGACTCCAAACAGTATCTCATTTTAAAAAGTTGAATTCTACTGTTTTTTTTGTTAACTGCAATACTGTTAAATGTCGCAAAAGATAATTTCAGTTAAAGAAACTATGCTAACACATGCAGAAATCATAACATTTATTTTAAAAGAATTATGGCCCCTTTTGCACTAAATCCATACAGCCATGATATATATGTAAAAATACCAAGCATTTAATTTCATATTATCCTTAGAAATAAAAGGACGCCTATAAAGTGAAATGTATTTCTTTAGCCTCATTTTAACAAAATATCCCTCCACTTAGAAGAGCTACCATCGTAATGTACAGATTTTAAAACCCACTTTTTGATTCTTTTACTCACCCAGTGAGTAAAGATCCACCACAACACGAGAGAGGTCATCTAAGACCACAGCATCATTGACAGACGGCTAAGAGTTCGTTATTGTCTCCAGTGCTCCAAATAAACCGACTGCACATTGTCCCTCGCCAGTCCTACAGAATATATTTCTTCTCACAAAATTACATTCAATGGGTTTATTGCATTTCATCTCCTTTCACCATTAATTGATTGAAACAAAATAAAAAACATCTGCTGAACGATCTTGGAAAATCTCTCATAGATTCATCAGCCCATGGGCATGACTATTGTAACGCATCCAGATGGAAGCCGAATTTTCCTTGATGCCACTGTGCATGGTGAGAAGGATGAAACTTACAATCACATCATATTTTGTTCTGTTTGTGCTCCTCAGGGTATATGCGGAACTGAGCATATACTCATATTCACCCATATCAATCTACTAAGAAATGTGTACTGTGTCTTAACACAGGAGGTATTTTCCACTGCAAATTGGGGGAAAAGTAGACAAATAAAAAAATAAGGCAGTAAGATAAAAGAAATGATGAAAATAGATTAAACCAGGTAAAATAAGGAGGCAAAATCATTACAATCAAAAGAGATAACATGGTGAAGTCAAGAATCAAGTAAAATCAGAACGATGTTCTCTCCTTTAAACTCTCACCCGAGGAAACGCCAATATTAAGAAATTAAAACATTACTGAGAAAAATGAGGACCTATATCACCATCAAAAGTATTACAATTATTTCCATTATTTTAAAACAAAGCAACATGAATAAGGCAGTTAATAAAGACGTATAACTTAATCACCTTATATTCATGTTAATTAATTTTTTAAAGTAATGTTAATTACTTTTAATTAAAAGTAATTTAATTAATTACTTTTTGCTTCTTTGGAAAACTGTTAGGGTTTTTTCTTTCCTGAATCTTCAATATAGTACTTGTAATTTTATTTTTGCTCTATTGTAGATCATTGGCATTTGAAAAAGTTTTGAATTTTTTTGTTCACCTATGTCAAGCACAGTACTAGGTACTGGGGGGTAATGGCTTCACAAAACCAGTAAGACTGCTTCCTTGATGGGGCTTCGAATCTAGAGGAAGAGATAGAAAATGATGTCTGAAGTAAAAATATATAAATATACAAGGAAAGCCCCTCAGTGCTATGGTTTCCTATTATAATGGGTTCCGGTGGGTCAGGCATCAATGAAAAAGTGACATTCACATTAGTATGAAAAGGATAGGGCAGACTTCACTCTACACAGAAGGGAGAGGGAGCAGGGAAGTTAGCGTGATGGAGAAAATCAGAAAAAAAAAGTAGAGGACTTCTGAGCAGAGGAAGGACATCAGCAGTCTGAGATGAGAATGAAAGATGGGGAGAATCCTGACTGTACTGGGAATTTAGAGCCTATTAAAAGGTTTGGTGTACATCCCAAGACATACAGGAAATCTTGAACATTGAGCAAGTGGTAACACATGGTGTTTATATTTCTCAAATGTCACTTCGGTTGCCATGACATAAATGGCTCGGGATGGAGCCAGAGCGGACATGGTATACCAGTTGCACGGCAGTCGCTCTAAGGATGTTGTGATCATTTCGACCAATGAGGTGGCAACTGAGAGGGATGGGAGTGGGCAGATTTGCAAGATATTTAGGAGGCGAAATCCATGGAATGTGTCGACTCTATATTGGGTGACAGAACAGGTATAAAGAATGATTCTGATTTGGGGGAGATTGGCCCAAAGAAGGGACAATGGTTGATGTTTCCCAGATGTGGACACTTCAAGGAGGAAATACGATGAATTAGCTTTTGTACATATGTAGTATGAGGCCTGTAACAGGAAATGTCAGAGGAAGAGTTAGAGGCTATAAAGGATGCAGTTAAAGTCATAGAATCTGGTTTAAGACAATGTGAATGGTCACACTGCCAGGTTCTTTTTGCTGTCCACCTGTAACCTGCAACGTAAACAGGAAGTGGGGGCTGTGGCCTGACCCATCTCCCATGAGATCAGCTCTTGTTAGACCAAATTCTTCCACGTAAAATGCTTATTAGTCCCTGTTCTGTAAGATCAAAAGGTCCCTGTCCTCTGTCTTTCTCTGCATTAACAACAAACACACTGAACAAGGGTCCGTTGCTTACAAGGAAAAAGTACTGATGTAGGAAGGGCAGGTTCCACTCCAGGTCTTGTGGAATCAGATGACAGCATCCTCAGATGTGTAGACCTGAGGTGCCGCGTCTCTAAGGGGTTAGGCTCCTGCGCTCACCAGACCCTCATCCTCTGATTATGCAAGAATGGAAATAACCAAACAGCACCTTCTTGCCAACCACATGTCTCAGAAATATTTCTCATTTCCCTTATGTTACCCTGTAAGAGCTGAGACGCAGGCATTGATGCTTGGAACTGCTGACAGCCTGGTCCGGGGTCCCTGATGGGGGTCCTTCAAGGCTTGTCAGCCATCCCTAGGTCTCAACGTACACAGACATGTACACCATACTCTCCTGGAATACTTACGGGATTACAAAAAAAGATAGCTAAAGTACACGACATATCCCTGGGAGGAAAATATAAACTGAAATGAAAGGGGCAAGGACCGACCGCTGAGAAACGACAGCATTCAGTATGCTATAGAGGAGGACAGGCACGCATAAACTGAGTGTATATGCGTGCGTGTGCACATGCATCTGTGAAGTATGTGTGCGCGCATGGTGTGTAGGCATGCCCATGTGCACACACGTGCTCATAACCTTCATGTACATGTGAGTGATTCTTCATGTAAAGTTTCCAGACTTTAATATTGGGAGTAACTTATACTCACTTTTTGGGTCCCACCGCGATTATCGGAGATCCCTACTAAGCACGCCCTTGCTTTATTCCCAGTAACAGAAGAGTAGAATAAGGTCAGTACATCTCAGCACCATATTCCCTCCCCCCCCTTAAAGATTTAACTTCCCAAAACATGCCAACGAACAAACAAAGCGCAGTACCTATTCTGCTTTCTTCTTTATTTGCACTTTCTCTTCCTAACTGTTAGGTTCCTTTAAAAAAGGTATTCAGTAGGAAAGCTTCAAATTCAAGTCGTGGGCAATGTAACTTCTCCTGGTGCAAAGCAGATATAGTAGAATTTTGCATTAAAAGTTCGGCTGTGGAAAACACGACTCTGGTTCAGTGTGGCTACAGTCGAGCATTTAGAGGAAGACTAATAAGGAAGATGAGGCAAGGGAAGTACCAGGGACAGGTCATGAATTACTTTATATACACATCATGGAATTTGTATTATCCTGAATACTGTAGACACAAAGGAAAAATTTCAGGTGAGAGAATGAAGGACGTGATCTAACTTGAGTTGTGATGAGCTTGTTAATAAATGTCTGTGGGCACACCAGGTAGTTGCTTTTCCCCGCCCCGAGTACCGACTGTCCTCACACCAGACCCCAGGCTGACAAACCACCTATAAGACGCTGCCCCTGCCCCTCATCCAAGTGAAGCTGCAGCTCTGAGCAGAGGGAGTAACGGATGCACAAAGCATCTCCATCCAGACCTCAACCACGTTCTCAGTGGTGAGGTCTTGCCTCTCTGCAATTCCCATTGTCTTCTTCTTGACTTTGTTTAAACTATTCTGATTCAGTTCTCAAAAGTGAGGAGCAAAGCCAACAATATTAGCTTTACACACCATTCATTCCCTTTATATATTTAAAGATATGTTTATATGGAGTAGGTAAAAGCAAAATAGAATCTGTATATGTACCAATTCTCGTCAGAAAAGGTGCAATTTAGCATTGGAGTTCTTTTTTCACTATCAAGAAATTAGTAGGTAAAGGCTCAGTTTTTATGTCCTTGCCCATGTAAAATGTGAAGTGACAAGAAAAAAATATTGGCGGATGTAAGCTGATTTTATTCATTTAACATGGTTCCACAGAAATATCTTTTTCCTTAATGCCCCATACCAAAGTTAATCCCAAATATTCGGTCTCTAGCGGACAATTTCTGGAAATCAAATAAGGCACAAAATGAACCTTTATTTTATTTTTTTCTGGAATGGTCCAAATTTAATGAGCCATTCAAAACAAAAGAGAACATTGAGCTTAATATGTTGCTTCTCATTGTACGCCATGAAAATTACTTTCTTATTTTTACATAATCATTTACTCGAATCCAACATTTTAAAATGTAGTGATAGCAGGGGGCAGGTATAAGGGGGATAGATGGCAATGGAAAAATTCAATAAAAAATAAATGTAAAAAATAGACAATAAATACAAATGTGGTATCAAAATGCCATGTTTATCAACAGAAAGTACTTTGCCATAATGGCAGCCTTTTTACTCGATCTCTACTTAAAATCAATTGACAGCGTTTTCCTAAGAGATGGCTAAGTGAACTTATCTCTATTTTACAGAGTATAACATGTACACATGAGTCTATACTATACAAGAATAATTATGTGTGAGTAAGAATACTCTTGAGCAGTATCTGGTTATTGTATTTGGAACATTCATCTAACCTTCCCATGGTGGTGGATTTAACTGCTTGTAAACTACGGTTAAGGAGATCGGTACATACGCGGAATGCTCTCTGGCTAAATAGTTATTCTTCTTTTTCACTGGAAAGTACAGCTGTTTTCCTGATCAATGCTGTTTGTTCAAAGAGCAGTTTCAGGAGGGTCAGTGCCACACTCTGAACCACAGGAATTTGCTGGAGGACGTGGTTTGTGCTGACGTTTACATAAGGCACACTTTGCGTCTGTGGCTTCAATTTTTTAAAAATTTGTAGGAGCTTTACTATGTCAGGTTATTTATACTCAAAGTGATTAAACTAAGAATTAATATTGCAATTAAGATACTACCATTCAAGAATTTTTTGATTCTGAATTTTTTGGTGCAAGAGAAAAATAATTAAGCAAAGAGAGCACTTTCAGAATCCAGCCTGTACAATAAATGTGCTATTTCCTTTACTTTTTTGCTCATAATAAGATCCATTCAGCTCAAAATTCCCACTGAACAGACATTATTCTAACCATCAGCCCTCACAAATGTCCTCAAGTGACGTCCTTTTGTGGGCACTGCTGGGGTGGTTCCGGGGCACAACAATGAGAACAGGTCTAGCCCAACCCCACCCTCCACAGAGGCAGAAGCTTAGGGAAGAAAGAGTCAAAACCTTGACCAAGGGTCCTTCTCCTCCTGAGAAGAAACACCCAGCATAAAACAAAGGTTTTCATCACTTCTCCCCAACTTCGTAGAAATCTAATAAGGTTAGCCTTCTCTGAGAACAGTTTGAAAGGAGCCATGTTTTCATTGAAGATGGAAATCAGCCAGGAAGAACACCAGCTCCCTCAGAGCACTTGGCTTACCCAGCACTGTGTTCTAAATCTTTCTCTGCACCGAAGGCAAACCACATTCACGGTCTGGTGAACTACGTGACCAATTAACTAGAGAGAATGCCTCAAGCCGTTGTCTTTTCCAAGTGACACATTGGCCTAGGGTGCCTTCCAGTTAGGCTGTAAAGAGGAAATGCCTCAGGGACATCAACCCTTTACTGCAACTTGCCTTTAACCACCTGAAATGTAAACCTCCAACAACTTTGGACACACGTTGTAAGTACCTGTGGCAAGGCAGAAAGCAGAGCTACTACAGGGGAGCAGGAGAGTCCTCCAAGCATCCTTCAAATTCAGAGCCTTTGTGTTTTTAGCAAAAGTCCCTCAAATTGCTGTGCATATGCACGTGCTTCTGTAAGAAATAAAATCTCTAAGGGGAACAACTTTCTTTTCCGCTTAAGGAGAGACCTGCCCCCTAGATTGTGGCAATAAAAATATGACTTTATATCTGAACAGCACTTTATAATTTACCAAATGCTTTTATGTAAATTTTCTTGATCTTTGTCATTTCTCAGCACTGGGTTCTGTTTGAATTTATAATTATAAAATAGGAAAGATTTAGAGAAAGGCCAACACACAAAGCACAAACTCCTGGGGAGAAACGTGAAAGCGTTGGGGAAATATTTCGCTGAAAGGGAAGTGGACTGAGTGCTGTAACTGCACATATGAGACCATTATGTGCAGGGGGCTGAACTTGGCCTGTCACCCCTCACCGTGGGCAGGCTGGGGGGAGCAAGTGCACGCAGAATTCAAGTGAGATATTTAGAACATCTTAAAATCAATGTGCTAGCAAACTGGGAACCTAAAAAATAAATATGTTCAACTTACACTTAAAGATATAACAAAGGTCCGGAATAAATATAAGGTAATAGATGAACAGAAGCTCTAAAGAGAGTATTAAATGGCCAAATGAACCTGGATTATTAAGGATAATCAGAAAGATTTATACACAATATTTACGTAGCAAAATGTCAGTGAAGGTTAATATAGCCCTGGGGTGAGAGAGAACATCAGCTCAGGCAATGAATGGAGAGAAAGTAGACAATGTTAAAATGAGTCCCTCAACACTCCGCATCAAAATACTTTGAAATACTTTAGCAACAAGTATGGACAAGAAAGAGAGTAAGTTATAAGGCAATGAAATAATTTTAAAGAATTTACTAAGAGGAAACCGGGAGAACGACGACACATAATCTTGAATATAATGGTCCCAAAACGTCAGTTGACGTGCATAAGAGTCTGTGAAATGTAGGGAGTTAAGTAACACAAGATGAATTAACAGGAAGGAAAAGACAGGATGAAAAAATGAGGAATTTTTAAGGAGAAGAAATGGAGTTTTTGGAATTTCTAAAGGATGTATGAATTCTACCCAGATTCGGTCGCTTGATGGTAAAAAAAAATGCTTTTTTTATCATTAACATGTGCGATAGAAGCCCTGACGTTGACTATGCTCTAAAATAGACGGCCATCTGGATTGGATGGCACAGAAGGAGCTATGTTTGGAGAAGTGGAAAATAACATTTATGCTCTGGTTCATTTCAGTAATGTGATTCTCTATTAGAATCTTCTGCCCCCATTACCTGGTTATCAGGTTCTCATTGCACAGCCCCTACTTTTCACTTTGTCTGTTAACTGCCACCGTCTTGGGGCACAGGTGAATGAAGTTCTTGTCTCCGTAGACACGGTGCGCTTTATCGTATACAGTGCGTCTTACTCACCTATCAAGGTCAGGCTTTTGCTCAGTGTTTACTCAGAAGTTCCACTGTGTTCCTTCCCTTGCTGTCTTCTTGTTCCTGCCTCGATGGCCATCAGTGCGCTGGTGTCACCCAATTTACCTGCCTGGGCCAACCCCTCTCCTGAACTCCGGGCTCCGATCAACAGGTGGCCGTCCAACAGCTCACTGTTTCTAAGTGGCGTCTGGGCTCTGGTGGGCTCTGTTTCCCTTCCTTTGGGTGTTTCTTCCCAGGTCCCCTCTTCCACGTGTGAGGCACCATCGTCCAGTCACTTTCCCAAAGTGCAAATTTCAAAGCCATCCTTGCATTTGTCTTTGTCTCACACATGGTGTCCAAGTCATCATCAAAACCATGTCATTTCTCTTTTTTAAAAAAAATTTGTGGCAGTGAGACCACAACCCGGGATCTACGCCCTTAACAAATTTCCAGTGTACAGTAGATGATATGAGGTATAATCAGGGACTTAATGAATGGGAAAGGGCACTATCAACCGGGATTGTATTCCAGTTTATGATTTTTACCCTCATGCTAAAGAGCAAGCACACCTTACCATTTCCTGAATAAAGCGGTTCTGTGGTCACTAAAGTGTGACAACATCCAGCATTAAGATGGAAACTGAAGTTCATAACAAGTGACAAAAAAAAAAGGCACCTGAGTTAAGATCAGCCCGAGTGAAGTACACATGATAAATGAAACGTTGAACCAGAATGGAGAGTCATTTTCATTGACATAGAGCTCTCTCTCTTTAGTAAAGATTTCTCAAGCATCACTACAAGAGAAGATGCAGCAGGTCACACAAGTCCATGTACAGACTGCCCCAACACAGAGGAGGTTGAGGGCACAGGTGAGCGAGCAGCCAGGTGAGATGAGGCCGCAAAGAGCCCTGTTCACAGCAGCCAGGGCCTGGGCTACTAGCAGCGGGCAGAATTGGAAGACGGGCCCCAGGTACTTCAAGGCACATGCCCTGGTTGGGGACAAAGCTCCCAGGGGTTGAACAGGTGCAGTGTGAGGCTGGTGCCTTATCTCAGCCCCAACCTGCAACCAGCTCAACCCGACCGTATGAGGACCCATATATACTTCTTTTAACATGTGACGGCTTCGTAAAAGAAGCAATACTCAAAACCACAGTAGTCACGTAGGCCCCGAAGATTATACTAGATAAGTCCACATTCACCTATTCAAAGAATCGTTTATATAGTGCTAGCTTATCCATGTTAGCTTAACTTTTTTCTTAGAGAAATATGGCTTATTTTCAAAAGGTTTTATGAAGAAGGTTGGGTTTGAGGCCTTTAAAACACAGCCTCTCTTGTACCCCCTTTAAAATGACCGAAAAGTCTTAACTGAGTTGCTTCTTAAATAGACCCTATATATATAATCAAAGGCACCTTAATGACTAATCACTTACCCTGTGCTTTTTAGAATATTTGCCTCTTTTAAAAATATATTTAGTTATACAAGCTTTGGCAAGGTTTCTAAGGAAAACATTAATTTGAATTGAAAGGAAATATTGAGACTGTCAACTTTTTCAGCACCTGGTAAATGTCAATTTGTACAACAAAATGTTTTCAGAGAAAAAGTCACACGGCAGAAATAAATAACCTTAAATATCCGCGTGCTCCCTGGGAATCCCATTGCTGTGCACAGTTACTGGAAAATTTAATTAGCAATGGCATTCTGTGCCGAAGGCAACCAGCACTTTGACTTCATGCTTGTAGTTCAGACCTTAGCATTTGAATCAGCCCACGCCTGGCACTTTGGTACTGAATGAATACCAATTAAATTGTTCCAAATCATCATTTTCATTTCCTGTAGAGCGTCTGCCTAAAGCCTAATAATCCCATGGAATGTAAGATAATTGGAGATGTTCGGATTTCACACTGTCTAGGGAGAAACTGAGTTTTCAAAATAATAATCAATCTTGTATTTCTATTGTTGGAAGTCAGTCCTTATTCCCCTGGTCATTGTCCTTGTGTTTATGCAAAACGAGGGTTAGCGAGTCCTGTCTCAGCTTCTCATCTGAATGGCGTCCACTTACACTGCAGTTGAGTAATTCACGAAGAGTGCCCACCCCTCATCCTACACCACGACGCACGGACATGCATTTTCTTTATTTCAGAATAACGGGTGGGGAGCAGACTTTTCTGTAGAGAATCAGGATTTAGATCACGGCCGAAGCAAAGTGAAAATTTAGGGATGAAAAAATTCAAAGGAAGAAAGAGAAGAAAAAAACAAAAATTCTTTAAAATTTGCCCTCTTAATATCTTTTCTTAAATTATAATGCTACTTGAAACAGTAATTTAAAAATCGACTGTAATAGAGATGAGAAAATTATAATTCTATTTGATTCTTTTGCTTGATTATGAATCTTACATACCCAGGTTAATGACTTGTAGGACATAATGTGAATAACATCAGAATGGGTAAGCACGGGAACTGTTGAGCCAGTATGCCTGGGCCCGCATCCGAGCTCTCCTTTCTCCTCCTTGTGAGCCTCAGATAAAATAAGCTAAGGTTACCTTTGGTCTAGCCTTTCTGCACTTCAGTTTCTTGTCTGTAAAATGAACATGATAATATCTACCGTAGAATGTTGTGCAAAATTAAACAATTTAATAGAGGGGGGGGAGAAAATTGCCTGGGAAAGAAGGTAAACTTGAAATACGCGTTAGCTGCCGTTTTCACCATGAGGACATTTTGGAGTCTCTGGGACCTGAGGGTTCATGCCTGATGCTGCAGTAAAGCTGATTTATCTCTCACCTCAACGCTTTTACCAAGTCTTCTCTCCTTCTCTTGAATTTCATTTCTTAATTGGCTAGGTTTTGTCATAATTTTGTGCGTGAGACCTCCTACGTGGTGTATTCTCTATGCACGCGGTTTTCAGATTAGCGGGTTTCACCCACGCACAGCCAACCTGACTGGTCCGAAACTAATGTGAGAGAGACTTGCCCTCAGAACTTTTCCTGTAGGAACCATTCCAAGTCATTGGTTCCTGGTGGGTGTGCTCTGAGGACTTGGGCTTTTTCTCACTCCTTCCCCTTCATTTTTCACTGGGAACTTCCCTTGGCTAGTTGTCTGCACCATAAAATATAATAATGTCCCCCCGTCTGCCTGGCTAAGCCTTCAGCTGTACGTCTGGTAAAATGCAGTGTGGAAACGGCTTCCCAAGGTCAGTGCCAATGTGTTCTACCATATATCCCACGACATATATAACCTTCATTTTTTCCTTTTATTCTTACTTCTGTAGTACTTCGCTAAAATATGTAGGTAGCCTACTTTCTAAGTTCTTGTATTTCTGAAAATAACTATACAGGACCCTCTTAACTCACTGATGCTTTACATTTTATCAAGTTTTAGGTCCTAAATCAATTTTCCCTGGGAATTTGTGAACAAGGTTTTAGCTCAGAGGAGACCACAGTTATCAGACTGATTCTCATCCCCCCGGAAGCAAAGTCTTTATTTCTTTCTGGAGTTTTACCATGGCCCAGAGCAGGTAGATAAACATTTAAGGCAGGCCTACTTAACCACTCCTTTTTGTAAACTCCTTTACTATTTTGTGCCTCCATTTCATCATCTGTAGAATGAGGATGATGACGAGATTTACTTTATAGACTGTGGGAAATTCAGTTAGTTAATGCGTGTTACATGCTCTGAAAGGTGCCCAACCATAGTGACCACCGGAAACGTCAGCCATCGTTCTCAGGACTTGCATGTTTGAAAATAAAACACACTTGATGTCGTATTTCAAAAGTAGCTTGTTGGAAACAAAATTTTAACCTCAAACCAAGTTACCTAGATTTTTATATTAATGATAATTTCCTCATTATTATTTATATAGGTTAAATGACCACATTCTCTTGTCTCCCAGATGAAACTTGCCTCACTTGGCCAATTAGACGCCCCAAACCTGGCCACTCACTTGTGCACAACTGAGTTGGGACAAACAGGTTCTGTTCCATCCAGTGTAACCTGGAGCCGGTAGGCAGTGGCCAGATACTCAGACACATGGACTCCCTGCCATTCACTTGTAATATGAGCCAAGCAAAGGTGACCAGTCAAAACTAAGAATCAAATATGATGGTGGGAACACCTTTAGACCATGTTCTCATACTTTCTCCGAACCATACCACCCACCTCTGCACTGGCCAGTTCCCACGCAGCTACTGCCTTCGAGCTGAATCAGTAACTAGAAGAACCTATGCCTCTGGCAGTCAAGTAACTGTTAATCAAAGATGCAACAAAAACCCCAGATGCTTTTGAATTAAGTATGTTAATAACATTTAACTAAGTCACATTTTCAAAAACATAAATGAATAAATGTCTTTTCTCCTGAAGTAAGACTGAGAAAGTAAATTAAATGTTTCACATTTGACTAAAACACGAACTATCCATTGACCTAACAGAGCTCTTTACGTTATAACTCTGTGAAATAATATAAAAATATGTAACTGTACATGCTCAAATAAAAAACTAAAGTTTGAAGCAAAGTTGGTTCAAAATAACCCAACAAATGCCTGAGAACACCCAACGCATTATAATTAGAGTCCTTATTATTGCTCAGAATGCGTTAATAATTAAGCTAAAGTCATGCACTGCCTTCCCGCATGTGCCTGTTTACTTGTTAGTTACAGAGACGCAGGCAGAATCCCAAGTCACAGCTGCCTGGGAAGTGGGTGCGGGTGACCGAGAGGGCTACAAGCAGACGTGGGGAAGGTCCATCCAATTCCATTACAATGGCAGGAAAACCGATTCTGAGCACATTCCCTACAAAGAGCAGGGCGGCAGCCTCATTAGTATTTCGGCTTGGCACTGGGCATGTGTCTCTGGCAGACAGATGCTTAATGACGGTTCTTTGTAATGTTAACAATGATGGAGCGAAGATACATTTCAAAACTAACTCCCGGCTTTCCAAAGCAGGTAATTTTAAGATGGTGAGACTTGTGAACAATGCTGCCACTGCTTCAAATATTAGTTCCTGAACCTTTTGGGGCTTAAATAACAATGTACATACTAAAAGTCCTGATTTTCAAAAGTATCGATAATCTTGCTCTATGATATAACAGTTGATTATGGCTGTAATCACCACAATGTAAGACGTATCTGTATATATAGATATACTTGTATATGTGTATATATTTACATATATGTATGTATATATTTTACATTCTATGAGATGTACACATATACATATATAAATGCATACAAAATATACACACTTATATCTGAGATAGCCTTCATTTATAGGTCAGGTAGAAAAAAATAATGGTATTTTCTACTTTAGCAGATTTTCCACATTGTTTAGAAATCATTTGTTTTATTTTTGTAATTTTCCAGCAATGGAAATATTGGCCTGTGTACACATATATAAAATTTTTAATTTTAAGTAAAATGGAAAAAATCTCCTAAATTATTCAAATAATCTCCTTCCCTTAAAATTAAGAATTTTTAGTGACATTAGAAGGGAAGTCATTACTGTTAGTATTTCACATTTATGAAGTTAGATATTTACTAGGTGAGCAATAAAAAACAATTTTTGAAAAGTGAAAAAAGTTTAATAAGATGGCATTATGACAATTTCAGAGGGATACTTTGTTTAAAGACATAAAATATCCTAAAATGTTTAGTTTTTAAATGCAAAAGTATGCCATGAAATATATTTTAAGCCCATTTTAATAGACATATTAGCCGCATACTGATGCAAACAGGCTGTCATACCTGTATTTCCAAATTGAGACAATCACATGCCAGATAAGCACATTTGGTCAAGTGCGAACCAAGGATATGTTGGTGGTCCAATCATAATGGCCTGAAAAATTCCTGTCGCCCAGTGATGTATGTCACAGCCAAGTTAACATCGTAGCAGAACTCATTATTACTGAAATCACCCAATGACGAATTTCTCAGACCATATCCGGTTGTAAATGACACATAAATGTATTTAAATACATGTATCTATAGCTCTACTCCTATCTAGTTCAGGTGTGAGAGTGTCTGAGTACACTCTTCTTTCAGAACTTCCTAATTAGCTTTTTTTCTTTCTCAGTAGGTCAGATCCAGGGCAGAACACAACTACCCACCATGTGTAAGACTCCTACCAAACAGAACATTATTTTACCTCATTTCTGGACAGTCACATTATTTTCTCTAGTTACGGATCTGCACGAATCCATATGGGTAGTGACCCATTTCACATCGGTTTACATTTTAATTGTCAAAGCAGGACCTTCCAAAAGAAGAAACAACTGTTTTCTGTAGCAAAGCACCTCGAGATCTGCCCTTGCTTTCTGCCTGCTTGCACACGAACCTGTCACCCAGAGAAGGCACAGGCACACCCCGTGACGGGCAGTGACAGCTTTCTCATGGCGTTTCCGCCTCAACGACTAGCAAAACAAGGCACCTCCACGTCAGCGGTTTGAAGGAAAAATCGTGTTGGACATCTGTGGCACGCAGGGCAAACTTTGCCTTGGTTGTTCACAGCATTTGGGAAAATGCCAGAGATGCTGTAACTATCAATACGACATGACAGATGTGCGTCCTTGCTTTTTCTGCAAGACCGAAGGATTTCACTTCTATCTCTGTAGGTGACCCCTCCCATTCCACAGTGAACATTGATTGTATATTTATTGATTTTTATACTACTATAATTCAAATGGCTTCTAAAAGTTTTTTTAAATGATAGTTAATAAAGCATAATAAAAATGCTGATTCGTGCAGTCTTACCAGGTGAAGATAAGGCATAGCAATGTAGATATTAAAATCAAAACTTGATTAAACATTGCCGACCCTGTACGCTGAATGGCTCTATGTAGGTCATTCTAAAATAAAAGAGAAAAACATATTTCAAATTTTGAGAAATAAATATTCACGAGTTCCTTATATGTGTTACTATATATTATATTTCAACCGTCTTGCGCACACTCAGTACACATACTCTAACTATAAGGTAGCATATTTTCATTTTTGCCTGGGTCAAAATATATCTTACCAAAACATTCACGTTACAAGGGCAATAGGATAGGAGGACCACCAGAGCACCAAATTTTATTTATTCACTTTACAAACATGTGCAGAGACTGACTCCCCAAGAATCCTCTACAAGTATAATCTTTCATAGCCAATCTCGATTTTAAAAGATCAGAAAATAATATAGTCAATTAGGGAGAAAGTAAAAGTTCAGTGAAACTACTATCAAATCTTGTTCCCTGAATCAGGAAAAGTAACATAAATTGCTCCAGACAATTCATCATTTAAAAAGTTGAACAGCCATTGAGCAAATATTTTTAAGTTTAATTTCATTAATATTAAAGGAATTGTGAATTCAAGTATATGTTTTTATCTTTGCAATTGAAAGACATTAAAAATAATAACACCCGGCGTTGTTAAAGATGCAAAACAATGAGCACTCACTTTTAGTACTGCTCATGTAATTTATTATCAGTTCTTGATGGAAATTTGGGAATTCAGGTCACAATTCATAAGTCCGTCCTTTGTAGTTCATTCATTCACTTATTAAGTATTTACTCAATAACATATTAAAAAAATTAACTACATGAAAATAATCAAAAATGGAAATCAATAGTGATTTGTTTATCTTTATTACAAAATTACACTTATTATGTGAAATAATAAATGCTCCTTACCATCAAAATAACAAAAATATGCAATACAAAAATAGTTAAATAAATTGATCAAAACTATATAATAGATTTAGATACATCCATTAAAATTGGTTTGAAGAGGAATATTTAATGACATAGGAACTTGTCTACTACGTACTAGTAAATGATAAAAATTCAAATTATAAAATTAAACATACAATATAATTAATGTATGATATGTCTATGTGTTAATAGAAAATATAAGATATACATTATTACTAGTATTCAGTGTGGTAGATTTGTAGATTTGCATAATTTTTTACTTTCTAGTTTTCAGTTTATCTCAAATTTTTCAATAATAAACTGGTAAAGGTCTTAAAATCAATGTAACAGTAGATAACTTCACCAATATAAAATCCCAAAGAGCTAGCATTTTCTCTCCTCCACCACACATTTAACCAGAACTGTTACATTAATAAAAAGCTAAGTTGAATAGAATTTCACCTCTCAACCCTTACTTTCTTTTAACAGAGGTGTTAATGAGCAGAAAGACAAATGAAACTGAGCAACCGGTGAGAGCATGAGAAGCAAAATCTAGAAATACTGCAATGGAAAGTGGATCCTAAGTTAATATTGCAAAGCCTTCCTGTTATTCTCCAGGACCGACCATTTCTCTTGGTTAGGTTATTTTTTCCAACAGCAAATAACACAGTTTAGCACAGAGGTTTATTTTTTTTCCGGTACATTTCTTTCATCAACAATTTAGGCAATGCCTATTTAGTGAGATGTTTTTTTTTTCTTTTTGAACAGTTAAGACGGTTCAGTATTTCTGCAAACCACCCCATGGACCACATTCGCCCACGGTCTGGCCAGGCATTTTCATGAGACTCCAGAGGTCAATTAACAAGGATGTTTAGAAATATCCATCCACTTTTGAATTCTCAAATGTTATCCAAATACCACTCCTGGCCAAAACCTGTGTCATAATTTCTGCTTAAAAATCACTTAAAAGAAAAACAAGTCTACCTCCAGAAAACAAATGTCATTTCCTTGTAGTAACATTAATAATATGGAGCCCTTACCATGTTTATGTCTATACGTACACACATTCGTATTGATTTGTGTATCTATAATTTTATTTAAGGCTCACAACAAGCCTGTAGAGTGGGTACTTTTATTCTCCTTTGAAGATAAAGAAACTAAGTCACTTAGTTGTCCTATCAGAGTGATTAGCACATAGTGAATTTATGTTAACATTTATAGAAGAAAAGACCAGATAGCGCATGTCACACGCCTTACAGCTCACTGCTAAGCAGGTGCTGAGCCCTACTGTCAACATACTCTGGTCGGAGGTATAAAGCAGTCCCCCCAAACAGGGTCAGCCTCAGGCACACTCTGAATTCGGCATCTCAGACTTTGATTTTTTTAGGCTTCTGAATATCCCACTCACAACCCAGCCAAATCTAAAAAGATGACTTTGAATGAGGGTCCTCCACCTCCTATACAGGGCCTTATAAAGCCCCACAGATTTTTACAAAACGTGAGCCCAGCGCAGTTAGGAACAGTGTGACGCCATGACTTCCTGAACCCTTAAAACCAGGGGCCCAATTACACTTGAACAGGTTGTCTGCAAAGGTTGCCTGTCCCCAGAAGATGACTCACTCCCAGGACCAGTCCAAACAGCAGTTGGCTGTGGTGTGGTCACATTTAGAGAATCTAAATCACTCTGCTTTACCAAGGCCCGAAAAGGACAGCGACGTGGCCATATGGGTATTGGGCAAGTTTTCACTCTGTTATGGTACAGGCAGACTGGTGGCATTGGGTCATTGGCTTAGACGTCTCTACAACATGCCACTTTAATTATCTGATGGCATTTTACCAAAATTCTTTCATTTTTATAAACATTTAAATGATGCTGACTATTTACTAAGATACTATATTCATTTAAAAGAAGTTTAAAAATCAAGCATTTAGATATTTAAGTGTAACTCGATAAATTCCAGCAGTATGAATTTATATTTGATGGGGAAAGCAAAATGAAAAAGTAACGAGGCAAAGACGTCAACTCGTTTTCTCTCTCTGGTTAACCTGAACACTGGAAGTAAGAAATAAAAGGCTGAAGGATATGTTCGCATTTGCATGTCACTTTTATACGTACAATCATATTTTCCAAGGCGTGTTTGGCAAGCCAGCAGTTTAGAAAGACTGGGACAAAGAGATTCCTTAAGGAAGGCCAAAATATCTGAAAAAATAAATCAAAACTATACTTTTATCTCAAAGCAAGGAATCATATCCAGCAGATTTAAAAGAAATGTAGAACAGAAAAATTTATTAAAAACAATATAACAATTTAAAATAGTTGACAAATACATTAAAATGATATTATTAATAAAATGCAAGGAGCAGATATGATCTTTCAATTCATTGTCTCGTTCTTAGGGAAAAATTCTTTGGAAAATTATTGTAGAAGCAGAAAGAAAGTAATAAGCTCTCACTGTACATCAGATATAACTATGCTAATTCTACCATTAAATCTTTTACTGTGACAGTTCAGAGTAGACATGGCCTCTTTCTTCTTTGCGACTTGAGGGGGAAAGTAGGACAAAGAAAGAAAGCCCTGCCTTTCATAACATCACCACTCACTCTTGGGGTTCAGACATGTTAAGTGACATTGGGGAACCATGTTTAATTGGAATTACTTAGGCATTTCATCAAATTCCAGTTGCTCCTCTAGATAATTACTCGGATTAAAATAATTGTCAGAAGTGAGCAACAGCTTTAAATATCTTCTTATTTTCATAATTTTCCAAATAAAACTCAAAGTGTTAGAAAGCATAATCCCTACAGATGTTATTACAACCCTATCAAAGAGAAATTAAAAACAAATTTTGCAGTGGAAGCATGCAGTTGAACAGAACCTTCATGGAACTGGTAAGACGTCGACATGATAAAGAAGCAAGTTGCTGGCTGGGTGGCTGTTGGCAACTTTCTCGTTAAAGAGAGAGTTGGACCTAGTAAACCCTGTGGTTAAACTAGAGATGAATATATTCTCAGTCTGAGAAATGTTTACGTGGTTCTACATGGTTTCTATATTTTTTAATTCCACAATATACACAAGAAATGGAGTAAGTTCTAGTCTGTTTAGACAATATTGGTACTTGTTTAAATGGCACTGCTAGACCATACATTTCTAAGATGCATCTCATTTTACCATCGTGCTGAATCTCATTAGTGTTCATTTAATTTCACAATCCGGTTACCCGACAGATTTCACTATCCAGTTACCCGACAGATTTCACTATTTATTTTTTAGTACTATGATTCCAACCCAAACCTAACTTTATTTGTCTGAGCTAAATATCTTTATTAGCATGGAGATTTAAAGATTCACTGAAATCTAATGACAAAATTATTTTTTAAAAGATGATTTTAGGACTTACCGAGATAACGAAGGGAACCGCGTTAACTATTTCCAAGATGAAAGGTACTCGTAAAATCTGTTCCCAGATGTTCCCCTTTCAAGAAAGAATGGATAAAAATACAAGTCAGTTACACCAAGTCCCATGAAAGAGAGCAAAAGACAGCACTCAGCATTTCCCCGAATCATCATGTAAAGGTGTAGCAATGGTTTTTAGAGATTATTTTTCTAAATGTAACCGTGCCATCTCAATTTTGTGCTAAGTTTAAGAAGCAATTCAAATGTTACAGTAATCCTTGAATATTGCACATAACACATTGTGATCATATCATAATATTTGATCAAAGAAAATTCACCAGTAAAAATAAAACAGGCTAACAAAACTGGTGGAACTGATAAAAAGTGACAATTACAATGTTTACTATAGTAAATATATTCACGTTGAGAAAGAAAACGAAGTTGGATGTATCACACTACCTGACATCAAACTACACTACAAGGCCATAGTAATAAGAACAGCATGGCACTGGCAGAAGAACAGACACATAGGTCAATGAAACAATAGAGAGCCCAGAAATAAATGCATGCCTTTATGGTCAATTGATATTTGACAAAGGAGGCAAGAACATACAATGGTGTTGGAAAAACTGGACAGATACATGCAAAAAAAAAAATGAAACTAGATCACCAACTTACACCACACACAAGAAAAAATTCAAAATAGATTAAAGACTTAAATGTAAGTCATGAAACCACAAAAAACTTAGAGGAAAATATAGGCCGTAAAATCTCAGGCATTTCTCGAAGCTTATTAAATAGTTCCTAAACACACTACGTGTTAGTTAACAATGTTCATCAATGTTAACATTGTTTTGACACTAAGAAAACCTAAAGGAAGGGGATTTTCAGACCCACCAACCCACGCAATCAGGACTGGCTGCACAATTCACGGCGCCCAGTGCAAAAGCAAATGCAGGGCTTCTTGTTAACAAGTTGTGAACAATTGCCAGAAGCTGACATCGGAGCATTACACCAAGCCTGGGGCCCCCACAACTACAGAAATGACACCCCCAGGAAGTCCACCCTGATATATAGTCCTCATCACGGAAACTTGCTTGAGTGATGTCCAACAAAAAACAACTGAGACCTTCCTAAAGCGGCGTATCTCTGATGAAGAGATCTGTGTATTAGGAAATCAGTTTGCAATCTGGCTCCCTGTAAGTTCCAATTATTTTCAAACACTGCCTATAAACTTAAGACTCTTTCTTCATTTTCTTGCAGTCCCAAAGGCTTGCAACATTGCAGTGGTGGAAAATTCCTGCACGCAGTTCGAGAATGGCTATTGTCCTTGTGCTAAAATATTCAGTGACAGGCTTTTTTATCATTAGCTTGTCTCCCATCTCCAGACTACACAAAAAGGGTGGGGAGTGCAGGTAGAAGAAATGGAAGCAGTGACAACTAACTCCTCTGTGTGGAGTTGTTACAGGGGCCGAGTGGCGTCTGCCAGCCTCTCAAGTTAAGTGAGAAGTGCTCGAGTGACCCACTTTGACACCTTGGCTCACACAGATAGACTGTGTACTATTGACACCCATGCCCGCAACACGAAACACGAGGAGCCCGCAGGAAGAAAGGATGCTGAGATGTGACCAAGCCAAAACACCGAGTCAGGCCAGTTTTAAGACAAAGGGGCCTGTTGTTTGGGAATCACGTACAGACCCTAAAGAATCAAACCTGTGGCCACTGGAACAGGGTTCACGAACTTGAGAGGGCTTCATTGGGATTAAACTTGCTCTAAATTTAGGACTCAAAAATCATCTAAGGAATGTTGTCTTCAAACCCCTATGTTTTTTTAAAAAAGATTGGTGTCTGCTAGATAAAGAATTCCCCCCAAAACAGAGCATTGGGTACAGCACATGCAGAAACTGGACTGAAAATCAGTGACGAATATGACCACCATCCTGGTAACTTTCTCCCTTCTTGTCTACATCCGTCTTCCCTGATGGCTCTATTCTTCTTCCAACAAAGGCGATATCAGCATCCCTCCCACCAACATGAGCCGGAGCTTCCCCCTTGGATACTTTTCCATACTTCATGGACTCCCTTCACCCATCAGTTGGCTTCTTTAGGGTCTACCTTCATAATTTGTCTCGCATCACATCCGTCTGTTCGTTTCACCCAGCCAAACGCTAACTCCCAGTTTTCCTTTACTGCTACGGTGTCTTCACTGAGCACATGGCCTTCTGTGTGATGTCTCTCTGAGCTTCGGGGCACAGAAGTTCTGAACGAATACCCCTAAAATTTAATTACTTCTATAGAACTCCCACGTGCAACATGCTCCATCAATTCCCAGGGAGCGTTACTGCCCAAGGCGCTCACAGTATCATCCCAAACGTTTTGCACCAATATTTACCTCAATGCCCTACATTCTGGCCACACTTGAATATTTCTTATTCTCTTGATTTTGTATGTGCATTCCTTCATGCCTCTCTTAATTCTATCAATCCCTATTGTCCTGTCTTTTCATCTTTCTTTAGTGAAATCACTGGATCAAGGGCTCTGCAGAACCAGTCAAGTATTTTCTTTTCATCCCGTGGCCTCACCGAGAAAACCTATTACTCTGCCTTCCGTTATTGTCTGTGTAATGTTCCTGACCCAGCCCCACTTCCAGACTGTAAACTCACAGGGAAAAAGCAAAGCGAAACAAAGCAAACCATGCACGGTGAGGAGCTCTTTATCAAACAGGGGCTCTGTAAACACCGGCTAAGTTGTGTTAGCCAGGCAGAGCTTTGCCAAAAATTAAGAGAATTCATTAAAACGGTTCCTAGCAGACATGTTTGTGTTCCCTCGGTGTTTTTTGTACAGATCGGGAAAAGGGTTGAGAATGAGAAAAGGCCAGACCACCACATTTGCTTGACTCCTGTGAGCACACACGTAACGGATAGATTAACCCGTAGGAATTAGGGAAGTCCCTTTCAGCCACCAAGGAAAACATTACTATATTACTGAGCTTTTTTTTAATCGCATACTAGAGAGGTTCAAAATAATTAAAGTGCTTTAAGAAGGGCTTGCTTTATCCCCAGAGTATGAATTATAAAGACAGGAAAGCTGGGTAAAAGCTCTTATGTGTACCGTCAGCAGAAAACTTCTAATGAAAATAGCTTACCTTATAACTGAGATAACCAAGCAGTATCGTTTCAAACAGACTTATCAGGGCCACTAAAACCTAAAATACAAATTTTAACTTAATGAGAAAATGTCATAGAAATGAAATAGTATGTATGCATGATCATAATACAATATGTATTATATTCATGATTATGATAATTTATAAAGCTAATAAGTGTATAAACATATGCATATATGTATTATATATCTAGATATATTTACATGAGATATGATATAGGAGGTATTGCGAGGCACATTGACTCATACAGAGGTGGCAGGTTGTAGGTCGTCCCTGGCACTACAGCTTAGCTTTGGTCATTTCTAATACCCCTTAATAAATCTTTTCTGACTTCTTATCCCAAATGACAACGTGGGATTAGGAGAGTCACACTGGCTGCAGTTTGCATGATGTGAAAAGAGCAGGTTTTTGCTGTGTGCATTCCTACCAGTCTCACACCCCTGCCCCCCACCCCATACAACGCCCTCCGCCAGCAACGCTGCCGAATCTTCGGCACATTCACCAAAAACAGCAGTTCCCTGCAGAAAAGCCCAGGAGCTTCCGGTTGGATATGGCCTATCGCCTGCCCCACACAGAATGAAAGGGCAACATTTCTGAACTCTTAACAAAATAGCCCATGTCAGCACCTCAGTGGCCTTTCAGACTGTATCTGAATGACCTTCACAACCAATTTCCAGTTTGCAGCTGGAAGGGCTTGACCTGCCTCCTCCGAGCAACTTCCACTTTTCTCTGTATTGCCCGTTCGATACTCAGTTCCGCTGCTGAACTAACCAAAGACAGTGGTCGCAACAGAAAGAGGAACTAGAAAAGAGAGCCAAACACTCCTGTCAGCCCTTTAGGATAGAGGAACGGGACCAAAATCAGGAAGCGCAAGCCAAAAATGACTCAGATAGCAAATATATTTGTTCGCAGATTTTGAGGTGTGGGACAGCCTGCAGGAGAAAGATAGATTCCCCTGGAGTTGCACATTTTGACTCCATGGGAGTGAAAACTTGGATTTAGGCGAACCGGGAAACACAAGGACAACTTAAAAACTTCTGAATGCAAGGGAATATAAATCAAGTATGTTCAGAAGTGCATACATCAGCTGCACGTTGTCATGATAAAACATTCGCACCTCTTAGGTTTTCTTCACAAGTCCTCTGAATCATCCCTGCATTTTCCTGGAGGTACACATTGATAGATAACCTCTACGAGGGTTTTAGCATGAGTGACGCAAACTCCTATTTGGAAATGAGTGCTATTATTATTTAAGAGCATCACTGTGAGACAAAAGCTGTGGGACTAGATCGACATGCATTTCAGAGCCATATGTAACTCTTTGTAAAAATACTAACTTATTTTACATGAGCTCCTCCCTGGATAATTTAGAGACTAAAAGAGTGCGTGTTTAGTGCACACTGAAATACGTGAAAAGAGTTATTTTTAAGTTAACGACACTGTAATGAAAGTCAGTGTAAAGTAATGTGAAACACAACCTGACTTCAGTAAAATATGAAATGTCCAGACATGGTGAAAACTTTGACTTCATAATTATAATCCCAGTGCACACATCATTGAAATAACTCCTTATCACCTGTAAAGTGCACAGACTTCACAGTCATCTTGACTTTAAGAGACAAATCCAGTGGTTGATTTCAAAGTGTCTTCAAGGTTGTTTACACACGGGGATGCTTAGAATCGTTTTATATCATTCCAAGTCCCTCTATTCTTAGAATAATTTTTACTTTCAAAAAATAACAGAAAATAGAAAGTATTTGGAGGAAGGAGACGGGAGAAGCAAGGACGGGAACTTGTAGGAAGGTCGCTGTGGTGAAGTTCAACAGGAAGGGGAGGAGACAGGATGCAGAGGACTCTAGGGAATGAGTCACCAGTGAACTCAGACGTGCTATGCTTTCTCCTGCGGTCTGACTCCTTCCTGCAGACTTCCTAACCCAGGGCACGCTGTTCCTTTGATCTACAAATTATCTGCCTCGGCACCAAGCTCTTGCTATTGGAAATATGAGCCGTTCGTTTGATTATTCATTTATTGATTATTTATTGAGATTCTCACATGTTCATAGAGACCAAGGGCCTGGGAAAAAAAGCACACTTGGATACGGGCTTTTGATTAATTTTTCAAGGATTGTGTAACAGGAATTTGGAGAGCCGGTTGGAGGAATTAGTGGTGCTGAAAACACAGGCTGACCGGGGTTTTCTCCACGCCCTGGACAGCGATGTCAGTCTAATCCTGACCGTGAGTTCCCACGACAGAAAGCAGAGCTCAGACAAACATGAAGAAAGGAGTGAGCATGTTTGTCTAAAATGTGCATCACCATTAATTAAGCAATAAAACAAACTCATTTTTAATATCAAGCATTTCTCTCCAATAGTACTTCTCTGGGAAAGAGGAATAAATCCAGAAATACAGGGATGAAAAAAATTGTACGTGACCTGTAGGCCCCATAAAGGCAGACTCCTGTTCACCCAGAAGATACGAGACCTGTGGAAAGAATGATGAGACGTTACTTTTTTAAAATGTGGGAAATGCATTCATTTTAAAATTGTGATTGAAGTTGGAAATATTTAAATAACGCTAGCATGAAAAGACAATCAAATATCAAAATTAAAATTACAAAAACGTTACATCCTTTCAGTTTTCTTTTGAATAATAGCCAGTTCTGTTCCGTGAAGTAGGCTTTTTAATTTCATCTTCAGTCTCATGTTAATAATAAAAGAAAGATAAAGCGGTTTTATTTAAAGAGTGGTTATGGAAGGGTCCACAGTCCTCGCATGCTACTAGTCATACTCTCCACTGAAAAGTCACGGAACGGTCTTCTATGAACCCTTAAGACTTCGTCAATTGTAAAGCTGTTAACATTTTGGCAGTACAAATTCAACAGTATTAATACTCCAAATAAAGTCAGTAACTCATAGACCACATTAATATTTCAAATCTGGATTTATAGAAAATAAGTAATGTGCCACCAAAACACCTGTGAGCGAGGACAGCACAGAACATTGCATGGGACAGGGAGTGGCTGTCCTTAATAGCTGTTGAAAATCATCCCGCCTTCAGTGTTGAGAGTCACTTATACTCTGCAAAAGCAGCAGGACATTTCCAGCGTCTCACTAGCTGTAACTGTTCATTTTGTACCCTGTGCTTATCTAAATTATTTGGCGTGCGGTGGTTCAAAGGGGAGTCATTCACTGCAACATACCCTGTTGGGGAAAGCATTAAAATAATTACATTATGTTGCCCAAAATGCAAATAAAAACACACAAAATCAAACACAACAATCACAACAAAACCCACTCGTTCTCCCCAGTTAGGAAACATGAGAGTCCTTCCACAAAACGCTAAGTGTGTTCTTACACGTCAGGTCATTTTCTTTTTGGCAATACGTTAAGCAATGACAAAAAGCCATCAACTCTTCAAAGTTCTTGTTTTAAATACTTATAGAACTTAAAACGACTATTCAAAGAAACTACTTACTGTATTACAGCACCCTGTAATTCCAGAATGCCATAGCTACCTGACTAATTGACATGTTCAGTTGCTCCAAAACAAACCAGTGACCTTTCCCTCCAGAACCTGGTCCTCCCAGTTTTCCACATCCCAATAAATGGCACCAGATTCCACTGTGTTCATGTGTGAAAAAACTTAGCACCTTAGATACTTCCCGCTACTGTGTTTGGGAACTCGTAACCCATGAGTCATCAAACCTTTTCAGTTCTACCTACCAGCTATCGGTAGAATTTATCCACCTTTGTTCACCTCCATCCCCACAACCACCTGGATCTAAACTATCCCTTTCTGCATTTCTTCTGAGCTTTTGTAAAAGCCTTCCCAGTGGGACACCACACTTCCTTGTCTTCTACATTTTTCCTCCAAATTACAGCTACATCAATTCCTTCTCAATCCATTTTGCTCACATCACCTCACTGTGTGTTGACATCGCATTTTGGTTAAGATAAAGACCAACTCTTCCTTAAATTAAATCTATTGGGGTGACATTGGTCAATAAAATTATACAGGTTTCAAGTGTACAAGTCTATGATACATCATCTGCATATTGTACTGCGTGCCCACCATCTGTCACCTAAGAACAAAACTCTAGGCATGGCATTCTGAGACTTGTTCTACCATGGCTTCCCCTTCCCATCTCAGTCCTTGACTCACCCTCGAGTTCTCAGCTCAACCCTCCCTCAAGGAAACCCTCTCCGAGGTTTCCACTCGATCAAAGTAGTCAACTAATGAGTTAGGTGATGTCACTCACTGCCCTTGCCTTCCACACGTCTCGGTTGTAACCTTCCATTTATGTGTAAATACATTTCTTTACTAGGTGTCTTCTCGCTATACTGCAGGCTCCGTAAAATGAAAGTGTGTCTCTTTTAGTGCCCGTCGTGTTCCCCATGTCTTTCTGTGCAGGTGGCGAAGCATCAGTATAAACACATGGATGGTTCCCATAAAGGCAAATGTATGGCGATGAGTCCAGCAATACTGTCCTTTCCTAACGTGTTTCACAGTCCCGGTGACGTTTCAGCAATCAGACCGAACCTAGGTGTGGAAGGGTGAAGGGCTACACAGAAACCTGGGGTGCTACAGAAACTACTAAATAGTGAGAAAGGTCTATACTGGTAGCTGGAAGATTAACAATAAATCGCTAACCCTAAGTGGGTCGGCACTTTCCGAGGGAGACTGGAAATTAACATGAATTTACTAAAAGCTACTTTTATCAAACTGACAGTATTTTCTGTGGTCTGGGATGTCCTTTTCATCATTCTTAAAATACCATGCAGTATTTAAATTTAAAGAAGACCTTGAAGAACATATTTTTTTAGATGAGGCTATGTAATGTGGAATAGCTTTCATAATCCTTAAAAAAGACATTTCTATAATCTCAAATATATAAATTTCAATGTGAAGTGAGATTTCCAATGGAAAGTCCTTTTTCTCACCCTTTACTGAGCCCTGAGTTGGATAAGTGCATAGAGGGAAATGTCTAAATTCTAATAAAAACCTAGTGCCCTGGCTGCCCTTTCTAAATCAAATCTGCGATGAACAACAGTGTAGGGCTGATCTGCACGTTTTTAGTTAATGTCCAGAACAAATGGGGAGTGGAACAGACTGGCGGCCAGACGGTAATTGCCTGTGAAGCTTCACTCTCATTGACAAAAAGCACTAGGAGGAAGGAAGGCCGGCACATGAACATCTACCGCAGCATTAGTTATATCGGGAAAGGAACTGGCATCTACCTGAATACCCTACAACAAGAAGACGAAAGTAGCGTCCTCATCAACAGTAGTGAAAATACCCCAAATGAGAAAAACGTCAATGATAAAGACAATGTATGTAATATCATCCGAACTATGTCAGTGCGAGTATATTATATACGTCTGGCATTTGGAGGGAGACTTCACAAAAGATGGGTCAGCAAACATGCTTTCTTATGCATCGAGACTTTAGATAATTTTTACCTCCTTTCCTTTGCCATTGTAATAATCATAAACCATGTATAACATAATAAAAGATTTCACCTTTTTAAATTATAAAAATAAAAATGAAACACAGGCACCCATAAAAGCAAAACTGATATCATCCAGTTACTGTGAATGAAACTGGGCCTATAGCTACAACTCATGTTTTAAGATTCATCGTCACAACAGGAAGAGGCCTGTCAAGCAACGGAAATCTCAGCAGAAGAAAAGTGTGGACAGTTAGAGGTGGAGCCTTCCTCATGTCCCACCTACGGCCCCGCCTACCGGCAGGAAAACAGCCGCTGAAAATGTCAGATCAGCTTTGGCAGCTGGGGTGGAGGTCGGGGGAGGATGTGACCCCTAGAGGAATAAAACATTGCATACACACGTGGGGGTAATAGGGTCATCGTGTGGGGCGGAATTCCTCGGGAAAGACCTGTGGGTCACAAGCTCGAGAGCTCAGGGTGCTAGCGTTCCGAAGAAAACAAACGCGAGCTTGTATCTCGTCAGCACAGGTGTGATCCAAACCAGGGAGGGAAGTTAGAAAACACCCCTGCAGGTAACAGACACCGAGAACTGAGGCCTAGGCGTGGTCCTAGACCCGCACTTCCAGGACATGCAGAATTCAAGATGAGTCCAACGCCAAAGTGACTGAGATACTGAAGCATAGTAGACGCTTGACAATTTATTATGCAGGTTTTTCAATAACTGAACCCTCTCAAAAAACACTGGGTAGACTCCACACCAGGCTAACGAGGACCTGTCGGGGTGTCGGGTGTCTGAGTGTGCAAGGCTGGGCGTGGAGCGTCCTTGGGAGTGTTTAAGCAGACGTCGGCGGAAGCAGCGGCCTCGGTCTCTCCACACTCACTGTCGCCTTGCTCGACTACATCTCTGAGACCTTGGGTCACAGTACCGGATGGGACGGATGCCCCCGTGAGATCTGAGTTGGAAACACAAGCAAACGTAATGGCCTGTAATGTTAGGAAGTGTGTGTCCCTTCTCTACGTTCTCCGTGTGTTTCCGAATTACTCCAACATCTAGCCGCACAGCGACAGTGGCTTGCGTACATAATGTTGTAGTTGCGCTGTTGTGTGTGTGTGTGTGTGTGTGTGTGTGTGTGTGTGTGTGTAAAGGAGAAAGGGTCTAGAAAACTGACAGGAACACCGGTATTAGACACTAGCAAACCAAAAACATTCTTTTGGACTTTTGAGACGATGTGTCAAAGTACTCGGTGCTGCGTTAATCTCTGCGGTGACTAATGTTCATGAGAAAAGTGAATGGTCTACGGGACGGTTTTCATTCCTGTTGGTGACCAAACGTTGAAAAGATACTGTCAGAATCGTATTTCTTCCTTTAAGCGTTGTTACCCTGGAGAAGAAATGACCTGTAACATGAGTGTGTCACCGGAACGCGCGTGTTGCTCGATCAGCCCCTGATGTCACCTGTAAATCCATGTACCATGAACTAGGAGCACTGTCGTACCTTTGCGTCTGTCACCTGATGTTAAAAGTAACCAGCACTTGCAAAGTGGAGAGGGAAGTGCGTTTGGGCACAAGTGAAGAGCGCTCAGCAGCAGGAGGCAGTGAGGAGAGCTGGGGGCTCTTCTCTCAGTGAAGCGCCCAAACCACACACTGACTATGGAGTGTCCTCCGCTCGCGCCCCAAGTCAGTGACCAGACTGCCTGTGCCCAGAGTTCATCACTTGCCCAGCTTCATACATTAACAATAAAATTATCTTCATATCCTTAAGTTTGTTCAGACTTGCAACATTTTCCTATCCATTTGGGCTCCTGAAGGGACTTCAAAATAAAGCAAAACAGAACAAAATATCCTCAGCGTTATTATGGCAGCAGCTCTAATTAAATAAATCTCCTTGCTGAATTAGCCTCATTATTTTAAAAGAGAGCCTGTGCCCATAAAGGCCACTTCTGTTTTTCATTAACCGGTCCTGCCTGGTCAAGGGGAAGCAAACAGAACATTTATTCAAAACGGGGCCATGAGTTCTCTCGGTTGTTTGCTAATTGCAGTAATCTGATTTTTCAAATGTATACCCTCTATAATTATGGCTGAATATTCTCAGTAACATGGCATCGAAGTTAACTGTAGGAAACTTTGTTCCACTTCATGTTTTCAAATAATATAACTTCAGTCCGCTATCACCTACCAGAGCCCTTTTACCTTTAGAAGGAATCGGTCATGACTCAATTTGTGATTTTCAGGTCTCTCAAAGGTACAGGTTATGCATAAATCAGCAAGTTTTAAAGACAGTTCTAGTATGTTTTTGAAAGCATTGGTAATGTGACGTCTCTAGGCGGTGGTCTTTAATCATCTCAGTGGTACAGCGCTATCAATAAGCTGTTGAGCATAATTCCATTAACTCAGCAACACCCGCTTAGCCCCTGCTAAGTGCGGGAGCTCCAGAAGCAAGTGCCGCAGGGTCCTTGTCCTCGGCAAGGGTGTGTGGGGAGAGCAGAGAAATACGGGCGGTCAACCCGAATAACACAGGGTGAACCGCCCCGGGCCGCCTGTTCATTCAGTATTGTCAATGAGCACTGTAAATGTATTTCCTCTTCCTCATGATTTTCATAAAATCATTTTTTCTCTAGCTTACCTTATTGTCAGAGTATAGCATACAGTACATATAACATACAAAATACGTGTTAGTCGACTGTTTATATCCCCAGGAAGGCTTCCAGTCAACAGCAGGCTTTCAGCAGCCACGTTTGGGGAGAGTCAAAAGTTACACACGGATTTTCGACTGTGCAGGGGGTAAGGGTTGGCTCCCCTGCCTGCCCCCCATGTTGCTCAAGGGTCAACTGCGGTGAAGTCCATGTCAGTCTGCTAAGTGTTGTGACAGAGGCAGTCAGGGGTGCTGGCAGAACCCCCCGAAGCCGCTGCTAACCCATGCTAGAACTGGGCTGTAGTCATGGCAACGGGTAAGAATTTCAGATTCAGTGTTATCCAAGAAAGTGTTGTCTTGAACGTCCAGGGGTCCTAAAACTAGTTAGGGGCAGAGGTGGAAAACAGGCTGCAGAGTGAGAGCAGAATCTCCGTGGCCCCGAAGCAATGGAGAGCAGAGTCTGTCTGTGCAGGTGGTCCCCAGAGGTTCGCATGCCCAGAGGAGGAGGTGGGTGGGGCGAGGTAAGCAGAGGTCAGATGACCTCCACGGACTCACTGAGGCCCTCTGTCACTTAACAAGTAACTGCTGAGGGCCTCACGTGTGCCCGGCTCTAAGGCTTCAGACAACAGTGTGTGCTCTCATGGACGAGCTGCTGCAACCCACAGGGAATACACAGAGAACAAAAGAAGCCAGTAAAATACGTGCAACACGTAAAGAACAGAACGGCAGTGCAGAAAAGGAAGAAGGTATCCCGGAGAGCCTCACGAGGACGTTCCAATTTTAAACGGGATGTCGGGCAAGGCTTCCCTGAAAGTCTGATTGCGAGTGAAGAGCTGAGGAAGTGGGCTTTGCAGTGTCTGGTGCAGAGGATTCCAGAAGGAAGAGCAGGTGTGAAGGCCGTGAGCCTGCAGTGTGTCTGGTGGGGACCCAGGAGCAGGCAGGAGGCCGGCGTGGCAGCAGAATGGGGTGGGGGGTGATTTCAGGAGGTGAAGTTCCCAGGAAAGCGGGGGTCCCTATAGGTCATGGTGGCCGTTGCGACATTTGAAGCAGAGCCACGCCACAGTCTGGCTTATGTTTTAAAGGAATCCTGGCTGCCACCTTCTGAATAAACCTGGGGGGGGGGGGGTGGCGTGGAAGACAGAATGGGCAGGACTAGTGAGGAGCGTGATCGCGGTCATCCAGGTGGCAGAAGGCGGCCTGTGCAGGGTGCTGGTGTCCAGAAGGGACATACAGTGAAGGTAGGCTGCATGGTAAAGGGAGAAGTAGCAGGGCTTCCTCAGGGCCCTGTAGATGCTGCAGAGCACGAGGCGAAGCGAGGTGGGGATGCCTCTGAGTCAGCTGGCCTGCCAGTGGTGGGGGCAGGGCTGTCAGGGGGCAGGGTCTGAGAAGGACAGGACTGTCACTCACTGGTCAGTGGGAGGGCCCTGGAGAAGCCGACCAGAACGTGGCCTGTTGAAGTGACATCCCAGTAGAGGAACTGAGTACATAGTTAGAACGTGATCGATGAGTTAAGCAGCCTTTGTAAAGGCATAAAAAGATCGGTTCTATGTGTGGGGCCTTGTGGGTACTGGAAATATCGGGGGACCACTTTGTAGAGCATAGGATTCGCCAGCCACTATGTGGTACACCTGAAACTAACACAAAATAATACCGACTGGGAAAAAAATTATACATATACACACACACACATTGAATAAATACAACAATGGTTAGCGCTGAGGGCACATATGAGAAAACTGGAAAGTAGGATTAAAAGTACATATACCGAAGGAAATAACGCACAGAGAAAAAGTAGCCCAGTGCCAGAAAAAGCAGTAACTCCAGCATCCACAATTTGTTACAGACTGAAAATTCCCTGAGGGAAGAAAATGTTCCTTTTCAGAGCAATACAAGGACAGGCTAAGCATTCAATAAAGACACAGTGAAATAACAATGCTCTTTCATTAAATTATTTTCTAAAGCATTACCACTTAAATTATTACACAACAAAATTCCAGTTTTGAATCTTTGACTTATCCCCAAAGCCTTTAATACATAGAGAATTCTTTTCCCTGTCTAACCAAGCTGAGGGGGAACCGATTCATGTAAATGCATGTTACGTCCTCAGTTTCCATTTTACTTTAATTGTTTACAAATTTTCTTAGGGCAGATTGCCACACACAAAAATAATTGTACAGAAGCTAACCATCAACATTGTTTTCTGCTTTGAAAACCATTTTAACTGTAGTAGGCTAGACAGGGGCCCAAGGTGGTCATCGGATAAAAACCATTCAAGTCGCCACACACCCAGTCGCCTGCCCTGCTGCTTCCAGCAGAGACAGAGGGTAAAAAGGCAAACCCTTCAATGCAATAGCAATGCAATCAGTAAAAGCAACAGGATCATGAATAAAAAATAAGTTAATTCAATAAGCCATGTCACTCCAGTAAGATAAAGAACTACACAAGCTAACTCTGAACTTGACAGTCATGTGTCCCTAGGGATGCTGAAGAGTTTCTATTCAAGAGTAACAGCTAGACCATCGCCGACAATACTTACAAAGCTGGTTCATAATAGAACAATGCATGTGAATGAAGAACAAAGTTATTGGGTGTCTATAGAGATGGACCCACATTGCACAGTTACTTAGAAGATTTCCATTAGCAGTAAAAACTTTATGGGTCCATGTTCAGTATTAGCATTAGAGGAACAGATAAAGACTATAAGCAGAGATGTTTAAAAAGAACTTACAAAGGTGATATCCGTGTATTACCTGAAAGGCAGCTCGATTTAATTGCAACAAACACCTAAAACATCTTTGGAAAAAGAAAATGAATTCTATATAACATCCTTTAAAATTATAATGCAATTCAAAGTAATTAAAACAATATCGTGGAGGGTCAGACAGAAGTACCTTACCATTCATTTCCTTGTGAAGGGTTTTCTAATAGCACTCGGATTATGTATAATAAGCAGCTTAATAATTTGAGAGAAAAATTGAACAGGCGTATTCGGAGACCTTTAAACAAACAACAGAAATTTGATTTTCATTTGAACTCAGTGCACAAAAGACTAAAAAGACTTGTCAAAAATATCAACTTTAAATACAGCACTTAAATTGTATTTAGAAACTACAAGACCACAATTGCCTAAACTCGCTGGAGTTCTAGGTCGCTGAATTTTAATTATCTGAATGTTGAAACAAAGAACATGATTGAAGGAACACTTGAACTACAAATGAGAGCAGACCTTCGTGAAGCATGAGTCTGGGTTTCAGCACCCAGAGGCCACAAAAACCATGTCTTCTCAAGATGGGTTCAAAAATGCTTAGAAGATTAAGCATTTTATATATCCGTGAGTTTGGGAGTAAATTTTAGCCAGCTACAAAATCTAGCTGCTTACACATTCACAGCATAAGTTATAAAACTCGTACCTTCAGAATACCTTGCAGATTTTAATTATAGAGAAATTATAATCATGGCTATAATTAGACATTATACTTCTAATTAGTAATTGCATAATTATAGAGAAATCATAATAGAATATGCTGGGAAATACAGAGATCCACACAGACATTTTGAACTTGGCCAGTGGAATCTTTCTTTTCCCTTTAGGTTAATTACCAATGAAATCTCAGTGTTCTGTGGGGAGTAAGATTGTCACGTATGTCCCTTTTGAAACTGTGTAGGTCACAGTTATGTAGTCTGTCATACTTAATGAAGATGAAAAGGAGCAATTAAGAATAGCAAAACATGCCCGAAGTCTGATTAATAGAAGCATTACCTTCCCTGCAACTATCAGGCAGCTTCTGATTCACGCAGTACGAATAAAATTGAGAGAAAAGCCTTCCTATAATTATTAGTTAATGAAAATCTGGAAATGAAATGCCAGTTTTCACCCTGTTATATGTGAGTGTACCTGAGGTGACATTTCGTAACAGTAAAAGGTTAATGCTCCTTAATTGTGCAGGTTTTCCTAGGCTTTGCTGTTACAATGCTATGCACATTTTATGGGTTAGCTTCTTTAGAAAGTCTTTTACATTATTAATAAAATTGTCCTGGTTTTATGGAACTTGCCTCCCCAAATGACTGCTTAGTCAAAGCTGGCTGCTGATGAAATAGCCAAATCATGCATTTATCTCTTCTGGCCTGGAGAGATAGGATTGTTAGTATTAAAAATCAAGGAAGCCTTTTATTCAAAAGACGTGGCCCCGTTTGGCTGCTATCTGTTGATGCGGCTTCCATGGAAATTCCAATCAATCAGATGAGAGAGGTGTTAGTTATCACTGGCCTTATCCCTGGAGCTCACCTACCACCCAACACCTCTCGCCGGCATGCTGCAAACACTGAACGGTTGGTTCCCTGTTGTCAGCCTTTGGAGGATTTCCCACAACCCAGGCTGTTCTCTTGGAACCCTGCAGAGGCCCTGCTTAGTGAAGACTGCCCCTAGGGGGCTCAGGGGTCCCAGTCAGAGAGGGCAACGTGGACACCAATGTAATGTAGGTGTCTCACCTGGTTGGTGGCGTTTTAAGCACTGATCACATGTCAAACTGCCTCTTGCCTCGTCATGTGTGGCTTTCAAAAATGCGCAGTGTTATGGGGAGGCAAGAAGGATCCTTTGACAGTTGGACTTGGACAAGTTTAGGTCAGGGACTGCCAATTTCACATCCTCTCGAAGTCCCAACGCAGTCCCCAGTTTGTCTGATGCTAAGAACCCACGGGGATGTTAAACCCTGACCTTCGCTCTGCACTCCCAGGCTCAGCACCTGCAGGAAGGGGCGCTGGTCTTTGTCAGTATGCGCCGCTGGGCGACACTGAACTCTGCCCCCGCAAAATCAGACAATTATTCTCTCCGGTAGGGTCAGTCTGAATTACAAGAGGCTTCTCATAGAAAGCATGAGGTGTCCCCCACAGGCAAACTGTGATGACCTCCTCACTGATCCTGGTGGCTCACTCAGAACCCTGCTTACTGGTGTGGGATCCGGACAGTTAAAGGCATTCAAGAAACCTTAACACCCGCAGATGTAAAGTCTATGGTTTTCTAAAATTTTACTGCTGGCAGACAAGACTTTTGATTGCACTCCTCTGTTTAAAGGATATTTTGCAGGATTGCAATGGAATTGTTGGAGGTAAATGTATATGTACAAACACATAGACAGGGGAATAAAATGAATGACTTACTTGATCTCTGGTTTTTAATAAAAAATAACTTTAGTCTCTCCTTAAATGTGTTTTCATTCATAAAGAATTCAACTTGTACCCTGCAAACAAAATAAAACATAATTAATTAAGCTGAAAACTAACATATAAGAAAATTAAAAATTATCTGCATTAGACACTAAGTGAGTCCCAATCACAAAAAAAATATATGAGAATTGGGTAAAACATGGAATGTTTTGGAAAGAAGCAGTTACTTTTCAATTCAAAGACGTCACAGTTCAAATGCCATTTTGTAGCTAATTCAATTATCTGCGTTAGTGGAGGTAGCGAGTGGCACAGATAATTCAAAGCAGCAGTAACACAAAAGCCTTTCGTAAGTGTCTGTGAAATAATTTTTGAGTCAGTGTCTCCCGATTTTGGTTCACATCATGAGGAACACCTGAATGCCCACACACTTCAGTTTGAACAAAACCACCCCAGGTGGGCTGTAGCAAAATCTGAAGGGGCTTGGCCTGACAGTTTGTTGTTACCAAGCCCTTCACTTCACCTTGGCTGTATGGCGACCACATCGTGGGACACTTTCCCTCCTTATTTATTTATTTGGGCTCAGAGTGAAATAGACATAGACCAGGAAAGGAGTGCTACTGGCAAATAGAGTGTGACAGTGGCGACAGATATAGACCAGGCCAATCAATTACGGTGCTGAATATCATATATTTAATCCTCTATAAAGTGATATCAACTCTCAGAAAAATAATATTTATTTAATAAATGTATCCACTTCCCCCTAAAGTCTTTCAAACTGCCTTTCATGTGATGGCATAATTATATTTTCAAAATATTGAGTGAAAGGAAAAACTGTTCAGTGTATTGTGACTTGTTACTAGTCATCATTTAAAATTTTCTTGGTCTCAAATACATGTACTATAAATTAGGACTGCAAAAAACAGCTAACAAAAACATTTTAGTGTTTATGCAAACAAAGATTTCTTTTCATTTTTTCCTAATATCACAAAATTTTGATAATGTTACCCACATAGACTAGATAGTTTTATAGTTTTGGTTTTTTGGCAGGAGCACCCATGGGAGACAAAACTGGAGAAAAAATTAACATATGAATATGTTCATGTATTAAAGAAATATTTCACTACTACATCCAAAGCTGTATAGTTATGAATCTTCATGACTATTTTTAAAGCTGTCTCTTACGCCATAACAGTAAAAGCATTTTTGTTATCAACTGCAAACCAAGTTTTATCTGCTATGCTTTCAAAAAGACCTGAAAGCTCGCTCACTTCACCTCTATCCCTAAAGACAGGCATAAAATTTTCATCCCTTTTCATCACTTTCTTGTGTATGTTCCATCCTTTGTGTTTTATTCACCTTACATGCTGAAGTAAAAAAAACAAAAGGGCAGAAATCAAGATTGTCTGGTTGATTTCTCCAGAAAGAGACCCTGAAAACTGCAGTACCTTCCAGCAGGACACTGTGGACACGCACACCCCCCCCCACTCGTCCACAATCCTGCACACTCACACGCCACGCAGCACATGCAACCCGTGCAGGGAACACCACTAGTGTCTTGGAAATCCATCACTGGACATGCTTCCTTTGTCTAAACAAAAGGCAGTTCGTTTGAAACAAAGTTACTATGATACTGATACCAAGCTAAATGAGTGTGAATTTGCTCTGGATACCAAAGCAAATTTGAGAGGACTTGTGGCTCTTACAGAAGTAATTCAGCAAAGGCCACGCAGGTTTGCTTCCTTGAATTACCAAATTTATGAGAACAGGAGTCCAGTCTTCACCTGGTAGCTGGAGTGCACTGGGCGCACAGCAGAGGTGCATCGTGAACTAAAACGAGATTGTCTGCGGCCTCAGTAGGAAGAGACGGCAGTAACAGAACAGGTTTCTTTAAATATCGAGGTGCCCATCGTTAGTAAGGTAGGGGACTCATAATGTGACGCTCTGTTGTGTGGAAGAGCCATAGAGAGAGAGGGGAATGGTGGGCAAGGTGGCCCAGCTTCGAAACGCCCATCAGTGGGAAGTAAACAGCTCTCTGACACTTACAAATGTGCCAAAAAATGGTCATAGTTTGCAAGTGACTCTCCTGTGTGTGTGTGTGTTTATTCCTGAGGGTAAAGACAATTTTGCATGGCATGAGGTCTCTCAATAAATAAACAAATTCCAAATTCCCTTTTATTATAATATTACATGAAATAAAACGATAAACCTAGTAATGTAAATCTATCTTCCCTCTTACGATTATAGATGATAATAAAGTATGGAGTGATACAAATACTTTTTAAAGCTAAAAAAATGAAACACAAAACAAAACACTTTTTGATTCACGTCTTCTATCAGGGACTGAGAAATATCCTTTCGTTTTATGATTTGTAACACAGAGCGATACTTTCCTTTAGCTGATCTAGTGGCAGTTCTGACCCACATTAAGGCTGGTCGGCAGTAGCGTCATCTTTGGGGACTTTCTCCAGCACCGTACAGCTCTCCAGTTCTCAGGGACTTGGTGCCGAGTTTACTGGTTGCTCTTCTCAATTCTGTTTATGATTTTAATTGGTTTAAAATATCCCCTTAGCATTCCTTTTTATAGATACAAATGCGCTTTCCCCCATCCCGTTCTTTCTCTCTTCCTTCCTCTCTTCCTCCTTCTCATCTACATTTATCTGAATTTACTTCCACCTAGTAGGTCAACTTAGTGTATTCTTTCTGGGCTTTACCAGAACTGCACAGTTTTAAATAACATACTATGGCGAGTCTGCCCTCATCTCGTCTTAAAATGTAACTTTTTCATGTTTATCCTCTGAATAAAATTCTGGACCATTTGATTACATTTACTCCAATATAATAGCGTAAATAGGATTGTATATTACAGAAAATAAGGTGGTATTGCAATGATTACTAGGCGGTATTTTCTCCATTTCACATTTTTTCTTGTTGAATAATGACACTTTATATAGGTCAAAATGTTTTATTGTCACATTTGGGTAGATCTTAAATATTATTTGTGATACTATTTCTGTGTATTTTATAATTTTGGTTGCTATAAAAGTGTTTTGTTCCACTGTATTTTGTTTTTGGCATTTTAAGTGGCTACCATGTTGAACTCCTTTATATGAGGTGGTATTTTTTTCAGGTTTATTTCCTGGCTTTTTTTCGGCAGACAATCATGCTGTGTGAGAATCTCTGATATTCCTATTTACCTTTCATTGTTCTTGTCTTACCCCATCGACTAGTACTTGTGGAAGGAAAATACCAACCGTGGAATACACTCTTATAAAAGAAGGCCTCTCGTGCCCTAGCGGTTAAACTGTTGGCCTTGGAATGGCAATAGATATCTATATTTTACTAAAACTCATGCCAGGAGTGGGTGGGTGCTGATTGTCCTCAGAAACCTCTCTCGAATCTGTCAAGTTGGTGGTACATTGTTGGAGTTTTTTTCTTACAATGATTTGGTGAATTGTTTTAACACTTTTCTATTACACAATTTTTTGTCATTTCTGGTACAAATTGTTTTTGTAATAATAAGCCAGTCAGGTAATGTAATGCTGGATTCACTTTATATATTTTTAGTTTTTCTTCTGTGGTCATAACTAAGATTGATCTAAGCCATCATCTTTAGATTACTCCAATATCTTGAAATATTAACTGAAAAACTCTCCAGATGTTTCTGTGCTCTGGAACAATTCTGAATACTGTGGACATTTTTTTGATTCATCATCATCAATTTTCCCTAACAGTATCAACTACCTTAATATTAGTACTAATTTTTTTCATTTTCCTCTCATTCGCTTGCTCTGGTTACTTGAACTTAATGTAAAAATCATGCCGTATCTTACTAAAATGCGGTTTTCTTGCTTCACTCTTACAATTCTTATTCAGTAACTTTAAAGTAGGCCTTACCACTTTACAGCACAGAACAATAATTCTGACCCAGGTTGTCAATGCATCTTCTTTCGGAAACAGTATTTTGCTTTGTTCAATTGCTAATTGTTCAGGATGCCAACCCCCTGCAGACATTCCCTTCTGGAACCTTTAGTGGCTAGAGACCATTGGCAGAAGTCTCCTCTGTGCCTCTCGGCACCACTCCCTCCCCGCCGCTTTCTGGTTCTGCAGTATCGGTCACAGAGTCCTTGGGTGAGTCATTTGTTACTACCTCATCTCAGACAAGCCCACACCTGCCTGCACACCCTGGTCTTTCCATTTCTTCTTGCCTCTTACCTCCTCACCGGGTTGATTCTTCCTTATGAGGGGAGTTCTAGGTTACTTGTAAAATGTTACAAAAGGGCATCGCAAACAGCAGACCCGCACGGGGTTGCGGAGAGAGTTTGCTTAGCCCTGCCCTTTGGCCATTGGCTCTGAACCAGGTTCCTTTCCATTTCCAAGTATTCACTCCCAACCTCCGGTAACTCAACTATTTCACAGAGCAAACATTTAAATGGAGCCTTGTAAAAAATAAATTAATTAGTAAGCCTCCGATCGATTTTTCATCTGGAAAAAAATCGTTTCACCAGTTCACACTCGGGCGCTCTCCGGGTGGCTAGCCGGCTTCCAGCCTTCACTACGCACACACAAAACCTCATGTCACCACTTCACAGCCCCTTCTATGGCATTTCCCAACTTCCGTTTGCCCATCTAATTCTTTCCATTATTATTCAAGCCTAACTTTCTCATGTCCTGAGTCTGCTATGTCCTATAAGGAGGCAAAGATTAATTCTGATGACCTTCGATAGCATTCTCTGCATTTTTAAAATAAAATCTGAAATGATGGCCGTTTTGGAAAGGGAACCTAGCTTTATACACTCACCACATTCATGGCACATATAGACACATACAGACAGACATGCGTGTGCATGTGTGTTTAACTTGGATATAATGACGGCACAGCAGTGTGGGAGGGCTCTGGGCTGCCAGCCACTCGATAGCACCAATAGCCCCTCAGCCACTGTGCTTATGCTCCTGTCACTCCAGTGATCAGGGCTGGAAGGGAGCTGGAAATAACAGTCTCGCTGTTTCCATGGTGAAACACATTACAAGTCCGCCCAGGAATACTTTTGTATTCAAGTGCTCCTCAGTGGGAAAACTCGAGTCCTCGTGGGTAGCACTCACTTGCAGGACCTGAGCTCCGTACTTCCTCGTTCTATTGAAAGGGATTCCCTCTAACAACCCCCATTTAACTCAGCCCTAAGCAGGGGAAGCAAAGGGAAAGAAAGCTAGAGCAAATATACAAGTTCATATTTGCATCCTTAAATTGCCAAGAGATTTTGCCTCTTCGTGTCTCTGCCTGCATGCATGAGTAGGGGCAGGTCTGGGTCAAGCCATTATAAAAACGGAACAAATGCAAATAATAGAACATTAACTCATTTTTATTCTTTCAGTATATAATAGAGTAACAAGAATATACAGCATTTAGGCTTCTAATAAATTATGTGGGTTTACAGCCACCACCTCAAAGAAAAGATCAGATGCTTTAACATCATTTCCATTTTTTCTCTTACCTCAGCTCTACTCTCATTACACATTCACACACACAGAAGACCCCAGAGATCAAATGCACACACACACGTACATGCATAAACATGTGTACTTGCATAAACATGTGTGTACATGTGTGCACACATGCTTGTGTGCATACATGGACACATATATCCTTGAAATAAAGCCAGTAGGAAAGTACAAGAAACCCTTAGAAGCTAGAAAAGACAAGAAAACATGATGGAATCAGAGAAGTAAGCCAGCGCGAAGGCTGCTGTCACCCTAATGCTGTCTGCCAATTTGGGGGGTGGGGAGTCTGAACGTCGACAAGCAGGAGACCTGTCAAAGAGAACCCCCACAAAGGACCCGAGGTCCTGGGACACAGCATCATCATCGCACCAACGAAGGAAAATCCCAGAAGCGGAGTGTGAATGCGCTTGGCCATGTTGGCCGTGGCTGATCGGTGGTAAAAGAAACACGGAGAGACTTGCCGTCTTCACTTTTCGGGGCCGTCATTAAATACTGTTGACTGGGTGGCTTCAGAAGCAGAAATTTACTTCTCATGGGTCGCCTTGCTTTTACCCTGGGTCAGCGTTAGGCGTTAGGCATGGCTGGCCACTTCCTCATCCTTGAGCCACTGTCTCTGCTTGACCTCCAGGTGTCTCATTCTCTTGGTTTTCTTACCTTACAGTTTACTTCTGCATATTCTTGGTCAGGCCTGGTTCATTCCCTTCTATTCTCAGAACCAGTCTTCTTTTACAGTGATACTCTAGGTGTAAGTCATCTATATGCCCAAGGTTGCCTGATGAATACAGCCAGCCAGTCCTCTCCCCCAAGCTCATGTAGCCAACCGCCGACTCAGCTCTTCCACATGAAGGCCTAGCGGACAGCTTCAGTGTAACCAAACCCACATTCCTGATTTTCTTCCCTGAAATCTCCCGATCTGAGCTGTTTTCAAATCCATCCTTCTGGTGGTTCAGAAAAAACCTCATGTAGCTATACCTGAATCCTCTTTCTCTAGTATTATTCTCTAGAGTCTTTGAATAGCAAAAAAGTTTTTAGCTGAATAATACAGAAAATGAGAAAAATGCTTGTAGTGACCACACTCAGTCCATACCAGCTGGCCAGATTTACCTAAAGACATTTCATTTGCCTTTGGGTTAAAGTTTATTTTTGAGGCAAGATATAGAAAAACAAAGCAAAACAAAACTTTAAATGATAAATGCCAATATTGAGCCCAAATGGAAGCTCCATCCACATATCAGTCTACAAAAGTCACCGTGAAATATTTCACATCCGTAAAAGCCCTGTGCTGTGCAGTCTTCTATTCTAAGGCATGACCTTTAATTAGATGTGTCTGCAACTAGCAGATCGGATCCCTCGTGTGAGTGACGTATAGCGGCGCAGTGGGAAACGTTGGAAAGGAACAACCACGTTCCTCTTCCCACACCTGATTGTATCTAGCAAGGAGGTATACCTACTAAGTCTCCCCATGCTTCCCCTCGCCCCCATCAAATCCAATTATGGCATAAAGAGTTCTCAAAAAAAAAATCAGAATTTCTTTAGGGGAGAATCAAGTTTGTCTTGCATAGTTTCTTAAAACCTCGTTAAACCTCAAGCTCCCCTACAGAGGTATTAGCCATTTTCCGCTTACACTTGCTCACCCAGTGCCTAGGGTATAGCGGATGTTCGCTAATATATTTGGAATTAAAAATTACTCAGCGGCCGTTGCTTCTAATGTCCCATTAGCATCTGAAGTTGACAGCCATCAGTATGCAGAGGCTTGTGATCTGTGGCTGCCGCCATCTGGCATCTATGCAGGGAAACAGAACTTCCAAATACCCTTGCTCCAAAAGGAGGAGCACATTTGTTAATTTTGGAATAAAGGCTGTGGATGATGCGAATACCCTATCACACCATAATTCCTCTTTATTTCCTCACCAGACTTCATCTTCATACCAGTTATGGAGCTTTGAAATCTGGGGGTTACTACTTTTAAATCAAAATATTCAGCTGGACCTTAAGAAAAATGAACAACTCAAATTAACTGAGCTTTCTTTGGTCTTCCTTTGAAGACCTCGCACTGCTTCCTTCGGGTCTCATTTTAGATGCCACCTGACACTCCTTCCTCACCAGAGTCTTTGTGAAGTGACACGCGTGTATTTTTGCAGGAGTGCACTTGATTCCTTTTACCACAGTATCAGCTGCAGTGTGTCAAGTTGCCTTTTTAAGGGTTTGTATCCTTCAGAAAGACCTGAGAGATCAAATAACTGGTTCTCTCCCATCCGTAGGATGCAGAGACACAGACACATTAAAAAAAAAAGGGAAAAGATAACTTTCTAGACTTGGGGTGGTGAACACACAATATAATACACAGATGCTGTATTACAGAATTGTATGCCTGAAACCTCTATAATTTCCTTAACCAATTCCACCCCAACAAATTCAATTATAAATTAAAATAACCCCAAAACTTCAATAATTAGAAATGTGGTATATTTACATTTTTGAAAGTGTATACCCTCCTTGAGCAAGGTAGTAAAAGCTTAGCTTAGTGCTTGGCAGAAATAATAAGCAAACCTAGACTGAAATAGACAGGAAGCTACCAAGTCCCAGATGGAATGCATCATCACCAACATTGAACTTGGAGCCTCCTCAAGAGTTTATCTGAGGGCAAGGTTCTGTCATGTGCCCCTCCGAAGCAGCCAGCAATGCTTCGCTTCTTGGCTCGAAAGTTGTGAGCGTGGCAACTGTGTCTCCTTTGTTCATAAGAAAATCCCTCAAAGTGTCTTGGTGAAGAAATAAAAGGTCTGTTGAAGGGGCTGATCATCGCTTACTCGTTTGAATGGGCCGGGTGGACCAGGTAGTCTCTAGGACAGCTGGTCACTTGGCCTTTGTTACTAAAGCCTCGGGCGTGACCCCAAGAAGGCCGATGCTGCACGCAGAGACGCACCTGGTAGCACCACCGACTTGGGTGAAATGACCTGAGATGTCTTCAGGATTATTCACATGTACCTAATGAGACTTTACTAGCAAAAAAAGTGATATAGAATCAATGATGTTATCATCTGACAAACCTCCTGAAAATGAGGCCATTATCTTTACAGTTTCAAGCACTTTAAAAGCTGCTTGAATGTCCTTCCTGGGGGAGAGTATTAATAGGGAGTCATCACTCCATTTGCGAGTCAGCAGGAGCAGCACGCAGGTCCAGCACATGAGATACAGGCTTAATTACTCAGAACTCTCATTTAAACACAAAACGGAGTGGTAGCATTTGAAAAATTCTGATGAGTTCGATAATTTAATGGAAGCAAAATTGCCGGTGCACACAAAGGGACCGAATTCCAACGAAGAAATGCATCGTGCTGCTTAGAGGGCGGGATTCATTTGTCACTGCCCTGTGAGGGGGTCAGAGCTACTCCGATTTCCTAATATGTCTAGTGCAACAGTTTCCATGAAAAGGTCCCATTTGGCAGGAGAGAAACTATTTGAAAAGCCAGGTTTTTAACCTGTGTATCTTCAACCGTTCCTTACCTGCATCACTTCATCCTAGTTATGGGTGAGGCCTGCAGTAGGAGGTTGACAATCATGGATAAAAATGAAATAAGAGGAAAAACTGATCTCAAATGACTAATAGGAGCAACATAAATGATATTTTCATCACCCATGAAAATTTTCATCTCCACAACATACCTGTATTCTACTGATCAATCATACCATGGTCATATATGCCTGCTCTGTGCTAGGTGTGTGTTTTTTTTAAAATTTAATGTGACAAAACTCATCGGAGCTAGGAGTTATTATCCTCATTATACGGGTGAGACTGGCGAGGCCCAGAAAGATCCTCATGTTCCCCAAGGTCACACTGCTAGGGGGTCGAGGAGCTGGGAGCTGATAGAAGCAAGGGCAAGTTTACGATGAAAATCAGATACGTTTCAAAGACGTACTCCCCCATTCCTTAGAATGTATCTTGTGCAAGTACAAGATGCCAAGGGCCATAACTTCATCGACACCAGAGATCCTTTAAGGCTACGTTTTATTTCTAGGAGGAAACTGACTCCATGAATAGGTAGTTGATTTGAACAGAGGTGCCTCCATTTCTATAGTGACAGAACAGGACGTGAACATAAGTCTGATTTTTACATCATGCTTCTTGCGGAGGTACCTAATCTGTCTGGCCATTTCTCCCTGACTTTTAACTTACCACCTTCCTAGCCTCCAATGAGTTCTGATTAATTACCTCTACTAATTTTCTGGCGGAGGGGGGATAATTATCCTCAAGGAATGACAGCTGTCATGCCACAGCCTAACGATCTCCATAACCAGTTCTTTGACCACTTCCAGCTACAAAACTAAAAGCTTCAGAATATTCTGTCTCATTTGCACCCAATTTTTCAATTTGTTTCAGAAAACAGCACCATAATCATTATAAATCCATAGAAGACCAGTCCTTTAGATTTTGTACAGGATCATCTTTTCTGGAAAGTTAGACTACGATGTGGGATGTCTTTGAACAAACCTTTTCTTCCCAATATTACTTGCAGCCCTGGGTAGCTACAAGTAACCAAGGCTGAGAAGTGGTCCTTGGATACCACCACTTTTATTACTCTCTGTTTTCCTCTGAGCACAGGAGAAAATTCTTAGCTACCATTTCCATGGCAAAAAAGCAAATGTCTGACCCTTTCCTCACTTCTCTTAAGTAACCATCTTCCTAAGTAACCATTCAAGCAAACACACCCAAGCCAAAAACAAGGTGTTCACTGACGAAAGAGCTGGTAAGAAGTGCAGTAAAGCTTTCCTCACTGTGGGTTGTTACCCAAACACTTTCTTTTACCTTCATCCACTTAAAGAAGAAGCATTTCAGTGTTGAGCATTGACCATAAAAATAAAATCATTAACGGAGTAGAGATTTAGGTTTTATGGGAGTTTCCTTCTTGCTGGCTCATGGCTGCTTGTCGGCATTACAAATTAGTTAGCACCTTCTTTGCTCATTAGGAAGAATTATTCCCTTGACTGGGGGTGTCAGTGCATTTGTAACCACCCCATTCGCAACGCTGGCAGCCTTGCCTAAGACACACTGGTAGAAGGAGAAGGAGCAGGACCAGCAGAGGTCATTCAGAGGGAAAGCGACGGTGGCCAGGCAAGAACAGGGGAAGTCAGACACGAGGTAGCCCCACAACTTGCAAAATAAGTAATCGAATGACTTTGCTTTTAGAGCAAATGTTGAAACACAACACGTTCAAAATAATTTCTATTTAAATAATAATTTTAGAGAAAGAACATTAGGTTGAAGTAGAGCAATTGGATAATGATTTAAAGTGGGAGTATATGTACTTTATACACTCAATTATTCTAAGGCTGAATTGAATATAACCAAGGCTGGAGAGAATTTCCTGAAATGCATATCTATCTCTCATTTATCATTACATTCAATATATTTAAAACATGTGATATCAGTTCATCGAAACTACCGATTATTAAAAGCACTCTATTTTGGATGAATAAATAAGTAAAGAACAAATAGGGGCAGCTTTGTCCCCGTCAACAAAAGCGTCCGAGCCTTGTTTTCATGATTCCAGCCCATCGGCTTACCCTACAGTACCTTGCTCCTGAGTCAGATGCCGGCGGCTGCAGTCGCGGGAAAGGCACGAAGCTGGGTCCACAAGGGAACAGCTGGGGAGACATTATGACCTTCTGCTCAGAGACGGGCTTGAGAGAAAGGCATTTGTTTACAGCCACAAACGCCTTTCATCCAATGGCGTGATCAAAGGAAGGGCACCCCTTGGTCTTTGCCATGACTTTGGGAAGGCTCGATAGGATGCAAGCATTCCAGCTCCAGCAGCCGAGTCTAACGTCTTTAACGCTATTTTTGGCCCAGCGTTGCCTGACAGACTATTAGGGAAATGTTGATGATGCAGGAAGACCAGGGTCCGGGCTAACACGATTATTTTACAGAGCACTGTGCATTCATTAAAAGGGAATAACTCATCACAGTATTGCTCTCCGCTTCTTTCTAAGAAATCTTTTATTCATATTTATGTAGCCTTAGGGTGTTTGCTGTTCAAAACAGAGAACATATCACTTGTTTCAGAAAATACGACGTCTAACCTTTTCCCTGGGAAACACAGTCAGAGGCTAATGTTGAGGAAAGTCCAATCACACGCACCTAACAACTCAGGAAAATACGAGCGACCGTCTCTCAAACAGCCAGGGTTCGCTGCAGTGAAATATGCGCACATCCCCAGGGGGAAATGCCAGGAGGGCACACCTGTGCCTCGGGACATGGCTGACATACTGAGGGGCACATAATGGAACGACATAAAAGAGAAAAGATACACGTGTATGAATTCAGAAAACTGCCAGAATGTGTAACAGGTATAAATCTCATTAAAAGTCAAAAAAGGTTAGGAAGATAGCAGTAGCTGTGAGGACAACAGCGGCACGGAATAGTGTGTAGACATTTTTTGCAGGCTAATGCATGCGATCGTGTTATGATTATGAAAAAGCAAAGCGGTGAAATTACCTCCTAGTAGCAAATCAGATAAATTTTTTTTCCCTACATCAATGGTAGGGAACAGCATGCGATCACAAATAATGCTGGAAAGCTATTTATGATACACCATTAAGCAGAAAACCAATTAAAAAATAAACAAACAAAAAGAGGTTACCAGATACTATTGTGGTTTGATCCAGTTTGGGTAAACTTCATACATTTAAAAGTAGAAAAAAAAAATCCAAAATATTATACATCACACTATTAGCATTGCTGGAATTATGTTGTCGTTCTCTTAAATAGTTTCTGGTGATTGTTGTTAATGAGTTTTTTACCTTTCCCATAATAACCATATAGTACTTACGTAATAAAAATAAAACACTAACACAATGAGACACACCCTTTGTCCCCAGTAGCATCAGTATCGTGAGGTTTAACCATGATTTCTCTTCCTAAAATGCTTATCCATTCAAACCACTTTCTGGATGTCACTTACAGAGGCCCAAATAGCCGTTCTCTGGGAACTTGGGTCATTTTTAAATACATCACGCCGGGGGTCACGTCACCCCCAGAGTCAGAAATCACAGCTCCTTGTCCTAACAGCTACTTGCTACTTAGCTCAGCCAGTTGTGCTTCCCAGCAACTCCCTAGGGTTATTTGTTAAATTCAGACGGGAAGTTGAAAGAACAAAAACAAAGGCCAAAGAGTTACTGCAAGTAACGACTTCATGATACATAAGTCCTCGACTTCCATCACTACCCAGGGATGAAGAACCCTGTCATCTAACATTCTCATAACTTTTTTTCTTCTGAATAGTCTATGGGGGTTGTTCATTGCAGTTCTTCAAGTACAAGGTGTGGGCTTTGTTCTTCAGGGTTTAAGAAGCATCTTCTTCAACTCAGCTGCACTGGACCCCCACTGGTCTGCCAGACCCATCAAAGAAAGGTCCTCAGTTCTCAGAGCAGAATCCCCCACCAGCTTCCAGAAGGATGAGTAGGCATCCAAGGATTACAACACTGAGGGGAGAAGGCTAGCTTCAGAGTTACGTGACTTGCATTTAACTCCCAAGTTCAAGGCTGACCAGCTATGGGATTCTGAATGCACCAAGGATAGATATTTACCTGTTCTGAGACTCAGTTTCTTCTAGGTGATACATATCCAAGTTCCTGATATTAATGAGGATACAATGAGAATCTATATGAAATAAGGAATTGAGAAACTGACATATAGAAGCCTCTTAATGTTTCCTTGGTCCCCATATATGGACCTGGTGTTCCGAGGGTAACCACCATGACCAGCAAGTATGGGGAAATTTTCCCCCAAAGCAAATAGACACGTTAGTGAGGTCTTAGCTCTTATCTCTGAGAAAGGTAGATTTGTGGAAAGTTTACCGAAGTAATGAAAATCACTCAAGAGCCTGGTGATTATTTCAGCAGGCCGAGTGATGATTTCACTCTAGTGGGTGAGCAGAGAGTCTCTCCCCGTGAAATAATCAGCGATGTCGTTAGTTCAGCAATTTCATGTGATTAGAATCAGTGACTGTAGGTAGCAGTGCTGGGGACATGGTGACAGAAGCCGCGTCCCCAGCATTCAGAAGTTACATAAAGTTTTGGGGAGTCAGTACCTGGGCAGGCCGATCTGTGAATTCACTCTCTTGCCCTAATTATGTATGGCCATCAGGATATTCAAATTAGTAAGTTAGCTGCTTTTGCTCAGCACTACAGTAAACAAAGTCTCCATTAGTCTTTTTCCCTCTTAGGAAAGGGATGGTTCATCACAGGTTCAGATGTATTCATTTCACGGTGATTACAAATAAGAATCAACAGGAATAATATCCTAATTTAAAACTTTAGCCCATAAAACATCTTTTCCAAACATCAGGGTTTGAACTAACAGCGCACGCTGCCAGGAACAACTCATTCCAATTCTGAACAGTACCATAAATACAGCAGAAGCCAAGCGAGCAAGAGAGAAAAGTAAGTGATTGGTACAATTTCCGTGTAATCTGTTTGGACATCATTTGAGTTTCCAGAACCAACATCAACAGAACCATTCAACAGCTAAATTCATTTATAAAGTGAACATCCGGGAACTCTTTTACCATTAGCAAGCTCAACCTTGGAACAACCTTATTAAACAAAAGAAGGAAAATGTTGAGATAAGGAAGATACAGATAATCCTTGAGACCATATGTTTCTTATTTCATCCTACAATTTCCACCATACCTAGCAGAATTCTACGTGCCTAGTATTTCATAACGGAATTTAAAAGGAAAAAGGTAGAAAAATTGTGAATATATTGTAATCTCCAATTACCAGAAGCAATACTTTTGAACATATTTAATGATTCCTTGTGGCTGAGCCCAAAACACTTATTTTCACTCTGTATTTGAACTTTTGCATGCATTCAGAGATGTTTGTGGAATAGCATTCTACTCTATTAATATGCTTTAATGAATAATCAAGTTTGAGCACCTTTTTATAAACCAAGGCTTAAACCCATGTAACTTAGAAAGCACTGCAATGAAGTAGAAGGGTTCTGACTAATTTCTTCTCCATATAATCCTAGAAATATTGTCTCCCCCCTCAACTCATGTACATTTTGGTCATTCAGATTATACACATTCTTAGGGAAAGAAGTAGCGATTCAAAACCAAAAGAAATTCTCAAATAATCAACATACACGGGCAACGCTATAATTCCATTTCTTTTTCTGGGCAAACCAAGGACTAACTAAATGATGGAATGAACTGAATTTGTGTTGGCAAGTTAGTGACTAAGGTGACGGGCAAGGACACCACAGGCAATTTAAGAACTGTTTACGCCCGGTAGTTTCCGTGGCTCAAGGTTGTCCTAGCGGTGCTGGTAGAAGGGCCATGAGAACGGCGGCTGAACTACCTTCCAGTGCTCCGCAACTACTGGGCGTCTCAAGGCTCCATGGATAACAGGAAATGTGTCCCTTGGTTACAGAAATAGATCATGGTCCTGATTTCTCTGTGGAAATGTCCTTATGTCTTACAACTATAAAAATCACTCAAAAATAAAAATATGATGATCCAGAAGGAAGCAATTAGAAGGAGAAACCAACTGTCCTGGCATAAACTGATGGCATCTTGGGGACCAGGACGCATTTGGGAACTTTCCAAGGCCTTCCATTGTCTGGGGTGCTCAGTTTCCCCAACTGTAAAATGAGACTTGACTTGCTTCCTCCCAGAAACCCAGCAATGAGTCCATGTGGAAAGAAAAGCCTCAGCTTGGTTACAGAAGCACGTATTTATTCATTCAGTAGGGTTTTTTTTTCTTAAATGCCTTCAATGGTACTTGGCATCCTATACAAAACAGTGAATCAAACAAAAATAGCCTTTGTTAGCACAGAAGACTCTATTCTGTTATAGTCAGAAGAATCAGAAAATGAACAAACACAGCCAGAAACATTCAGTTAGAAATTGGAATACAGGCGATGAATGAAAAGTCCAAGACATGAAGGAAATTGAGTGGGTGGTGGGCAGCAGAGGCCTCTCCGCTGAGACCACATTACCTGGCCCGAGGCTCCTCCTCAGTGGTCCACCTCCAAAACGTCATTTTGTTAGTTGCAACTTCTCTCTCACTCACAATTTGGAGATAACGCATGCTTTGGGTCATTAAGGCCCAGTATTCCTGCCCTTAGTGGGCAGCCGCTTGGAAGGTGATGGATGGTGGGGGGCAGGGGGCGGCGTAGAGGAGGAATGTTTTGTTTTGTTTACTTGACTATCGCAGAAAATCACTATTTGCAAAGACTGCTTCCCAAAGCTGATGATTGTCCATATTTCACTGTTGAATGCCTTTGATAGAGAATTATTTCCAGTACATTTATGCTTAGAGGAAATCATAAATAGAGGTACTGTCCCAGGGAGTGAGCTGATTTTTTGCTAGACTGGGAGGGAAATGACCTCTGTGTTCAAAGCACACGGTGGGCTCAGCCCATCGCTCTAGCGTTTCTCGTTTTGAAACCCTGCTCGAGGCAGCAAATCTGTGCCAGCCACGAAATTATTATTAACATAGCATTTGCTAGACTTCAGAGACTAATGATTCGAGCTGAAGTAGCAATGCCCATGTCCTGACATTATCCTCAGATGAAGAATAAGAAGGAAATGGGGGAAAACCAAGAAACTCTTGCAAACTAAATTAGCATGAAATAGGGGGAAAGACATTAAAAGAAAGCTTCCATCATAGCCTTAAAAGTTTAAAAGAAATGTTAAAGAAAAAAGAAGAGGAGACTTTTTCTTTGACATCTGATTAAAGGATAAAGCCTAGAGATACAAGAAATCAAAATCAAACCCTATAAAAATAAGGTTCTCTGCTTTTATCAATGTATAATACACGGACCTCAGAGCCCACTGCAAGGGGAAGCAGACAGAGTCACAGAACTGCTCCGCTTTCTCCCAGGTGCACATTCTTCAGGAGGGGAACGGGAACACAGATGAACTACCTGCCTTCCCAACCCTGGAGGGGCATTCTGGTAATTCTCCTGGTGGAGACTAGCTGTGACGTGGGGACTTGACGCCGTCCTACAGACCTTCCAGAATCACCCGCCTCTCTTTTCTCTGGTTCTCTGAATCTTGTTATCAAAGTGTCATTCCGATTGTAATTTCCCTTCCCCTGCGTATGACGTAACGTGAACAAAGTCACTACCCAACGTCGCTGTTGGCATCTCAGACTCACTTCAGCTTGCTGAGCGTGCCCCCCGTGGTTCAAGGGCACAACCCTGGAGGACCACACAGCATCAGACGCCCACATTCCGGATGAGTGAGAGGCTCATGGGGGCCCAGCCAGGCAGGGCCACGGCGGCGTGGTCACCTAATGACGAACCACTTTCTCATTTTGTTTTCTGTGATTGGGCTTTATCTTTGAAATCACAGAGGATAAAATTCCAGTTTCTCAGTTGTTACCTAGTTATAAAAGCATTTGTCTTATTAATACTCATTTAAAGGTGGAGCTGGGAGCCAACCAGGAAATTGGAAAGGCACTTAGAAACCTGACTCAGTTCGTGATAATTTCAGTGAAAAGTGACAACTGAACGCCACTCTAACAAATGTTAGAGTAATGTAGTAAAAGTTACCCCAATTTAGGATTTATAAAGAGCCTCCAATTTTTTTTTTAATTATGCTTGTTGTTGTCACACATTTCTATGTCCTTGGGTTTGCGGACACCGTGACCTTAGAGAAGAAGTGTGTTATACATAGTAAAATAATAGGTAATTCTGTTCACAGGGAGCTCTAAAATGAAGTGTCTATGACTGCGTATATTTCAAGCCTTATTAAAACTAGCTGTTACTCAATTACAAGACAATTTTCAGTGGGCCATTTGACTGTCACACACTGATTATTCTTGAAATCCCCCAAGTTCTTATCATCCTAGCACTACCCAGGTGAAAAATTAACATAAAAATGTACTAAAAGGATTACAGCTTTAGAAATGAAGTGTGCACTTTCATGAAATATATCTGGATGAAAGAAAAATAAATGAATGGCTTTCAAGAAAATGTGTATTTCAACATATTTTATAATCCTCACACAAAAACGCTTCAATTTTCCTGTTACCGCTGTGAAAAACAATCTCCTAATATTGGTGTGTCATCAAATGTTCTGAACATCGGGGGATCCAAGAGGAAATGGACTGAAATTGCAAAATTAAAAATTAAATTATCCACATAACTGCAAGCTGGGGACATACTTGAAAATATGCATTACCCAAGTCGGTCAGAGAAACATAAATAACACATGATTTCACATCTATGTGGAATCTAAAGAACAAAATAAATAGAACAGAAGCAGACTCACAGATACAGAGAACAGACTGATGGTGGCCAGAGGGGAGACAGTAACATTATAACTAAGTACAGCGCCGGGTGGCACTGGAAGTATCAGGAGGACCATTTTGGAAAGTACTGGATTATCTCACTATGATGGTGTAACACCCGAAACTAATGCAAAATAATATGGACTATAAACTGTAATTTTTTTTTAAATTACAAAATAAAATATGCCTTAAGCTTCCTTAGACATAGCTACAAATGACATCAAGTCATTCCAAGACAAAAAACAAAAAAATGGAGCCACCTTAGAGCATTTGATTTATGGATATAAAACTTCACAGTTGAAGTAAAACACTGCTTTAGACACTTTCATAGAACTCTGATTTCCCGAAAAAGAGAATCCTGGATAAAGGAGGTGGGGCTGTGAGTCTGGACTCTCTGAAAATGACGGGAGGAAATCAGACCCTAAACAACTTCCGCAGTGTCCCTTCTTCTTATGTAAGCTCCCCTCTGAGGTCGTCAACCTGCGCCCCTTCAAAGAAGCAGGAGTTAGGAATGAGCAACCTCCTGGAGGAAGAACAAACATGTCCCCAGAACGTAGAAGTAGGGAGGTGTTTTCAAGTCCATTGTTTCATTCCCTCTGTCATCCAACAAAAATGCAAAGCCTTGTTGAGTACCTGTGATGGGGAAGGTGGTCACCTAGGCCCCAGAGAAACAGCAATAGATGGGAGAGACGTGTCTCCTCTTGGAGACAGTGAAGAAGAGGTTCTGTGGAAGAAGGAGGAATACCAAGGAACAGCCAGTGTGTGTCTCATGAAACACGAGTTAAGGGAACATTCGTGAGAAGGAATTAACTGGTGCAGAGTTTAACATGGCCTCTGCCCGGGAGTAACAGAGGTCCACAAACTCTTTACCGAGAAAAAAAGCACAAAAAAACAAAAAGCAAGGAACTAAGAGTCAGCTATAGAAAAAGCAGGTAGAAAAATCAAGGAGCAGAAAACATTCAGTGCAGAGTGAAAAACATTAATAAACACTAAGATATGTAATGTTAAATGATAAATAGGCAATAGAACTATTTAGCAAATTTATAAGCAAAGTATTAATTTTAAATATATCTGTGGTGGTTTTAGGGGCTACTGACTTATAATTCTTCCAGGGTATTCAGTAGAGCTGGGCTTCATGCATAAGAAATTTGGTTCATGATTTACTTTGTAACTTCCACACAATTATATTTGATATGTAGATAATTATCCATCTGTTTCTCGGCAATATCTTAGAGAATTAACATTTTAACACACTGCGATTGCGAGGGTTCTAAAATCAGAAGGCTGAAGTTTCATCTCGGTACAATGTCTTGTCTACCTCTCATGAGGCATTATAAGTCAGCTCTCTCGCAGTGCAACCACAGAAATATAAATTTTGTCAGAGCAAATAGCAATAAAAAATCAGACTTAGCACCACCTTACTATTCTTAAAGATAAATCTCTGAAGTTAAAAATATAATGGAAGAGAATATTGGGAGATAAAAGGTACCCAGACAAAACCAGAATGAATAAAAATGTATAGAGCATAACCTTTAACTCATTATTTTTGTCTGAGAAGACTCATCTCACGTGGTAAGAAATGAATGTCCGCCACAATTTTCTGTAATTTCCTAGATGGCTCTACTGAATGAAGTTTGTAACATTTTATAATTTAAAAATTAGACCCATTACACACCTATCAAAATGGCCAAAATAATAAAGTTCGTTACAACACCACATGCTAGAGGCTGTGGGAAACTGGGTCGTTCATACATGGGTGATAAGAATAGAAATGGTCCAGCCCCTGCGGAAGAGTTTGGTTGTTTCTATAAAAAAATGAAACACGCAACTACCATAGAAGCCAGCAACTGCACTCTTAGACATTTACATCGGAGAAGCTAAAATTTATGTTCACACAGTAACATGAACGCAAAAGGTCATAGCCCATGGTCTGCGACCGCTCAGAAAGGGAGAGGCCCGGATGTCCTTCCATGGGTGACCAGTGAGACACAGTGAGGTCCATCCACACTGCGGAGCGCAGCTCAGCAGTGAAAGAACAGACCACTCATGCACGCCCCATGGATGAATCTCTAAAGCAGCCTAGGTAGCCAAGAAAGGTCCCTGCATTCAAAGGTTATGACACGCCCCTAAAAAAATCAGCGCCAATTTTAATAACATGAGGAAACTTGATGCACTGTCGTGAAACTTTCCCCTAGACGTGTCACAACTGAAAAGGAAAGTGTGCAAAACAGACTATATAGTAGCTATCATTTCTATGAAGGGAAAAAAATAGCAATGTATGTCTGTTTGCATACATTTACATATTTGCATACATATATGTGTTTGCTTCCAAATTAATAGACTGTTTCTTGAAGCTTATACCAGAGACAGAGGCCCAGCTAAATTGATTGTCTTTGGAAATGCCAAGTGGGGGGAGGCAGAGAAACTGGAATATTTTTATTCTATTCCTTCCACTTCTGTTTACACATTTTAACATTTCCATCCTTATGAATGTGTTACCTGTTTAAAACACTTTTTAAAATAAAATATATGTATTTTTTTAATTTTGTTTCAGTCTCTAATAACCCTTCTCCAAAAGTAACAGAAGTGTCTTAATGCGAACAGCATCGCATGGGAAAAGTGACAAGGCCACCTTGGGGAATTTTCCATCGCACAGTTGGAAATAAACGTGCCTAAACTGTCTCTAGTCAGGACCTGAACTCTGGGTGTTGGAAACACTCGGATGGCTTGGGCACTTTCTTTGATATGATCCCACATTCTCACCGAGCAGGCTTTTCCTCCTGATTTGTTGTCAGCCACACCGCCGGGCCCGGCTCCTCCGTGTCTCGTTCCCTGTGGTCAGACTGGCTCGTGATACTACTGATGCCCCTCTGAGACGGAGCTGTGTGATTTTGCTTGGGATAGGAGCGGTTGGGGGGAAAAATACTTGAGATAATGACTGACTTCACAAAAATAAAAAGATTGGGTCTCAAAGTAGAATTTACAAAATGTTTTTCTGGATGAGAGAAGAAAAAAACAAATAATCCCCGTTCTGAAGCAAAGATTAGAAAAGAAACGAAGAAGCCCAGTGTGCTTCTCAAAAGCCTAGCAGGTTGGAAAACCTATCATTTCATTCAATTATATTTCTATTTTTTCCATCCATGCAAAAAGCTTCTGGCAGAAACTACAAGTCCTATGAATTATGAGATGTTTCCCCCAGCCCTGGTCCCCAAAACAACCTTTGAAAAATTGTCCAGGTTTAGATTTTTAATTTCACAAGAGGTTTCTGAATATCAAGAGAAGGGCTTGGGAGGTGAACGGGATAGAGTCATGAGGTCATTATAGAATTATAGAGAACAGGCAAAGAATAAGCTCTTGCCACGTGTTAGCCTGACCTTCACCACCTCCATGAAAGGCATCTCCCGGGTTGAGGGAAAGGAGGAGGAATGGAGAAGCCCCGCACGGGCGCCCAAGCAGGAGTCAGGACCTGGGGGAAAGGGGCTGCCGGGGGAATGCTGAGCACAATGAGTGACCAAAGAGGAGCCCAGAAGCGAAGGGAAACCTAACAAGACTGCATTCCAGTTGGCTTTTTGCCTTTAACAACTTTATGTAGTAATATAACTCAGAACATAAAAGTTACTTACTTACAGCAAACAATTCAATGGTTTTTAATGATGTGTATTAACCAACCTGTGCACCCATCACCAAACCTCATTTTAGAATGTGTTCGGCCCCCCAATGAAATGAAATCCCTATTAGCCGTGGCTTTGCATCCTGTCCATCACCCCCACTCACAGGGCCCCTGCTGACCCCCCTAATCTACTTTGTGTGTTTGACAGATTTGCCTATTCTGCGTCTTTCGTATGAATGAAGTCATATGCTGTGTAACCTCTTGTGACGGGCCCCTTTCACTTGCATAATGTTTCCAAAGTTCATTTATGTTGTAGCGTGTGCCGGGACTTAGTACTTTTGTACTGCTGAACACTGTTCTTCTGTATGGCCTTATCCCATTTCACTTACCCACTCATCCACCAGTGGACATGTTTCTACTTGGGGCTATTACGAATAATGCTCTATAAACACCCATGTATAAGTTTTTGCATAAACCTATGTTCCCATTTCTCAAGGTTAACCTAGGAGTAAAATGGCTGGGTTATGTGGTAAACCTATTGGAGAAACATTCTGAGAAAGTTCCAGACTGTTTTCCAAAGCAGTATTTCACATTTCCATCGGCACCATTTTACATTCCCACCAGCAATATAAGAGGGTCTGACTTCTTCACATCCTGACCAACCCTTGTTATTATCTGTCTTTTTATCATGACCATCTCAGCGGGTACAGAACAGGTTTGCCCTGTGGTTTGGCTTTGCGTTTCCCTGAGGGCGAGCGATGCCGAGCTGGTTTCTTGTGCTTATGGGCCATTTGCACATACTCTTTCGGGAAATGTCTATTCCAGTGCGTGACCATTTTTTAACTGGGTCATTTGTCTTTTGATTATTGAGTTATAAAAGGTGTGTCTATATTCTAGATGCAAATATCTGGAATATCAGGCTTGCAAATATTCTCTCCCAGTCTGTGGATTATCTTTCCACTTTATTGACAGTGTCCTGGGAAACCCAAACGTTTTTAATTTTGAAGAAGTAAATTCATCTACTTCTTTCGTCACATGTACTCTCTGGGCACCATGCCATTTGTTTGTGTCCGAGAGGAAACTATGCACCTTCTGACAGAGGGGGCCTAATGAGCCACGTGTCATCTTTGGGGCCTCTGGAATTCCTAGTGACAGTGGCCAACAAGTTGGCATTTCTATTACCCGCATATGGACACCTTCCCATAACTCAGTGGTTTTCCAAATCACCTCTGCTTGTACACAGTGGTCCCAGCTCAGAACACTCACTCGTCTCGGCAACAGGAGATCGGCGCCAATTCCCAAAGGGTAGTGACCACATAGCAGGAAAAACCTGCGCCTCCGTGTCCACGGAGGGAGGAAACTTCCCACTTGTCGCAAACCCTGTTATGACTGTGTTGGAATACAGAGAGACGCAAAGAAATCCGAATGCACAGGCAAGAGTTCTTTGGAAAGAGAGCAAGTGAGATGAAAGCCAAAAATCATTTTAAAACATTATTGAAGAAGAAAAATGTACTGAGATACCGAAAAGCCAAATTTGCAGCACCCTGTGCACCGCAAAAGTGGTAACAAAACTAAGCATGTTCTGGTAAAGTTACAGCACTAAACTTCCCAGAGAGAGAGTTTTACGCCTAATCCGTAAAGTATCAGAAAGGGGTAGGTGACGCGGATGCCCCAAGATTTCCTAAAGGAACTAAGATCTCAGCCATGCCTCAGGGTAAGCAGCAAAGAATAACACAGTAAGTATGTATCCGTGCAATTTGGACTCCAATGAAATGACAACATACCTTTTCAAGTGGGCAGGAAGTTAAAGAATACCTACTCATTAGGCCTTCCTGGGAAAAAATAAATAAAACTAATGGAATCTTTGTATTCAAGAGATGAATCAAAATAAACACTCAGAATGGATGATGCCGTGCTTAGTACTACTCCTAAGATAACTATACCCCTAAAGAAAGAAAGAAGCTTAAACAGCTATTGAAATTGTGATTAGAGAATGGAATGAATATCGGACAAATGCCATCAGGAAAAAGTTGTTTTGAAGATGCAGAATTGGGAGGCGGAAGTGTGAGCAGCGCGATGACATTTATTTCCTCATCTCTCATTGGACAGACACCAGATGCCTAAACTTGAAACACATCCATCCCATGATGTCATTACATTTGGGAAGACTTGTAAAATCTAATGTCTCTCCTTGTAAAGAAATACTCATTTCAAGTTCAGCAACATTTTCAGTTTCACTTAATTTCTTTTTTTATCAATTCGGAATAATTTTCAACTCAGAAAAATTAACTTAATATCTTTTATTATAGAATATTTTATATAGCTGATTTCATTCCGTATAATTCTCTCTCAATTTTCCCCATCCACCCATCCGTCCGCCCATCCGTCTATATAAACCTGCACCTCTATGTGTATGTTCAGATCCCACAATTACTGCACGGTAACGGTGTTATTTCTGAGTGGTTGAGTTTTCTGGTTTGTATTTCTCTGTGTTATTTTCATATCTTAACTAGACGGGTATAATGTGCACAAAAGCGATACAACTGTACTTTAAAACATTGTTATTAACATTTCATTATTTCATCAGGTAACAGATTAGAGGTAAACTCCAGTATGGTAAAGCCCAAGGGAAAAAAAAAAGTATTTTATGGTAGTGCTTCTCAAATTTTAAAACAAATAAAAACATGCTAAAATCTGCTAAAATGTAGGTTCTGATTCTGTAGGTCTGAGTGGGCCCAGAGATTCTACATTTCTCAAAGTCCAGGCCACACATCAAGTAATATATTCTAAGGAGTTTCAAGGAGTTTTTCATTAAATAAGCAGAACATTTACAAGCCATAAAAATGATGATACAGGGGGTATTAGAGAAAACAGTAGTAACTAATAAATAAAAATAGGAAAAAAAACCCCTTTGCATTGTACTTCTATACTGATCACTTCAGGGAGACCTGACTTCCCAGTTCTTTAAAACATTGCTTTAGATTTTATGTTCTGATAAGGCACACTCTCTCTTCTGTTATTCCATGGCATTTATAACTTTGGAAGTTCACTTTCTTCCAACACATCAGTTGTGACTCCACTTTCTTACACATCAACTCTAAGTATTACAAAGGGAGCCACCATGTAGGAAATTTCACGAGAGAAAAGTAACAGAATTATTCTGAACTATTATGCAAGGCCCCCACTAGCGAGCGAGAACAATCCAAGGGGTAAAACCTACTAAAATGACATAAGATTGTATTGTGATTTAAAGCATCAAGTCACAGACCCCCAAAATTCCATCTCTGCTCTATTTATAATTTAACTTAAATCCTTCCAAATCTCTGGTAATATACAGAAGCCTTATATTTCTCAACTAGCATCCAAATGTGTGGGGGAGTTCTTTAAAAGCAGACATTAAGGACTCAGGGGCCGGGCTCCAAACGTGAAGTTCTGAACTAGTAACACGCTGAAATCTGAGAACCATGTAAGCCAATTATTTGAATGCATTCATGTATTGTACAGCTGACCCTTGAATATGGGTTTCTGCCTAAGACATTCAGGCCTCAGGGCCCACGAGGTTTCCTACTGAGCTCTCCTTCTTGCAAAGGTTTATTATGTATTTTATAAGTTGCTGTTTAACTTACCCTTTGTCAAACTAACCAGGTCAGGCTCAATTAAACTCCGCTTTTAGCAAACAAGAAAAGATCCAGTTGAACCTTAAATAGCATGGAGGTTTAGGGCCATCAACCCCTAAACAATCAAAAATCCGCCTATAACTTTTGATTTCCCCAAAACTTCACTAATAGCCTCCTGTTGACCAAAAGCCTTGCCGATAATATCGGGTTGATTAACCCATGTGATGTGTGTTATGTGTATCATATACTGCATTTTTCATAAAGTAAGCTAGAGAAAAGAGAATGCTATTAAGAAAATCATAAGGAAGAGGAAACCCATAAACACTGTAGTATATAAAAAATTTATGTATCTGTAGAACCAACCAGTTCAATCCCATGTGGTCAACTGTTTATAATAACATGTTATTGCTAATTACAGGGTTCCAAAGTAACATCCCAAAAGATGATGAAAGAATGGCGCTAGGGTAGGTGTGATAATAATATTGTTGCTGAAATTGTGTGAATTTCTGTTTCCCTACTGATGTTTTAAATCTCTCCCTTAAAAAATGTGTATCTGTAACTCTCGGGATGAAGCAAAATATCACACCACCAACTATAAAATATACCCCACCACACTTTTCTTCCTATAAGCCCCACATCAGGACGATTTTACATCAATTTACTGAAATCCTAATATATTTTTAGCTGATCACTGGATAGTTTTTAAATTTTTCTGATACCTGACACTTTTGGGGTGTTCAGTGGAAATCAACAGCTTGTCTCAAATTCAACCCCACTCCCTTATGCTTACTACCAGCCAAGGGGAAAAAAAACATAGCTTGAGTAGACAAAACTTCAGAACGTACGCACTATCTCAGCAGGGGTGAGAGAAAAAATTTAAACTCAGAGATCCTGGCACACTCATCTGGAAACTCAAACATTTGGATTGTCTGCATTCCTCTCATGTTTCACTTCAAAGGCCATGCGCAAGAAAAAAAAAACAGCAAGAAGACTGGTTATTTTAATTGGCACGTTTTGTGATCAGTCTGTCAGGAAAAAAAAGAAAGGGATTTTTATATTACATGTAAGTCATTTCTGTGAGATATGCAGTTACCATAAAAGATTATCAAAGTCAAGAGTACACCCTTAGCCTTACAGTCATTCTAAGTTACGTCTTGTGTTGACATAGAGGACATGACAGCATTGGGATTTTAAATGGAGACCACACGTACTTTTTATCCACGTCTTCAGGTGGAAAAATAAGCACAAAGCACTTGCATGGGCTAAAATAAATCAGCCAGCAAACACAGAACACAGATCACACTCTGTTTCTCGCGGCTAGTCCCCTTTCTGCTTAGTTCTGGTGGGAACCCATTTCCTCGGGTTGGTGCTTCTGTTCTCTGACCCTGGGAAGGAGAGGGACGGCTGACAGTGAACTCAGGGAGACAGCATAGAGAATTCAAACATGGCACGGGAAGATTATGTTCCCGGTGATACCGTTTTCTAAATCTAAGAAACTTCACACTCATGGAGCTGTGATTCATGACTTCAGATTATGTGCAGAAACTGTACCAGTCTTTGTAGTGCGTGTTCTTACAGCACTGCCCATTGGGGGTCACGGGAGAACGGGGCAGGCTCAGCCTGGCCCCCGGGAGGCCAGGACAGCTCAGAGGCCACCCGTCCCAGGCCTGGCTGCTTGGAGACGGATGGGGACCCTCTTGTGGGCTCGAACACCCTCTGAGATCCTTCGATCCTTCTCAAGTCCATAACTTCTGTTGAATTATTTTATCAGACTGGGACACAAGTGTGCTGGGCAATCAAAGATGATAGGCTTCAGCCTGAAGAGCGTGACATGAATTTGACATTTAGAACTGCATGAAGAGTAGAACTAGAGGGAACAGGAGAGGCAGTTAGGCGGCAGGTAGGCATGGGCTTCTGAGAGTGTTCGAGTTGGTGGGGGGAGACTGTTTAAAAGAAAGGGGGTCCCGAAGTGGAGCGAGAAACTACACACACAGACTGATGACGTTGCCGTTTCATTTCGGTCTTGGTGCCTGCATTTTCGTTTGCTGGGGACACACCATGCAAGGTCATACAAAAGTCAAAACAGGAACATTGCTTTAAAAGCTAACTTCTTCTACTCCTTAGACATCTTCTAAATCGTCCATGAAAGACATGCACCCAGTACTTGCAGTCAGCGTGGGTGATAGGGAACCCACTCCATTCGGGTCAGGGCCACTCTTTGACCCTGGACGATTCTTCTGTGAGTTTTCCTGAGGATTCTCACAATCTCAGTGGTATTCTGAATCATGACCAACACAAGCGTTTTTTTCCCAGTTACATTGATTCAAAGAACACCCACCGCGGGCTCCATCGCTGCTAGGCACAAAGGAGGCCGTGGCACATGCAGTAACTGTGGTGGTCACTTCCCCAGGGCCATAGCCGTCCACCGGCATGTAGACTTGGTCCTCATTCACACCCCACGCCTGCATGTAAATGAGCAGCAGCTTTAATTCTCCTGCCTGCCCTGCTTGGGATCCTTTTTGAATTGTTGCATGATATTAAAAGTGATGTCAGCTTGTGCTGTGTCAGAAATAATTATAAATACCATGGCCCTCAAACTCTCGCCAGTTCTGCCGTTCTTCCTGTCTTTGTCTATCAAGGATTCACCATAGTTTCCAACCCAATTCCAACCCCTCTCTTAAACTCAAATAAAATAAATTTAAAAAAGGGGGAGAAATAAAATAAATATTTTATGCCAATGGGAAATGAAGGGACCATCCTCTTAATTCTAAAAATGACACTCTCCAATGCTTTAACCATAAAAATTAGTCATTATTTTATCATTAAAATGATGAGTGTTTTTCATTTTACAGCTGTCTCTACAATGGTTTAGAAAGGGCTGAACCATTCCTTTTTTAGAAAAACAAAGATGGCAGTCTCATTTTTTCATAATTCCAGTAGTATTTGCACTTTTACCGTAATTTTGAGTAAACAATACTCAAAAACACACTAAATATCTCCCGGCACCATTGCTGAAGTACATTACAATCCAGGTGACTTGCCCCCCAAATGGGTCACCTGTAATGAGCAGCTTGGCGCTAATTAATCGTGAAGATGTAATTTTTCCCAGCCCCTGTGGACCCTCTCCTCTTACAAGGTTACTACTCAACATGATCTCTGTGCAGAAAAAAATGGGGTACTGGTAAAAAAAAAAAAAAAGACAATCTGACTCAGAACACACAGAGAATTTACTCATTAATAGCAAAGGAATTCCATTTTGCTTATCATAGCCCTGACTAATCTGGAAGTAATGAGAAGTATGCAAAAAAAAAAAACACTAAAAAAGGGAGAGGGATGAATATACTTTGATATTTTGGAAGTCTTATTTGTGACCAAGATAAGGTAATTTACTTGACCACGTTGGTTACTAAATCAGTTTTCTCTGTTATCTATATATTTTTTTTTAATATATTTATTGATTATGCTATTACAGTTGTCCCATTTCCCCCCCCACTCCACTCCATCCTGCCCACCGCCGTCCCTCCCACATTCCCCCCCTATAGTTCATGTCCATAGGTCATACTTATAAGTTCTTTGGCTTCTACATTTCCTACACTATTTTTACCCTCCCCCTGTCTATTTTCCACCTATCATCTATGCTACTTATTCTCTGTACCTTTCCCCCTCTCTCCCCCTCCCACTCCCTTAATGACAACCCTCATGTTCTAGTTGTTTGCCTAGTTTGCTCTCATTTTTGTTTTATGTGTGGCCATTAATAACTGTGAGTTTGCTGTCATTTTTACTGTTCCAATTTTTGATCTTCTTTTTCTTAGGTAACTCCCTTTAACATTTCATATAATAAGGGCTTGGTGATGATGAGCTTCTTTAACTTGACCTTATCTGAGAAGCACTTTATCTTCCCTTCCATTCTAAGTGATAGCTTTGCTGGATACAGTAATCTTGGATGTAGGTCCTTGCGTTTAATCTTGGGTAATGTAATTATGATGTGCCTTGGTGTGTTCCTCCTTGGGTCCAGCTTCTTTGGGACTCTCTGAGCTTCCTGGACTTCCCGGAAGTCTATTTCCTTTGCCAGATTAGGGAAGTTCTCCTTCATTATCTGTTCAAATAAGTTTTCAATTTTTTGTTCTTCCTCTTCTCCTTCTGGCACCCCTATAATTCGGATGTGGGAACGTTTCAAGGCGTCCGGGAGGTTCCTAAGCCTCTCCTCATTTTTCCAAGTTCTTGTTTCTTCATTCTTTTCTGGTTGGATGTTTGTTTCTTCCTTCTGGTCCACACCATTGATTTGAGTCCCAGTTTCCTTCTCATCACTATTGGTTCCCTGTACATTTTCCTTTGTTTCTCTTAGCATAGGCTTCATTTTTTCATCTGTTTTTCGAATAGATTCAACCAAGTCTGTGAGCATATTGATAACCAGTGCTTTGAACTGTGCATCCGATAGGTTGGCTATCTCTTCGTCGCTTAGTTGTATTTTTTCTGGAGCTTTGAAGTGTTCTGTCATTTGGGCCTTTTTTTTTTTTTTTTGTCTTGGCGCGTCTGTTACTTTAAAGGGCGGAGCCTTAGGTGTTCACCGGGGCGGGGTAATGCTGGTCGCTGCGCTGTGACGCTGTACGTGGGGGAGGGGCCGAGTGGGAGCAATGGCGCCCGCTTCACTCTCCTCCGGATTTCAATCTTTCACTCCGATACCCACAATCAAACTGGGCCCCTCTGGTGCTGGTTCCCGAGTAAGTGGGCCTGTGCACACTCTAGGCCCCTGTGGGTCTCTCCAACAACCTCTTCTGTGAGGCTGGGAGTCTCTCCTGCTGCCGCCCCAACCCCCAGGGGCGCTTTCAATCAGAGGTTTGAGGCTTTATTTCCCGGAGCTGGAGCCCTGGGTTGCACAGTCTGCTTTGTTGCCCGCCGTTCATCAGGTTTATCTGTGGGCGAATTTGGTGCCGCGCAGGGTGCTACCCGCTGCTCTGCCTGCCCCACTCTCCGCCACTCTGAGTCCGGCCCTCTGGGTTTATCTGTGCAAATGTAGGGTTGCAGGGTCTGCTAGTGCTCGGACTGCCTGCGCCATTTGTCCCCCACTCCGCCAGTCTCAGTCCCGCCACAGCCGCGCGAGTCCTCTCCACCCCGGTGCCCGTCTCCGCCCCTCCTACCAGTCTGGATGAATGGTTATTTTCTATTTTCTTGGTGTTGGTCCCCCTTGTTGTTCGATTCTCTGTCAGTTCTGGTTGTGCGAGGAGGCGCAGTGTGTCTACCTACGCCGCCATCTTGGTTCTCAGTCAATCTATCTATATATTTTTTAATGAAAATGAATGTTTATTCTTTCAGAGTACATCATTTGTTCCCAAGGAACTCAAACCTCTTCATCAAAAATACCTTTAAGAATTGTTCAGAAAAGCCATAGATCTAATTATCATTAAGTGGTGAGACATAAGAGGTGGCACCTTCTGACAGGGAACGCTCTATAAAAATTCTCCTCACTGCTGTCACCGAAATGTCACCAGCCAGCATCCTGCCAAATGCTTCCCCAAAGCACTCTCTCCCGCAAGTTATGTGGTAGGAGTGAGTGGCTACTTTGTATTTCTAGTAAGAGAATAACATGGTATAAAGCAATGAAAGAAATGTCCTCAATAGCAGGAATCCCTCAGCCTTTCCGCTACTGAAGAAATGGCGCACGCCGCCCTCGCAGACCCCATGAAAACGTGCCACAGAAATTGCCCAGGCCACGAAGAACCAGTGGTTCAGTCTGTTCAAATGTATCTCAAGTTCACGAGCAGCAAAGAAAATCAGAAAGTAGGATAGGGTTTTCTTTCTTTGCTTCCTTTTCTCTTTCTTTTTTCTCCCTTGCAGAGCCTCTGTGGGAAAATGGACAGGAGGTTTAATATTTCCAAAGCCAGTTTAACAAGCCAAATAATGTGTAATTTACCAGAATCTCTAATGTCTTTGGGAAGCTGGTCAATGATTTTTCCGGAAAAACAGAACCAGAAAAACAAATGGACTGTGAACCAAGTGTTAGGAGACAAAAATGCTGAATTAATAAGCTCACAATTCATTTATTACAGTTTTCCAAAATTTTTCTGATAGTGTTCTATCTACTCTTTCTCTGATATGTAATAGTTAAGGTGTATTTTCTTTTGGAATTGAAACTGATTTTTACTTATTTTGTGATAGTATAGAAAAACTGAAATATATACCCTGGCTCAAACATGCCAGTTTTTGAAATAATTTAGTATTATAGAAAATTTACTCATACACAGGTTTGTATAGTGTTATGAAAGGTGATATTATTGTTCTCCAGAAAGCAAGTAATATTTTGAGAAGCATCTTTACTTGAAATAAAAATGAGGTACACATAAACAAAGGCCATACCTAAATAAAAAAGAAGTAGGTGAACAATAGTTGCTTGTACTTAAGAAAAGCACATTCGCGAACACTTTCAAGTCAAACCCACCAAAATAAAAGCCTTGTAAGACCACCTGAAGGTCAAGTGGCATTTCAACAATTCTTTTATGTACAATATATTTACTTTTAATAGAAGTCATAGTAAATAAGAATACTGTTTTGTTATTTAATATTATAAATATACATGTATATGTAAGCAGAAAGTATTGGAAAAATTCAAAAGAACATTTCACATGTGGTTAAAAACTACCTGAGAACATCGTATTTAGTGCCCGCACAGAAATTCATCTCCTAAATATTCATGTTCCATAAGTGAATAACTAACTAGTCTTCCAATTTTGAATATTTAGATTGTTTCCAGTTACGCCGTTATAAATGAACTGTGACTAAGAAGCATCTTTCTATGAAAAATTCTTACTGCTTTTCAGAGTAGATTCCTGGAAGTGGGTTTCCTTGTTCAGAGTATGAACATTTTAAGATTCTTGATAAATATTGCCAACTCATTTTGCAAAGCGTTGTACAAATTTACATTTCCCCTAGCAATGTAGACAGTGCCTATTTTACTATATCCTCTTTCATTTTCAATTATAAAAAGCACGAGTAAACATAGCATCTCATTTTAATGTGCATTTCTCAATTTGTTGGTGACTTTTTCCCTCTGATTAGTATTTATTTGGATTTCATCTCTTTGGGATTTTTTATTTAATTCTTTGCAATATATCCTCTGAAGAATTTTAGAATACGGAAATTAATTCATTGCTGTATGTTTCAAATGCATTATCAGCCCTTTGATTTGTATATGTGGATGTGTGTGCACACGTTGAACACTTTAATCAAATTTATCATTCTTTTCTTAAACTGTTTTGACAGTCTCTTTTTCCTCCATTCAAATATTTGATTGATATTCAACTACATCCTTTTTTACTTTTTTACTAATTTAATTTTTTCATGTTCTTTCTTTTTCATTCATCGCTATAAACACATTAGTAAGACACTTACTATGCATCCAGATAACATAATTTAAACTTGGCCTAAAGCAAACCCGAGCAAAATCTACGCTCCTGCAGCTTCAAATTTAGGGCAAGAGACACTATCAGTGAAAGAATTGCTTGGGCTGAGATATAGAGGGTCTGACCGAGGCTAAATCAGGTAAAGGGGGTGGCAAAGCAGAAAATGACCTTTTGTTACAGACTGTGCTGTGAATTCTGAAAAAAATAAATATATAAGAGCAATGGAGCCAAAAACGTGTGACAGCAGAGCCTAGAGGGTGACAGAGCTGGAGACGGGTGCAGGGACCAGCCAGCACTGCCCCCTCCTAAGATCTGTGCCTTCTGTCCAAGAATGGAAAGCACTCCACCGTTTTTGGTATCCTGAAGACAGACACAAGTTACAAGTAAGGCCCTTAATTCTCCCTGTGGAAATCAGGAAAGAGAGGTCTCCACCCAGTCCCTTTCTCTTTGAGCGGTGACTTTAGGAAGTTTTTATGTGTAAGTACTTTCTTCCTTTGAAATCCTATGAGTCCTTTTGAAAATCAGGCAAGCCTCTCGTGGGCCAGCAGCCGCCTCTCCGCAACATAAACAAACAGCAAGGAAGACCAAACCCCGCTCTCGGCCTCCGCAACAGGACAGCAGCCAAATCCACCGCCCAAAGTTGCAAAACTACTTCCAGTAATCAAGACCCGAGAAGTTTGTTTTTGCTCTAGATAAAGTCAATTCGTTCATACAGATGACCCCCCCATGACCAGGCAAAGTCAGGGCGAACTGTGTGGGACAAAGGTGCTGTCAAGTTTGGGGACTGGGTATTGTTTATCTTGCGAACACCCAGGGAATGGGTCCCCTCTGCCTGGCTGTATGGGAGGGCAGGACGTCTCTTTTCACCACCTCCCCGTGCGTCACAACTTATCATTTTATGCCAATCATTTTTAAGTTCCCCCCTCCCCAGTTAAGACCTCAGTGAACATCTACTGAGCCAAGCAAAACAGAAATAAGCAGGCAGTGACAGAGAGGAGAATTTAGGTCAGGGTGTCACTAAAGCTCCTTTAGTGCCCAGAGGAGTGGGGCTGCTGTCTCCAGGTCAAATTTCATCAGGTTCAAATAATGGAAAAACAACCTTCCAAGCAGGGAAAAGTAGGAAGTAGGAAGGATGGGGTTACTGGAGTGGGGCAGCCTGAGGGATTGCAGAAAGCATTTGGTTTCAGAATTGGGGGTCTTTACATGTTAAGCTGCAGTTTCGACTGTGGCCTTTGGACCGCAGCAAAGACTCGGGGCTGCGCAGTGGAAGTTGTCTCGGTGAGAAGTGGCCTGACCAAAGCCAGGTTTGTGAATGGAGGGTGACAACTGTGGGCAAGGCATGGACAGGACGGGGCGGAAAGTCAGTGTCTGACGAGGCCGTGTCAAGGCCAGCTGTGGGGTGATAGAAAGGTCGATTATGGCGGCAGGGACGATGGAAGAAGAGAAACATTATGAAATCAACATGGAAGCTTACCTGTAGTTTCGGAATGAGCCAAATAAACTGTTTTTATGGTTTCATCATGCTTAGTACCAAGTGACTAATGGCTACCTAAAGGCCACTTCGCTGGGGATAAGAAGGAAATTGTGTACCCTTACCGTAGCTAAGTGTGGTGGAGGAATGCCCGCAGAAGGTGCTAACTTAGGGTGAGCTCCTGCTGTGAGGAAAGCGTAGGGTGTACGAAAATAGGAAGTAGGATTTAGCACTTTGTTCTGTTTCAAGATATTTTTAAAAGCAAGATAAAAATATTGCTAGGTTTTCAGTCTAGACTTAAAGTTTGAGGCACTATTCTACATAAATAACGAATAAATACATGAGATGCATAAACAAAAACAGGTACTCAAATGCATAAACACATAAGTATAACATGAACACGAGGTTCGTATAACATGCAATTAAGACCGTTATTAATCAATATCCTTTTCAATCAAACTTTACTGGCTGAATACTAATTACAAAATAGATGTCCCCGTGAAGCTGGGCCAGTTCTTGAACGTAACTCACTTTTGAAAGGACCTGGAATGCCTTTTCACAGCGCAACTTCTCGAAAACCTCCTTAGCTGTCAAAACCAAAACTCAAACGTCCCCTCTAATTGTATGATCGCATTGCGTATAAGTCGGCTACCAGAACTGTAATAAAGCTACAAATTTATCTGATGTTTAGTGACCACATTAGGATAAAGCTATACTTTCACATGTGAATCTCCCTTTTCTATATCCCAATTAAATTTTATAGCTTTCTCCAGGATGGAACAATTTACTGGTAGAGGTATTTACAGCAAAACACACTGAAGGAGTTCAGCCCCCCCAGAGAGACCTAAAGAGCCCCTGAACTCCTTCTGTTAATGCCGGAGATTAACAGCAGGAAAATGATGTTGACCTCAACAAAGGGAGAGGATAGCAGACCTGGGGACCCAGATCCCCATTCAAACTTTAGCAACTGGAGTTCATGTTCACCCCAATTGACTGGGGAGAGAATGAAAAGGCTGTGATTTCCTCTGCTGCTAGAAACCTCTGTTAAAAATAAACTCATGACTCTAGTCTGATGACAAGGCAGACGACAGACAATATGGGTGTGGGTGGGGAGAGGGAGAGATTGAAATGTGCAGCAACTGATCATCTCCAAAGTCACTGAAGGACCATAAGCCCTTGTGCTTCTTGTAGAGGAAGTGCTGGGCCAATATCTCTCCAGGGCCTGGAAAACCTGAGCTGGAATTGAGAGAGGCCCTTTCAGGGAAAGAATTCTATGTAATGATAGGCTAGGAAATTCAAAACATGTCATTGCACTAAAAACAGAAAAAAATAAGGAAAAAAACAGGATAGCCTGTTCTCAGGGTAAAGTACAGTAATCATGAAAATAAGAATCTCATTTTAAGGAATTTCTGGATTTTGTGTTCAACTTCTGTGAAATAGTTGTTTTGGCAGATTGGTACAACTCATTTTCATTGCATCATTTTCATTGCAGCTACATAAACCTGACCAGAAAATGATCAGACAAACTTTTTCGTACTATAAAGAAAGGAACCTGGAGATTTTGTTGGGTTGGAGAACTGGATCTCCTCGTGGGAACCTCATCTCAATACCTGCGTGTCATCTCAATACCTGCGTGTCGCATGTTGATGTTGCATCCCGACCCAATACCCAGTGCCCTGAGAGGCCTGGAGCTTTGAGGAGAGAAAGCTGGGAGTAGGCTTGTCAAAGCAAGGACACACTGCGCACCCCAGAGGCTGGCGGATGGGGGGTGGGCACAGACTGTCTGTGGCAGATTAGCGTGCTACATGGAACACGTGACGAGCTCTCAGAGGAAAATCAAAATAAGGATGCTGAGGGTTTTGAAGCCAGAATACATCCTCCTGGGGTGAGGAACTACTGTCCTCGTCAGAAGCAGCACGGTTCTGGCTTGCTCCTGGGTCTGTGGGGAGACAAACATCCAGACCACTGAACACCACTGGGAAGCTCCTCCCAAAGGTGCCCCATAAAGAACAGGCTGCATCTTATTTTGTTGATTCCTCGAATCGAGCATTCCTGTCCTCCCCAGGGAGTGCCAAGAAGGCAAAGGCCAGTTCCACAGGCAGACAGGTCAGCCTCCCAGCCTCCTCCTTCCCCAACAATCCCATGGGGCCCATTCGACAAACTACCATGTGACTCTGCCCCCCTCCTCACTAGGAAGCCCGCTCCATGAGGGCAGCGCTGTTTGCCTACGTGTTCCCCATGCCTGGCCTCCACACTTGGGAAAGTGCAAGTGGGTGCATGGGGGCCTCTGCACACAGGTTAGCTGAAATAATCCGTGTTGGGACATCCACCACTTTTGCTAGCAGATGGCTAGGGTGCGGCCGTGAGACAGGCAAGGGGAAAACAGGCTGCACTGTGGAAAGCGCTTTACCTGGTCACATTTGCAGGATCTGTTGGAACAACTGGGCATTGGAAAAGACCTGAAGGATTTCCCAGGCTCTCCCTGCTCAAGACACTCATTTGAGAAGGGGAAAAAATGAGAAGTGAAATGGCCATTCTTGGAGAACATTCCAAAATACAGTAGCATGGAGCCTCAGCCCAGACAGAAACCTGGAAGGAATGTGGGAATCAATAAAATAAGGAGGTTGATGTAGAATTTTTGGTGCCCAAAAGGTTGGGGTTCACCTAGTGTTTCAACACAAGTCAAAGTATCCTTGAAGAAGGTCTGGGTACCCGGTTATTAACTGTGCTGGTCAATTTGTCTCCATTGTGGAATCCTGGTCTATAAACAAGATAATTGTGATCAGGTCAGTCATGCCCTAAGAGCTAGAAAGTAAGCGTGTAAATGGTACAAACCCGGGCACCCACATTTGTAGAGATCTAGTAATGTCTTTCTTGCCCCAGAGATGCAGAATTCCCTTTCCACAGAGGGAGTCCATCCAACTTAGGATGTGGTGTGTTTGTAGAGGAGCGATGTATGCTCTGGGGGGCCTGACAAAGCAGAAGGTCAACGCGTTAGTAGTAGAAACTGCATTTTTGATAATGGGTGTCCGTGCTAAAAATCTGCCCCAGATTGTCCATACGTTAAAACTTGCCTAAAGCAGATAATACAAATGAGAAGCAGGGCCTATGCGGCAGTGCGGTCCAGCGCCATGAATGAAGTGGTCCGAGTGACCCTGCCGTCCTCTTGCCGACATGAGGCTCCCGTCCCGCTGAGGGAGAGAGCCGGATGGCCACCTGCTGATCATTTTCTCATCTCTCCCTCTGGTGGACTACAAAGAGACGACAAATCTCCACTGTACAACAGGAGAGAAGATGGTGAGCCTGTGGCAGGCTGCGCAGTGTTCTCAACCTCTGGGCCAAATCCCTGCCAGCTCAAGTTCGGGAACTAAAACAGGGACTGGATAGGGCCTTTGGGACCTCTGCCGACACAGAGCTACCTCTGCCTGGGCTCTCAGACCCAGAGGAGCCGAAGCTTGAGCGGTGCAAGCTGAAGTGACAACCTAGTGACTGGAACCAGGGAATGAGGGCCTCGTCCAGCATCTGGGAAAGAAGTCACATCCAGGGGAACGAACACACAAAAGGGCCCCAGGCTGTCTTCGTGCTGGCCTTCTAGAAGGACAGGAGAGCAAGGGTCATGAAGTCAATGAGGGAGGCCTGAGGAAGACATGTCCTGGGGAGGACAATAAACGTTTTGCTACCTGGTGAACAAATGTAAGGCACCATCACCATTTCTGATTTGGAAGGCGTCCTTGTCATGGAATGCAAATGCTTTCTAATGAGGGTGGATATTATTATTTAAAAGCCTTTTATTTGATTGAGTGCCGTGAGGCATCTGGATAGGCACAGGTAGGCTTTCCAGAAAGCCTGACAAAAAAGGAAAAGAGCACTTCTCTGAGATGACAGAAGACCAGCCGCTGTGTAGGATGAGGGAACACGTGAGAATCACCAGCAGGAGGTGCGACCAAGCTTTTAAGAACGAGAATGTGTAATATATGATTTTCAGTGGTTTTTTGATGCCTGCTGACTCTCTTGCTACCCAGAAAACTTTAAATTCTATTCCATACACTTAAGGGGGGTTAGAAATGAAAAGGCGCTCTCCTGTCTCAGGAGTAGGATAAAATAAAAGAACATGTAAACCAGGAGAACAAAGAAATCTCCAGGAACTGTACATCTGAGCTACTGGTACCATAGCAGGCCTTGCCTTTTCAAAATTTTGAAAACATTGATATTGATGTTTAATTTCTACAAGGAATACACCCGGAACCTGACCAAACCATACCTAATGCAAAGAGTAGAAAATAATGGCTCCTCCTTCACAGATGTTTGGCCCATTGCATCTAACTTAAAGAATGACCTTAACAGTCTTCATAAAAAAGTGACAAACACGACTAGTTTTAAGTTTTAAGAATAAAATCAAGACACAACAGAAAGAAAGTGTTCTGATACACTTAGAATTCTATGAAAGTACAGACTGTAATTCCTAAACATACTTGTGTCTGTGTGTGTGTGTGTGTGTGTTTAATCACTTGGAGGACTTACATCTGAAATCAACTATATTTTTTTTTGTGGGAAGGGAATGAGCAGAAATGTTGCTTTTTATTTGATTATAGTCCAGCACTACGTAGTTGTGCAATTACCTTTTTTTTTTTTTTAAGTTACTGAAAGTTTCGATTTCTCATCAGACCTGGTCAAAGGATCTTAAATTGATGAGTCACTGTAGAACTCAAAGTCAGATTGAAGATTTGATACATGATATTCATATTTTCTTCTAGCTGTTTATCCAGCATCTTTCAAAGTCTTTTGCACACTAAATAATTGATGAGTAAAGGAAGGGAGATGAGAGGGAGTGAGGGAGAAGCAACCGATGTGGCACCTCAGAAAGCAGGCTGAAATATTGATAAGACTCGGTAATTACATCGGACAATCTGCAGTGCTTAATGGAGGAAATGTGAGATCTTTCTCCCCCCAGGAAGGGTTATTTCATTTATGTTTCCTGGTTTCTTTTTTATTACATTCTTCTTTATTCTGTTACAGTTGTCCCAATTTTCCCCTTTTGCCCTCCTCTGTCCGGCCCCACTCCCCACTCACATACGCCATCCCCACCCTGTTGTCCACATCCATGGGTCATTCATACTTGGCCTTTGACTACTCCCGTCCCCTTCTTCCTACCATTCCCCCCTCCCCCTTCCTTTCTGGTCATTGTCAGTCTGTTTCCTGTTTCAATGACTCGGGTTCTGATTCACTCATTAGTTTATTTTATTCATTAAATTCCTCTTGGAAGTGAGATCATATGGTATTTGTCTTTCACCGCTTGGCTTATTTCACTTAGCATAATAGTCTCCAGTTCCATCCATGCTGTCGCAAAGGGTAGGAACTCCTCCTTCTTTCTTTCTGCTGCATAGTATTCCATTGTGTAAATGTATCACAGTTTTTTGAATCACTCATTTACTGATGGGCACTTAGGCTGTTTCCAGCACTTGACGATTGTAAATAATGCTGCTATAAACATCAGGTGCATAAGTTCTTTTGAATTGGTGTTTTGGGATTCTTAGGGTATATTCCTGGCAGCGGAATCCCTGGGTCATAAGACAATTCCATTTTTAAGTTTTTGAGGAAATTCCATACTGTTTTCCACAGTGACTGCGCCAGTCTGCATTCCCACCAACAGTGCACTAGGGTTCCCTTTACTCCACATCCTTATTCTTTGTTGATTCATTAGTGATAGCCATTCTGACAGGTGTGAGGTGATATCTCATTATGGTTTTAATTTGCATCTCTTTGATGGCTAATGATGTTGAGCATTTTTTCATATGTCTGTGGGCCCTCTGTATGTCCTCCTTGGACAGGTATCTATCCAGGTCCTCTGCCCATTTTTTTATTGGATTGTTTGTCTTCCTAGTACTGAGTCATATGAGTTCTATATATATTTTGGAGATTCAACCCTTGTCTGACGTATCATTGGCAAATGTGTTCTCCCATACAGTCACTTCCCTTTTCATTTCACAGATGTTTTCTTTAGCCCTGTGGAAGCTTTTTAATTTGATGTAGTCCCACTTGTTTATTTTTTCCTTTATTTCCCTTGCCCTAGAAGATATATTGTCAAAAATATTGCTATATGGGCCCTGGCTAGTGTGGCTCAGTGGACTTAGTACCAGCCTGTGAACCAAAGGGTTGCTGGTTCAATTCCCAATCAGGACACATGCCTGGATTGTGGGCCAGGTCCCCAGCAGAAGCTGAGCGAGAGGCAACCACACATTGATGTTTCTCTCCTCCTTTCTCCCTCTTTCTCCTCTCTAAAAATAAATAAATAAAATCTTAAAAAAAATAAAGTTTAAAAAATATTGCTACATGGGATATCTGAAATTTTACTGCCTGATTTCCTCTAAGACTTTTGTGGTATCATGACTTCTATTTATGTATTTTATCCGTGTTGAGTTTATTCTGGTGTATGGTGCAAGTCGGTGGTCTAGTTTCATTTTTTCGCATGTACCATTCTAGTTATCCCAACACCGTTTATTGGCGAGGCTATCTTTATTGCTCTGAATGTTCATGCCCCCTTTGTCAAATATTAATTGACCATAGAGACCTGGGTGTGTTTCCGGGCTGTCTATTCTGTTCCATTGATCTATGTGTCTGTTTTTATGCCACCATCAGACTGTCTTGGTTACAGTGACCTTGTAGTACAATTAGATATCAGTATGTCACAGTATAGTATATTGCGATCCCTTCAACTTTGTTCTTCTGTCTCAAGATTGCTGTGGCTAGTCAGTCTTTTTTGGTTCCATATACATTTCTGAAGTATTTGTTATAGATCTGCAAAATGTGTCATTGGTATGTCAATAGGCACTGTGTTGAATCTATAGATTGCTTTGGGTAGTATGAACATTTTAATGATGTCAATTCTTCCTATCCATGAACAGGGTATATGATTCCATTTTTTTTGTATGTTCCTCCATTTCTTTCTTCAGTGTTCTATAGTTTTCCAAGTACAGGTCTTTTTCCTCCTTGGTTAAGTTTATTCCTGGGTTCTTTTTGTTGTTGTTGTTGCTATAGCAAATGGGATTTTTTTCTTGGTTTCTCTTTCTAATAGTTCATTGTTGGTGTACGAAAATGCCATCAGCTTCCGAATATTGACTTTGCATCCTGCTCCTTTGCTAAATTCACTTACTAGGTTGAGCAGTTTTTTGGTGAAGCCTATGCAGTTCAATGTCATCTGCAAACAATGACAGTTTTACTTCCTCTTTTCCTATTTGGATGCCTTTTATTTCTTCTTGTCTGGTCACTGTGGCTAGAACTTCTAGTACTGTATTGAATAAGAGCGGTGAGAGCAGACAGCCTTGTCTTATTCCTGATCTTAAGAGAAATGCTTTTCGTTTTTGCACATTGAGTATGATGTTGGCAGTATGTTTCTCGTAAATGACCTTTATTATGTTGAGGAATGTTTCCTCTATTCCCACTTTCCTGAGTGTTTTTTTTTTATCATAAATGAGTGCTGTACTTTATCAAATGCTCTGTCTTCATCTATTGACATATCATGTGATTTTTGTCTTTCATTTTGTTTATGTGATGCATCACGCTTATTGTATGTGAATATTGTACCATCCTTGCATCCCTGGAATAAATCACACTAGATCATGGTGTATGATCTTTTTAATGTTGGATCCAGATTGCTAGTATTTTGTTTATGATTTTTGCATCTATGTTCATCAGAGATAATGGCCTGTAATTTTCTTTCTTTCTTGTGTGTTTACCTGGTTTGGGGATTAGGATAATACTGGTCTCATAAAAGGAGTTTGGGAGTCCTCCCTCTCCTTTAGTTTTTGGAACTGTTTGTGAAGGATTGGTGTTAGTTCTTCTTTGAATATTTGGTAAAATTCGCCCACGAAGCCATCAGGTCCAGGGCTGTTGTATGTAGGTAGTTTTTTGATTACTGCTTTTTAGCTAGTTGTTATTGGTCTATTCAGGTTTTCTGCTTCTTCCTGATTCAGTTCTGGGAGATGGTATATGTCTAGAAATTTGTCCATCTTGCCCAGGTGTCCAATTTCTTGTCCTATATTTGTTCATAATAATTTTTTACAATCCTTTGTATTTCTGTGGTATCAGTTGTTACTTCTCCTCTTTTGTCCGTGATTTTATTTATTTGGGTCCTCTCTCTATTTTTTCTTGATGAGTCTGGTTAATGGTTTGTCAATTTTGTTTATCTTTACAAAGAACCAGCTGCTGGATTCATTGATCCTTTGAATTGTTTTTTTAGTCTCTGTGTCATTTAGTTCTGCTCTGATCTGGATTATTTCCTTCCTTCTGCTTGCTTTTGGCTTTGTTTGTCGTTACTCATCTAGTTCTTTAGATGTAGAGTTAGGTTGTTTATTTGAGATTTTTTTCTCTTCTCGGGTAGACCTGTGTTGCTATGACCAGAATCCCTCTCAGGACTGCCTCCACTGTGTCCCATAGATTTCGGCTATTGTGAGCTCATTTTCTTTTGTTTGCAGGTACTTCTGATTTCTTCCTTGATCTCATTGTTAACCCACTCATTATCAAATAACCTGTTATTCAGCCTCCAAGTATTTGAATGTTTCTGAGTTTACTGGTTTCTTTTTTAAAAATCTTTTCTTTTGAGATCATTTTAAATTCACAGAAAGGGCAAAGAAATGTTCAGGGATGTCTGTGTGTCCTTCATGCAGCCTCCCCCCCAAGTCACGATGTGGCATAACTCTAGTGCAACACTGGAAGCAGAAAACTGAGATCAGGGTAGTCCCAAGAGTTCGACTCATCTGATCCATGAACATAAGAGCTGTTCCTCAACTCTACTATTTCCAAATTCACTTCTTTATAGGACAGTGAAGACCTTTTATAGAACCACAGCACCTCAAGGGGCAGGTGCTATATTTGAGTATTATTGAATTAAGAGGGTCAAGTGTTACCCTGTGGTAATTTCTATCATTTACTCTGGTTGAATATTTTGACAAGCTTATTCAGGTCCAAATAACTCCTTTTATGTGCAAATTTTATCAGAACACTTGTCATAATGCACCACAGTGACTGAGCGACATGAAGTGCCAGGCAGTGCTTTAGGGCCTTTTATACAAATGTTTTTTTTAACGAATCTTAATATCAAAGTACAAAACAGATATGATCATTCTCGTTTTACAATGGGAAGAATGAAAGCTCCCAAGATTAATTAACTCAAGGCCAGTAGGTACAGAAAGAGCAATGCAAACACTGGTACATCTGATTCAAAAGCTAGTGTTCTCGGCTTTACTACCATCGTATAAAGAAAACCCTGAGAATCAGAGTATTGAACTATTTATCGAGGAGACACAACAGTGATACCACAGGAATTTGAATGGGTTTTCTATTTGACAAAAATATGGAGCTCTTTTAGAGTGTACAGTCGTCGTCAGTTAAAAGCCAACATCTATCCTATAGCCTTTACTTCTGACCAAGATGGAGAATAGTACCAGAGCCATTCCATCAATATTCCATCCAAATCCCAAGGAGAGGCGGGCAGGGGGGTGGGCAGGGGATGGGCATTTCAGGTGAGAAGAAATTTGCTTTCATTCATTTACAAACATTTTTCTCAAGAGAAAAATAAGTTCCACTCAAACACAAACCACCTTCAATTAATCCAAAAAGTATTTCCTAAAAGCCGGCTTTTCTAAAAAGCACCCAATTTATTTTTTTTTCTATTACATTTCATTGTGTTTTGAAAAGCAAAGCATTCCATCTCGTTGGTCTCTTATTTAAATTACACTAGATGAGCATGTGAGCAGACAGGTAACAGCGGAACAATGGGTATTACAAAGTCTCCATCTTCACACTTCAGAAAAATTAAGTCTTTCTCATCAGAAACCTCTGTGGGAGAACCAATAATACCACCAGTCCTTCAGGAAAGCTTCCCTTAAAAAGATGTAGTATGTATTTCAAAATCAACAGGTATTTATTTAGCATCTGCTGATTTGTCAATTTATCAACACTAGGTTTAGAGGAAAGAAACCAAAGACCCCTACTCGCCCTTACATCCCCTTCCTACATCTTCCTATTATCTTCCAGCACAGTCGGGTGGTCACCAATAGGGTCTGAGTTCCTGCCTCCGCCATTTTCCCGCTTTGCCACCATTGGTCAGTCACTTAACTCCCTACATCTCAGCTTCTTCATCTGTAAGATGGAATACTATTACGCGTCCCACGGGACATATGGAGTACTAGAAGAATGCCTGGTAAAAAGGAATGTTACAGAAATGGTCTATTAAGAAGGTCAAGTTCATAAACAGATTTCCACCCTGAGTTCTTAGTGCTGGCGAAATACTCTAGAGGCAGCTGCAGAGATCTGAGCTGCAGAGTCCAGTTTCCTTGATTCCCTTCATGCTTTTCTCCACTCATTTTCTTAAATTTTCATGGTATTTTAAACTTTGAAAGGTTTTAGAGATGATTGGATTAAGCGTGGGCATTCTAGATTGAGGTATCTGTTGGACAGCTATGCACCATGATTCCGTGGGAAGATGGGTGTATAACTTTAGAGTTCTGGATAAAGGAATGCATCCAACAGATTTATACATAATCAATATATCATTAAAGTTATTGAAATCTGAATAAGTAAACTAGAACAAGGTAAGCAATGAAAAGAGGAAAATACCAAAGAGAAACCCTTCGTAAAATATAATTTTTAGGAGGAAATAAAAGAAGGGAAATCTGTAAAGGAGAACTAAGAAAAAATGGACAGGACATGGACTAAAGGAGAATGATGTCATTGAAATCTAGACGCGGAAGTTTCTAGAAAAAGGAGAAGCAGAGACCATTGCTCATTGGAGTCGACATGCTCCAGATGATCAGAAACTTTAGGAGGATCTCTGTGGAGCAGTAAGACAAAAGACAGTGCAGGAGATAGGAGAGTAAATAGGACACAAAAAAGGAAAACGAAGGCCAAAAGTGAACAGGAGAGACTCGTGGAGGCGGGATGTGGAGGAACGGAAGGGCTCGATGTAAGCATGAGTCAGTGTATTGTTGGGAAGGATGTGGACAGGCAGAGGGGACCAGCAGTCAAGGAGTGGGCCCTACAGGCTGAGTTAGAGAAGTGAAGAGGATGCTCCAGGCAACTGGGTGCCAGAGTTAGCAAACTCAAGGAACTGCAGAGGCAGGGTCTTTAAGGGATTACTCACTACGGTGAAGGGTGTTCAAAGGGTTACAGCAGAATTGGAGATAAGGGGAAAGAATGGACGTTTGCACCCCTGCCCACCATGAATGAATCCCCAAAACGCTGACGGAACACCGTGACAAGGAAAAATCATGCATCAAAAATACAGAGATGTAATGGTCGATGGTTCATAAGAACGGCGCCACACCCTCAGCCTGTGGACATGGGGTAGGAGTACGGGTGTGTGAGAAATGAGAGGCGTTTACGGAGAAGGTGCTAATGTTGCAGCTGGGTTCCTATGAAAAGAAGTAAATGGAGGAAACTCTCTTTGAAAAAAACTGAGGGTTTAGGGAGATTTATTTACAGTGGTGCAGGAATTCCAGAAGGCTCGGGAGAAAGACAGATTAGCAGAGAGGACAGGTGAATGAACATATTCTCAGAACATTTTATGATTAAACATTGCAGTGATTAGAAATATTGTCAAAAGAAAAAAATCCTGTTTTTTTTTTCTAATCAAGATTTATTTTAATAGAAAGTTAATAGGCTTTGCCCGACCAGGGACCTAGGGACTCAGAGTAAAATTAATTGGCTTCAAGAGTCCCAATGAAATTTTGGATGAACTTCTGTCCAAGTACAAATGAAGTTTATGATTTATTACCCAGTCTCCTATTCAGAGTTTGCTTTGTGTTCCAGACAAGACCCACAATATCTTCTGTTTTGTGTTACTTTGTTTTTGCAAGGGAGAGAGGTGTTTAGCAAAGGTAAACTCTGGGTACAGGGGGTGTTCCACTATACCTGGGCCCCAGGGAGAATTCAACTCACGTGTTCTGCTCAGAACAGGAATCACTCTTCAGGCAAAGAGGCAGGTCACTCAGCATTTGCCAAGTACAAGGACAATCGGATGTAAAAGAAACTTAAAGGCCTTTACAGATTTCCTATGCGTACATCTGATCTCTATTTTGATTATTCAGACCAGGCACCTTTATTTTAACAATGAATGGTAACAAATTTCCCTTGTCATTCTGCTTGCTCAAGTGAATGGAACGGATTGGCCAATTTAGTGGAAATAACCGAACGACTTACTATGGCCAAGAGGAAGCGAACTAATTCAAAAGAATGCTCATTATAACGATGACAAAATGAATTTGATAACTTGTGAACAGCAGAACAACAAAAGGAATGGAATTATTTTAGAACAATTATTTTCTTTTTTAATAAAAATAAAAAGTCTTTCATTCACTCATCCATTAGATTTGTCAGTTCAGTTCCCTGGGCATTGTCTTAATAGTTCATGCACTGAGAACAGAGTAGCTCATCTAAAGGTTGAGAACTTATACTTTGTGATACACTTCATCCTTTCAGCTACTTCAGGGTTTCTATCGGCCAACAATATTTTGATAGGGAGAATAAACACTGATAACACCTCATTTAGTTCTAGATGATGGGACCTTTCTGCACCACTTTAAGGAGATACACACATCAATTTATCTTCTTACCTTTAGTATATTCAGAATGACATCAGCTTTTTGGATAATATCTAAACACATGTAAATCCAGAGATATCTATTTTAAGTGCACGTAAATCTCAACTCTATTGAATTCTTCATTATAGAATGAGATTAATCAAGCCTGCAGTTCTCTTCTTGCTACTGGATTTTCTACTTTGTAAGTTTATTTAAAGTCCCATGGAATTTTTAAACCATGGATTTAAAATATTAAAACTATAAGCGATATTATTATAAGAATTTAATCATGTGAGGGCTTAGATTGCTTTGATGCCTATGGGCTAACAATCTAGACTTCCCTTGTTGCTGGACGGAAAACACTCACATGCATCAGTGTTCTCTTCTGTCACCATTAAGGACGGTCACTGATTTGACACTGCATCACCTTCTTAGCCCATCGTTGGGAGAACCACCATCCAATTGCCTTTTCTCTTGTGAAACATAAGTTACCAGTGAGACAAGGAGGGAGAAACATATACTAAAATTAAAATTGAGGAAAAACTATTTTAGAGCCCTAGGTGGTACAATTTACCATTTCTTCCACTATATCTTACTGTTAGAAACTACATATTCTTCATGAGTTCCTCTCTTGATCTTAACTACAGTATTTAGTAGTGTTCCTAGGAGAACACAAGTCTTGTTTTCGGTAAATAATAAAAGAATTCTTTATCCCGGAGCTTGACTCTAAAGCACAGTCACCATAAAATGGTTAAAATAGACTCAGGGCTTATGAAACCAAAAAGAACAATAAACTTGCTATCAAGATACTACTTTTCCCAAAGCTACTGGATGATGCTAAGTGAAATAAATCAGAGAAAGACAAATACCATGTGATTTCCCTTATTTGTAGGATCTAAAAACAAACAGGCCCATAGATACAAAGACCAAAAATGATGGTTTCCAAAGAGGAGAGGGATAAGGGTGGAAAAACAAAGAAACAAATAAAAATATTCTAGGCGTGGAAAAATTCAGATGAAACTTTAAGAACTGGCCTATCATATATTTCAACATGTTTTCAAAAATAATTTTTCTACATCATAACCAGAAATCAAGTAACACCTGGATGACTTTTCAAGATTGACTAGATAGCCTAAACGTTCTAGCATACTACTCATAAATAACAGCAAATGCAACTACCATTTATTTAGCCGTAATTGTTACCCAGATCAGAGCTAAAGGCTTCCAAAGATTGTCGCACTTCCCAAGAGCAGTAAGACGTACTGTCCGCATTCTGCAGATAAAAGCCCAGAGAGCTACGAGATTAAATAGCTGCCCACGGCTGTGTTGTTTTCAGTGCTGAAGGGCAGCAAACCAACCGTAGGAGTCCCTGTTGAGTTTATGCCCCCATAAACTAGACTATATTGACATGAAAAGTGTATGACCTTTCCCTCACAATTACTTAATTACGTAGCATAATGCCACAAGTCACCAAGTATTATCATCTATTAACATTCTGTGTCATTCTTAAGATTGCTAAGTATCATGTTTTCATTTCAGAGCCCTAATTTAGGTGGATGCTTCAGATTTAGCTCTGGAGGCTTTAATTACAGTAATTTACAGACACGTGTATGTGAGTGTTCAATAGACAAAAAGTATTTTTGCTTTTCATCGCAATTCTAATCTACCATTTTAATTTGTTTTTTTAAAAAAAGCACCACAAATAACCCATAGAGCATGTAGCACCACCTCTGATGGTTGCTTTTCGACTCTCCAGTGGCCTAGTTAAGTGGAACGTGATGAAAGATAAAATAAACATCCACTAAAAAGCAAAGACTGCTCAGTTTCCTTCACTGCAACCTCCTGACATGCTCCCAACGAATTCATTCCAGAGACAAAATTGCATGGAATTAAATTTAATCAATAACAAAAATGAGTACACAAAAAAATAGCACCTTTTTGGGATGTTTTGCAAGGCATAGTAATGAGAAACCAGAAATTTGCACCCTAGACTTTGTACCAAACGAGTAACATGGAATTGCGTTGAAAGGCCACGGCAAACAGTAGCACAGGCAGACCCTCCCTTCCTCTTTCCTCTCGTGTTACAATATTGGTGCTCCTCACCCCGTCCGTCCTCAAGCTCGTTAATGATATTGCCCAAGTTTTTTATTGGATTTTTATTTTATTTTTATTTTTTTGCCATTTTCATTATCATTGTCCTACCTCTTATAGCTCATTAAAATAGCTTAATGAATCTTTATTCTTTTCTTTCTTTAGGGGGAGGAGATACCTGTTGATTTTATTTTAATATTTTTTAGCTTAATGAATTTCCCCACTCTGTCTTCCAAACTATTCCGCACAGTTCTGAAATAATCCCACTAATGCTACAACCTTGACTGTGTGATTTCCTTAGTCAAAATCTTTAAACAATTCCCCAGAATCCACAAGAAAAAAGTAATCAAACTCCTCCACTTGGCAATATAAGTTCTCCACCTCACCAACTACTGACACCCATCACTGATCCTCCTATATCCAATGCCGTTTCTAACTTAGTCTCTTTCCTGCGTTTTCCCCTAGATCTTGCCCTGTGGATTACACTCTGCACTAGACATTACTGCTTTAGTTCTACACATGAATCCTACTATGTCAAGTTTCTGTCTTTCTAGAATTCCCCAAGGTATTTTCCAATACCTCCCCCCATAGTTCTGTGCCTTTTACCATGTTCTACTTCACATGAGTTACTTTGTATGTCTCGGTCCCCAACACAACATAAGCTCAGGGATAGTGTCCACTGTATCACTGAAGTTCCTCTCGTACCACATCCTGCCTCCTGTAGTAGCAGGAATAAGTTCAATTCGAAGAAAACTTGGGGTGCACAGAGAGGCTTCCCCTCACTGCGTTATAGGGGTCTAGTAAAGGGAGACATTACTTGGATGATGTGGTAGGAAGAATAGAATCGGCACGTCAGAGCAACTTTATAATGAACATTTTAATTAGCCTTTTTAAGCACACATTTAATTATCCATGTCCAGAACTGACTAGAGTCTGTCCCTCTCCTACCTGCCATGTGGAAGCACACTGCAAATGCACAAAGATGCGTTACAAGTTTCTTCTGAGTACTTCGGAGAGGTGTCAGACCGAACGTGGTCACCCATTGCAACAAGAACAAACAGGTGAAGATCTGGCCTGGTAAACAGAGCAGTGAGAGGAATGCACATGTCTTAGAAGACCACGCCTTCTTCTACTCAAAGCCTTTGGAACCAGTGTAAATGACCGTCACTGATACATTTTACATATTATTTATTCCTCAAGAAAATCATTCTGTTTACCCTAAACACTGCCAAATTACACATTCTACCCTGTTTCTTATTAAGAAAACAATTTTACAGGAATTGAGACCAAAAAAAAGTAATTCTTCCTTTCGGTCCAATGCCATCAGCACCGTGACCCCTGCCTGCCAGCCCCTGAGCTGGGTGGGGAGGGTCTCTGGCGAGACCCCGATGTGTCCCTCAGCCAGGGCTCTGCTGGCCGTCCAGCGGTTGATGGCTTTCCCGGCACAGCTGCCCGTGCAGATTTCAGAACGGACTCTGAGTCGCTGGCACTGTCACCGGACGGGTTGTGGGCAGGCACACACACGCTGCTTGGCCATGTCGGAAGGGAAGCTCCTGTGACTGTTAAACAAGATGTGAGAACGGCATTTCCAAGTCAAAATATTTAAACCGCAGTAACTGGGGCTAGAATGAGCTTTAAAAAAACAACCTTGTTTCCATGGGAGAAAAGGTCTCAAATTGAAATGACCCATTATTTTTGTCATAATCTTGTATGTGTGTGGTACACACATATTTTCATAGCTGGGGCTTTTTTTTTACTTTCAAAATACCTTTTTTATATTACAGAATTAAAATTCGTGAAGACTCTGTCCAAACCACTTGTATTAAAAAAGGTAGGAGGATTCAAAACGAATTGAAGACATGGCTTTTTCCCTGGGGTAGTTATATGTTATACCTAAAAGAATGTGTGATTATAAAACATAGCAGTAAGTAGAATATATGGAATAGCCTGGGTGATTTCAGAGATCTCATCAGTCACTCTGGCTCTGTGTCCAGTGTCAGGCCCAGCCAAGAAGGAGAGGGTGACAGGGAGGGCAGGGCCACGTGACACTCTCACATTGTGGTATCATCAACACAAGCCAAGATTATGAAGTGGATATCAGCATGTGAGGTCAGGGGTGATTACATTCCAAAAAGCGGTTTAGAAGGAATTAATGAAGGAGCCAATTCATGAACCGCATTGAAGACTGAGCTGAGCAGTTCCCCTGTCACATCCTAAGCACTAGTGACATCGAGTGGGTTTGAAAACATGCGCGGTACAAGAGAAAATCACGTTTCAGGAGACGATAATGCAAGCACATAGGGCGAACGCAGCTCGAGTCGGCCGTGGAAGATTATCACAGATGGAATGCATAGAGCAGACTTGGGACACTGAGGCATGCCAGCGAGTGCCGCAGTGGTTTAAGTAAGAAGTGAAATCCTACTGAAATAGAATACAGGAAGATCAGAAACTCATTAGGAGCCCTGGCTGGTGTGGCTCAGTGGATTGAGTGCTGGCCTGCGAACTGAAAAGTCGTGGGTTTGATCCCCAGTCAGGGCACAGGCCTGGGTTTGGGGCCAGGTCCCCAGTGGGGGGCACATGAGAGCTAACTGATCCATATTTCTCTCACATGTTGATGTTTCTCTCCCTCCCTTCTTCTCTCTAACAATAAATAAATAAAATCTTTTTTAAAAATTAGGAAAGTGAGCTGAAAAGAACAGTACAAAACTACTGTCAGGTTTTAAAATGGAGATTTTGGGAGGATTCTAGTGGTATCAGTGGTGGTAGGTGATTTGCAAAGATGTTCTTGTTCAACGCTGTTTGTCCCATATCAATTACTTAGCGACCAGAAGTCTGCAATAATGTAGCGCTTAATGCATTGAATACATCACTACGTATATAGAAGTACATAGGGCTACATAAGTAATCAAGTCCAGGATACTCGTGGTCTTCATAGACTGTTAAATTGTATGCTATTTACTTCTGGCATCTTTGGGAAGAGAAAGTAAGTGAACTAAGGCAGCACCAGCGAGGAGGCGAGCGTACCCACGAGGAGGTATGTGTTGGGGTTGGACCCCCCATAGGTCATCCTCAAAGACACAGCTGTCTTAACCGCTGTTGACTGTATTTATACGTCAGGTTCACAACAGACTCAAACTCTAACCTTTTTTGTTATTAATTGTTAGTCAAAGTCACCTACATAATTATTTTTAGGAAGGTTACAAGAAAGTCCTAATCCATCGGTAACACCAGGCATGCCTTGTTTGTTCGAGACGTTCTCAAGGGCATCGTGTGTGTCCCACGGATCTACCTGAAGTGGTTCTTTCTGGTCAACTCAGCACCTGGCAGTCTTGGTCGCAAATGTCTTCGGAAACTTGCCGTGATGTATGACGGGACAGTGGGTGAACACCTGTACATGAATGGTTGGTCCATGGGAGCAATGTCCTTTCCGATCGAGTGCCAAGGAAAGCTGAATTTCTCCTGAACGACCAGTTTCTTTCTCATCTTTGTGACTGGCTGAGTCTTCTTTGCTCCGGCTCACTCCATAGCCCATTTTGGTGACTCTGGAGGCGCTCCTGGCATCCACAGTGGGTGCCACCACCTCATACAGTTCCCCCCTTAGTACCTTGTGTTCTGCTGTGTTTGCTACTTGTGTCTTTATGTCATGCTGTCGCACACATTTATGTGAACCACTGCAAACCTTCTTTGCAACAGGGGAAACATACTACCAGGCAGGGCTAAGTGTTAAACCCTCAGCTGAGTTACTTCACATTACCACATCTAAATCTCGTACTATCTCGCCAAGAGTTTTCAGTAGCACCGGTCCCGTAGCTGAGAAAAAAGGAACTTCACACAGGTTCAAACACCTTAGGGAAATATAAGTTAGGCATCCCCAAAGTTTTACTAAGAGACATGAGGGGAAAAAACAGTCACATTGAAAGAAAGATAATTGCTGTGTATTAACTATAGTAGCCAAGAGCTGGTGGAATGGATGACCCTGGCCAAAGCTTCATTTTAAGAATCTTGGTAAGTTACTTGTAGGATCTCATATAAGGACCGTTGGCTTCCATATATGCTCTGGTATAGGTAGGTAGGTAGGCAGGTAGGCAGATACATAGACACATAGACAGACACAGAGATACATAGATAGGTAGGTAGGTAGATAAAATCTCTGCTTTAGTTGTTTTACTAATTTCCTATTTCAATCCACTCATTCCAAAGTGTCAGAAGAACAATGCTACATCTAGAGGGAAAAAATCATTTTCTCCCCCCAAAATATTACCAACTCCAAAACTCCATGCCTGTCCCTTTGAGTTGTCACTGTCACGCTGGCCGAGAGGGAGGCAGAGGCCCCGTGACTTCCCTACCTCCAAAAGCATTCCCGCCAGGTGACCTTTCGTTCTTTCTGTTCTTGAACAGCATCCAGTCCCACTTGTCTGTGTTATAAACCCAGTTGGTAGGCAGGGTAATTAGATTCTGGGTCTACCTATTTAATTATGTAACTTGGAACGAGTTACATATTTCTGTAACTCGGGTCATTCATCTGTAAAAAGAGGAAAATAACAGAATTCCTCAGAGTTGGCATGCAGATAAATGAAACAACACATGTAACATGCCTGGAACGATGTGTGGCATGTATGAAGCTCTTGGTGAACGGTCACTGGCTTTGAGATCAGTACTACATGCAATATCATCATCCACTTTCACCTTATCTTTTGTACATTCAGGAGAAATAGGTAAAACAGCCCATGTCCTCACCACATGGTGAGAGAGTGACTCAAGCCGTTGCCATCACTCTCGGTGGTTCTTGTCCAGCTCACTGACTACCCTAAATCCTGGGAGATCATGAGGTACTTCTGCTGCAACAGACCTGAGCCAGCAGGCTGTCCATTATGAAACCACACCTCTGGCCCCATTGTTAACACCTGGCTGTCTGCAATATGTGGACAGCCCATAGGTTTTCCCACAGGGCTTCCGGGAGGTTGAAATTCGGTAATCCGCCTTTATCCCCATTCACACGGTGACCTACAAGATGGGCTCAGTGTGGCTCTGAATGACAATTCATCACCGTGATTCTGTGCAAAGTCCAGCATTGGAAAGCTGAGAACAAGGAACCCCTTATTTCTTTGTTAATAAAATTGCTAAAGATCTTATTTATTTTTAGAGAAGGGAAGGGAGGGAGAAAGAGAGGGAGAAAAACATCAATGTGTGGTTGCCTCCCACTCACCCGCTACTGGGGACCTGGCCTGCAACCCAGGCATGTGCCCCAGACTAATAATTCAACCGGCGACCCCCTGGTTCGCAGGCTGGTGCTCAATCCACTGAGCCACACCAGCCAGGGCTGAAGACTTTATTTCCTACATGCACTGTTTTGGGGCTTTGTATACAACATCCATTTCTTACACATATTTACATACTGTGAAAATTGGAAATAATGCAACTCTAAGTTCAAGGAGTGCACACAGAGAGGGGGCAGACTCTCGGGAAAGTCGTGGCGTAATCGCTGGCATGTTGAGGGTACCGTAGCCCAGTTCCAAAGACAGGCCCAGGTAAGACTGTGCACACAAGGAGGGTGAAGACTGGGGGACTTGCTTCTAACCACTTTCCCTTAAACACCAGCCACACTTGACAGTCTGAATTTGTTTCTGTTTTCTTGCAATGCTTCCATTTGTAAAAAAAAAAAAAAAAAAAAAAAAAAAAAAGCAGATAAATACGGTCGATCTAAGACAATATTGTGGAGAAAAAATCTTACTGTCTGCAGTCTCACTTTTATGTGGGTCCTCTTCTCCCCCAAACCAGGGCCACTTCACCCCTGTTCCTTTCAGGCAATGAGGGCTTTCCAGCCTCTAGTCTAACTCTTCACTTCCCAACTCTCAACCCACCTCCACTCCGTTGCCAGAGGAGACAAATAAATCTCGCATGGCTGGTCCTCCGAACTAGTTGACACAGGAGATTTATTTTTCCAAGTACGTGCAATGGTTCTTCCTTCCCTTGAAATTGCACTTACATCTTAGATTCTGTTTAAGAGCCTCTTTCAGTTGTATCTAACTATTGAGGAGTCAGGGTCAGAAATTTTGAATCCTCTCTTCTGCTCCTAGATGGTCAGGTACAAAGGATCCAATGACATTTTCACCATGTTCTCTTGCCTTCGAGGAGCCTGGGTTTTTTATTTATGTACCTACCGCAAGCAATCGGCATCTCTGTGGCTCAGGGTCACCCGCCTCCCAGACGCTGGGCCAAATTATGAGGCCAAACGTCACAAGCAAAGGTTTAACGTGGAGGATGGTCAGAGGTGGCAGCCCGCAGGGCTTCCGAGGCAGTGGGCACTTGTTCTGGGGCACGTGAGGGCACAACTAAGAAAACAGCAGTCACATAGCACACAGTATTGGGGAAGCTGTAAATGCGAAGGACTGTGTCGGGCAATGGAAACGAATAGTGAGGTTCAGCCGAGAAAGTCAAGCTCACAATCGTACCGTGTGGCAAACTTCTTGGTGTCTCTGTGAATTAGAATGAAGCCCAATATTCATGATTTATAAATAGATATCAGGTATAAATATTTAATATGGATAATATCAAATGTTGGGTAGGTTGACAGTATTTTATATTTTATTTTTAACAGGAAGAGTAAAATATGTATCTGTATTCCATCTTTATCACTTGTTTATTTATAAAGTTTGGTCATTTGCTTACAATTTTAAGAAGCTTACACAACACCACCGCTTGTACCAGAAAAGAGTTTCGGGCCCTGCTTAACCAGTCTTCCTGACCTGGGCAAATCACATGAGAAGGGCCTCCCACCCCCGGCCTTCATATGTATTCCATATTGTGCAGCCCCCCCAATCAGTTTTGGATTTGTACTGAAGATGAGATTTTTGCCAGTGTTCCAGAGGTAGTCCTTTCCTCCCATCCCATTCTCTTAAATTGCAACTTGATTGCTGTCTGATGATTGAGATGCTTGAGAACAAAATAATTGGGTTTTTTTCCATGACCCATAAAAAAAATCCTCTATCTAGTCCAGGATTGTCAAAGACTAAAAGTAACTGTCTTTCTGGATCATTGCCTATTGTTTTGCTCCCTTTTATAGAGAAATTTTTAATTGGCAATTTAATACTCAGGGAAAGCATTAGTTAAAGAACATCTTGATTGAAGGCATGTGATAAATATTGCACAGAAGAGGCCACATCAGTTTAACTTCAAACTGTAAATATATAAAGCAACTGGGTAAACTTCACTGTGGAAAAAAATGTTGCTTTTTGCTTCATTTACTAAAGGTAACTTAGACAACAGAAGCCAACACTGAAAACTCATAAGTACACCAATAAAAACTAATGAACCATCAATGACAAAATGATTTATGAGCACATAAAACATTGTGATAAACAAGAACATGTTTTGAAAAAGCCAATAAAAATATCGCATCCACTCTTAACAACAGCAAAGAGAAAAAATCATGGCCTAGCTACAGGTACACGTTGCAACTCAATACACTGTTAGTCTAATTGTTTTTTTAACCAGCAATGAAGACCAAGCTATGAGTGTTTAGCCTTCATTTGTATTATTTCTCATACTGCGTTTCAAATCTATTTTTGTAGAAGTTGAATTGTATTAGTAAGAGAGAAGGGCAAAAGGATGTTAATTTTTATAAAACAAGTTAGCTAAAGTCATCTTCTCAGTTATCCGTGTGGAAATGTGGTTTTGTACCCATCCTCAAGACTGCATGAAGCTGCTAGGGAAAAACTGTTTGGTAGAAAGTTTAATCTAAAATGTCACATACCTTATGTGGAAAATTAAATTACCACATTCCAACCTCCCTTACCCAAGACATATTGTACGTAGAGGTACTTTGAAAAGTTAAAAGTGTATTAATCACAGAAGAACTTACACTAATACATAACCATATTCAGAAAGTGGACATAGGAGAGTGAGTGAGTAAATGGAATCAAACTTGAAAAGCAAACGCTTAAGTAACTTAAACAGCTATATTTCAATTTTATTTATAAGAGCCAGTCAAGATACTTTTACATAAAATATTAAAATTTGAATTCTTGATAACTATTACATACTTCAAAAGTAGGTAATTTTTTGGCTTATTTGTGGAGATTTTCTTTAATGTAATAGCTAGTACTAAGAAACACAGCTTGTCTGGATTCTCCCTCTAACAACAAATGCTTAAATCTTTTTTTCTAGATATTGTACATGCATGCTTGATTTTATGATATAATTAAACAGTAAAACACTTCATTCTTTACCGACCTGAAGTTAAAAACTTAATTTACATTAAATGGCTACTTTTCAAAACAATATATAATTTATGAAGGGTGATAAAATTGGTAAATTATATACATGTATCATCTGCCAATCCAAAACCTATTCCTCCGATTTAATTTCCCCAATTTAATTTTATAAAGTAATATCTCTGAATTATAAGAAATCTAAACTTACACATACTCCAAAAACTATCTAAATATGTCCCCTATTTTATAAATACCCCTTAAACCATTAATTGATTGGATTGTACTCTGTTCAAATCCTGTTATGTTTTTCAGTTACTGCAATGTATTAGGTGACTTGCTTGCATTGCTTCTAAACGCAACCTATAAAATATGAAAGATATATTTTAAATTAATGGAGTTGAAACAACAGAACACATGCTTGAAAACTAAAATGGTGTTAATTAAGTAAATGGCCTACTTGTACATGACTGCCTACTTCTACAGCACTGTCCATTAACAGTAATTTATCCACCGTTGTGATAACTCAGCCACATCACGTACATCGTGTTCCAAACTTTAAATTGTCTAAGGCTCCATGGCAGCCGTGAAGGGCTTTGCTCTGTCTGAAGGCATTTCAAACCTGGCGGTTGCCATCTCTGACTTCAGGAGAATGTTCCAAGTCTTTGCGGTTTTATGAATCTTAGAAAGATTCAAACAGACAGCTGTCTCCCTGTGGGCACCTGGAGCTCAGGCTCGTGGAATTTCAACACAACAGCAACTCTCTCTATTGCAGCTCGGCTTCCTTAGACACCCAGCTCCGTTCAGCCTCTGGTCCATTAGCATCGGCCACGGAGCACCTTCGGAGGGACCGACTGTTTTAAATGTTACGTTCAAAATAGACTGAGTACTTTGATCCATCGCTAATATATGTTCAAGCAAACACTGATTATCAATTTACAATAGTGCATGATCTTTGGGACAGTGTTAAACTGGACATTTTGCAAAGCCATCCCCATAACAAAATACCGTCGATATTCTGGGAGAAAATTCACCTGTAATTATCTGTGTGAACACCTCCGGAGCAAGCACTGTCTCATATTCTATCTTACATCTTTTCCCAAAACTTGACTCAGTAAGGCCGTGCAACGCAGCATACCTTCAAACATTAGCTGAAGGGATAAACGACCATTAAGGAAATGCTGTGCGAACGCATGCACAGCATTTGAACTAGATTTGTGTGTTTTATGCAGAATACCGAAGAAATAAACAGGCCTCACGTATCCAGCAGGCGTCTCTAAGGCATAAGCATTGCTGACATTTAGCAGGTCTCCGGTTTATCCCATGGGCCCCTGAACTAACGTCATTGGTGTGCCAAGTTACTGCACGCTACGTCTCTTCCCTTGTCCTACGCAGAAACAGATGTCAGAACGCACGTGATGGGGAGGTAATTAGGTAAGGGCAGCACTGACATATGCCTCATACATACATTACACATGCGTGCTATATTTCATGCAGAGTATAGGTCTGTTACGTCTACATCACGTATAGCCACGCCCAGGTCACAGAGGATATACATTCTGAGGAATGTGCCATTAGGTAATTTTCTCCTTGTGGGAACATCACAGAGCGCGCTCACACAAACCTAGAGGGTCTGGCCTACTACACGCCTAGGCTGCGTGGCACGGCCTGGTGCTCCTGGGCTGCACACCTGCACAGCAGGTCCCTGTACAAACAACGTGAGACTAAACCAAGCACCAGGGACGACGATGCCCTCTAGGGACTTGGCACACCTGAGATACAGGAGGCCGCTGCTGGCAGATCCCCGCAGACCCTCACAGCCAACGCTTTTATGTAGAAAGAGGACCCTCTAAAACAACAGTGTACAGTGTAGCAAATACACACACCAGTAACAGTCGTTTATTGCTGTTATCAAGCATCACAGGCTGCACCTGATTGCAGGTGTGCCCCACTTCCTCCCCGGGCGGCGCCGTCTGTGCGTTTACACCAGCATCCCCGTAAACACAGGACACACACTGTGCTGGGACGTTCTGATGGCTACAGTGTCCCTGGATGATAGGATTCTTCCGCTCCGTGATGATCTCATGTGACCGCTTAGGTATGTGGACTGTAGTTGACCGAAATGTTGTTATTCATCACGTGACTGTACCCATGCCTGTGCATTATGTGTGGGTGTTTCCCTACCAAGAGGTGGTGCAAATGAAACTTTAGTGACCTATCTGTGCAAGGTGAGTTCACAAAGGGTCTCTGGTGTGGAGTTCACACTTCCCGTGTCCTAAGAAGCCACCGGTGTTCTCCCTTTAACAACACCCCTCCCACATCACTCAAAGGCCTCCCCCATTTCCCATGACAGTCACCCATGCCCTACGGAGACTGATTGGAAACTCCTTAGCATGGGAAGCCAGGTAGAGAGGTCTGCTTCCCTGGCATCTCTTCCACCACCATCTCTAGGACCTGACTCTGGAGACCATGCCTCCTCGGTTCAGATTCTCCCAGGAGCAGATCTTGCGAGGATTGGCGCGTAAGTGTATTTAGGAAACGACCCAGGAAACACCAATAGGGGAACGACGGAAAGGAAGCCAAGAAAGTTTACAATATCAGCCAGCTACCACTGTGGGCAGACAGAGCTCAGCCCCACAGGACCTGTGCAGCACGCATCTCGCAGCTACGCCAGCCCAGGAGAAAGGAAGCTCCTATCGCATTCCTGCTGGCTGGGTGGCACTTTGGTGCACCCCAAGGCCAGGGGAAGAAAAGCAAAGACAGAAACAAAAACCTCAGATGGAGGGCGTGTCTAGAAAACAGCCTAGAGAACATGGGCGGAGCACCCCAGGTACCTGTGGGTAGACACTGTCTACCAGTTCCTCCAGGAAAGGGGGCTCCCTCCCTCCTCAACTCCAGGGAGGCCATGAAGAGCGGAGCAGACTCACGTGGCCCCTCAGACTTCAGTGCGAGGAGGCTCTGTGTCCACAGCACAGACAAGAGAGACGGCTTTACTTACTGCCTATCAATTTCGGATTCTGGAGAAAAATGAAAGAGAATTGCAAGCTGCAACTCTGAAGAAAGAAATCAACATTTAATGAGCAACTAAACCATGCTCGATGCGGAAGAGTGATTCTTATCAATTCTAATTCACTCAGTGGAAGAACTTCATAGCTTCCTGAGGAATTTGAGTGGCAAAGACCTGAGCCCAAGTGCCATCTTTGCATTTACAAGATATGTTACAAAGAAAAGTATTTGATTTCTGGGAAACTTAATGTCCTACTCCTTAAAATAATCACCCACTATTCAGGGAGTGTTGAAGATTGACTGAGATAACATATAGCATAAGTTAACATACATATATTTACATATATACACATGTGTATAGATATATATACATATATATATATATTACACATAGCATAATTAATACCCAGCACCAGCCAGTGCTTAGTGCTAACTAACTGATAGCCTTGAACCTTACAAAACTACAATTACTGAACGTCATTATGGCTGAATGACTTGCCCAAAGTCACTCAGCGAGGGGAGAAATAAACAAAGGTCCTGGGTCCCTTCTAAGGGATCTTGTCTTCAAAGATGGGAAACAAATGGACCAAAACTAAATACTAACTTTTCATAAAGCCACAAAATTAGTCTAATCTTTAAGAATAGATGAGCAACTTAAATGTTTAACATGTCATTTTTCACAGTAAACATGGCCAATCTTTAAGATAAATTTGGGCTAACATAATCTTTATTGTAATAGATATTATAAATAAATGTACAAAACTTTTTTGTTTCAAAATAGCAGCAACTCTTGTAGGTAGCATTCAGCTGACCACAGTTCTTAGTTACTGACACATGTCTGCAGCATCCTCAGAAAATTGACAGCAACCCCATGAACAATTAATATCTTGGCTACAACATTAAACAGCAAACAACACTCCCACCACCAAGTCCTCTGTACGTCCTGAGCCCACCCCACACTTTTTACACAGAAAAGAGGATTTCTGTTCTACACGATGAACCTCAGGTCCTTGGGTAACAAAGACAGAGCCAATCACCTTGAGCTCTGCACTTGAGGAGCCATTTAACCAGGCTGATACAATGTGTCTCCCTGTCCGCTCTATTGCATGTGTGTTTAAGTATTCTTTTCTCTCTCTTCTTCTTTCAACCAGCACACCTTACTTCTCCAGCCTGCTGGTAAGTTGGTACGCCTCCTTTTAATTCTAAACTATTATATATGTCTTTGCCTTAAAGGAAGAGATTGAGTTGAACCCTTATCCTCTGCAAAACACCTGTATCCCTTTAAACTACTGGGAGGAGACCAAACGAGAATCAGTCATTGATGCACGGCCCTGTGTATACAGACAGGAGTTAATACTGGAGCCCAGATGATAAGGAAAAGAAGGAAGGGACCGCCCAGGGCTGAGTGAAGAGATTTTTGAATCAGACCAACAACCGATCTTTTCTGTAATTAAAATACAATGTCAATATCAAAGTGAACTTCAAGGAAACATTTCAACTGAATGGAGAGCCTAGTTCGCAAATTATTTCAAAACAAGGACATGTGGCCTGTGCTACATGAAATGGCCATTCCAGAAAATACCAAATTCAATGGAACAGAAAATGGGCTTTTTAAATCATGAGACGGAGCTAGCCGGAGGAATTTCAGAAGTTCAGGCAAAGCAGCGATGCTGTAGAAAAATCACAGGAGCAATATTTTGCTAATAATGAATATTCCAGTTTTGACACTTATCTTAATTTTGTGATATATATGCTATTTAGGTTAAAAAATACCTCAATTATGAAAAGGTCGGACCATTCTCTACAAACACCATGATTACTATTATTAATAATCGTCACAGCTGCCTGGTCAAAGTGAGTCTTTTCCATGGCAAAGGCTGTCATTTTTAGGAACCACCTGTTACATATTTAAATCGACTGTCTACCTGTGAGTCTAAATGTTTACGAAGCATACGGTACCTGGTGGCAGGTCACCCCTGCTCAGGACAATGCTGGCTGACTACACGTGCAGGAGATTTAAGTTTCTACTGCGCTCTCCCAGTCAACCTGAACACGTCTGCGAACGTGATCACCGACACTACGGGGGGAAAGGGAAACCGGCACCGATACTGCGTGCCATTCGGATTTTTCTACCTCAGATACCAGCCTCATACACACCCTCGGTAAACACACACGGACAAGAATAAGCATCACATAAAGGCAATAAATCCGTTGCAGGGACAGGAAGGTGGAAAGGGAAGGAGTTCCTCGTCTGTGACAATGTTTCCATGGAGTCAAAATGGAGAGACAGACCAGAGTCCCTTTTGCTGGCTCCCCATCCCTGGCTCCAGTGGCCTCCCCTCCCGCCGCCCCCCTCAGGCTCCCCACCTGTCTCTGCTCCAGCTGTCTTGAGGGTACCACCCTGCCCCACATCACTCACCTGTCGTCATTCTGCCATCCTTGGTCCCCTAGCAGCAAATCCCGAAACCTGTACCTGGGGGGCAGAGGGGGTACTTCGCTCTCCAAATCAACCATCCCTCCTCCAAGAGTGGGGGACACAGACCAACGGAGGAGAGGAGGCAGGCAGGCAGCGAATGTTGCGGAGCAGCGGGAGGGGACGACTGAGACCTGTGGCCTGGAGAGGGACAGCAGGGGGAAGGGGCCCGGAGGGGGAGGGTCCGCTTGGAGCCGGAAGCCCCGGCTGCAGGGGGGCCGGCTCTGCTCTCCCTCCGGAGTGTGATGGGGATGATGCAAACCCAGCCCAGGAGCAAAAGTCTGGCTCCGACCAGAATCTCCGCTGCCAGGAACCGCCCCCGGGCTCGGCACCGCCTCTGGTTCCCCAGGACTCGGGGGAGGCGGGAATGCAAAAGTAACTTGGGGCGGGGGGCGGTGCGCGGTGCCTGGAAAGAGGGGATTTGGTGGGAGTGTGCTCGGTGTGATGCTGGAGCGCTTCCCCGAAAGGCAGCAGGTGCACCAGGCGCGGGACCCTGGGCCTGGGTCCCCAAGCCGCCCAGGCTCCCCGGGCGCACCTTCGGAGCAATGAGACGCCCCCTGTTTTGCATAACGTGGTGACGCATGGAGGGGCCTTGGGGATGACCAATGGGGGCGCACTTAATTAGCAGATTTGCGGGCTCCAGACCCTCGCCGGGCAGGGCACGCAGGACGCTTGGGGTGTCCAAGGTGCTCCCAAGCCCTTGGGCTTTGTTGCCTTCAGCTGGGTAGGCAGGCTGCAACACGCACGTCTCTGCGGAGGGAATCCCCACTCCAGCCCTAGGAAAGTCCCTTTTATTTTTTTCTTGCCATCTGCAAGAACGGGAGGTGTTTCCCTGATCCTGGAAAAGAAGGAAGGCACTCCTCCGGCCGCCGAAGGGAAACAAGTGCAGGAGGGCCGGGGTTGCTCCCTGAAACGTCGAGGACCAGATACTGGTCCAGGACTGTTGCCGCTCCTCCCGGCGCTGTGGGCTCACAGGTGCCACGCCCCAGCCCTGGGGATGCTCCCAGGAGTGGTCCACCCAGCCAGAGCAGGACGTGAACCCCGGAGCTGGTTTTTCAGCATCAATGTCTGCTTCCCCTGGAACAGGATCCCTAGTTGCATTTACACCAAGAACTGATCGCGCTGTATACAGACAGCGAATGCATCCCATCCAGGGGTGTGAGGAACACTTAACATCGCCCATGCCCTTGGGAATCCCCGTAGTGTGCTTGGAGGAACCCGCTTCTTGATGACGTGATACAGCATGAGACTCAGTGATCAGACCACTTATAAAGAGATTTGGGAACACCCAGGATGCACATATTCATGGAGGGCTGAAGAGGGACTGAAAATAAACAAAGCCCCCCTGTTCATTTGTCCCTCCGCTTCAGGGAAGGGAAGGAAGCGTGAGCAAGCTGAATAGTACTGGCAGCATGATTTGAAAAACTGTTTGGTTTATCTAGAAGACAATGAATATGATGTGATTAATTCTTAGTGAGGTCATGCAGTGGGGGTTTGTACAGAAAGTCGGAACTGCAAGAAGAGATCAGCCAAAAGATGCTGTTAGTTAAAATAGGATGAGTAACTGAACCTGAAGCATCACAGTGGGAGTACAATAGTCCACACCCTACGTCTCTGTCCTCGAAATCCTACCTGCTCCTCCAGACCTGCCCAAATGATGTAACCTCCATTCGGTGTCCTGGCTCGTCCAGGCCAGTGCTGATGCCTTCTTCCCGCGAACACCTCCCAGTCCTTGTGTTTTCTCATTCGCTATTATACCCTGGCCTGCCGTCTGAACGACTGCATTTTTCTGCATTTTGTGGAGACGCATTAAAAGCTTTTCCACCTTGGACATTGATACTTTTTCACCGTAGTTCCAGAGCTATGTATGTGTTTATGTTTCTTTCTCATGACCGCACGGAATCACTTTGCCAAATGAGCCGGCTCTACCACCACATCAATACTGTGTGGGCGAGAAGAGACAAAACCTCGGGTTTACATTCTGGCCCTTATATCCTGTTTATTAAGTTAGCTCTATGAAGCGTACCTTTTAAATGTTCCAGGTTAAAACTTAACAGTTTTACTTGTATTATGATCATCTGCTTTTATACATTTATGTATCAGCAAAAGACTCAGAAGTAAGGCAGTTAAAAAAAATTAGCTTTGAGTGCTAGATGCTGAAATACACAAAGTTGGAAGGGAGGCTACGTCACGTTTTCCTTAGAGAAAAGCAGTGTACCCTTATTTTTCGCTTTCGTGGCCATCTTAAGTATTTCACATCCAGGAGTCCAGATAAATATTACAAAGAAAAAAAATGAAGGAATAAGGAAAAGCCTGCTCAGCCAATAGGATACAAATGGTATGAAGGACCGGAGCAGGCCAACCACGTGGAGCCTTCCACATTAATGATGCATTGATTTCTGTGTGGCTTAAAATCGTCGTCCGCATGGAAAATTTTATACTTCTAAATCTAAAGAATTAAAGAAATAATGCAACATAAGAAATACTATCCTGCCATTGTTAAAACCTAGCAATATTTGGGCATTGAAACAAATTTATAATTGGAAGAACCTTTTGCTCACCTCTATATATTTTTCAACTTTCTGGAGGCAGGCTTTTTAATTTTTGTCATTATTTGACTTCCAGGTCTCCCACCTGCCTTTCTGCACTACACTTTTATGCTTTTTTTTTTTCAAGTCACTGCCTGCTGTTAAAATATACTTTCCTCTTTCCGTTTTTTAAATCTTGGTTTCCTTTTTCCATTGTGCTCTTTTAATGTCCTATTTCACAGACTCTTGTTCTCTCTGTGTGCTTGAAAGCTTTCATTCCACTGTAACATGATGATCGATTTTTAGAAACAATTTTAAACTTAGTTCTGTCCATTAGTTTCACATGGCCCTGACTGGCATTCTTACGGCCCCTCCCCAACATCTATCTACAGGTAGAAAAAGGTAACAAAACCTGCCCCATTTTCTTACCATGAAAAGAGGACCCAGTAAAAAAAGAAAAGTGAAAAAGCAGGATATCACATCCTATTCACAAATTCCCCCAGGAAGGCACAGGCAGGTAGTGGAGCAGAAGGCCATGTGGAGACTGATGGATTTTCCAATAGTGAAGACAAGTGGCCGGCGCGGCTGGCGCTCTCTGGCGTCCCATAGATAGCTCTGGTCTGAGCCGGGAACAAGGATACACACCTGACGGTGGAAACCTGTCCAGAGGCAGGTCCGTTTTGTTAACAGCAATGTCCTCTGCCGTGTTCCTCCTCGCCTCTTCCCTCCGCTCCTAGCTCTCTCCAGGTGCACGTCTTAGCATTGTTCTTAATGGTAGCACATCTCCGCATTTACCTGCTTCCCACTCTCCTCACTTCGACTGAATTTTGAGAGGGAGAACATAGAGCCAATGAGAGAACCCTTCAGTGCCAAATGTGAGTCAATAACTCTGAAGCCTGTTCTCTTCCAATAGTGCAGGAATCGCCTCCCTGGTATCATTCTACCGACAAAACACATACTTCTCAGTGAGGAAAATCTCCCGAGGGCTTGGAAAACTCCAGTATTATCTTGGATCTTCCCACCCTCAGGTCGCCGGTGTCCCAAGTCCTGCTCATTGATACTTAGACAGGGCACCCCTATTCCCTGACCCTTGTCATTGTCCAGCCTGCTAGAGCAGTCATGGAAAGCACCCCTTCTTCTTTCTCACAGTCTTTGTCAACTAGTGGATGAGCGACAACCGTCCAGTGAGCTAATGGGAAGCTGTGTATGTGGATGGACTAACTGTCACTCTTCAAACATGAGAACATATGAATGTTCAGATACTAATAGCAGCAGTGTGAGGGACTAGGTGTGCCAGATGCTACATCATGAGATGTGCAATAATTTTGAAAAATGACGTCTAAGTTCAAAAGGCGAAAAACTTAGGTTCCGATGATAGCACCCAGCTACAGCGCGCTCAGCCAAGATCGAGCACCTCGATTTTGTCACTCCAGAGTGTACACTCTTCCCAAATAGCTCTAGATATTGACCATAAACTTTCTTTCTCAGCTATTTGGGAAGAGTGTACACTCTGGAGTGAGGAAGTCGAGGTGCTGGATCTTGGCTGAGCGCGCTGTAGCTGGGTGCTATTGTCTGAACCTGTTTATGTTTACTGATTGGTGAGCCGAATCATAAAGTAGAGTTATAACATCGTCCCGCCGCTCTCCTGCTGATGTGCTCAGCCTCAGTCCCCTACATTTCCACCTGCAGGACTGCCTGTCACCTGTGTGTTTCCCGGGAAGTCTCCTCTCTCCCTTCCCCTAGAGCTGCCTCATCACTTCCTTCATCAGAGAAGACTTTCCTGAGCACCCAGCCCAAGGATGTCACCCAGCCACTGCCTGTTCCAGAAAACTGTTGTAGCACCCGTGTTAATTAGCTTTTAAAGATAGTCCTCGCCATCTCATGGACCGTACTAATCTCTTTGCCTTTTCCTTGCTCTTCCACTCCACCTACGAGCTCAGTTCCGTAAGCCCAGCATCTTTTTGATGGGAGCCCACAGAACAGTGCCTGGTGTAGAGTAGGGACTTGAAAAAAAGTTTGCCCAGTGATGGAAAACAGGAAAGGGAAGCAAGGAGGGGTGGAGGAAGGAAAAACAATTTGTTCAGATACTTCCCCTCGCTTTTTCAGTTCCAGTATGGGAAAAAGGCATTGCACGTAGAGACATGGGTTTTAAATGTGTGCGTGCAGGCATGTTAGGCAGGGGTGCAGAGTCCCAAAGCATTTGTGATGCCCTTGTGTGGAGGTCCCACAGACCTCTCTCATGCAGGGTTTGCGTCGAGAAATAGAGTATGCTTGCCGGACGGAAAACATATGTAGGGTATGGTCGTAGCAATTGAAGTGGTTTTACTTGCATGAAATATTGTCATTAACTTTTATTGATTTCTCTAATGTAGAAATTTAATTTCCCAGGAGGAAAACTTTAGGTGATTTCTGTATGATTGCCGTATTACTGCTGCAATATATCAGCAACTCATAGAAGGCTGTCACTGCCTGTCCAGGACAGACTCATTTGTTTAATAATTTGGCAATATTTTATATTAATAGAATAAATATTTCTCTCTTTGGAGATGCTTCAATAGAGGCAACAGAGAGCTAAAATAAATTACTCGGTAGTCCTTTCAGTATGAATGATATGAAAGTCCAATCTTCCTCATTATTAGGCAACGTCCCAAGGCTATAAGCTGACAGTTTTCATTGCAAGTTGTAAGATGGTATAAACATAGCACATAACAACACATTAAGGAAATTAGAAAAATCGCACATGTTTTTTATACAGAATTATGTTAGATCACTGGCGTGTATGAAAACATAAGATCCTTGCCATTCATATATTGTCTTTACCTATAGTGTGACGTTGTAAATATTGACTATACTACCTGTATATACTAAGCTTGGGTTTTTATTTCTTTTCAAGCAGTACATCACTTCAGGTATTAAATGGTAGTTCTGTGTCCATTGCAATCTTGATTTGTGAGGTTTGAAGGTATAAGTTACTAAAACTTTGAGTGTTCGCCATATATTTTTCTGGTGTCGTATAAAGACTAGAGCAAAACAGAAAAATACAGATACTGATACTAATGACAAGATGTTGAGTATTCATACGTAGGGACTGAGAAAGGAGAAGAAATTAATAAACATGGTCATAAGTCACCACCGTTTCACCTCAGTTGAACTTCCTGAATTTAGCTTTCAGGAAAAGAACAAAATCAGAGAAAATAAGATACATCATTAAAGCAAGAGACACGTTTTTGAAGAGGCTGATGTCTAGCAGGTGTTACGTTATGAGAGATGGCACAGTACGGTGGCCATCGGGACGGGGCTACTTTGTTCGCAGGCACACCTGCTGTTTGAAGGGAGTGAGTCACCATGTACCTCATTTCAATGTAAAAGCTTCCCTTTCACCCCTAAATCACTCCAGCCTGGGAGGTACAAAAGTTGTATCCTATTTGTTACAAACACACACACACACACACACACACACACAGAAATAATCTTAGAAAAATCTTTTCTGGCTATTTCATCAGATAGGCTCTGAATTCCAGAAGTGGGCATGACTTGACCCTTGCCCTTTGCCTCCCCTTCACCTGGTCCCAGGGCCCCCCAGCCCACCCATCCTGCTACCTGAAAAGCAGTGTTCTTTGGAGAGTGAGTGTGCAAGTTCTGCACCCGGACTGCTAGGAGTTCAATCCTGACACTGGACCGGCGCGTCTTTGGGCAACCGTCTCTCTGTTTCAGGTTCCCTCTCTACCAGGTGCAGCAACAACACTTTCTGAGGTTCAGATACACCAACACATCTAAACAGTTTTAATGGTGTTCACCACAAGTTTCACATTGCTGTCACATGTATTTTTCAAGCTGTGGGCATGCACACTTTAAGAAGTCTTTTTCTTAATATAAACAGGTCTTTGCTGTTTAGCAACTAATGAATCTAATTAGGCTTTTCAAATTTCATGCAACCAGCTGAACAGCTTTGATTACCTTTTAAGAGAGAAACTGCAGTCCGTACCCTCAAAGTAACTGAAGCGAATACATGTACTAAAGTTAAAAAGAAAAAAAAAAACCTGGGCGCTCAATGATTCTTCCGAGCTCCCATGGAAATAGTAAATATGGATAATCAAAAAATATTTTAAATATTCTCCAGGTGGGAGCCAGATCACGTAAGCATTAAAAATTAAAACAAACATCTTCAATTATGCTCATATTCAAAGCAAAACAAAAAGAAAGAAAGAAATATGCACCCTATGAGTTCAGATGCACCAAACCAAACATGCTTTGTGTCCACGTGGACTTGGAGGCTGCAGAAAACACGAGTTTGGCAAAAAGCAGACTGGAAATGTCATGGCCAAGTCAGTAATTAAGAAGGCACCCCACCCCTTCCTACTCAGATGGCAGTACAAGGTGTATTGAAGTACTGACCAGTTTGCAGAAGTGCCGTGCGTGATACGTAAGCATCATCGGAGGGCTGGCGTTTTTGACGAGGCCTCCCCCAGATGGAGGACACGGAAATGTGCCCAGCAGCCCCCGTGCTCACTTGGATTTAAACCGCAGGAGAATCATCGAGTTGCTCAGGGTGGTGCAGAAAAGCTGAATGCCATTTGATGGTAGTGGCCTGACAGCTGAAAGGGAATTTTTCCACTAATTTCCAGAATCATTAATAAATTATTTTTCTAGGCATTAGCTACCAAATTCTCTACGGCCATGATTTCTCCATGATGCATTTGTCTTGCTCAGGCATATCTTCAGAAATAATGTACCATAGTTTACACTAGAATGCAGGTCAAAGGGGACCAAGGTAGTCAATATAATAAATAGTTTTGTTTTTTAATTTACCACTGATGGTCCCTTTTTCCTCATTTTTCCTTTACTGCTAAAATCTCTTGCAAAGATCAGCTCCCTGATGAAGCTAATCTCAGATGATGGACTTAACATCCTGTTCTTGCGTGTAAAAGTCCTACTGCACCTTTCAGTTGATTGCGCTGGGATTCCAGCATCCATTCCTGCACCCTGCATGGGCATTTGATCCAAGTCGGGTCCAACATTACAGACGACGAGAAAGGAGAATCTCTCGTGTGTCTCCCTTTCTGCTGGGGTTTCTAAGTAGGAGCTATGTGTGTCCTTGTGAGACTTCGAAGTGGGTAGCACTTTGCAGAAACACTTGGAGGGATCAGTAAGATCTCTTGCTCCTTAAGATGGTTTGAACTGAATTTCTTGTGTGCCACCAACAGGAGTCTCCTCAGTAGTGCTATAAATAGTGTCTTTCTCGGCGCACTACCGAATCATGTCCTCGTAAGACGAACAACTTCACGTTTTGTTTCTCAGCAAATACTCTGCTGTTTGGATCTTAATGTTGACATCACCGGCATGGATTAACATTCCATGCTGGGGCCCAAATTTTACATTCCGCAGTACCTACATACCCGCCACAAACCATCAGACCACCTGATGCTGTAGAAAAATGTAAACTTTTGTAGTGACAGGCTTTAAAAGATACGCAGTTAGAAAATACCTTACTGACCAAAGTTTTACCCAGGTTCAGTGGATGAAGCATTCTTCGCTTCTGTAATTTTATCTATTTTCCTCTGTAATGCCAACTAGAACAAGGATGAAATATAAAAAATAGAGGCTGCTATATTTTCAATGGGACTAGGAGGCAGTCACAGCCCAAATCACAAACTGCAAACAGCAATTTGAGTGAGAGAGGGGAGGGACTAAGAAGTGCTGATGGGCGGTGCAGAACAGTCTCAGGGATATAAAGCACAGCCAAGGGAGTAGAGTCAGTAATAACTGTAACACCACGTACGGTGCCAGGTGGGCACTGGAAGCATCACAGGAAACACTATGGAAAAGTACATGATTATCCAACCACTAAGCTGTACACCAGAAAGCACTACAAAATACAACCAAAAGTAAACTGTAAAAAATGATATCATGTCAAAATGGCAGGTGACCAGAGCAAGCGCAAACTCCCTGGAGTAGAGCAAAGGTACTTCCCAGGACGGCGTGAATGGATACAGGTGTTCTCACGCAAGACCAGCGAGCAGGAAACCTGGATGAGGAGCTGCATCGGCCACATCTTACTTCCAGGAAGCGGACAAGAAGGGAATGCACACCGCAGTCCTCTTGGTGAGAGCTCGTCAAAGCCAGATGAAAATAAATTGCTCACAGCCAAATAGGGCAGAGACAGCCGCAACACAGGGCTTTGAGTGACAACGCTGAAGACCCCCTGCTCACCAGACATGTGACATGTGAGAGTAAACTGTGCATTTAACATGCAAAGGATTTTGATGTCAAAGTAGATAAAGAATTCTATGAAGATAATGTTCTATTTTCTAAGCAGGGGTACACTTCATCTATAGTAATTCCTTGTGCAGGTAAAACATAATCATGTGTGTGTTAAAGGTTGAATAAAAAAGGAGAGAGAATGGAAAAAAATCTATATGTCTTTGTATATGTGTTTGAAAAAAGCCATTGATCAGTATAAAACTGTTAAATAAGTGGCCTAAAACTATAGTGCATTATCACTCCGAACCCACAAAAAATTAGTAAAGTGAAAAAATCAGACAACACTGAGAGTTGGGAAGGTTTTGGAGAACTAGGTCTCTCCCTTAGTGCTGACAGGCCTGCGTATTGGTACAACTGTTCCAGACAGCTCTTCGCAGCATGCGCTAGATCTGAACACACGCGTACCCTGCGATCCAGCAATTCCTCTCCCAGGTATGTACTTTAAAAACCGAGATTCACGTGCACCAAAAAACATGTCACAGGGATGAAAATATTCCCATAGCAGCACGCTTCGTAATGGTCAAAAAACACTCCAATGCCCATTAGCAGTTGAACGAAAAAATAAATTGTGATTTAGTCACACAATAGAATATGATACAATCATGGGAAAAAAGCCAAGGGCAGCTGCCCAGCCGGGTGAGAGTAACTCTCCCAATTACAAGCCGAGGGGGAGAAGCCACAGTAGAGCGGACAGTGTAGGACGTCATTTACACGGTGTCTCGAACCCCTGGTTGTGGAAGTCACGTGAGTGAGGAGGGGATTTTGGTGCGCTAGGAATGGGCTGTTCAATGATCTCGACCCCGGTTTCCTGGATCCTATGTGGTTAGGGTTCATGCTCATGTGTTTCTAATACTTTAATACAACATTTTTTCCAAAAAGACCTTGCTAAGTAGCTTGTAATCATTAGTGAAGACCAAAATGTATTATTAAACACATGGCCACGATTCAAGATTGAAACATCCTTTCCACCGAAGTCCAGTCATTGATACCCGCAGGTATGGAAACCCAGGCTACTTTCACATTGCTCACAAAACTTAATTCAAATGTGATCGTTAAAAACACGCATGCCTCTTTTCAATCGATATTACACGATCAGTAAACAAAGGCTTTTATTAAAAAATATATAAACTTAAAGTTCCCTTTCACTTTTCTTTGTGTCTATGAAAAATTGTATTTACCAAAGAACTTCTTTGTTTTCTGTGTTTTTAAAAAATAGACACAAATGAAGACAACTGTACTTGAACAACAATAAAAAATGGGGGAAAAATAGACAACAATGTTTTGACTGTTAGAATCAGGGTAACGGCTATCCCGTGGGGAGCACGAGGAGGCTTCCAGCACGCTGGCCTTGGACTTGCCTTCCCCGTCCACACGCTGCTTCCACTGGTGTATTCACATTTATAAAATTAATTCTGTTTAGACATATGAGTTGCCCATTTTGTATCTACATTATAGTTCATTAAATGTTTATATTTTAAAATAGAATGGAAAAGCAAGCTCAGGTAGATGAGATAAGTGGAGGATATAAAGTTTGTTGACAATTTCTGTATCTCTGCATGACATGACATTAAAATAGCATATCTTATTTTGTAAATTAAAAAGCTTCATAAAGTTAGATTTAAATCAGTTAAAAAATGAAAAGTATCCTATGGCATCCGGGGGAAAATCTTGCAAAAGCAAATAATATGAATAACATTCGACCATGGCACATTAGCATGCTACAAACGAGTAAAATAATATTTATAAAGTCCTCATGACAAAAAGAAGCATGACTCAAGACTTTTTACACTCAGTCGAGTTGACATTTTAGCATAAAGGAAATAAATTCATGAATATGCAATAAATCAAGAAAGAGTCCAAGAGGCTGTCTTAGAAATTCGATTATGAAATGTAAGGGGAAAAGAAAAATAAAGATGAGTCAAAACTAGGGCCTCGGTAACAGAGAAGCCACAGACAGAAAACACTGGTGATGGAAAAAAGTAGGAAATCCACTTAGATTCAAAACTAAGATCTGAGGAGAACGGAAAAATTCGTTATAAAACGGAATGTAAATGCTAGACCGGTAGAATAAAGGGTGAACCCAATGAAATCAGGAAGGAGCAGAAGGAGGACGTTGAGGCACATAGCCGGACCACCTCCGTGGTTTCTACGTAAAGTGCGTGCACGGAGCCTGCGGTGGACAGTGAAACGGGAGCTGACGGGACTCGTGTGACCTCCAGGCAGCAGCTGTAGGACATGGGACGCAAGTCACCAGACCCCTTGCTCCGTGTCTGCCAGGAGCAACTGTGCCAAGAGGGTATATACGGTGTCTGTTATGTTTTTCCCCAGAAACCTGGGAGCACTTTCTGGGACCTGACTCCTAGGGGCACCCCTCCATGTCTTCTGGGGCCACAGACACATCTAACTCACATGGTAGCCCTGCCTGGGACACGTCTGGAGCTTTAAGGTGCATCTCCAGTCACTTGCCTTCTCCCAAGCATCTGATGCCCCATCCCTACTGTGCCCCATCTTTACCAGGAGGTGTTAAGGGACTGAGGCGTTGTGCCAGGTGGGGAATGCTGTCCTCCAAGACTCCACAGGCTCTGCAAAGCCTTGCACCTCTTTCTTGTTTGGGGGGTTAGGGAAGCTTGCACCCTCCCAATCATAGCTTCTGGGAAACACGCCTCTTACCAACCGCACGACTCCCAAAACCACCTGGCACGGCAGGGCCCCGGCCTTGAATTTTCTGTGGGTTCACCATCCACCTGCTCGCTCACAGATGTTCCAGCAAAGCCCGCAGGGACCGGTGGCAGAGGCAGGTGCTCACTCGCCAACAGGATGTCCCCCAGGTAACAGGCCCATTTTACTGACATGGGGAAGGAGGACAGGTCTCGGGCTACCACCCATGACATACTGTGCCGGTGGCCTTGGGGAAGCACACGGAAGGTCCCTTATTGTCCCTCCCACGTGAAGGCAGATTGAGCCTGGTTATCAGCAGCCTGTACTTGTCAGAGTCTTTCCATGAAAGTCCTTGAAGATGAAGCACTTTGGCAGGACACTTGTGTTAATAATAACTGTGTTAATAATATATTGATAATTTAGTATCATAACTTATATTTAATAAATAATAAAATAGTATAGTTATACAAAATAACCTAAAGAAAGGTTTAGTATCACTTATTTGACAATGCTTCCCATGTAGTTTAACATATCAAATGAGCCTAATTAATTTAATATCTCTAATAAAAAAAGAGAGGACACATCTTTTGAGATATTCCAGGGACCCCCCCCTAAAAATCCCAGAATTAGTTCAAAAACTAGTTCAACAAGACTTATTTAAAGTTTAATTCTGGGAAAGTTTGTAGTTAATGTCAAAAGGTATAAAACACTCGATTAAAAAGGTTCATAGGTCAAGGTGAGACAGTACTTAGTTACTCATTGAACCAAAGTCACTATTAAAGAAATCAAAGGCAAATCCAGGGTGTTACATAGTTGTAAGAAAAAAAAAAAAGCCCTTGTAATGGAGAAGCATCCGTTTCCTTAAACAGTCTAAGCCCTGGTCAAGAAAATGGGAAGTACAGGAAATCGTTTTCATAAAACACAGAATCATCGTTTCCTAGACGGATTACGTAAAACGTAAACAAACCTTTCACAATCTTACCAAGAACAGACCAAGAGTCCAAGAAAACTCTGTCCTCTCAGCAAATGAGAGAGAACTAAGTTTCAGTTTTACCTAAATATGCTATTAATATGAAAGCCAATTTTAAGCCAACTGAAGAGAACGTTTTCACGAAGTAACTTCGGCAGTGCCCTCCGGAGGCAGGAGAACATCACCAGTCACAGTGCTGTCTGCACTGAGATACAGAAACCCGCAGACGCACAAAAGGCGCCTCCTCGGCTTTGCTTCCAGACTGCGGCCATGAGTCAGATGCCCGCTCCCATGGCCAAAGATTTCCCCTAATTTTTGTGGGGAAAACTTCTAACATGTGTGTATTTGCCCTTGACAATCTTATGCAGGATTTGGACCAGGTTTGGAGCAAGGTAGCTGCTGGGTAGCAGTCTGTATTTTTAAAAGCCTCTTACCCACTCCCCACCCCCACCTTTTTTTTTCTTCAGCCTCTGGGGACAAAGTTTTAGGTGTCTCCTGTGGTGTTTACACATGTCAAAGAGATGGAAAGATTCACAACTTCAGGGGGCAGAGAAAAAGGAGGCACATTACCCTCTAGGTGTTCAGGTGTACATTCTGTTATCAGAAGTCTAGAATGATTGCTATTTAAAATTTTCCTTTGTTTTAGGGGTGAGATAGCATGGGGCACCTGTTTATCTCATTGGCCAACTCTAAGAGTTTTCTCTGTTCAGAACAAAAATTGGGGCCAAAGTTTGGGAGTACGGCACATTTAGAGTCGGAATGGCGGTGAGCCAAATGTTTACACAACCAACCATAAAACCAGGCAGCCTGGGTTCGACTTTTAAGTAGGTCACTAAGTCACTTGTATGAAAAGGGAATGATAGAATCAGCTTACAAGGTTTATGGGGTACAGCACCTGACCCATAAAAGTTAATCATCAATCAGCCGCAGCTGCTAGGTCAGGGGGAGTTGAAGTAATCTCAGCACAGAGGCGAACAAGGGACTTTGCTCACAGAGTCTGAAGAGAGGCTGGAAAAGTCTCAGAAACGAACGGTTAGGTTGTGTGGGGGCCCCTGGGATGAATGTGTGGGGACCAGGGAAAGAGGGCCTGCGAGGAGGCAGGTATGGGGGAGGGAGGGGCTCATCCTCCGCACAGGCCCCTCAAGTTCTCCGAAGGTGCTCCGGCAGGACTGAGGAAGTTCCAAAGAGATAGTGCTTTTTTTTTTTCTTTTCCTTTAAGAGGTTGAATTATTTGAAGAGCCTGCAATCTAGTTGTAGAAAAGCACCTAATAAAATAAGTGCAATAAATAAGAAAGGAGGCCCTTGTGTCTTCATTTCCTCCCAAATAGAATTAAAGAAAATGCAGAGACGCTGTTCTTTTCTTTCTTACGAGTGATTAAATTAGGGGAAGCCAGCAGAGCAGCGGTGCCCATTGGGGAGACGCGAAGGCAGTAGCCTCCTGGGAAGGAGGAAGGGGAGCCCTACAAAGGTAGGGCTTCTCCACGTAGGTGAGGATGGATGGGGATAGACCTTCGCCTCAGTCTATGCTTATGTTGGGTAACCTGTACATTGTTTTTCACGCGGCCAAGGAGGAAAGACGACAATTCCCTACGTTCTATCTGGATCAGATGTAGTAGAATTGGATTTTTAATGGAATTAATTTAAATTTAAATAAGAGTAAGTTTGTTTGTGGCTGCCATCACAAATAAGGGTTCAGAAGCCAGAACTGCCAACACCTGTGGCAACCCAGTAACAAAGATTGTCACGCAGTGATTAGTTTCAGGAGACATTAAGGACGTGAAACACTGTCCTGTAAAAATACGTCTTTAGGACTACACAAGGGTTCTTAGGGCGTTATAGATGTCATAGTACAGAGTGACCCTCGTTGCTGCCTGTCGCGTTTTACACGGCGCTGCAATCAAGAAAGATCCAGTTTCTTTGGATGTGACGTGCAATTCGGATGGACTGCCTAAAGGGGAGCACGGACTCAGAACAAAAATTAGGATTGAAAGAATATATCAACTTGAAATTAGAAATCAAAAGAGAAATTAGAAATGAAGTATTGCTAATCGCAAAGTTAAAATATTTACAAATACTGTAGACATTATAAAAATCAGAAACACCCTAATCTGCATATGAACTGTCTGACACACTATGAGGCCCTTACTTTTTACATTTTTGGCTGAATACTCTGTGGATTATCTCTCCACATGACACAGTTTTCTAATATCTACTGTATGCAGAAAGTAGAAAAATGATTCAGTCTTTTCTGTAGCGTGTGTGATTTAAATCCGTTACTTGTTATTGAAATGTTGTAAAGGTTCATAACTCATGATTTGTACCGTCCTATAAATCTTTAGGGCTGTTGGCAAGTTTTGCAAGCACTGTCAAATGCTCCTGACATAATGAAGTACCAGATTTCAGGGCATTCGAAGAGCCTTTGAGCTGCGATCGATATTATTAAACGCTCTTTGGACTGAGACCCTGTGAACTAGTTTGCCCTCGATGTCACTGTAGAGACAGTAAGTGTCGTGGAATCCTCACTGACGTCAATGCAGCCTGCAGACCGGGCGGAGCAGACTTCCACCCTTACCAGGCACCCACCCGGGAGAATGGAATCATCTACTTGAATTGCTGTCTGTGTGACGATCGCATCCTTACTTTTCCAAACTTCTTTCCGCTTCCTTGCCCGCCTAGCTCTGGGGCCAGGCACTGCCGAGCATATTCACATGTGTGTGCTATGTCTTCAGCCTGCATCTCTGTGCCATGGTGCCCACTGACTGGGCGGGCACAGCGGTGACAGGCATACTGCCCGGAGCCGGTCTTACACTTGGGGGGCCATCGGGTACCAAGTGACTTACAATTGTGATTGCAGAATATCCTTGAGCAATTGCAGGCTAAGCGGGTTCTCTCCTAGACTTCTCAGTTGCATCCCCCGCCTTCCCCAGGGCTGTCTGATGTCAGCGGACGCGGTGGAAGCGTGATGGAGGGGGAGCTTACGCTCCAGCAGTTAAGCCATCTTTTCAATTTTTACAAAAACATCATACCCACAAAGAACATCACTGGGGGCACTTTTTGGTCCTCGGCTGGGTCTGTTCACATGAGAACTCCTGAGGCTACATTTTATCAGCTCTGACTCTTTCCTCAGTTTTGCCTTGGTCTTTCCATTCAGCTTCCAGGCCATTGGTGAGTCAGGAATTCCTTCAGCAATCTGCTCATTGGCCACCTATTCTCCCAGGCCATTTCCTCTCCCTCCACTCCAACACAGTGGCCACAGCCACCCCAACACTGAGTTTCTACAGTCCTTTTCCTTGATTAAATCGATCAAAGATTACATAGTGCCTATAAAACAATGTACAATTTTTTATATCTGAAATTCAAACAGTTCCTCCTTCAAAACCCCTCTTACTTCTTCTGCAACTTCCCGGTGCAACACCAGTGTTCCAGTGCCGGTGTTACGGTTAACTCTAGAACACTCTATGCTTTCCTCTCTACCTCAGAGCTTTTGCTCAGGTGCACGCTTCCCTTACACTACAGTTTAGCGATGAAATGTTCACGAGGTCATCCCTGGTCAGGCCTCTGGAGGAAGGGACTTCTTGCTCCGCACTCCTCTCGTGTGTATGGATTGCTCCTAACAGCCACTTGCCACTTCGTGTAGATGTGACTGACTTCTAAGTTTAAAATGATGAAATGCTGATTTTTCAAACTCTGAATAATATAGCAGTCCAAGCCAGAATCTACTCAGGTGCCTACTCACGGGCGCAAAGATAAATAAAATACGGCGTATTCAAGTAATGGGCTATTACGCAGCTACAAAAATTAATAATCTGTGTAACTGCACAAAAGTGGGGTTGAATGACCTAAACAAAATTTTTAGTAGAAGGATCTAAACAGAAAAGAATCAATCTATTATTCGATTTATATAAAGTACCAAAACTAGCCAATCGATTTCAGGTCTTTGAGATGAGGCACCCATGTGGGGGGGCAGAGGGCGAGGGCCTGATGGACTGGGAGGACTGGGGGTTCCTGCCAGGGGTGCTGTTCAGTGTCTTTGCCTTCTTTTCTTTTTTAATTTTAATTTTTTATTGTTATTTAATTACAGTTGTATGGCTTTTCTCCCCACCCCTCCACCCCACCACAGTCAAACCCCTGTCCCTCCCCCACTTCCACCCTCCCCCTTGGTTTTGTCCATGTGTCTTTTATAGTAGTTCCTGTAATCCCCTCTCCTCACTGTCCCCTCCCCACTCCCCCCTGTCCATTGTTAGATTGTTCTTAACTTCAATGTCTCTGGTTATATTTTGTTTCCTTTTTTTTCCTATTTATTATGTTCCAGTTAAAGGTGAGATCATATGGTATTTGTCCCTCACCGTCTGGCTTATTTCACTTAGCATAATGCTCTCCAGTCCCATCCATGCTGTTGCAAAGGGTATAAGCTCCTTCTTTCTCTCTGCTGCGTAGAATTCCATTGTGTAAATGTACCATAGTTTTTGGATCCACTCGTTTGCTGATGGGCACTTAGGTTGCTTCCAGTACTTGGCTATTGTAAATTGTGTTGCTATGAACATTGGGGTGCACAGGTTCTTTGGATTGGTGTTTCAGGGTTCTTAGGGTATAATCCCAGCAGCGGAATTGCTGGGTCAAAGGGCAGTTCCATTTTTAGTTTTCTGAGGAAATTCCATACTGTTTTCCACAGTGGCTGCTCATATTCAGCAAGCATTTGCTTCTCTTCTCTTCCTGCATAGTCTCAACACAAAGTTTTAAAAAGCCAGCATTCCCATTTCATGCTTTTTGAATTATTAAATTCCCTTATACCTGGTGAGAGTGAACCTGTTGCTTGGCACACAAGATTAACTGCATAAATTGTCAGAAAAGCAGGTGCCCCAGATCAGCCAGCTTTGCTTTCTTGGCAGCGTTGACCCACGCCATCCGGGTCTCCACTGTGGAAGGGCTGTCTACCCTCAGGTTCTGTAAAGGATTTTTAAAAGAGCTTCTGCACTTTTTCTGCTGGGGTATCTGTACTATTGGCCTGACAGGGGTTTGCGTAAGCAGAGGGTCTGTGAACCCAGAGGCCATCAGGAATTACTGAGCTGCCCACTCCCAGAACCCGGGCAGGTTCCAGCAGAGAACTTGCCTGGGTTTATAAAAACAAAGCAAGAGCCGCAGGCCACAGTACTGGCATGCTGTGGGAGCGCGGTGAGACTGTCTGCAAACCCGGAGCTGCTGGGGCTTGTGGTGGATTTTTTTTCCTCTAACTTTGCAAATGTTTCTGATGGGAGGGGCATTTGGTCACCTCTTTGTTTTCCGACCTACGTTTCAACTTCCTTCTGGAGCAAGTACTTTCCTGCACTGATCACAACTTTTCTTCGCAGAGGAAAACCCGAGAGAGAGTGAGCACTGTGAGCCACTAAATGTACCCCTGAAAGATTCCCCAAAATGAGATTCCCAGCAAAGGTCCTGTGGCTTATGTTATGGACTGGTTGTGTAGCGCAAGGTAAGAGTGAAAAATGAAAGGCTTTGTTTTTTTTCCTCTAACCCTTATCAGGCATTTGCTCATATGCTCTTCACAGTGGTAATAAAAATGTCGTCTAGAAAATGTGAATTCTTTTTACTGCTCTGTAGCTTAGTGTTTGAGTGGCTTTGACAGTGTGAAATTTAAATCCTATACAAAGCTTATTTGAATAACATTCTGATTGTTTTTCATAATTCTAGGTGATATAAGATTCCAGAAAATATCTTAAAATATTTTTGAACATTGTAGTATGTATAGTCACTTTCCTTGTAACTGTCATAGAATATAATTTACTTTTTTGCTTAGAATTTTTACTAAAATGGCTGCATGTCCAAGTATTACGCTGCATATGACGGTTTACAGAACCTGAACATAAATTAGAGAATAAAATCCTTCAAATCATATAAGGACTGGATTTATTTCAGGGATAGATATTAACTCTTTCTCAAGAAATAGTCATGTGTCGTTTAGAGCTGATACTGTCATGGCCTGAGAAGTCTTGTAGATGTGCATTACTTGTATCATTAGAATAAAAACATTATATAAGTTTGAAAAAATGAAAATGTAATCTCCGTGACAGAGATTGTTGAAAAGGGCTTTTCCCTGTGGTTGTATGTAAGATATACCCTAAAAGAATTTTCTTTAGGTGCAGTGAATGTGAAGGTAGGAGATTTTTTTCCGGTATCAGTGGGACAATTTCTGGATTCATAATTAAATGTAATTCTATCACCATTTCTCAATAGATTAATAAGTTTCTTCTTGGAGGAAATTTGCTTTCCTAGTTCAGGATAGTTAATTATGTGATAGGTAGAGGATTGACATTTTAAAACCAAATGAATACTTATCAGTCATAAATTCTCAAAGCTCTTCACTAAGGCAACAGGGTTTGAGTGAAATGCTTCTTCATGTCAGCCTCCAACACTGAGGAAAATTGTTAGCAAATAACACAAAAACCTCTGTCCGTGAGGGCCTTTCACTAGAAAATAAAGGCAGATATCTTTTTTTTCCTTGTGTCCCTTAGTAATTTATTTAAGTTTATTCCAATGTGTTTAATATTTTTTGAAAAAATAGAGCTTTTTTTAGTTATACATTCTAATATACTATTGTATGATTTTCAGCTTGTAAACTTTATATCAGCTACTTTTTAAACCGGGTATATAATTATTTCCCTGCACATATCAATATGACAATTAGTGTTTAAAAGTAAAATATTTATTGGCAAACAGTTCAGAACAACGTCCGTGTTACTAATCATAGAAAACGTTTTCTTCACACGTGTTCTGTCTTTTAGTAGGAATACTTTCAGGGTTATGCCATTTACTCGTTGTTTGTTGAGATTTTATGGAGACATTTTTGTCCTGTAGAGATTTGTTTTATTTCTAGCTCATGTTTAAAACTCACGAATCATGCCAAGTTTAATGAACTGTTTAAGTGATTACAAAGTGCAGCTTGAAATGTCAGGACTTGGTGCTGCGAAATATTACCGATCAAAATGACATGAGTTTAAGCTCTTTGCTGACGTAATCAACCTCAGACGACAGAGTCCATCAGGGCGTGTGTGAGCATGATGGCAGTTTCTGCTGGTGAGCCAGTCCCTATATGTGCCGCAGTGAGAAGGACCATGCATCTGGCTCGTGTGTACCGGACGCGGTGCAGCTGTGATGTTTCAGCAACACTCACGTCAGTGTCACAACTTTGGCAAATGCACCCATGAATGCACCAGCTAGTAGAGGGAATGATGTGAATTTTCTGTGACTGTAGAACGACCATTTTCTTCCTTGTTTGCAAAATAGTTCTGAAGCTAAATTAGTTTGCCGTGAATTATTACAAGCGGATAACTTTTCTGCAACAATTTTAGTGGGGGGGGTGGTTAGAAATGGACGACAAGCAGGGTAAGAACCAGACTCAGCAATGCTGGAAGAGGGGGTATTTCCAGGTAGCCTAGATCCAATGGCTTCAGTGGTCCAGGCCATTGTTTGAGGCGGGGCGGGGACACGCCAAAGCAAGCCTTGTTATTTTAAGGGTAGGCATGTCTCGGAAATGCATCTGCTCCTCTCGTGCCTGCAGAAAATGATAAACTAGAACTGAATGGTTTCAGTATCACTAAAATTATTCTCAGCTAGAAGCAAGTTCCCGAAAGAAGCTGAAGACTAGGTTGTTCGAGATTCTTCATGACTGGCCTTTGATTGCCAGGGCTGGAGCCAGAGTCTAAGTTGATCCATTTTTATTTGCTCAAACCCTGATCGTCCTACCACCTTTACCAGTTTCCCTTCTTCCCAGCTCTGCCTCCTCCTCCTCACCCCACACCCCCTCCCCCACCTGCCAGGCCGTGATGTTCTGCCAACCAATCAATCCATCCTGTGTTCTCTTCACTCCTGTGCACTTGACCCATTTCTTAACAACTGTAACTGGTCTCAGAACATAGTGCGTGGAAAGGACATGATGTAACGAGGAAAAAAAATGTTACGTTTGAGCTTAAAATGATAAGGAAACATAAAAATGGCTCAGAGAAAGTAATAAAACTGAAAAAAACACAAAAAATAATAAAGGGAAAGGAGAATAAAAGATTTGACAGGGTACTTTTATTTGTTTGGACATTTTAATGGAGAGATCCAAGTTTCTCATAAACCTTGCTAACTAGAAATATAATAGATTGAAAGGAGATTATAAAAATGTTCTTTCAAAGGTTCCCAAAAGGTATTTTTGAGCAAAATTGATTTATGACTTTAAAAAGTGTAACATAAATTCAAACTTAGGGCATGTGGACTGGACTGGACAATGGGGTTATAGGTGGTAGAGTTTCTTGGGTCCATGCAACTAAGTTTTGGATGCCGTGCCCTCCCCTCTCATCTTTTACCTTTGCTTCCACCTACGATGCCCTTCCCCAGGTTGACCACAGCCTACAGCTGTGTTTGCATGTCAATAATAGCCCTTTAAAATTTGAAAGTAGAAAATTAGGTGAATAGTGATTATTAAAATATCAAGTGTATTTGTTTCTTAACTTTGACCAAAATTTATAACCATTTCTCTCAAATTAAAGTAAAATGAACCCTATTCCAGTCTAATAGCCAAATCTATGCACACTCTTTCTTTATAGACTGGATAATTTTAAATTGGAAAGTCAGACCAAGTAAATAAACAGTTCACCTAGGTAGTGTTTTACAAAGAAAGAATTGAATTGGCATTGAGTGGACTGTGTAAACACAAGATGAAGTAGTCATTGTTTAAATCCAAGTAAATACTTAGACCTAAGAAGGCTTAGTTTACTTATTGACTTAGAATTTGAGAAATGTGATGGCTATTATAAAATAATAATAATAGCTTTCAGACTAATCCTACCTCAAAAATTGCTTCCATGCTTTTGAAAATAGTTTCCTTTCATTTAAGTCAAGCGAATGTGGTTAGTGTGCACAGGCGTCAATAACTCTTTTTCTAATTGAAACTTTTTGAGAATGAGTTTGAACAGTTAGCTACTTGTCAATGCAGGCAAATAAAAGTTATAAGATAGGTTTAATTATTGTTATAACACAACTTAGGGATCATTCCTGTAAATATTTTGGTATGACATGAGTTGATAATACTCAGAGTATTAAAGAGTAGACCAAAAGCAGACAGGAGGTGCATTTGCCATTAGAAGAGCTGAATATTAATGAAAATCCCTCCACTATAAAAAACAGAGCCCTATCCCCAGGATGTGTTGACGGGAGAATAGGTGAAATTCCAGTAAACATAAAAATAATTTTTGAACCATGAGCTATGTTGTGAGGGAAATCATATGTAAAGACAGCCAGAAAGATGAGACAAAGCCAGCCGTCAGAAGTCTGTGGTGAGAATGCTCCACCACCGAGGTGGCAGATGAGGGTAATCAGAGCCGAGACCGTGGACAGAGCCCTGGAAAGACCGCAGACGGGGCAGAGGTGACGAGTGGTTTCTTACAGGGTCAAGAGATGCCATTTAAAGCCCCTGAAAGAAGCGCAGAGCTTCAAGTACTATTTGAAGTGAAAGGAGTAATGAACTTGTGGATGGATTGGAAACGCGAGTAAATATTGACTCTAGGACACAGAGTAAACACTGCGGAAAGCTGCTGGGGAGATTATGGGAGACACGTGTCTTTGTCTTCTATCTCTGGCTGTTAAAAATGATGAACTAAATTTGAAAAATCAAGACTTAGAGGTATAAGTCTGGCAATGTAACCACAACCAGCCAGGAAAACGCTTTGCCGCGGGCCCGCGAACCGGCCGAATGTTGTGGTGACTGGGTTCCTCTTTTGCTAAGATCAATATATTAGTAACAATAATTTAAATCAAATAAATTAATTGATTTTTTAAAAGTTGTATTACCTTTTCCTGGCATTAGCTTAGGAACAGCATGGGAAGCAAGTTTATCAAAATCTTACTATATTCGTGGAAAATTGTTCTCTACTCACACACAATACGGGTGTCTACATTTGAAATTTAACTTATTCATTGTACTAATAATCTGAACGCCATGAAGTGGGTCTGAACATTGAAAGTGAAAAACACTCTTATTGGCCTGTAATTAAACAGAAAATTTTCATCTAAAAGCAAACATGAACCTTAAAGTTGTAAAAAATAAAACAAAAACTTGCTTTCGCCGGCTAGAGGGGGCGGGCCGTTAGTGTGTTTTATGGCGGGGTATGACCGCCATCTAGTGGCTGAAAGTATATTTACTAAACTTGTAAAAATCAAAACTGTGGAATTATTTATTACAAAATTCCCAGACATAAACGTGCTAAAAACATGCAAAAGCTTCAGAGGAAAATTAGTGCCTATGGAATCCCACACAAACAGTATTGATTGCATGAAAACGTAGTTTCACACGGAGCTTTCCATTCTATGAAATGTTGCAAAACCTTTTAATAATAAATATATTCTGTGATGAGATCCAGCTCAGTGGATTATATTTCTCCCTTGCCCTTTAAAAAGAAATTCTAGAGTAGAACACTAAACTGTGGTTTTTAAAACCAAGTCAGGAAAGGAGTTTAGAAATGAAAAAAATACCAGTAAGTATGTGTGCTGATAACTGTGTCTTCATATGCGCCATTTTTTAAAGTCCTGTGTTGGGGGTTTACTAATGTAATCATTCCAGCATCAGGGGTAGTTAGATACAAATTAGGCAGTAGGAACTATTAAAAATATGAGCAATAATCACAGTGGGCATGAGCGTCTTTGTTAATTTTCTGTGTTCTCTTTATATGTCATTTAGTTAATTAAGTTTTGCAAAATAAGAATCATACTGTACACGCAGATTCCATTAATTCAGTGTTCACTGTAAAATCTAATGCACGACTAAATACAATATGACCGTACTGTAGCAGAATGAAGTATAATCATCCTGCCAAGAAGTGGAGTGTTCGCCATGACCTATGGGTTCTTTTAGATTAACACCCCTAACTTCCTCCTAGAAGAAAATGTTCTTACTATTTATGGTAATTACATTTCTGCTCTTCTGTAATAGTTTCAGGCCCTATGTACTCCTTCCTGATATATATGTGTGTTCTCGAATTTTATACAGATTAAATAATCCTCTAGTAGTTGCCGTACCTTTCTGTCTCTTTATTTCATGTGATTATTAATTTTTTTCTTTTCATGTCATTTGGTAGTACTGGTATATCATTCCATTGCACGCATGTGCTATGGATTTTTATGCTCTCAACTGCTGCTGGGTATTGGAACTGTCTCCATTTTTTATTGTTAATAGAATCAGGCAGCTATCAGTGTGCACATGCTTGAAATCGGGTTCCCTTGTGCATGAGGGTGAGTTCCTAGAAATGGAATCTCTGAGGGATAACCAGCTGCACGAGGAGTCGCTGGGCGCTTTTCTCTCTCAGCGACTCCAGTTTTCCTCCCCACCGTCTGTCCCTGGTCTGGTGCTGCACATTCTTTCAGAGTAGTGGTTTTTGAGACTTCTTAAATATTTACCAATGTCATGGTATTTTCCTCGGGGTTTATTATGGTTTTAATTTTCAGTGGGAGCAATTTTTCATAAGTTTATGGATGTCTTGGGTTTCTCCTCTTTGGTAAAATGCATGTTCAAGTCCTTTACTATTACCTTCTTTTATTGTTTCAACTCCCCTTGCCAGGTTTTAATAACTAGATTATTTCTCCTTGTATGCCTTATAAAAGTAGCAGATGAACAAAACCAGTTCTATAAATGGATGCTGGAGTTTTCTGTCTACTCTTTGGTTCTAGAACTCTTGAGGTTTCAGAATCTCTTTGAGTCAGTTTTAAGTCGTTTTTTTTCTAGGAATTCATCTATTTCATCAGTATTCTGTTAAAATATTTTTGTGTGTGAGAGTTTTAGAGAGACGGGAAGGAGAAAGAGAGGGAGAAACATCAATGTGTGGTCACCTCTCACACGCCCCCTACTGGGGACCCGGCCTACAGCCCAGGCATGTGCCCGCCTGGGAATCAAACCTGTGACCCTTTGGTTTATAGGCTGGCACTCAATCCACTGAGCCACACCAGCCAGGGCTGTTAAAATCTTTTTGATGTTTACATGATTTCTAAAGGAATACCTTTCTGATTCTGTATCATGGTTATTGGCGTTTTCTTTCTTTTTTATACTGTAATCAGTTTTGCCAGAATTTTATCACTCTTATCAAAACTGATGGCCCTGTTCCATCCTGTTCTATCTTATTTGAAATGTTTCCATATATTTTTGTGTCATCTCACCATACTTTATGTTTTTAAAGAAAATTCATCTCTCTGTGTCTCTCTGATTACTTATTTAATGACTCCCTTACTAGAGCAGATACTTTGTCTTTTTTACTCATTGTTTTTTCTTCCCAACTTAGATTAGTGCCCGGCAAATATTTCCCAACTGTAGTGCATCAGTTAAAACAATATAGTAAAGTACCTTTCTATTCCAGAACTATTCTTACAAATGTGTGCAGATTCAATTTCTGTAAGCACGTGTGTGTGTGTGTGTGTGTATAAAATCTGGATGGACCTATAACCATGTAGATATTTTTAAAAGCAAAAATAACCTAAGCATAAAAAAAATTAAAAAAAATAAAAGAATAATAGTGCATAAAAAAATTACTTTAAGCCCTTGGTCTGCTTCCTTCGTCTGCAGATTGTACGGGACCTCCTCCAAAAAGAGAGAGGGAGGTTCTGCAGGGCCCCTGGTCTGAACAAAGCTACCAAGAGGGCACTAAAGCCACGTACAAGTGCCGCCCTGGCTTCAGGACATATGGCGTGATTACAGTGCAGTGCAAGGAAGGGCAATGGGTGGACCTCAACCCGTCGAAAACCTGCCAGAGTGAGTGCTCCACGCTTTTCTCTTTTTTTATTATTTATTTATTTTAGTGTTGTTCAATTACAGTTGTCTGCATTTTTCCCTACCCCTCCACCCCACCCCAGCCAAACCCACCTCTCTCCCCTGCTTCCACCCTCCCCCTTGGTTTTGTCCCTGCGTCCTTTATAGTAGTTCCTGTAAACCCCTTTCCCACTATCCCCTCCCCACTCCCCTCTGGCTATTGTTAGATTGTTCTTGGTTTCAATGTCTCTGGTTATATTTTGTTTGCTTTTTTCTTCTGTTGATTATGTTCCAGTTAAAGGTGAGATCATATGGTATTTGTCCCTCACTGCCTGGCTTATTTCACTTAGCACAATGCTCTCCATCCATGCTGTCACAAAGGGTATAAGCTCCTTCTTTCTCTCTGCTGCGTAGAATTCCATTGTGTAAATGTACCATAGTTTTTGGATCCATTCATTTGCTGATGGGCACTTACGTTGCTTCCAGCACTTGGCTATTGTAAATTGTGCTGCTATGAACATTGGAGTGCATAGGTTCCTTTGGATTGGTGTTTCAGGGTTCTTAGGATATCATCCCAACCATGCTTTTTTTTTTAATTTACAAAAACTTTTAGTTGCCAAAATACTGAATGTTTACGAGATGATTTATATCAGTGTTACCATTTCAATACAAAACACAACACCACCATTATTCTTTAAAAGGGAGTGGTAATCTTCCACAACTCAAAACGAAACCCACAGATACGTTCAATTCTCAAATGATGACTTTGCCATTTTTCACTTTTCCATGGCTTCCATTCCGTCCTCTAACATAATAGCAAACACCCTCGGTCCTGACCTCTCCATGTACTTCCTGTGCTATGTGCCACTATGTATCCTTTTCTTCGTTCAGAAAAGCCCTGCGGACACCCCGGAGACACGCCCTTTGGTTCATTCGACCTGGAGATAGGAAACCAATTTGAATACGGTGCCAAGGTGGTTTATACATGTGATGAGGGGTGAGTAGTCAGTATAAAATGATGGCTATGATAGAGGTAATTCACCCTTGACATGATACATAAGAACTGTCCTAATTTATATTTTTAAGTTTACAATATTGTCCTATGAGCCTTTTTAGAGGCAGCGTGCATGTAATTCCCCAAATTAAAGTTAAATAATGAAAACAATTATATCTGGATACCATGTTATCTCCTCAACATTGAAAAATTACGATGAATTATAAGTACTCCGTTAGAGTGGGAGGCGGGGAAAATAGTACGTGTATAAACAAGGGTCACACCACCGAGTCCTCAGCACATTCTGTTATGTGCAGAGTGTTATGGGAATACGGTGAGTCAGCCACAGAGGAAAAGGTGAAAAGTTCGATGCCCTGCTATCTATTTTGGTAAAATCTTACAAAATGTAGGAGAAGCCAGACTTTTACACTGACATAATAATAACTATTCTGTAAGGCCCCATGGTCTGTAAATTATTCTTATCCTGTTGGCCCCAAAATGCTGCTGTGCTTATTATTGTCACCGACTCTGGTCAGACGCCGGGTTTCAGGATGAACCTGCACACGGGCTTACCTCCTCAGCACCCGCTCTCCCCTGGGATTCCCAGCCAGGTCAAGCACTGGCTTCAAAGAACGTTTCACATGGGGAAAAACCAGGGGCATTACATCCATATAAATAGCATCAAGAGAGAGATTACAAATGGCGTATTATTATCCTCTCCCCCTTGACTTCCTGACTTGAGGCAATCAAATGGAGTATCTTGATGCTTCGGCAGTTCCGCCTTCCAGAGCTGCACCGCTCCATACGTGGTTGCATTTTTAAAAATACCACTTCACTCCCATCCCCTCACTTATAAAAGCAGAAACACAGTTGGCGGGGGAAGGAAACAAGACCCACACTGGAAGTCCTGAGGTCCAGGGACTCCGAGGACATTGGCTAAGTGTTAGATCTTGTCATTTAGTCTCTCCTTGCCCACTACCTGAGGGCATTTTTCAAAGACATTGTTAATGTCCAGCCCAACCTTCAATCCTTACTGCTGACCGCATCACACATGCCCAGCAAGAGGAAGACCCCGTGGGCTGAACTCTGCCACTTCCTCCACTCTTTTCCCCTGAAGTGCCCCTTTCAGTCCAGGCTCGTCTGGTCTTTCCAGGTTCCACCTCTGACCTGGTAACGAGAGTGAAAACTCCCAGACTTTAGACCCCCCGCGTCTCAGCACCCAGCAGTGTTTAGAATGTGGTAAAGAAATGAGTGGCCTGCTTGCTTCTGAAGCTGGCTCTGCTCCACTCACCTGCGCCTCCTTCACCCTGTATGAATTGTGGGTGTCCTCAGTGACAGGCTCCGGGAAGGTAACAGTCTTCTCACTCAGCCGGGGACTCCCCACAGGACCAGGTATTTGTCGGCCAAAAGAAGTTCTTGGGTCATGCAAGGTCAACAAAAGGAAGTACTGTATGCCGTTTTTAAATTTTACTTGAGATATTATTTGGCCTAACCGAGGGTGTGTAAGCCTTTTCACCCAGTTGTGGGATCTAATGGCAGAGGGGGTGTACTACACCTATGGTTTCTGCCAGTAAACTTGACCTCAGACCCCTTGTTGCCCCTCACCCACTCTTTGCTGAATCCCTATTTAGCTGAATACCAGCCACTTATGAGGAAATTCGGTGTGGTTACCCCGTTTCATTGTCTTACAGGGAGGAAGCGTTAAGGAGGCACCCTGCAAAAGTTCTGGTGCTTCACCTGGCTGGGGTTGCAGAAATAGGAGGCCTTACCTCCCCCCCCCCAGCCCACCAGCACACATGTGGACAGTCTATCTCTCTTCCTCTCCCCCTCTATGCATCCAGGCTCTGGAAGTTTTTGTGTCGAATTGTGTGGAATTGCTGAAGGAGCTTTGGGGGAATGGATGGGTCTCCAGCGTAGGTGGAAAGTGTTAGCCAGGAAACCTGCTTCCTCTGGGCAGAGAAGAGAAGAGAACCTTTAATAACCAATGCCTTTGCTCCCTTCTAAGACTGAGGCTCAGATGTTTGACTTCAAGTTCTGTGGTTTGCATTTAATTCATTGAAATATTTCCTTCCCTTAGAGAACTAGGAACAAACCAATAGGAATCAAAGAAAGACAAAGTATATTTTGAGGAAGAGAGTTTATTTGTTTTACTTGTGCAGTAGGTAGAACTATATATATGTCCTTATTTGCAGGTGGAGGAACCATTTGTCTATGTAGGATTACTGAAAAACTTATCAAAGGCCCTTTTCAACACTGTCTCTCTTGTGGTTATCAAAATGCCTTCCCATTATTTCTTCTGGGAGCACCAGCTTTGGGCTCACAGCTGTCCATCATAACTTTAAGAAGGAGGCTTTGCCTGGATCCGAGACCTCTTGCAACGACTCCCAGTCTGCAACCGCCTCAAGGCACTTCCCTTCACGGAGAGAACTTTAGATTTTATGGGCAGGCTTGATGCATCGCACTAATTAGATAAATTCGACATTGCATGGGTTCTGTAATCAGACGGGGCTCCACGGCCACGCTCCAGAAAGAATGTCAAGGATGGGGACGGGGACAAGTGCTGAAAATCCATCCCACACTAAGGGATGTTCGCAGGCACTGTCCTTGATTGTGTAAAAGGCCTGGAGTGACCAGAAGACGTCACTGTCTTGGAGGGCAGGAGGAGGATGGAATAAAGCTGAAGGAGGGGGACCACAGGGTGGTCTGCTGGTTACTATCATTTTGTGGTTTTTCTTTTGGGTGACAATTCACAGAGCTTATTACATTGTTAGGTGCAATGAATTAACTGACTGAAAGAAAAAACAACAGCCAACTGTGTATGAAACAGTGAATCTGTGCCATCGACCAAGGAGTAAGATCATTCCCAGGCTGTCTCCCTGAGCACTTGCAGGTCTGTCTTAAGAAAGAAAAAAAAATTTAAGACAGATAAAAAAGACATGTAAGAGATAAAAACAGAGTGAAAGCGAGAAAGAAGGAAATGCATGTGCTCTTAATTTTCCCTGCATTGGAGGTTGGACGTTCAGAATGTTATCACACTTAACACAGCACGTAAACACACATTAGCTCACGGCCCTGTTATTTTCGGGTTTCAGGTACCGAATGATAGGTGAGGTTAATTTCCGAGAATGTGAAGCAGATGGATGGACCAATGACGTTCCTCTGTGTGAAGGTAGATAAAAATCCTGAAAATATCTCAGATCTTTTGCAGTATCTTACATTAAAATATCCTTGAAGTCTATTACCCAATATTTCTTTTTTTTTGACACAGGAGGTTTCATATCATTTATTGTAAAGCACAAAGCAGGCATTTTAAACACGAAAGTATACATTGAAAAAGTACGTTTATACCACACAGCATTGACCACATAATAGTTGCAGATACATTTGTTGGAATGTGTACATCTACACTAAATACTGAAAACCAATATTTCTTACTCAAATTATTTTTATGGTTTCGAACATTGTACAGAGTGTATAGCCAACCTTTTTACTACTGCATTATTTTGTGTTTCAATAACCAAATACGAATACAGTCTCATCTGATCTAATATTTAAAGTATTAGAGCTTAGGAAACCTAAAACTTATTTTTCCTCCCTTTTGGATTCTAACCTCTAGAAAGAACACAAATATCACTCTTTAAGCTGAAGAGCAGAATTTCAGCTTGAGTAATGACACACTCACCCCCAAACCACCCCCATGCAGGAAGGATCTTCTGGGCCCAGCTGAAGTGGGACCTCTCTCCCTTCCCGCCTGCCCAGGGAGGATTTCCAGGGGGCTTGGTCTCTCTGGAAAGACAAGGGAAGTAAGAGAGAGCTCTGCCCTTTCTTCCTGGCCCAGAAGGCAGACAATAAGAATGGGAAAATGCCGATCCTGTCTCCAGAGTTTGAGCTAGTAATCCCAATACCTGGTCATCATGGAGATAAACGAGATCAGTCCGAATAGGGTTTCCCAGGTCCATGGCGAGAAGGGAAGAGAGAGGGTGAGAGAAAGACACAGAAGGAAAGGTGAGGAGGGAGGGAGAGTGAAAAGGGAGGAAGAAGCAGAGGAATGTGGTCGCAATACAGGAGACACATGCTCTACAAAGTATCTGCATTTGGAAACCACTCAGGGTGGGAGTTAGAAGCTGCGATGCTGAGTTACTAAAGACCTCCTGCAGGGACTTCTGTGGGGTGATGGGCGGGGACATAGCCATCGCCTGTCCATTTTAACAAGCATCCTGGGTCACCTCACTGTGCAGTGACGCTTGCATGCCATAACCGAAGAGATATTGGGAAATACTATGTAAAATTTAAAGAAGCACTCAAATTATTTTGAATGCTGACATGGAAGAGGAAGGAAATTTTAAACCTCTTTCCCTATTAAAGCAAATACAGTCAAAAAGTTTGCCGTTACACCTTTAGGAATATGGTGTTAACGAGTGTGAGACTGAAGTGGAAATTTTATATTTCATTACCCCAAGCTGTCTATTTCTCAGTTATTTAAGAAGTACTTGTTTGTCCCTATAAAAATATAAACTGGTAGGCAAAGTAGTAGTTTTCTTTGTCCCCTTCCATAGAAAAGTTTCAAAGATAAATTCAGTATTTATTTTTTCCTTAGCAGGCTTGAGCTCCAGCAAATAAGCATGTTGAATGCTTTAAAAAAAAAAACAAAACACAACCCACATTTATTTCCTCCAATCTTATCTTGCTGACCTTATAATTATATATGTATCTGTGCATATTTTTCATGATAAAGTTTCCAACTTCTGTTACAAAACATTGTATTTACTTTTCAGTCGTTAAGTGCTTGCCCGTGACGGACCCGGAGAACGGGAGAGTCGTCACTGCTGCGTTCAGACCCGACCAGGAGTACTCTTTCGGACAGGTGATAAAGTTCGAGTGTAATTCAGGCTTCAAGCTTGCTGGCCCTAAAGAAATACATTGCTCGGAAAATGGTGTTTGGAGTGAAGAAAAACCAGGCTGTGTGGGTAAGCTACACCTGCTGTTCATTTGATTATGTGAGTGATTTTGGGTTTTCTCATGAAAATATACATTTCAAAACACTGTGTCTCCCAACGAATCGAAACGATGCTGCTAATAAGTAACATGTATTGGACACTTTCTACTTCCCAGGCATTCCTATAAGTTCTTTCATGTCATTTCCCATTCAAAGCGACCTCCACGCCCCCGTGCCAGTTTCAGCTCTGTTTTATCATTGAGGGAACTGCGGCATAAGGAAGTTAAACCACACAGCCACGGCTACCCTGCATATATAGTCGAGCTGATGTCCAAACCCAGGTTATCTGATGCTGGCGTCTATGCTCCTGACCCTGATGAAGTTGTACTTGGCTCTCAGGGCTTAAAAGAGTGATAAGCTTTTCTGCTACAAGTTTTGATGTTGGCCTACAGAATTGCCTTTCCTTACACTGGAAAGCCAAAGATTTATTATTTATTTCCAATGATGCATCATGGTGACATTGTTTTGAAATAACCCTTTTAAGTGGCTACTTTGTATCTGGGCCGTGTGGCAGACACCGGCCAGCAGAGTCTGCATGTTGTGGACGAAGACGAGAACAAATGCACACAGACCACAGCCGTCCTGTGGAGGAAAAGGGGCGGTACGGTACTCTCTTAAGATGAGAGCCCCACAGCCGCTCCTCTCAAGGGGAGAGCGCCCGACCCATGCCAGGACAGCCTTTTGTTTTTCTCGGGTCTTGCCTCAGAGAAGCGTGTATTATCTATTACATAGAATACTGTTGTCTACATTTTAGGTACAACCAAGGAAATGAAAATAACAAACGCAGAAGGGAAAGGGGGCAAGCTGATTATGCTCCATCCTTGGAAAAATTCACACAGGCTTTGGAAATTACTTTGAAGACAGGCAACAAACATCTACTGTTTCAGACCCGGGGGAGGGAGTTGTAGCAAGAGCGAGCCCTAACCGTCGGAATGCATTTTCCAGGCCTGGTTCCCACAGGAAAACCCGGTTTGCGGGTCCGGCTCCTGCCCACCACCTCACTTCTGTCGGTTTTCCATACAGAGCTGAGTCACATTTGCCAGATTTAAAACAAACAACTTCCCTACAGGGCAGTGCCTGTTATAAATATTGTTGAACTGAATTGAATCCATTAAATTATATCTTTGCCTTTAAAATAGACTTCTAGAGTAAACTGTCAGACAAGAATTCTTTAAGGTACAGCACAGCGAATATAGCCGATAACTTGTCATATGTGTAGGGTGCCACGTGGGTGCTGGACTTACTGGGGTGAGCACTTTGCATTAGAGAAATGTCAAATCACTATGTTGTATGCATGAAACTGATCTAATATTGTATGTCGATTGCAATTGAAAAATTTCGTTATAAACTACTGACCAGAAGGATGATTTTGGCTTTCATAAAGAAACATTTTGGTCAATTTATTTGAAGTCCCATACTTTTGTTTTACCAGCATCTCTTTGGCAGGAATTTCTGCCATATTTATGTGCTAACATTATCTAAAATCTCCAAATGGTTTACACTTTCTTAGTCTAGTCTATCCCACAGTGAGACGCAGAGAAAAGCATGCCTCTTCTTAAAAACTTTTTCTAACACTAATTCTTCAAGTCAGAAATGATAAATATTTATATTCGGTGTAGCTGTATACTCTAGAGGTTTATTGATGGGGTGTACTTCTCACAAGTAAATTTCTGTGGTCAGTGGGCCCTCTTGGAGCGACTAATGCCTCAAGTAAGTCTCTAAGGGAGAACAGGAACTTGTTGATGAAGTTAAGGAGGGAAACCCATACCAGTCAAGAGAAGCTCATGCAGAAGAAGTGTCCAAATAGACCAGGCAGCACGGAGCTCCCCAGTCCCCACTGTCCTTAGGCCTGAGTGAAAAATGCAAGTAGGGAATGGTGCTGCGGGACTGAAGATGGGCCAGTACGAGGTTCTGAGTTGCTAAAGAATTCTACACTGTGCTGAAAAATTGGGCTTTTATTCAGACTGAATTGGGAATCATTGAAGGATTTTAAGTGAATCAATGAAGTGACAAGAAAAAAAAAGGTCATTACGTTACAAACAGGAAAAGCAGTTGGGAAGGTGAGAGAATAGAAACTGGGAAATTAGTTCTTGCGGCCATAATGCCAGGGGGAAAATGTTTGCAAGGAGGTGGATGGCAGAACCACCCAAGTGAAAGGTCAGTAACTTTTTGGAGCTATAGTGACAATGAGATCAATTAATTTATTTGTCAGAATCAATAGTTAATAGTTCTGTCAATAATTATTATCAGGAACTAGGAAGTATGTGATTTCGCAGGTTACTCAGTGACAATGCTCATCAGTAACCTCATAGCTACGTGCAATTTTATATCCATCAATTTTATATGATGAATGGGATTGCCACTGTTTATTTCAACAGAACCAACTTATCCTCAGACCAAATAAAATTAGCAACGTGATTGTAATCAGAATTTTAACTCCTTTCAGAAATGAACGTTAAGAGCAGCAGGTAAGTTCAGCAAGCATTCAGGTCAAAGCAGAACTTTTATTTGGTTGCCTGCTTTGCTCAAAGGAAACAGAATTTATGTCTTCATATTACTCTGTCTTAGACACAGCCCTTTAATATATCATAAACATTTTAGAATGTAATCCCTTCTATTTAGAAATTTCCTGCCAAAGACCAGAAATTCTGCACGGAGAACCTGCATCCCCAAAGATCTTGTACAAGGAAAATGAAAGACTTCAATACAAATGCTACCAGGGTTATAGCTACAGTGAAAGAGCGGAAGCTGTCTGCACCCAGTTCGGGTGGGTGCCGCGCCCCTCGTGCAAAGGTAACATCGTACTTCTGGCGGAATCCTCTGCCGTAGACTCTATGCATGGTTTTAACGACCTTCACTCTCTGTGCCTCAGCTAACTCTACATCACAAACACTCTTCATTTCCCTGCAGCGATGGAGAGACCTACCTGCTGATAATGAAGAACTCCCAAAGTACATATATTTGCCTTAAATCTTTAAGACGTTTGAAACTTGATAATAAAAGAAATTTTGAAGTAAAATATTATAGGATAAAACACTTGAATTTTTCTTTTATCAGGTCCTTGATTTGTATGTGTCAGGGGTTTTATTTGAGGGAAATTTATCAGAACTTCAGTCTCTGTCCCCAGTAAGGGACAGTCTCTGACAGCAAATCATTGACAAGAATAAGTAAAAGTACCAAGACCTGCTAATTAAAAACCACCCTTGACCCGAACTCTTCCACTCCCTGTGCAAACTGGATTTTCTACTGACTGGCAGCAGAGACTGCCAATATTGAATTATTGGTATTTCAAATCTTAATGACTGCTTCTAACAGCAGAAACACGCGGCCTCACACATTTGGACAGTCTCAAATATTAGCATTTTGGAGGGAGGCACCCACCCTGGCAATGTTTTGATAGCACCATTTATTTTAATGGAGATTATAAGAGTAGAGAATTAAAATTTTTCAAGGGATGTGTATGCCCACTGCTTGAAAGCAATCACCAAAAGTTTTTCTTTCCTTAATTCTCTCAACAAAATTCTCCCAGTATTATTTTGTGTTGCTCTTAGTGACACTTGTGATTTGTTTTTTAATAGTGCAGCTTTTGACTGCAAACCTGGGTGTTAAGCTTAGCTGCATCAGGAAGTGAAGACTAAGATATGCCCATCGGGCTGCAGTGGGAATGCAAAAACGTGAAGGACATAGCAGATTAAAGTGAGAGAAAATTACCATATTTAAGTTTCATTTGAGGTTAGTGTCAACATCAACACTGAAGACATATTTTTTACGTAGCACTTCTGTTTCGGTGGTCATATATGTCTTCTGTGATTTTTAATGTGATCATTGCTAATATATGTAAGTACCTCAACTAATTATGTTGTGTTAGCAGCAGGGACATAAAGCTTACTCTGGCAGAATGGAGTATAAATTTAGGTCCAACTGAGAGACTACTACAATTACTCTAGGAGCTGGAGGGACACAGCAGAAGTACGGCATGGAGAAGGGAGATATATAAGCAATATTTACACCCTCAGTGTCTACCTATTGGAGTGGACAGGAGGAAGAAAATGGGGGTACACTTCAGGCTTCTATCATGGGCTTCTGTGTCACAAATTAAAATACAGAAAGAAGAATGATGATTTTAGTTGGACATGTAGTAAGTTAAGTTGGATACACCTTTGGTTATACGCATGAACCCGTCTAGTGTGAAGCTGAAGTTGGACATGTGGATTAGAATCTCATGGAAGAAGTTGTTAGCATAAATGGTAGTAGCTTTTGATTGTAGAAGTGTCTTGAATCACACAGAGAATGTGAAGAGAAAGCCAACAAAGTCAAGGATAAATACTCAGGTAGAACCATGACTGTTCAGTCACACACGTCTATAGGGTCTTCAGGGAAGATGCCTCTGGGTCATGATAAGGACCAGTAGGGGGGACCCAGAGGAGACTCACTGAGGACAAGGGTGTGAAAGCAGGCATGGCAGGACTAAGCTTGGCTGAGTGAAGACATGGTAGGCTGTTGTGTTGGCAGCTCGGAGCGCAGGGAGGAAGGTGGAAGGAGAAGTGACCGGACAAGGCAGGGCCCAGAATTTAGTAGATCAGAGGAAGAGGAGCAGCTATAAGCAGACTAACTTAAGTAGACTAAATTAAACAAAATGGAATTGTTCGTGCCAGGATAACAAGAGGTAGGACGACATAAGAAAGCAAGGCACCGGAGACCTTCAAGAAGTCAGCGATGAGCTGCGTGAAGTTCTGCAAAGGGTTTTTATCTATTCAGTGCAACAAATAATTAAGGAGCCCACATTCTACACCAGCCCCTGCAATATGTGGAATACAAGAGTCGGCAGATCTGGGAAGCAGAAGCCTTTGGTGACTTCTGTCAGAGCAGGGTCAGCGCAGTGGAGACACCAGAAGCCAGAAGCCCATGAGTTACAAAACAAATGGGAGTTTGAACAAAGTGGAGACAGCAATTGTAAAAGGGCATTTGAAGGATCTTGGTTGTGAAGCAGAGGAGAAAACTCATACATTAGCTTAACTTGGGCAAAGGGCAGAAAGGAGGAGCTCAAAACTACAGAGGCTTGAGCATCCACGCAAGAGGAAGTGGTAGACAAAGTCAGAGAGGCAGGAGGGATAAACAATGGTGTGTGACCCATGGGGAAATAAAAGGTTTGAGAGGCTTGCTTGAATATAAAAATAGGAAAAGGCTTAAGTTCAAAACAGGTACAGCTAATTTAAAGAAATTTTCAGAATCTCTGGGGAACCTGCAGCTGGTAGTCTCAGTAGCTTTCTAGAAAGGCAAGCCTCACTATCCAGCAATGGAAGAGCAATGGTGTTAGGTGACTTGAGTAAAATGAGGAGACTATTGGTCATATACTGTGGGAAATAGAATCAGAAGTAACCTAGAGTCATATAACTGTATTCAGGCAATACCGAATGTCCACCGCAGGCTTTGAGTCCAAAATGAGACATGGCAGCAATATCAGTGGTAATACAACATTTCTACAACAGTTAAAAGGCATTGATTAATTGTCTTGATTTTGGTCATCATTCCTCAATGCGTATTTATATCAAGTCATCATGTTCTACACTTTAAATATGTATAATTATACTTGTCAATTATTCCTCCATAGAATTGGAAAAATAAATTAGTTAATTGAATTGAAACAAAGGCATAGCATTTTTATCACAAAAGGGATATTGCAAGTTGATCTATTGTAGCGATACAGCAAAGTTGATGAAAAGGACCGAGACAAGGAGCCTCATCAATTAGGGTAGACTAGGTCAAGGGGTATAAATCCCAAGTCTGATCCCACCTGTCCCCGTTTTATAAACCAAGTTTCCGTAGAACCCAGCCATGTACATCTGCTTATGGTAGTTTGTGGCAGCTTCTGCAGTACAAAGGCTGAGTGGACTGGCCAGCGGAGGACTTTTACCTGGCCTTTCATATCAAAGGTCTCCCAAACCCTGGACTAGTTACCCTATTACAGTAAGAAAACTATATTCCCAAATTTCATCAGCCTAACAAAGTAAACTTTATTTCTTCACCACCCTGACGTCCAAGGTAGGTCAGAAAGGGACTTCTCTCAGGCTATTAATTGTACGAATCTGAAGAGAGAGACACAGGCTTTCCTTGCCCTTCTGTAACTACTGCTGCTGCGAGGAAGAAAAGGTAAAAGTCCACACAGTGGCTTTTAAAACATCCTTCCTAAAAGGACACATATTCCTGCCACATTTATTTCACGGCTCCATTCAAGTCAAGGAAGAGACTCAGGACATTTGTGAACCGTTCTTATCAGAACTTCCGAAGCCAAGGAGTTGAGGGAAGAGGAAGGCGTAGGTGAGGTCGAGTACTATGAGTTCATGGCCATGCACAGGATGGCACCATGGACACGACAGCTTTGGAGAAAGAGGATCCAAGAGCACAGGGGGCACAAACACGTCAGGTGAGCAGGGTGAGGAGGGAGATGAGCGATGTGGGGAAGGTTGTGAGGCTGTGCTCACTTTAATGCCATTTTGCTCTCTGGTAAGGACAAAAAAATGACATTCGCTCTGTTCTCATGGACTTGACTCTTCTCCTGGGCAGCGATTTCTGCATTAGCCACACGTCCTTTTTCTTTTCAGAAGCAAACTGTGATCCTCCAACCATTGCCAACAGCCACTACATCCCTGACAGGACCTCATACAGACTCGGGCATGTAATCACATACCAGTGTAAAAATGGCTTCTATCATTCGACCCGAGGCAGCACGTCACAATGCACCACTACCGGCTGGGAACCTCCGCCCAGGTGCACCTGTAAGTTCCAACCAAGCACATCATGACCTGACCCTAATTCTGCAGTCACTTGTGCTGAACACCAACAAATGGGAGCCGAATGAGCCCCGTGTTTGCCTTACTGAGAGTGTAACGCAGGGGATGCAGAGGCATTCTTGGCTTTTCAGTGTAGCCACTCCAAATGAAGGTCAAAATGACATATTTCTTATTGAAAACCTTCTAATATTCGGCACTCAGTGTTAAATATGTGTGGGTATGAGGATGTGTTTGTGTCTCTAATATTCTAATATGTGAATTAAAACATTGGGTAAGAAGGCTACCATTCACCAGCTAGTATATTAGTTATTTGTTGCTGTGTAACAAATTTACCCCAAATATTACTGACTGAGAACAACCACCGTCTCCTGACTTGGGGTCACAGGGTCAGCACTGGGGACAGGCTCAGCCCCCTAGTCCACAGTCCCTCAATGGACATCACAGGGACACTGGCCCAGGCTGTGGGCTGAGGGCTGGGTGCAGCTGGGACCTGCTGCCCAGAGGGCACCTCCCCTGGCAATACAGGAGCCTCAGGGCCTGAACACCTGGGGTCTCCATAAGGGCCTGAGTGGCACTAATGTCCCCAGAGCAAGTGATCTGAGACACAAGGGGGACATCTCCGTGCCATCTATGATCTACTCACACTGTCCCCTCACCATTCATACCTTTAAGAAGAGGGTCCCCAAGTCCACCCACACTCAAGGGTGGGGACATCGGACTCCTTCTCTGAGGGAGGAGGGTTGAAGACACAGTTGATTTTCTGGCACCATCACCTGCCACAAAGTGCCACCCAGTTCAGCAGGACATTTATTTCTACAGAGGTTTCTTTGGCCCCTTTCCAAGTTCTTTCTGCCTCAACCTTCACGTTCCTCTTGCTCACATGTCATTTGCTGTAGAGGGTCCACGCTGCAGCTGGACACTCATGAGTGGACAATGAAGTGATGCTAATAGGAGGTCCGTGGCCTCAGGGTCAGCTCAGGACAAACGTCCATGTGAATGTGACAGTGTGATGCCCTTAGAGAGGATGCTGGCACCACTGTGACACGGACCTCAGAGAGCGTGACCACCACAAGGAGAGCGTCTGTGTGCTCACCTGGACGGAACTGACAGGCAGCACTCCACTGTGTCAGGTGTGGGACAGGTGGCTCTGTGTGCGCACATCCTGAATGATCGGAAACAAGTGTTACTTACATCATCTGAGCCTATAACCTTTCTTGTCCGAGAAACCCTAATGCAATGAGTACAATGATGTTACTAATAGAATTCATCAAGGAAACCAATTCTCTCTCATTAGATTCTGTTAAAGGAAACATTATTTAACCTGTTTTTTTGTTTGTTTTATTGCAAGTTAAGCCATGTGAATTTCCAGAAATAAAGCATGGGGACCTGTACAGGGAAGACAGATACAGACCATACTTTCCAGTTTCTGTGGGGCAATGGTATTACTATACCTGTGATGACAACTATGTGAGCCCTTCAAGAAGTAAAACTGATTATATCACTTGCACAACAGAGGGATGGTCGCCTAAAGTGCCGTGCATCCGTACGTAACCTCTTCCTCCTTGTGCGCATGGGGACACTTCAGAGAGGAGGGAGAATTACACCAGTGAGAACAGTGAAGCTGTGTGAGCAAAATAAGGCGGAGGGAGGAGTTCTGAGAGCAGAAAGGCCAGCGAGGTTGTTTGTTTTATGAGAGGTTCTTCATTAAATACGTGAGAGATAAAAGTAGACTCTGCAGGAATATTTATGTCATTTGTACATATTATAATAGTGAACTGCAGATAATTATATTTAATATTGTATTTTTAAAACACATTTGGTAGCAGCTTTGGTATGTCTTATTCTATATGTTATTTCTGGATGCTTATGCATTCTAATTTAAATATGAGGATAAATTTTAATTTTCTATTTTGACCACATTGTTGGGGTTTTCTCATTATCATTTTATCATTCTTAGGAAAATGTATTTTCGATTATTTGGAGAATGGATATTATCCGAGGTATGGACAAACCTATTTCCAGGGTCAGTCTACTAGAGCTGACTGCCATCCTGGTTACAGTCTCCAGAACCAGCAGACCACAATGACGTGTACAGAGAATGGCTGGTCCCCTCCTCCCAAATGCATCCCTGTCGGTAAGAAAACGGGTCTGAAATTCAGGCTGTGTGTGATCTTCTAAGACTTGCCTGTAGTTCCTATGGCAAAATGTTTATATCAGCTTCTTGTTTTGCCAAAGGACTTACTTGGTTTTATTTTTTCAATGTGTACAAGTGGAAACGCCAGTTCCTTGACATGTCAGCAGCATGATAAAGACGTCTATCAGTAGACATTAATCTCAGAAAAGCACACAAAGACCGCAGACAGGAGACATCTGACAATGGCGTGTGGAGAGCAGGAGGGCGTGTTACCTGTTCCTATGCTCCTCCCACAGTGAACACGGATTCCGGCCATCACTCCGGATGGGGCGTCTGTGGGAGAGTCAGAATCTAGCAGACAGGTTTCTCCCACCCCAGGGGCACAGTGATCCAAGACTGGGTGTGTGGAGGGGCCCAGGAGCAGCAGCTTCATCTCCCTGAGTTAGCTCCTCCCCAGTTGTGCACCTTATGGAGGTTTGGGTCCCGAGACCTTGAGTCTTACTGGTTTTATAATTTGCTTTTTTGTTCAGGTTTATTTAATCCACTCAAGGCTTGTTTCTAAACTAATAAGCTGGTTTGGCATCCTGCCCACTAGGACAGGTTATTCAGACTATGGATGAAGAAGGCCTCTTCTGGTCCCTCTACTAAATGAGTAGTGTTTAAAGATCTCCCTCCAATGACTGATCCAATGTGAATATCTCCCAATGTTTAGTGTGTGCTCTGGAATTCTTTGAATTTACTGTTTCCTGCTAGCTCTTCCTCAAGTGGTTATTCCCTGCCCATAGTGGTGGGGCTTTGCCCTGCTCTGCAGTGTGATATAGTCAGCCCTGCCGATTTGTAGAGCTGCCTCCTTCCATAGCTCTTCCCACGGGGGTTCTGGAGATTCCAAGTCTACCTGTTTGAGAACGCCGGGTTTTGTCCTTCTATTCCGCATGACAGACGTTTTTGCCTTGGGTGTTTTATTCCTTGTTGTAATCTGGAAAATAACCACCATATCAAGATAGTTATCATATTTGTCCCCTCACACAGGCACCATGGTTCTGCATGTGGTGAGAACACTTAAGCTCTTCCTTCTGGGCAATATTTAAAACGCGTCCTGGGAATGGACCCACGCAAGGAGCGCTCTGGCGTGCTGTCGCGTTCCACATGCAGTGGACAGACAACTTTCTAATAACTAATTTTTTTACATTCGTTTATTTTTGAACTTTATTGTTGACACTATTACAGATATCCCCTCCCCCACTTTGTCCACCTCCACCAGTCCCCTGCCCTCTGTCGCTGGACATTATAGTGGTTTCCTACAAGGCATGCAGAGTATTTTAAGTCATACTTAGTTCCATTTTTTTAAATATCGTGATTTAATATTTTTGGAAACTCATAGCTTATTTCTCTGACACCAGACCTTGGATGATCAGGATTTTCCAGCTTTTCATTTAAAATAGATGCTTTATTTTGTTGTTGTTGTTTTTGTTGTAATATTGTTTGAATCCTAATGAACACGTGTATGGACCCTATGCTTACCTTTCCCTCATTCTCTCTTCCCTTTAGTAACATGCTTAAAATCAGATATACCAATTGAGAATGGATTTATTTCTGAATCTGAACTCACATACCCCTTACATAAAGAAACTCAGTACAAGTGCAAACAAGGGTATGTAACAGAAGATGGTCAGACGTCAGGAACTGTCACGTGTCTGCAGCGTGGATGGTCCACTCACCCCAGGTGCATTAGTAAGTCATTCACGATGTTTGAGTTACTACCCCGCTGACTGGGGCACAAGCGGTTACTTTACCTGATTTCCTTTTCTTGGGCAGGCGGAAGCTGAGCTGGTTCAAATTGTAAAGATAAATAAAAGGTTTTTGAGAACACATACCTAAGTTTTTGCCTTTTAAAAGGAACTACTAGGAGGTAGATATAAGACCATCTTTCAGTTCAAGGTTTCCCACCGTAAAACTTCCTGTGACTGACAAACCCCTCTGTATTCTGGTGTCAACTCATTTATTCCTAGCTGAGACCTTGGCCTGGGCCTGCTTTCAGGTGATCAGACTTTAATTTCTGACCATTCATTCCTAGATGTAAAAGTTATGTGTTTCAGTGAAAATGTGTGTTCACAGTACATAATGGCAGAGTGATGTCACCTGTGCAGTTTACATGTTTGATACAGCAGAGCAGGCCCTCTTCTGAAAAAATGCACATGTTTTAGGGAATGTACATCAACATCTAGTCAGTGGAGATGAGGAAACGCTTGCTACTTCCTCATTTTATGTGATTTATCCCAAAGCCACGTAATGATATATTTCATTCTCATGAAGCAGATATTTAAAATATCCATTTTTATTATTTTCATTTTTTCAGTCTCTATACTTACAATGGGAACTAGTGAAAGAAAAAATGATGAAGGTTGCCTTTGTATCAAACCCATACTATATTAAATTATGATCCATTATCCATTACAACACTCCTATTAGGAAGGGAAAAATGTCTCTATTATTATTTTTATTATAGTTTTCTTTATTTTTTAAATCTCTAAAATGGCTAGCTACATAATATGTTATAAAATTTAAGGTAAGATATTTAAACCTGTATGAACATCACCCCAGGAAGGTGTTAGTAAAAAAGGAGACTATTTTTTTAGCAATTTAATTTCATATGCTAGTTATAAATGTAGAACTATCTCTATATTCAATCTTGATAAGTATAGAAGAATATCCAGTAATTAAGAGAATATTTGAGAAAAGCTAAATTAGCAAGTGAGTTTTTAAAATTAGTAAGTTTTAAAGTAGATTTCTATAGAATGTTGAAAAATCACTCTCACTGTTAGAAATTAATGTTTTCATTGAACCAGTTAACTTTTTTCTGGCACTGCTGTCAAATGCTGCTGAGTTTGGCGCCTACCTCCATTCACAAAATGCTACTCTGCTTTGCTAAACCCAGAGTCCAGCACATCTGCTGGGGCCTAGTTTACTGCTAGTGTGGAATGAATGTCTCACTGCAATGGAATGGAGAAAAACGTCCTTAAATTTTTTAGATGATTTAGGTGATGGTGAAACTGCTTTGCAGAAATACATGTTTTTGTTGAGTAACAATTTAGGACAATGAGTTACCGCTGGTATTCTGAGATGACTTGTACATGATGCATTTCCTTGGGATGGGACTTACTCCCTTAGAGTGTCTGTTAAATAATATTGGACATGAACTCTTCAATTCATTATGCATTAGAATCTTGTGACATGCCAGTGTTTGAGAATGCCAGAGCCAGAAGTGATGGCACGTGGTTTAAGGTCAATGACAGGTTGGACTATGAATGCCAGGATGGATACAAAAACGGAGACGGACACACCACAGGCTTCATAGTGTGTGGTGACAGTGGTTGGTCGGGTACACCCACCTGTCACGGTAAGTCGCTTTTTTCCAGGGTTATCATCATAAACAAAAGTTGTATAAAAGGCTTTATTTTTACCACATGTGGGTTGTGTGGAATAATTTGTAATGAACAGTGATTAAATCTAAGGTGTCTCCCTCTGATTGAAAGTAAACTGGGAGGGCAGGGTGTTTGGAAGTCTAAAGACAGTACCGTTCCCCCGCATTGCTGCGCCCTGTGGTCCACACGCATCACAGACCTGTGGTTACAGTGTAGCCGTGCGGCCACTCTTTCCTGGGATCCGAGGCAGATCTAGGTTCCATGAATCCAGAAGCTCTGATAGCTTTGAGGGCCATCTTTAAGGAAGAACACCCAATCAGGAATATGTGTTTCCAACGCCATCAGACATGACAGGACAGCGTGAAGGGACGGACGTGGAAGTGACAGAGACAGTGGTAGAAAGCACTGTGGCCAATATGGCTTTCTATTGGAAATTTGCAGGAACTGATGACTTTGAGAACACACTGGTCGGAACTCACCAGCACGGTGTAGGGCTCCCAAGGACAGAGCAAACAAATGGCAGCTTAGCATTCTTTTCACATAACTTTCCTGGGCCATGTGGCAGGGAGTGGCACACTGACTAGCTGCTATCGGAATTTATTTCAGATGTCCTGGAAGGTCTCCTTGTGGGAGAGAAGTTTCCAAGGAATGTTATCCTAAACCACTAAGCCAAACAGTGTTTACAGCAATCTTAACTAAACGTACACGTCAGAGTTCAGAATCCACCACATATCCAAGTCTCAATGCTAGGATCCAGAATCGTGACTTTTGAATGAATCTAAATGTCTGTAATTCAGGGTACTCCCATTCATTCTCCTCCCTAAATCACATTTCTTAAGTCATTCTATAAACATAACAGCTGGAAATAGCCAAGATCTTTTTTTTTTTTTTTTGCTCAACACAGCATTTTTTTACAATATGATGAGATAGAGAATTTATGCCAAATGAGCTCAAACTATGTAAATGAGCACGCACACTAATAAAAGACTTGTATGCAGAATATCAGAATAACATTTTATAAGAGTCCCAGTGCTTCCCATTCCAGTGTGATCTTCTCAATAAGCTGCAAAGCTCAACATCAAAGCAAAAGCCAAAACAAAAGCAAATTTTTGAAGGTTTTTTTGTGATATAACTTCTAAAAATCATTAAGTTATGTCTATCTTTATGCTTAAGTGTTAATACTTGACTTTTAAATAATATGAAATTTCTTTTTGGTATGATTGCAAATTTTAAATTCCACTTATTAATTTTCTATATTAATTAATGAGATAGAGCAATCAAATAAAATGTATTTTTATAATATTTAGCAATGTCATAAACTTCACAAATTAAAAAAATTTTAATGGATAATTTATACATTTCTAATTGGAATCAGAATAATAACAATTTATTAATAATCAATGTAAACTATACCTAAGTAAGAATATATAGTTTTATGTGATATAAATATTCAGGGCACGTAGAATATGTCTACCTGTGTGACCTTGAGAATGTTACTTCATCTTCTTTTATGTTTTGCTTTGATTACATTTCAGTTTGATTTATTAATTAAGCAACTTCTAATGTTCCTCTCACTGAAATATATCAGAAATGCCTCTCCGAATGTCCTGGTTTCCCATGTATATTAAACAAAAATCCCAGTTTTTATTTAAGCATGCAATTTAAATGTGTAGCATCACTGGGTTTTTTTGTGAGAGAATAGTTTTGTTTTGACAATACAAAAACAGTAATGTTAAATTTTATTAACATCAATGGTAAAATCAGGTCCGCTGTGAGGTAGTTGATCTTACAAATTTTCCGGACACATATATTGTTGTTCAGAGAGTCCCACATGGATTTGAAGGATGCGTAAGCCTAATAGATCAATGTTTTTCCAGGGAGAGGATTTGTTTGATGCCCCTCTGTATATGCAACACCCAGCAACTTATTTTTGCATGACGTATAACATTTACTTTGGCAATGATTAATTATATATGCTCATTAAAGTATTTTCAAATAATCATTAAATTGTTTTTACAGAAAAAGAATGCATTGTTCCTGACATAGAACAAAACATATTTGTTCAGCCCCAGAAAGAGAAATATTTAATTGGAGACGTGTTGAAATTCTCGTGCAGACACAGACTGAAACTTGTTGGGCCAGATTCAATTCAGTGTTACAACTTTGGGTGGTCGCCAGATCCGCCAGTGTGTAAAGGTGAATGTTTTATCTGACAGTTGCTCCCACAAGAATTACAATTTTGGTTACCACATTGTGTTTATCAGTTTTCTGTTGGTTTCCAGTGTGTCTCTAATCTAGGGCATTAAGCCAGAGACTTACTTCAGAAAACCATACTCCGGCAGCACATGCCTCAGATGTCCTTGCTTAAGAAGTTCACCCTCACTGCTGTCTGATGCTGGAGCCACTTCTCTTTAGTCCCATTTTTGCATCTCATTCTATCAGCATGGGCTTCACTTCAAATACCACTGAGAGTGTCTAAACAACATTTAAGCATCTTAGAGTCAATTCAATCATAGATATGACTTACAATTGGCTGATCAAATGCTTGGCTCCAATGATGGTATTTTTTCAAAAAGTCTTGGCCCTGGCCAGGTAGCTCATTTGGTTAGAGCATCATGCCAATGCTCCAAGGTTGCAGGTTCTATCTCAGGTCAGGGCACATTCAAGAAGCAACCAATGAATGCATCAATGAATGGAACAACGAATCCCCATTTCTCTCCCTCTCCCTCCTCTCCCTCCCTCCCTTCCTCTCTCTCTCTCAGCTCAATAAATAAAAAATACTTAACATAAAAGTCTTGATGAGATGTTTCTAAGGAAAATGAACATCATTATCAGTTCCACAGGCATATTTGTTCATGAGTTTGCATATATTCCTAGACTGTCTAGAGTACAGAACATGTTTCCTGGGCTTAAATGTACTTCCAGTTTGCTGAATCGGCATAAGTAACAACAGAACTGGGAGATCTGAATCCAGTGTAAACACCACTCTTTTTCCTTTGTTGAAGACCGCTATACTAACTTAGATAATAAGTAAGAAACTTAAGAAAAATTTTACTGGATTTTAACTTGTAAAATAGACTATTGAACCACTAAGTATACTGTGTTTCTACCATAGAGGAAGTAAAATCATGTGGTCTACACCCTCAACTCCCCAATGGGAAAGCTACAAACACACCAAAAGAAGAATATGAACATGGTGAAGTTGTGGAGTACGTTTGCGACCCCAGGTTTCTGTTGAAGGGTTCTAAGAAAATTCAGTGCGTTGATGGGGAATGGACAATCTTGCCCCTGTGTATTGGTAACGTATAAAAATTTTAATACTTAGACTTAAGTCAGTAGTGTGTATTTATATTCACAGTAACATGTAATTTATATTTTATTTTTCTGTCTGTTCACGGGAGCTTTATTTTTTTAATTTTTTAATTGTTGTTCAGTTACAGTTGTCCCCATTTCCCCCATTTCTTTCCCCTGGCCTAGTGACCCTCCACCTCCCACATTCAGTCCTCCCCTCCCCGTCCGTTGTCTTTGGCCATGAGTCCTTTCTGAATGTCCCTTGACTTGACCCTTCCCTTCCTCTCCCCATTGTGTCCCCCTCCTCCCTCCCCTCTGGTTACTTTCAGTTTGTTCTTTATTAGCGTATGCTTGTGACATTTTCACAGAGGAGAACAGCACATGTGAAGATACACCTGACGTCGCTCACGGCTCTGTCCTTTCCCACGCCCGCCCCTATCACCATGGAGAATCCGTGGAGTTCAGCTGCAGTGAAGGGTTCACAATAGTTGGGCCCACATCCGTTACCTGTGTTAAGGGAAAGTGGACCCAAGCACCTGAGTGCATTGGTGAGCATGCCCGTCGAAAATGACCCTTTGATACAATTTAGTATTTTTATTGTAAAGCCCTTGCCACCATGTTTTTGAAATTTGGCAATATTCTCGAAAATGTCAGGTCATAAGTGATAATGAATCCGAAGATTTGTTGTTTGTAGGTCAATAGTGTCTACGGGGGAAAAATAGAAGTAGTGATAGAATTTTATGAATCTGTTCTGATGTTAACATTATTTATAAGTATGAAGCTAAATTTTACTTGTACATAGATGTGTGATTAAAATTTTCACCTTCGTGTTGATTTTGTACCTCCCTATAGTCTAGCTTCTTGTTCTTCTCAAGATGCTTATTTTTGTCCTAATAAAGCAATTCTTTCGGAAACCAGTCATTATAGGACTTAGGATAACAACCACACACACCCTTTCCACTGCAAATCTTCCCTCACTTACCATCCCTTGAAGGTGAATATTGTTTTTTTTCCCTTTCAACACTCTGGACAAGTCCTGGAAAAATAAGACTAATTCTCAAGAATCTAGTGTGTTTTAAACTAGTCCCCTTTATTTTTTGCAGGGTTTCATTCCAAAATCCTTACTATTTTTTGGCCAGTTACTTGAATTTTCTTTGTTCTGTTCATCCTCACTTGACTTCATTACCAAATTCTTAACAAATACTACCCGAGACCTACACTGACATCGAGTTCAAAACAGGATTTGCCATATGCATTAAATTTTTGAAATACATAGTTGTATAACAACCTTAATAATCTATAGAGAACATACTGAGCCAGCAAAAATGGATTACTATAGCATTATAATATTACTGGATTATAGGATGATCTGGTGTATAAAACAGCTTCTCAAAGATTCTAAAGTCTGTATGCAAAATAGGTTATGACTTAACCACCTAACTTGTTATTCTTAATTTGGGGATCATACACAAGATGTGCTTCAATATTCACATTCTATACGCTACACCTGAGATCAACTTTTCTTGTTATTTTTACCTTAACTTTATTGAAACAATATAATTAAACTAGCAACTTCATATATTCTATTTGCACAGATCATTGTTTTCTTCTAATGTTTTAAGATTGTGGTTAAAAATAACACAGAAATGTTTGAGATCAAGAAAAGAATGGATGTGAACATTTGCACAGATTTCAAAAGGGACCCAATTTAGTCACGTGATGACTCTTCTCCATGTGGATAAAGCAAAAAGTTCACCTCTATGTTCTTGCAATTCCCAAAGTGCAAAATGTCTGAATGATGGTTATTGTCTCTGAAATATCAGCACTGGACATAGGACTATGTTCCTACCTAATAGCCCACCTCGTGCAACATGATCAGGAATAACTTTGCTGGTAGAATTTATAGACCTAAGTTCCAATTTCATTATACTCTGGACTCCATAGCTATGTTTTGCATTAGTTGCTTAGATTCTCATAATTAGTGTTTTCAAGGTTATGTCTTCATTTTACAGAAACAGGTGACCTTAAGACATGTGAATTACCAAGATCAAATGAATATGAGCCATCCCAGTCAGAGAAGGTTCACTATAACCATAATGAACAAGTGAATTACACGTGCCGAAGAAGGCCAGGACAGAAGTACTCTGTCTGCGTCAATGGAAGATGGGATCCCGAAGTGAACTGTGGAGGTGAGCTCTTTCTTGATTATAAGCTTTTCAAATGTCATCCTATTTCTTCCTGCTTTGTAAAAGGAGCCTCCCTGTGTCTTAAAAATTTTTATTATTTCTTATTACAAATAATTCCCAGCTGGAAGGTGATTTTATAAAATACCAGAACACTATTTGAAAATATTAATTGTGTCACGTGCATTCTACAGCTACATAACAAACCACTCAGGAACTGGTGACTTTAACTTTGGGGAGCAGGTCTGCTCATTGCTACTGGAATACCATTGCTACTAAGTGTTTTATGGTACGGATTCGTTCATGCTTATGCCTCTAACTCATGTATCTATCTTCGTATCTAGGGATGTATATACCCTTCTATGTATATATCCCTCTGTCTCTGTAGGTATCTACCCACTGAGTCACCTATCGTTTTTTCTCCATATCTGTCTTAGAAACAGTCTCATTGCCACCACCAGTTCCAACAGCACAGCATTCATTCCGATCCCCCACTTTTCACGTCTGTATTGCTCTTCTCCAACAGTAGGGCGCCTGGACTCACTGTCCTCAGTTAACTCTAGTTGGTGGTGATATGTTCTCCTTTCCTTACTTTCATGTACTTGATTTGCTGATATATTTTTAAGAATTTTGTCATGAACCTTCACAGAGGATATTAGATTACAGTTGCTTTCCTGGAACCTGTCTGCCTGGTGTTCTTACCAAGGTTATCGTGGCCTCAGAAACCCAATAGAAAAGTTTTCTTTGCTCCTCTGTTTTCAGAAAATACATGTATAATGTTATTACACATAGTGTTATTATATTATTTTTTTTCTTTAAATGACTGACAGAATTCACCTGTGAAATGATCTGATATATAGTTTAGTTTCTTTTTTCTTTTAAAAATGTTTTGCTGATTAACTTAATTTCCTTAACAGAGAGTGGGCTATTTAACTTAGGCAAGCTGGGAAACAGAAACTGCAGGAAAGTTTTAAACTTTTAACAATACGTAAATCACTAGTCAACATATCTAATGTGTATCTCAGCCAAGAGTCTGTATCAAATTAGTTGATCTTTAACTAAAGGTAATTCTTCCCTATGGCTTTTCAGCTTCTATCGGTGAAACATCTTGTGAGGGTTTTCATCGGCTCCCAATCCGTTTGATCACGGTAGCCATAAAAAAGATTCTGACATCAGTCTTGACTTATCGACTGTTATTGAATGAATCAGTCAGTTAGGATGTTTGAGTCGTTAGAAATCATTAAAACAGGTTTTCCCTAATTACCCAAGCTTGATCACAGACAGAATAAGAGAAAGACTCTACAAAGAAAGGCCATGAGAATGTAAACCCAATGTGGCATATTCGAGTGTAAGCAAGAAGAAAAGTATAACAAACGTAAACCTAGAACGTGTCATTATAATTTGATGTTTTCAGATGCATTATCACTGACAGTTTTATTTACTGAGTTATCCTTTGAATATGTTTAACTTGTGAGTTTCCTTAAGAAATCTGATTTTAATATTTTTAGAAATACCAAGATGCCCACCTCCACCTCAGATTCCCAGATCTCAGAATATGACGACCACAGTGAATTATCAGGAAGGAGAAACGATCTCTATTCTCTGTCAAAACAATTCTCTGAGTCTGGAAGCAGAAGACCTCGTGTGCCAGGGTGGGATCTGGAAGTCGGTCCCACGCTGCATTGGTCAGTACTGTGTCACTTGTGTTATACCTGTCAAACGAGGGTTAGACTCCCCTGTGCTTTGTGGAAAGGGACAGATGAAGCCCTTTCTCCATATCTGTTCCACTTCACCTCGAATCCCCACATCACAGTCTCGGTACAGAAGTCCATCAGCATTATTCCCCTTGTGTTGTGACGTGAGCACAGACAGAAGCCCTGGGCTGCAGCAGAAACAGCAGCCGCCATTGCTCTGGACTCATGATTCACTCCTCAGGATGTGCAGGAGGGGAATGAAGGGGCCTGGGGAATGAGTGGGTAGTAGCTCTGATTTTATGGAGAGCTATATCTCTGCCAGTTTCCGATATTGTTAGTTGTTAAATAGTTCCATTAGTTCAAATCACTCTTATTTTAATACCCCAAGCGTGTTTGATTTTATTTTTCCTTGTAAATATGATCTTTGCGCCTGACCTTGGACCTCTGTTCTTCATTGTAGAGAAAACACCATGTCCTCAGCCACCTTATATAGAACATGGAACCGTAAATTCCTCCAGATCAGAAGAAGAAGGAGAAGAAACACTGGAGCCCAAGCTATATCCACATGGCACTAAATTAGGTTATGCTTGTGAAGACGGTTTCAGGATAACTGGGAGACATAAGATAACATGCCGCCTGGGGAAATGGACTTCCTCGCCTCAGTGTGTAGGTGAGGACAGCGTGCAAACTAAAATTCTGTTTTGGGTACAATTCACTAAAATAAGCAATCACCATCAAAGGCATGAGACATACTTCTTTAGATTTTATAAGCATGCAAATCTATTTATATGTTTATGAAGCATTTTTTCTTAACATATTTTAACAAACAATTTTCCTATAAACAAACAAATCCTATGTTTGTTAAAGTCATGGGTTTATTATGAAATCACTTTAGTTTTTCTTTCTTTCCATTTATCTTTATTGTTGACACTATTACCAATGTCCCCATTTCCACCTCTCTGCGCCTTTCCCCAGCCTCCACCCCCGCCCACCTCTGGCCATCACCACACTGTCTTCTGTGCCCACGGGCTCTGCATGTGTGTCCCTTAGCATTTCTTCACCTTCGTTCACCCAGTCCCTCTCTCCCCCAGTCCCTCTGGCAGCTGCTAGTCTGTCCCATGCGTCCACACCTCTGCTCCATTTTGTTCCCCAGTTCATTCTGTTCACTGGATTCCACGTCTAAGTGTGATCAGAGGGTATGTCTTTCTCTGACTGGCTTGGTTCACTTAGCATAATATTCTCCAGGTCCATCCATGCTGTCAGAAAAGGTACGATTTCCTTCTTTTTCACAGCCCCGTAGCAGCCTCTGTGGAAAACAGTATGGAGCTCCCTCCAAAGTTAAAAACGGAACTGCCTTCTCACCCAGCGATCCCACTCCTGGGAATGTACCCTAAGCGTCCTGAAACACCAATTTGAAAGAATCTGTGCACCCATATTTCATAGCAGCATTGTTTAAAAAAGTCAGGACCCGCAAACCATCCAAGGGCCCATCAGTCCATAAGCGGACAAAAAAATGTGGTGCATGAAATCACTTTTAATTACATCATTTTCCCTACCGAACTAGATGCGTAGTGAAATTAAACCTAACTATTCATATAGGTACAGCTTTTCATATTTCTAAATATTTGTACATTGTAGTGAAGACTTTGCCGCCAGGTTTTTAAAATTTTTATGTTCTCCCTACACCATCCTTTCTGATCTCTTACGACAGATGAGAATTTTCTTAACATGATTCTTGATGTGTTTTCTTTTTCTTACTCGTGACTGCTTAGAGAAGCATCGATAGTCCCATTCCTGAATATATTGACTTTTTCTTTTTTATCAATGCATACCACAATGGTGGTTTTAGCAAGCATTTAGGCACCTTTTCTCTGATGTATTATTATTCGCGCCTGTGTGATCAAATAAAAGTACTATCTGTGACAACCGGTACATGAAATAAATTTCAGAGTTAGTGAAATATGCAGTCATTCTTAATTCTTTTCTTTCAGGACTTCCTTGTGGACCACCGCCTGCAATTTCCAATGGCGCTGCATCTAACAGGAAAAACAGATATGAGTATGGAGAAGAATTTACGTACAGCTGTGCCCAAGGATTTATGATTCACGGACCTGCATCTGTAACGTGTTCAGGAGGAAAATGGAGCCCTCAACCCGAATGCATAAGTATGGTGTATTTAATTTTATTCTCGTGCTGGTCAATATCTGTAGCTTAGAGCATGAATGATATAAATTTAAAACCGCAGATGTTCTGGAATTTCACAAGGTATCTCTGGAAGGTTCTGGATTCTGGTAGAGAATTCATAGGCCTAGAGGCACAGGTTGGCAACAGGAGCCCGACTGGTTTACTTGAGGTCCCCAGTCCCCCTACCCCGTGCCCTATGAGAGCTCAGACTTCTCAACTCTGTGGGCTGCAGCTGGCCACTGCTCACCAGTCTCATCGTGATTCAGCTCGTGTTACTTTACCAGTTACCTACTCTAGACATTTATGTCTTCTTCTGATGCTTCAAGTAATTCTGGGAAATGGACGTGGACAGAAGAGAAGGGTAGAAATATGGATATAAGGTAGATGACCTCTGTGGACAAGCAAGAAGCTGAATGTGAGAAATCTGGTCCTGATCTCATCAGGCTTTCTGAACCTTCGCTCCCATATAATACTTTCTTTTAAACTAATTTATTTATTTTTAATTGTTTTTCATGTACAGTTGTCTCCATTTTCCTCCCACCACTCCTCCCCACCCCACCCATCCCTGCCTCCCACCCTCGATCCTACCCCCTTGGGCTTTGTCCCTGTGTCCTTTATACATTTTCCTTGATGACTGCCTCCCATTTTCCCATTATCCCTCTCCACCCTCCCCTCTGGTTACTGTCAGATTATTCTTAATTTCAATGTCTCTGGTTATATTTTTCTTGCTTGTTTGTTTTGTTGATTGGGTTCCACTTATAGGTGAGATCATATGGTATTTGTCTTTCACCACCTGGCTTATTTCACTTAGCATAGTGCTCTCCAGTTCCCGCCATGCTGTCGAGTAGGGTAGGAGCTCCTTCTTTCTCTCTCTTCATAGCCATATTAGACTTCTGATAGATGTAGAATCATTCAATGCGATCAAGTCAAGACCGCTAACATATTTTCAAGTTATAAGAAAAATATTGTACAGTATGCATTGGTTTTCTATGTACCTGTTATCCTAGAGTAAAATTATTGGCAAATACATATTTTTAAGGATTTACTGAAGAAGTATTCTGTTTTTTTCCTTTCAGAAACGACTTGTCCTTCCCCACCCAGCTTTGATAATGCCACACCTATAAATATAAACAAGAACAAGAAATTCTATCAGCCAGGAGAGGAAGTAGCTTATAAGTGTCGACAACACTACAGAATGGATGGATCCAATGTTGTCCGCTGTATGACTGGCAGGTGGATAGGGACGCCCACATGCAGAGGTGTTTTGATAAACTTTTACATTTATTTTTTAAAGTGTCTTAAATAATATAATACAGCATTGCTTCCAGCATGATGAAGAGATGAACACAGGCTATGTCTTAGCCAGATCAAGGGAGTTCGTGCCTTAACACAGAGCAATGGAAGGGGCAGTGATGCTTGACCCGAGAGCCCATTACTCTCACTGCTGGGCCCTGAAACAGCAGCATCAGCATCTTCTGGGAAATTGGAGGAAATGCAAATGCACAGGCTCACTCAGAGCAGCATCAAAAGCTCTGGGTCGTGACCTAAAAGTCGTTTTTTTAAAAAAAAATTTCATTGTTATTCAATTACAGTTTTCTGCATTTTCTCCCCATCCCTCCACTCCACCCCATCTGAACCAACCTGAAACTCCTTTAACAGGAATTCCCAGCAGCTTCCACCTCGGCCTATCACTACTTTCCATCCCGCTGAAGCTCATAGCCCATGGCAGTGTCCATACGCATTTGCCCCCTAAGATTATTAGAGAACTTGTATAAAATTATAAATTCAGTGTCCTCTTATTTTCCTCAGCCTCTGCTTGGATCTTTTGTGAGATCACCCTCTTCCTTCAACTATGCGGTATTCCTCAAAGCGTTTAATTCTTGACTTACTCCATAAAGAAATGGCTACTGTACTTATTAGCTCAAGAGCCTAAAATCACAATGAATAGACATGATGATTTCAACCCAAATCTGATGCCAAATAATCTGTTATTCTGTGTTTTTAGGGTTTATCAGTTCATCTTGAATTTGTATAATTTATATTTCTTTTCCTAAACTCAATAGGAAATTTCCAAAAAGCCATCATTTACATTGGCTATAAATATCTATTCATCTGAGAGGATGGGAAAGAAATTTAAGATGTAGGAGCTTAAAAAAAAACCCTGCAATGTTACCTTTTTTCAATCATACATGTAAATTTATGAAAATCTTCAGTCTTCATGACAGATGAATATGGATTTGAGTCCTCCAGAAATATAAGGGAATCCCATTGGTTGATTTGAGTTCTAAACATTCACTGCGTTAGATACACATTGTTCTTGTTTCCTTTAGATAACTCCTGTGGGAGCCCCCCCATAGTGGAGAATGCCACTATACGGAACAAGATGACTCGGTACCTGTCTGGTGACACAGTGCGTTATGAATGCGTGAAATCTTTGGACCTATTTGGGGAAGTGGAGGTGACCTGTTTGAATGGGAACTGGACGAATCCACCTCAGTGCAAAGGTAGAGTATCTTCTCCCCCCCACCCCCGTGTCAGAGGATGTATTAGGGACGAACTGAGCTGGTATCATGGATGCATAATGAAGTAGTTCCTATGGAACAAATAAGTTCATGCCAATAAAATGGTGGTGCTTAAAGTCCAGTTCTGTTCGTGGACTGAGTAAGTACTGTGGTATATTTACCCCAGGAAAGATTTGGCCGCATTACAGGAAGAGATGTTCTGTGTTGGGGATTCCAGAATGAGGTTGAGAGTGCATGGTCCTCCATGGGGCCTTTCAGCCCAGCTGCCCCTCCGGCTTCTCAGCCACCGTCCATGGCGGGGGTCAAGGCTGTCCGTATCTCCTCTCTGCTCACCCGTCTGTGCGGCTGCTTCTGTACACCCTGGGTTTCAGACTTTTGTTCAGCCGTCCTTCATGTGGTTTTTCGGGTTGCTTACTCTCTTATTTAGCTCGAAATCCAGTTTGGCAACAGGAAGAGATGAGGGTAGCCCCCACCTACTCTGGGGCCACCTTAAATCAAAGACTATCCTTTTGTAGAGTCCAAAGGAAAATGTGGGCCCCCTCCAACCATCGACAATGGGGACATCACCACATTCCCATCACTGGTCTACGCTCCGGACTCATCGGTGGAGTATCGATGCCAGTCCTACTATGAACTTCAGGGGAACAGGATAATAACATGTCGTGACGGAAAGTGGTCAGAACCACCCAAATGCTTAGGTAAGTGCGTCACTGGTCCCATGGGTCCTGGGAAATCTGTGTAAAGAGTGTACTGTTCTGCTCTTTATGAGAGAACTTGCATGGACTCACAATTGTTCTGATGAACGCTTGACTACCTCATAGTGGTGTGTGAGCAAATAACGTTTGAAAAATTCCTAAGCAGGAAGAGCAACAAAGATTCTTTTATGAAAACTCTATATATGATAACTGGTATTATGAACTTTGATTTCATATTTAGTTATCACACAGAGTACCTCATTTTTGCATCATTAATTGTTTAAAGTGCCTTACATCTACAGGATGGCTTTTCAATGAAGTGTATTGAAAAAGGTTTTGAGAGTAAGTTCCTGGATCAATGTAGAAGATTCTACATGGCAGACTAAACTTCTGCAGTGAGAATTTGTATACCACGTAATGCTTTATGTTCCTTGTTTTCTCCTTTAGAGGCATGTGTGATATCAGAAGAAATTATGGAAAAACATAACATACAGTTCAGATGGAGATCAGAAAAAAAACTTTATTCTAAAACAGATGACATTCTTGAGTTCACCTGTCGTTATGGGTATCGTCCGAAGTCACCACGCTCCGCATTCCGAGTAAGGTGTCGGGAAGGAAAACTGACGTATCCCGCTTGTGAATAAAGTGATGGTTACATTGCAGTCTCAAAATTAAAATACACACATTCCTATAGAATTTTTTGTATTAATCCAGTTCCCTATTTTTTCCAGTACAGTTTAACTCATTTTTCTTCATAATCAGAATTTATGTTGCTATCATTATAATCTGAGACCAGTTAATCACTCTGAAAGGGATCTCATTAAAATGTGGCAACCAAATGCTGTGTGTTCTGTCCATGAAACACCCGTGGCCAGAAATCAGAAGCCATCTCTTCACGGTCTGCTTGCACCCAACCGTTCCCCTAACTCCCCATCTCTTTGTCCGAAACTTCTGAGGCTGTTTGAGACTCTGGTTGCAGAGGAAATGGGGAAAAATGCTTGTCTCCATCTTCAAAATAGAATCACTTCACAAACATGTAAACACCACACTATGTCACACCTGTGCTGGTAAGAAGATGTCAGCGGTATTTCCTGTCCTTGCGAAATACACACCAGAGATGGTGACAAGCGTGATCTTCTACAGCCTGTCCCCCCAGTGCATGCAAGCACTCAGACAAGTCACACAGAGCAGGAGGAGCCCCATTCAGGGCAGGACTGCGGGACAGCGGCACGCACACTGATGAAAATACAGCTTCAGTGTGAACACACTCGCATGTTCTCGCGACATGCTGTGAACCGTGACTACACGTTTACACAGAGACAGGAAGTGCAATGGCACACTTACCACAACTATTGGATTTAGCGGTAACGGTGTGGGAGTTGGTGTGCAGTTCCTGCCTTCCCCCCACCCCCGTTCCTCTGTACGGAACACACGTCACCTGTGAGCCAGGAAATACGTTAATTTAGAGTAAATACACACGGAAAGTAAGACCACCCATGTTGAGAACCAGAAAGAGCTCTGCAAAAAGATGGATGGATTGAATATCATTTTCACGATTTTGCTGCTTTAAAGAGTTTTGGAAACATTCAAACACAGGAGTCTGAAATACGATTTTTATGTTTGTACATTTCAAACACATACTTCAATAAAGTCGGTTGAATGCAAACATTTTTAATTTCTACAAAAACATTAATACTTTAAGATGAAAGTGAAGATGTAAATCTTACATTTTGCAACAGCGTGGATGGACCTGCAGAGTAGTATGCGGAGTGACATAAGCCATTCTGAGAAAGACAGTCGCCATAAGATTTCAAATATGTGTGGAATCTAATGGACAAAATAAACTAACAACCAAAATGGAGACAGACTCACACACACAGAAGCACACTGACAGCTGTCAGAGGGGGGAGCTGGGGGGACTGAGTGAGAACGATGAAGGGATTAAGCAAAAAATAAAATACAATAAAAACTCACAGACACAGACAGTAGTCTGGTGATGACCAGAGGGAGGGGGGTGGCGGGAGGCGGGAGCGGGTAAAGGGGAATAAATGGTGATGGAAGGAGACCTGATTGGGGTGGCAAACACAAAAATACAATATGCAGATGACGTATTATAGCCTGTGCCCCCTGAAAGCTATGTAAATTTATAAAGCAATGTCCCCCCAGTAAATTCAATAAAAATTTTAAAATGAAAATAAAGCTCTAAGTAAGTAAGCTCAATTAACTTGAAGTGGTACCTTGTTGCTCTGTGTTCAAACCAAAAATGAGACATTGTTCCAACGAGGAGACTGGCTGTCACCAAGGAGCCAGATTATGGAATCTGAGTCACCAGGGCGGCCAGTATCCCGTCACTCGAAAGAACAGCGTCACAATGGACAAGTCTCTTTGCTACTAACACTGATATTTGTGTACATAGTGTTTCTCCCGACCTTTGACCCAACGGCAGTAGACCCGTCACACTTGGTTCTCGTCAATTATTTCATTGGTGGCCGCAAACTAACGATTTCACAGGTCGGTTCTCTGGTCTCCTGCACTCACTCACCGAGCCTCTCGGACACGGTTCGTGTGCCTTCCCCAGCGCTGCGTAAGTCAAACCTTCACCTAATAGATGTGGCTCATCCTTATGTTTGTCCTTCAGTCTCCAGCTTTTGGAGCAAGAACTTGTGTTTGCGCCCCTCCAGGAGGGTTTGCAAGATTTGTTTCTCTTCTTTAAAAATGCTGTGTGTGTCAGCAGGAATTCCGTGTTTAATATTCCAGTTGTCACAGTTGGTCACATTCATCTTCCATTGGTGGCCCGGAGTGCCCCAAACTTCCCTAGGGGCTGTGTCCTGAAGCGCATTCTCAGACCTTTGGCTGAATCCCCACTTAGTGGGTCAGCCTTTCTACTCTTTCTGGCACAGCATGTTGTCCCACACTCATTGTGTACTTCTCCTGCCCATTGGTCACGTGCGCTCACATGCTTGTGGGAACCTCAGATTGTTTTTCACTTGGGAAATAGCATTTCAAACCCAAGAACTCTGGGGTGTGGTGGCGCGTGGGCATGCCCAGGAGTGTGGGAGTGTTTGCACTTCCAGCTCCCTGAGTTCCTCAGATCTTTTCAAAAGAAATGACATTGAAGTGCATTGCTGGGTTGCCAAGAACCCATAACAAGAGTAAATATATTTTTACAGGCACGATACCCTCTTTTACAAAGAATTTATCTCAGTCTCAAACAGCAGAAGTAATAGGGTGTTGTCAGCAGACAAGGAAGAAAATACTGTCACAACAATGAACAGCAACCAGATCCCAGTGCCAAGTGCACGCAGTACCGGGCGTCCAGAAGGTGCTCAGTAAATCTTTGCTCCTCATTGCCACTAAGAACACCGATGTGTGTAAAATATTAACCATTCAGCTTAAATGATTTCATAGAATGTCATGAGATCTTGGACTTCCACGGGAGACTTGGCTGGCCTTGAGGGTGGAGTGCAGCCTGTGTTTTCAACAAAATAAAAGAATATTCCAAAGATAGAGGAGTGAATGAATGAAAGAGTGAATGAATGAAAGATAAACAAAGCGTTAGCTCCTTTTGGATTGTACAGCTCAGTGAATACTGGGTCTAGAAACTCTTCAATTCATTTTCTCCCTGTCTCATTACTTCTATATTCTGACATTTCAGTTTTAGAAAAAGGTTTCGAAAGTGCAATGCAGACCTGACTTCTAGCAGCTTCACCACCGAGCGGAGGTTGAAACGCTTTCGTATTTATTGTGTCCCCGGATGTTTGGCACCCTCTCGCATTCAGAAGGGCTGGACACAGACTCCAATCTCTGCTCGGCCTGCTTACCACACTAGTAGTAACATTTTGCACTGATTCGCATGAATGATATTTTTCAGTTTCACATTGTTCGGCTCTGTCCTCTATTAATGTAATCTTCTTTTCAATTTATTCACTTCTTTATTTCTTCCTTGCACATGCCCTTTAAAATCTCACCATTGTATGAATGTTAACTCTTAAGTATTTGCTTTCTTTTTTCGTACATAATTTTATTAATAATTGTTTTCAATTACAGTTGTCCCCATTTTCCCCCATTACCCACCCCCTGCACTACCCAGCCCCTCCACATTCAATCCTCCCCCCACCCCGTTTTCTTTGTTCTTGGGTCCTTTCTACACATTCCTTGACTTGACAGGTCCCCTTGTTTTCCCTGTTACCCCCCGCCCCCAACACCTCTGGTCACTGTCGCTTTGGTCTTCATTTCCACACCTCTGGTCCCATGTTGCTCTCGTTTGTTTTGTTGTTGAGGTTGCACTTATAGGTGAGATCACATGGTATCTGTTTTTCACCCCCTGGCTATTTCCCTTAGCATGATGCTCTCCAGTTCCATCCATGCTGTTGTGAAGGGTCCATTAATCCAGTCTTTAAATACGGGCGGGCACATTCATGTTGTGAAAGTCCAGGTGGTAGAGAAGGGGCCGTGCAGAGTCGTCTGACTCCCGTCAGACCTGTTCCCCATTTACTATGTTTCAGTTTCATCAGTTTCCGACCTCCCTCCAGCGTTCATTAGTCCAAGGGGAGGTCCTTCCGCCCATTCATCTACGCCTTGCCGTTTTCACTTTACATGCGTCTCCCTGAGTCCCTTCCCATGTCTTCCTGTCCCGCTCATGAATGCTTCGATCACGTACTCAGGTGGGCATATTGTAGGATAACTGCTGGAAGTGAAATGCATGGATCCCCCAGCAATTTCCCAGACATTTCTTCTCTTTCTCAGAGGGGCTCGCTGCCAGCCAGTCAGACGCCTCCCTCTTTGGCAGATCATACGTGGCACCTGTGAGCAGTGTGAAAGTTGACTTGCTATGAATGTGCTCATTCGCACTGCAGACATTGAAGGGCCACTTGTCCTGGGATTTTTCTCGTAATTTTCTGATTCAGACACCAGTCCCTATTCCTATCATTGGTTTTTTGTTGAGAAATATGATCAATACTTTATTCAGATTTCCGTGATAAAATTAAAAGTGTTTTCCAACTTGTTACTTGCCTTTTGGGTTCATGGTAATACTTTTAGGCAAAATTTTTTAATTGTATGTTCTTATACTTACTACTGACTTTTTATTAACTCAAATTCAAGCTCAAAATCAAAACAAATTTTCAAAGCTTGAAGTCTTAAGAACAGAAGCTGTTATCACTGAGAGGCATGTCACTATGCAGTGCACAATAAGAAAAATATCCACCAGTTTTATGGTTGGTTTATCAAAATAGTAGATAAGGCCAAGCGCATTCAGGCCCCAGTGAGCTCCAGCTGGGTCTGGACCACTGGGACTCTCTGCGGGGCTCCTGGACGAGATGGAAGGTTTACCAGTTAACTTGCAGTTTCTTCCAATAAACTCGTCAGATTAGCAGATGCAGGGCTGTGTTTCCAGGCCTGTCTCTTACCATTTGTGTGACCAAATAGTTTGGGGTTTAAGGGAAAAGCGGTGCATTCCCTTCTGGAAGGATACAGGCAATGAGGACAGCAGGTCACAAAGAGTCCCACATGCTTTGTGGCATCTGTAACACTTCGCAGTGGTGAGATGACATCATGGACTGTCCCTAAAGAACCCAGTGCAGCAGCGCAGAGGGGTGAGCAACCCCCCTGGAAATTCAGGACTGTGTAATGAATACTGAGATCTCTAAAGTCAGCCCGAGGTGCGCCCACCACAGCTGCTGAGGAGACCACCACCTGCATCGGCCAAGGGCAGAGAGGGAGCCTGAGGCGGCTGTCAGTCCCGCACATCTCGGTTCCAGTCCCCCCATCAGTTTTCCTTCTGTCCATGTCCCGTGAAACCCCAGAATGTGGTGGGCAGCTGTCCTCCTCCTCGAAGAAACCGCCAGGATTCCATCCCTTTTCCAATATTTAGTGACGAAACTAAGTGTTTTCAGACCCAGGTTCTGCAAACCCAGACTCAGCTGCGTCCAAGGCAGAATGATGATTACAGGTCGCACATCCTCATGTATCGTGCTGAAAATTTAGGGATGTCATGTCGAGAGAGGATATTCAAAATCTCCAAAAGCAGCTGAAACTACACAAGAACGTTACTCAGAATAACGAGACTAGAGCAGCATTTTACTCACAACATTAAAAGCTGCCAAGAAGAAGGAAAACTCCGTCAGTGATGAGAGAGAGGGACAGACTGCAGGCCATTCGCTCCCCCTGGGGTGGGTCACTCCCAGGTCTTCTTTGGAAATAAGGCTCCAGAATTGAGATGATCAACGTTCATACTGTCCCTAACGGGCCTGGAGAAGGCACTTGAAAATTTGCATGAGCAGGAGCAGAGGACATGGATCAGTACAGCTGGAGGTGGGTATGACCACGTATATTTGGGCTGTCTGGGTGTGTCCGTCAGTCATTATTTAATGTCATTGCTTACCGTTTCTGAAACTAGAATCATATTTTAGGGTAAAAAATAATACTAGCCTACTCTGAAGAGTCTTAGAGTATTACTAAGTCATGTCTGTAATGGGCAAATTCTCTTCATTAATATGTATGAACAATAAACAATATGCCCTTGCACATTTAATCAAGAGTATTCAATACGTAAGATAATGCAATAAAACACAATTATATGTCTTTAAATGTATTGGGTAAGATACACTTAAAAGCACAATTTCAATTAAATTAGAAGTACCCCATCAAATGTTTACCATAATGTATTTGTGTAGGTATTAACAAATGTTACTTTTTATTTGTGTGGTAAATAAAAACAAAATCTTGCATAAATGACTGGTTTGAGACAGGACTGAGAATGTGATTTTTCTGTGATATCATCAAAAGAAGTATTATTTTTCTGTATTGCTTACACTGCCTCTAATCCCCGGGGTGCGGGGAAACCAGGAATGTAAGGAAACGCCACAACACCAGGAGACACCGCAACGTCTCTGCATGCACTGGCGTGAGGGGAGAACCCAGGGACCCCTTTCTGCTGAGAAAGGACATGGTCCTGGGAGCCCTAACCCAGGAGAATAGTGACACCAAACAGGTGGCAGTTCATCAATGAAACAATGCTTCTGGGTTTGGATTGGTCATGGAAATCATTACTTCATCTGCTCCCTGGATTTTGTTGCCAGTGACACCTTGAAATATTGCAGAAAGAAAGCACGGACGTCCATACACGAGAGGCAGGTATGAACCGTGCTTTCCAGCACCTGCAGGACAACAGTGCTGCTCCCACCAGGACAACTGGGGGACTTTCTCACGGGGTGGCTGGGTGGCGTCACTCACACTCGAGAAGGTAGGTGCCAGAAGTACCAGGCCGCAGTTAGGGACCTGTTTAGAGCTGCCTGCGAGGGAATCTTTCAAAGACCAGACAAGTAGGTGCACAGACGTGAGGACCATTAAGCCTGGGTGACAACGATGAGGTCAGGGGGAGCATTCTGGGAGCAAAAATGTCCAAAGAGGTCTTTTCTCTAATGACAAGCTCTTCATGAAAACCACAGGAGATATAAAAGTCGTTACGAGAATAAGAATATTAATTGTACAGTACTCGGTAATAAAAACTTAAGTAACGTTAAATAGTCATATTTTAACAAACATTTGTTAGTAGCTTTGGTTATTGGTGCTCACGGACCCTAAGGACTGAGGCTGGGTGAGGACACACACAGGACAAGGGACAGGTACAGGGACGTGGGCTCAGAGTTACTCCCACTCCATCTCTGGGCAGAGAAACAACTCCACCCATTTTCAAGAGTTGTTCAATTTAAAAACTAGTGTTTCATGTCACTTTTAGAGCCCGTGTGTTAACCTCACTAAGGAATATTGCGCAAGTGCAATGAGGAAAGGAAGTAACAAAGAGATTGGGAAAATTTTAACAGAAATTTACATATCTTGCAAAACTCTCTGAACTTTGATATTAAGTGAAGTCAATAAACTTGCTTCCTGGCAGTGCACTTAAGTTCAGGCTCACACTAACAACTGCTCAGGAGTCGGACTCACAACCCCACTGAACACGGCTGGGATATGCGTGTTAATGCACCATCGGGGACGCCCAACATGCTGCTGTCCCTGATCACTGTCATTGTCGCCCTGTGGGCATCCCGGGCTCACGGAGAAGGTAAGCTGGACTCAGAGCTGCACACGCAGCTCCCTCCAACCTACAACTCCTTGTCCTTCCTACTTGCATGTGTCTCTGGGTTAATGAAACGACTTGTAGGAATAGTGTGTACTGTGACATTGTAACAGAGTATAACTTACAGGAAGATTAGCATATCATCATCTCCAGGGAAAATGAAGTGAATCGTTTTCTCTGCTCTGAGTTCCACAGTCTGAAATCATCTCCACAGACATGAGAGAGTGTGCAAATATGCTCATGAAAACTTGACTAGAAAATGCATCATAGAAAAGCTAGATGGTGCCCCAAATTTTCTGGGGGAGTGTTATGTCATTCACTCTGTTTTCGTGGACTTGACTCTTTTCATGGACAGTGATTTCTGCATTAGCCACATGTCCTTTTTCTTTTCAGAAGCAAACTGTGATCCTCCAACCATTGCCAACAGCCACTACATTCCTGACAGGACCTCATACAGACTCGGGCATGTAATCACATACCAGTGTAAAAATGGTTTCTATCACTCGACCCGAGGCAGCACGTCACAATGCACCACTACCAGCTGGGAACCTCCGCCCAGGTGCACCTGTAAGTTCCAAGCACATCATGACCTGACCCTAATTCTGCAGTCACTTGTGCTGAACACCAACATGATGGGAACCGAATGAGCCCCGTGTTTGCCTTACTGAGAGTGTAATGCAGGGGATGCAGAGGCATCCTTGGCTTTTCAGTGTAGCCACTCCAAATGAAGGCCAAAATGACATATTTCTTAATGAAACCTTCTAATATTTGGCACTCAGTGTTAAATATGTGTGGGTATGAGGATGTGTTTGTGTCTCTAATATTCTAATATGTGAATTAAAACATTGGGTAAGAAGGCTACCATTCACCAGCTAGTATATTAGTTATTTATTGCTGTGTAACAAATTTACCCCAAATATTACTGACTGAGAACAACCACCATCTCCTGACTTGGGGTCACAGGGTCAGCACTGGGGACAGGCTCAGCCCCCTAGTTCACAGTCCCTCAATGGACATCACAGGGACACTGGCCCAGGCTGTGGGCTGAGGGCTGGGTGCAGCTGGGAGCTGCTGCCCAGAGGGCACCTCCCCTGGCAATACAGGAGCCTCAGGGCCTGAACACCTGGGGTCTCCATAAGGGCCTGAGTGGCACTAATGTCCCCAGAGCAAGTGATCTGAGACACAAGGGGGACATCTCCGTGCCATCTATGATCTACTCACACTGTGACCTCACCATTCATACCTTTAAGAAGAGGGTCCCCAAGTCCACCCACACTCAAGGGTGGGGACATTGGGCTCCTTCTCTGAGGGAGGAGGGTTGGAGACACACTTGATTTTCTGGCACCATCACCTGTCACAAAGTGCCACCCAGTTCAGCAGGACATTTATTTCTACAGAGGTTTCTTTGGCCCCTTTCCAAGTTCTTTCTGCCTCAACCTTCACGTTCCTCTTGCTCACGTGTCATTTGCTGTAGAGGGTCCACGCTGCAGCTGGACACTCATGAGTGGACAATGAAGTGATGCTAATAGGAGGTCCGTGGCCTCAGGGTCAGCTCAGGACAAACGTCCATGTGAATGTGACAGTGTGATGCCCTCAGAGAGGATGCTGGCACCACTGTGACACGGACCTCAGAGAGCGTGACCACCACAAGGAGAGCATCTGTGTGCTCACCTGGACGGAACTGACAGGCAGCACTCCACTGTGTCAGGTGTGGGACAGGTGGCTCTGTGTGCGCACATCCTGAATGATCGGAAACAAGTGTCACTTACATCATCTGAGCCTATAACCTTTCTTGTCCGAGAAATCCTAATGCAATGAGTACAATGATGTTACTAATAGAATTCATCAAGGAAACCAATTCTCTCTCATTAGATTCTGTTAAAGGAAAACATTATTTATCCTGTTTTTTTGTTTGTTTTATTGCAAGTTAAGCCATGTGAATTTCCAGAAATAAAGCATGGGGACCTGTACAGGGCAGACAGATACAGACCATACTTTCCAGTTTCTGTGGGGCAATGGTATTACTATACCTGTGATGACAACTATGTGAGCCCTTCAAGAAGTAAAACTGATTATATCACTTGCACACCAGAGGGATGGTCGCCTAAAGTGCCGTGCATCCGTACGTAACCTCTTCCTCCTTGTGCGCGTGGGGACACTTCAGAGAGGAGGGAGAATTACACCAGTGAGAACAGTGAAGCTGTGTGAGCAAAGTAAGGTGGAGGGAGGAGTTCTGAGAGCAGAAAGACCAGCGAAGGTTGTTTGTGTTATGAGAGGTTCTTCATTAAATACGTGAGAGAGATAAAAGTAGACCCTGCAGGAATATTTATGTCATTTGTACTTATTATAATAGTGAACTGCAGATAATTATATTTAATATTGTATTTTTAAAACACATTTGGTAGCAGCTTTGGTATGTCTTATTCTATATGTTATTTCTGGATGCTTATGCATTCTAATTCAAATATGAGGATAAATTTTAATTTTCTATTTTGACCACATTGTTGGGGTCTTCTCATTATCATTTTATCATTCTTAGGAAAGTGTATTTTCGATTATTTGGAGAATGGATATCAACCGAGGTATGGACAAACCTATTTCCAGGGTCAGTCTACTAGAGCTGACTGCCACCCCGGGTACAGCCTCCCACACCAGCAGACCACAGTGACGTGTACGGAGAGTGGCTGGGCCCCTCCTCCCAGATGCGTCCCTGTCGGTAAGAAATGGGTCTGGAATTCAGGCTGTATGTGATCTTCTCAGACTTCCCTCTAGTTCCTATGGCAAAATGTTCATATCAGCTTCTTGTTTTGCCAAAGGACTTACTTGGTTTTATTTTTTCAAATATGTACAAGAGAAAAGCCAGTTCCTTGACATGTCAGCAGCATGATAAAGACGTCTATCGGTAGACATTAATCTTAGAAAAGCACACGAAGACCGCAGACAGGAGACATCTGACAATGGCGTGTGGAGAGCAGGAGGGTGTGTTACCTGTTCCTATGCTCCTCCCACAGTGAACACGGATTCCGGCCATCGCTCCGGATGGGGCGTCTGTGGGAGAGTCAGAATCTAGCAGACAGGTTTCTCCCGCCCCAGGGGCACAGAGATCCAAGACTGGGTGCGTGGAGAGGCCCAGGAGCAGCAGCTTCATCTCCCTGAGTTAGCTCCTCCCCAGTTGTGCACCTTATGGAGGTTTGGGTCCCGACCTTGAGTCTTACTGGTTTTATAATTTGCTTTTTTTTTTCAGGTTAATTTAATCCACTCAAGGCTTGTTTCTAAACTAATAAGCTGGTTTGGCATCCTGCCCACTAGGACAGGTTATTCAGACTATGGATGAAGAAGGCCTCTTCTGGTCCCTCTACTAAATGAGTAGTGTTTAAAGGTCTCCCTCCAATTTGACTGATCCAATGTGAATATCTCCCAATGTTTAGTGTGTGCTCTGGAATTCTTTGAATTTACTGTTTCCTGCTAGCTCTTCCTCAAGTGGTTATTCCCTGCCCATAGTGGTGGGGCTTTGCCCTGCTCTGCAGTGTGATATAGTCAGCCCTGCAGATTTGTAGAGCTGCCTCCTTCCATAGCTCTTCCCACGGGGGTTCTCGAGATTCCAAGTTGAGTGAGGTCATCCTGTTTGAGAACGCCAGGTTTTGTCCTTTGTTCCTTATGACAGACGTTTTTGCCTTGGGTGTTTTATTCCTTGTTGTAATGTGGAAAATCCTCCCCTGGTCCCAATAAAGCCACTTTGAGAACAGAGCGGACATCATTCACCTTATCTCTCAGGATTCAGAGCCAGGAGCTGGCCCTGTGCATACACCTCACAAGGTTGATTTCATAGATTTGGTTCAGTTTCTTCATTGTGCGGGGCTGGAACTCTCTTCCAAATTCTTGCTGTGCATTTCCTAATTTTATTAAATTTCCTCGATGAACCACCTTGAATTCTATACATTTTTCTCTGGTGTTTGTTTTCAATTTACTTCTGTTGACATTGTTTCCAAATATGTTTTTCTGTTTTCAATGTTATGGGAATGGCACATGTGGCAGCTTGTTATGTTGATATGTGCACTCATTGTGAAATGACCACCACATCCAGGTAGTTAGCATATCTGTCCCCTCACATAGGTACCATGGTTCTGCATGTGGTTAGAGAACTTAAGCTCTTCCTTCTGAGCAATATTTAAAACGCATCCTGGGAATGGACCCACGCAAGCAGCGCTCTGGCGTGCTGTCACGTTCCATATGCAGTGGACAGACATCCTAATAATTTATTGTTTTGCATTTATTTTTTACATTCATTTTTATTGGTGACAGTTACAGATGTCCCCATCACTCCCTTTGCCCAATGCCACCCTGCCCCACCCCCTTCCTCTGGCCATCAGTAATTTCTTATAAGGCAATCTGAAATTTTTAAGTCTTACTTAGTTCCAAGATCTTTTTAAATACTTTTGTAAAACATTTCTTGTTGCTCAGTTACAGTTGTCCCACCTTTTTCCCCCTTGCTTGATCCAACCCCACCCCCTGACTGCCACAATCAACCCCCTCCCCTTTTTCTGTGCCCATGAGTCCTCTATTCATGTTGCTCTGCTTGTCCCCTGCCCTTCTTTCCCCTGTTGTCCCCCTTCACCACCCCTCAGGTCACTGTCAGTTTGTTCTTTCTTTCCATGCCTCTGGCTCTATTTTGCTCTTTTGTTTGTTGTGTTGATTATGTTCCACTTATAGTTGAGATCAGTTGGTATTTGTCTTACACCACCTGGCTTATTTCACTTAGCATAACGCTCTCCAGTTCCCTCTATGCTGTGCGCAAAGGGTAGGAGTTCCTTCTTTCTTTCTGCTGGGGGATATTCCATTGTGTAAATGCACCACAGTTTTTTGATCCACTCATTTACTGATGGGTACATAGGCTGTTTCCAGCACTTGGCTATTGTAGATAATGCTGCTTTGAACATCGTGTTACATGGGTTCTTTGCAATTGGTGATTCAGGGTTCTTAGGGTATAGTCCCAGCAGTGGGATCGCTTCACCAAAAGTCAGTTCCATCTCTAGTGTTTTGAGGAAACTCCATAGTGCTTTCCACAGGGGCTGCGCCAGTCTGCATTCCCACCAACAGTGCAGTAGGGCTCCCTTTTCTCACCAACCTCACCAGCACTTGGTGTTTGTTGATTTAATAATGATGGCGATATCTTGATATATATTTTGGGGAACTCATAGCTTATTTTCTCTGACACAAGACCTTGGATGATTATGACTTTCCAGGTTTTCATTTACAACAGACACCTTATTTTTTGTTGTTTTTGTTGTAATATTGTTTGAATCCTAATGAACAAGTGTATGGACCCTATGCTTACCTTTCCCTCATTCTCTCTTCCCTTTAGTAACATGCTTAAAATCAGATATAGCAATTGAGAATGGATTTATTTCTGAATCTGAACTCACATACCCCTTACATAAAGAAACTCAATACAAGTGCAAACAAGGGTATGTAACAGAAGATGGTCAGACGTCAGGAACTGTCACGTGTCTGCAGCGTGGATGGTCCACTCGCCCCAGGTGCATTAGTAAGTCATTCACGATGTTTGAGTTACTACCCCGCTGACTGGGGCACAAGCGGTTACTTTACCTGATTTCCTTTTCTTGGGCAGGCGGAAGCTGAGCTGGTTCAAATTGTAAAGATAAATAAAAGGTTTTTGAGAACACATACCTAAGTTTTTGCCTTTTAAAAGGAACTACTAGGAGGTAGATATAAGACCATCTTTCAGTTCAAGTTTTCCCACCGTAAAACTTCCTATGACTGACAAACCCGTGTGCATTCTGGTGTCAACTCATTTATTCCTAGCTGAGACCTTGGCCTGGGCCTGCTTTTAGGTGATCAGACTTTAATTTCTGGCCATTCATTCCTAGATGTAAAAGTTATGTGTTTAAGTGAAAATATGTGTTCATAGTACATAATGGCAGAGTGATGTCACCTGTGCAGTTTACATGTTTGATACAGCAGAGCAGGCCCTCTTCTGAATAAAATATACATTTTTTAGGAAACGTACATCAACATCTAGTCAGTGGGGACTAAGATGCCTGTTTCTTCCTCGGTTTTTATGAGAATATTCTAAGAACAGTTTTCTCATTTTGTATGATTTATCCCAAAGCCATGTAGTGATATTTTTCATTCACATGAAGTGGATATTTAAAATATCCATTTTTATTATTTTCATTTTTTTCAATTTCTACACATAATGGTAAATAGCCAAAGAAAATTGATGAAGGTTGCCTTTATATCAAACTCATTTTATATTAAATTGTGATCAATTATCCATTACAACACTCTTATTATGGAATAAAAATGTTTCTATTATTCTTTTTATTATTATAGTTTTGTTTATTTTTTAAATCTTCGAACCAGCGGACTACACGATATGTTTTAAAATGTGAGAAAAGCTACTGAAGCCTGTATTAACATGACTCCAGTGAGGTGTTAGTAAAAATGGAGACTCTTTGTTCAAAATTTAATTTCTTAGACTAGTTATAAGTGTGGAACTATTTCTACATTCAATCTTGATAAGTATAGAAGAATATCCACTCATTAAGAGGATATTTGAAAAAAACTAATTAGCATGTGAGTTTTTAAAATTAGTAAGTTTTAAAGTAGATTTCTATAGGATGTTGAAAAATCATTCTCATTGTTGACACTATTTTCATGAAACCAGTTAACATTTTTCTGGCACTGCTGTCAACTGCTGCTGAGTTTGGCGCCTACCTCCATTCACAAAGTGCTACTCTGCTTTGCTAAACCCAGAGTCCAGCACATCTGCTGGGGCCTAGTGTACTGCTAGTGTGGAATGAATGTCTCACTGTAATGGAATGGAGAAAAACGTCCTTAAATTTTTTAGATGATTTAGGTGATGGTGAAACTGCTTTGCAGAAATACATGTTTTTGTTGAGTAACAATTTAGGACAATGAGTTACCGCTGGTATTCTGAGATGACTTGTACATGATGCATTTCCTTGGGATGGGACTTACTCCCTTAGAGTGTCTGTTAAATAATATTGGACATGAACTCTTCAATTCATTATGCATTAGAATCTTGTGACATGCCAGTGTTTGAGAATGCCAGAGCCAGAAGTGATGGCCCGTGGTTTAAGGTCAATGACAGGTTGGACTATGAATGCCAGGATGGATACAAAAACGGAGACGGACACACCACAGGCTTCATAGTGTGTGGTGACAGTGGTTGGTCGGGTACACCCACCTGTCATGGTAAGTCGCTTTTTTCCAGGATTATCATCATAAACAAAAGTTGTATAAAAAGCTTTATTTTTACCAAATGTGGGTTATGTGGAATAATTTGTAATGAACAGTGATTAAATCTAAGGTGTCTCCCTCTGATTGAAAGTAAACTGGGAGGGCAGGGTGTTTGGAAGTCTAAAGACAGTACCGTGCCCGCGCATTGCTGCGCCCTGTGGTCCACACGCATCACAGACCTGTGGTTACAGTGTAGCCGAGCGGCCACTCTTTCCTGGGATCCGAGGCAGATCCAGGTTCCATGAACCCAGAAGCTCTGATAGCTTTGAGGGCCATCTTTAAGGAAGAACACCCAATCAGGAATATGTGTTTCCAACGCCATCAGACATGAGAGGACAACGTGAAGGGACAGACGTGGAAGTGACAGAGACAGCGGTAGAAAGCACTGTGGCCAATATGGCTTTCTATTGGAAATTTGCAGGAACTGATGACTTTGAGAACACACTGGTCGGAACTCACCAGCACGGTGTAGGGCTCCCAAGGACGGAGCAAACAAATGGCAGCTTAGCATTCTTTTCACATAACTTTCCTGGGCCATGTGGCAGGGAGTGGCACACTGACTAGCTGCTATCGGAATTTATTTCAGATGTCCTGGAAGGTCTCCTTGTGGGAGAGAAGTTTCCAAGGAATGTTATCCTAAACCACTAAGCCAAACAGTGTTTACAGCAATCTTAACTAAACGTACACGTCAGAGTTCAGAATCCACCACATATCCAAGTCTCAATGCTAGGATCCAGAATCGTGACTTTTGAATGAATCTAAATGTCTGTAATTCAGGGTACTCCCATTCATTCTCCTCCCTAAATCACATTTCTTAAGTCATTCTATAAACATAACAGCTGGAAATAGCCAACAGGCAAGCCCTCTTTTTTTTTTTGCTCAACACAGCATTTTCTTACAATATGATGAGATAGAGAATTTATGCCAAATGAGCTCAAACTATGTAAATGAGCACGCACACTAATAAAAGACTTGTATGCAGAATATCGGAATAACATTTTATAAGAGTCCCAGTGCTTCCCATTCCAGTGTGATCTTCTCAATAAGCTGCAAAGCTCAACATCAAAGCAAAAGCCAAGACAAAAGCAAATTTATGGAGGTTTTCTGTGATATCACTTCTAAAAATCATTAAGTTATGTCTACTTGTATGATTATGTATTCATAAGTGACTATTAAATAGTATAAATTTTCTTTTTTGTATGATTGCTAATTTTAAATTCCACTTATTAATTTTATATGCTAATTAACAAGATGGAGGGTTCAAACCAAAACGCATTTATATAATATCTACAATGTCATAAATTACATAAGTTTAAAATTTTTAAAGGATAATTTACACATTTCTAAATAGAATCATAGTAACTAATAATTCATTAATAGCCAATGTAAACTATTCCTAAGTAAGGATACTTTTGTATGATATAAATATTCAGGGCATGTAGAATATGTCTACCTGTGTGACCTTGAGAATGTTACTTCATCTTCTTTTATGTTTTGCTTTTATTACATTTCAGTTTGATTTATTAATTAAGCAACTTCTAATGTTCCTCTCACTGAAATATATCAGAAATGCCTCTCTGAATGTCCTGGTTTCCCATGTATATTAAACAAAAATCCCAGTTTTTATTTAAGCATGCAATTTAAATGTGTAGCATCACTGGGTTTTTTTGTGAGAGAATAGTTTTGTTTTGACAATACAAAAACAGTAATGTTAAATTTTATTAATGTCAGTGGTAAAATCAGGTCCGCTGTGAGCTAGTTGATCTTACAAATTTTCCAGACACATGTATTGTTGTTCAGAGAGTCCCACATGGATTTGAAGGAGGTGTAAACCTGATAGATCAATGTTTTTCCAGGGAGAGGATTTGTTTGATGCCCCTCTGTATATGCAACACCCAGCAACTTATTTTTGCATGATGTATAACATTTGCTTTGGCAATGAAAAATTATATATGCTCATTAAGTTATTTTCATAATAATCATTAAATTGTTTTTACAGAAAAAGAATGCATTGTTCCTGATATAGAACAAAACTTAATTGCTCAGCCCCAGAAAGAGAAATATTTAATTGGAGACGTGTTGAAATTCTCGTGCAGACACAGACTGAAACTTGTTGGACCAGATTCAATTCAGTGCTACAACTTTGGGTGGTCGCCAGATCCGCCAGTGTGTAAAGGTGAATGTTTTATCTGACAGTTGCTCCCACAAGAATTACAATTTTGGTTACCACATTGTGTTTATCAGTTTTCTGTTGGTTTCCAGTGTGTCTCTAATCTAGGGCATTAAGCCAGAGACTTACTTCAGAAAACCATACTCCGGCAGCACATGCCTCAGATGTCCTTGCTTAAGAAGTTCACCCTCACTGCTGTCTGATGCTGGAGCCACTTCTTTTCAGTCCCATTTTTGCATCTCATTCTATCAGCATGGGCTTCACTTCAAGCTCCACTGAGTGTGTCTAAACAACATTTAAGCATCTTAGAGTCAATTCAATCATAGATATGACTTACAATTGGCTGATCAAATGCTTGGCTCCAATGATGGTATTTTTTCAAAAAGTCTTGGCCCTGACCAGGTAGCTCATTTGGTTAGAGCATCATGCCAATGCTCCAAGGTTGCAGGTTCTATCTCAGGTCAGGGCACATTCAAGAAGCAACCAATGAATGCATCAATGAATGGAACAACGAATCCCCATTTCTCTCCCTCTCCCTCCCTCCCTTCCTCTCTCTCTCTAAGCTCAATAAATAAAAAATATTTAACATAAAAGTCTTGATAAGATGTTTCTAAGGAAAATGAACATCATTATCAGTTCCACAGGCATATTTGTTCATGAGTTTGCATATATTCCTAGACTGTCTAGAGTACAGAACATGTTTCCTGGGCTTAAATGTACTTCCAGTTTGCTGAATCGGCATAAGTAACAACAGAACTGGGAGATCTGAATCCAGTGTAAACACCACTCTTTTTCCTTTGTTGAAGACCGCTATAATAAGTTAGATCAGGGGTGTCAAACTCATTTTCACCAGTAGTCACATCAGCCTTGAGATTGCTTCAAATGGCTAACTGTATAAATGTTAACTACTCCTTTTTTAAAAAAAATGTTTTTTTATATTTTATTTTTGTTCAATGACACTTGTCTGCATTTTCTCCCCACCCCTCCACCCCACCCCAGGCAAACCCACATCCCTCCCCCACCTCCACCCTCCACCTTGATTTTGTGCATGTGTGCTTTAGAGTAGCTCCCGTAAACCCCTCTCTCCACTGTCCCCTCCCCACTCCCCTCTTGCTATTGTTAGATTTTTCTTAACTACAATGTCTCTGGTTATATTTTGTTTGCTTTTTTCTTCTATTGATTATGTTCCAGTTAAAGGTGAGATCATATGGTATTTGTCTCTTACCTCCTGGCTTATTTCACTTAGCGTAATGCTCTCCAGTCCCATCCATGCTGTCGCAGGGGTATAAGCTCCTTCTTTCTCTCTGCTGCGTAGAATTCCATTGTGTAAATGCACCAAGTTTTTTGATCCACTCATTTGCTGATGGGCACTTAGGTTGCAAACCTAAACGTAACTCCTCCTTAACAGTTAGGTGAGAGCTTGGCGCTGCTGCCAGGTCGAAACAAGGTGCTGGGCCAGGTAAAACAAGGTGGAGGGCCAGATTCATCCCAAGGGCCTTGTGTTTGCCACCTGTGAATTAGATAATAAGTAAGAAACTTAAGAAAAATTTTACTGGATTTTAACTTGTAAAATAGACTATTGAACCACTAAGTATACTGTGTTTCTACCATAGAGGAAGTAAAATCATGTGGTCTACACCCTCAACTCCCCAATGGGAAAGCTACAAACACACCAAAAGAAGAATATGAACATGGTGAAGTTGTGGAGTACGTTTGCGACCCCAGGTTTCTGTTGAAGGGTTCTAAGAAAATTCAGTGCGTTGATGGGGAATGGACAATCTTGCCCCTGTGTATTGGTAACGTATAAAAATTTTAATACTTAGACTTAAGTCAGTAGTGTGTATTTATATTCACAGTAACATGTAATTTATATTTTATTTTTCTGTCTGTTCACGAGAGCTTTATTTTTTTAATTTTTTAATTGTTGTTCAATTACAGTTGTCCCCATTTCCCCCATTTCTTTCCCCTGGCCTAGTGACCCTCCACCTCCCACATTCAGTCCTCCCCTCCCCGTCCGTTGTCTTTGGCCATGGGTCCTTTCTGCATGTCCCTTGACTTGACCCTTCCCTTCCTCTCCCCATTGTTCCCCTCCTCCCTCCCCTCTGGTTACTTTCAGTTTGTTCTTTATTAGCGTATGCTTGTGACATTTTCACAGAGGAGAACAGCACATGTGAAGATACACCTGACGTCGCTCACGGCTCTGTCCTTTCCCACGCCCGCCCCTATCACCATGGAGAATCCGTGGAGTTCAGCTGCAGTGAAGGGTTCACAATAGTTGGGCCCACATCCGTTACCTGTGTTAAGGGAAAGTGGACCCAAGCACCTGAGTGCATTGGTGAGCATGCCCTTCGCAAATGGCCCTTTGATACAATTTAGTATTTTTATTGTAAAGCCCTTGCCACCATGTTTTTGAAATTTGGCAATATTCTCGAAAATGTCAGGTCATATGTGATAATGAATCCGAAGATTTGTTGTTTGTAGGTCAATAGTGTCTACGGGGGAAAAATAGAAAGTAGTGATAGAATTTTATGAATCTGTTCTGATGTTAACATTACTTATAAGCATGAAGCTAAATTTTACTTGTACATAGATGTGTGATTAAAATTTTCACCTTCGTGTTGATTTTGTACCTCCCTATAGTCTAGCTTCTTGTTCTTCTCAAGATGCTTATTTTTGTCCTAATAAAGCAATTCTTTCGGAAACCAGTCATTATAGGACTTAGGATAACAACCACACACACCCTTTCCACTGCAAATCTTCCCTCACTTACCATCCCTTGAAGGTGAATATTGTTTTTTTTCCCTTTCAACACTCTGGACAAGTCCTGGAAAAATAAGACTAATTCTCAAGAATCTAGTGTGTTTTAAACTAGTCCCCTTTATTTTTTGCAGGGTTTCATTCCAAAATCCTTACTATTTTTTGGCCAGTTACTTGAATTTTCTTTGTTCTGTTCATCCTCACTTGACTTCATTACCAAATTCTTAACAAATACTACCCGAGACCTACACTGACATCGAGTTCAAAACAGGATTTGCCATATGCATTAAATTTTTGAAATACATAGTTGTATAACAACCTTAATAATCTATAGAGAACATACTGAGCCAGCAAAAATGGATTACTATAGCATTATAATATTACTGGATTATAGGATGATCTGGTGTATAAAACAGCTTCTCAAAGATTCTAAAGTCTGTATGCAAAATAGGTTATGACTTAACCACCTAACTTGTTATTCTTAATTTGGGGATCATACACAAGATGTGCTTCAATATTCACATTCTATACGCTACACCTGAGATCAACTTTTCTTGTTATTTTTACCTTAACTTTATTGAAATAATATAATTAAACTAGCAACTTCATATATTCTATTTGCACAGATCATTGTTTTCTTCTAATGTTTTAAGATTGTGGTTAAAAATAACACAGAAATGTTTGAGATCAAGAAAAGAATGGATGTGAACATTTGCACAGATTTCAAAAGGGACCCAATGTAGTCACATGATGACTCTTCTCCATGTGGATAAAGCAAAAAGTTCACCTCTGTGTTTTTGCAATTCCCAACGTGCAAAATGTCTGAATGATGATTATTGTCTCTGAAATATCAGCACTGGACATAGGACTATGTTCCTACCTAATAGCCCACCTCGTGCAACATGATCAGGAATAACTTTGCTGGTAGAATTTATAGACCTAAGTTCCAATTTCATTATACTCTGGACTCCATAGCTATGTTTGCATTAGTTGCTTGATTCTCATAATTAGTGTTTTCAAGGTTATGTCTTCATTTTACAGAAACAGGTGACCTTAAGACATGTAAATTACCAAGGTCACATGAATATAAGACACCCCGGCCATATAGGGTTGACTATAATCATAATGAACAAGTGAATTACACGTGCCAAAGAAGGCCAAAACAGAAGTACTCTGTCTGCGTCAATGGAAGATGGGATCCCGAAGTGAACTGTGGAGGTGAGCTCTTTCTTGATTATAACCTTTCCAAATGTCATCCTATTTCTTCCTGCTTTGTAAAAGGAGCCTCTTTGTGTCTTAAAATTTTTTATTATTTCTTATACAAATAATTCCCAGCTGGAAGGTGATTTAGAAAATACCAGAACACTGTTTGAAAATATTAATTGTGTCACGTGCATTCTACAGCTACATAACAAACCACTCAGGAACTGGTGACTTTAACTTTGGGGAGCAGGTCTGCTCATTGCTACTGGAATACCATTGCTACTAAGTGTTTTATGGTACGGATTCGTTCATGCTTATGCCTCTAACTCATGTATCTATCTTCGTATCTAGGGATGTATATACCCTTCTATGTATATATCCCTCTGTCTCTGTAGGTATCTACCCACTGAGTCACCTATCGTTTTTTCTCCATATCTGTCTTAGAAACAGTCTCATTGCCACCACCAGTTCCAACAGCACAGCATTCATTCCGATCCCCCACTTTTCACATCTGTATTGCTCTTCTCCAACAGTAGGGCGCCTGGACTCACTGTCCTCAGTTAACTCTAGTTGGTGGTGATATGTTCTCCTTTCCTTACTTTCATGTACTTGATTTGCTGATATATTTTTAAGAATTTTGTCATGAACCTTCACAGAGGATATTAGATTACAGTTGCTTTCCTGGAACCTGTCTGCCTGGTGTTCTTACCAAGGTTATCGTGGCCTCAGAAACCCAATAGAAAAGTTTTCTTTGCTCCTCTGTTTTCAGAAAATACATGTATAATGTTATTACACATAGTGTTATTATATTATTTTTTTCCTTTAAATGACTGACAGAATTCACCTGTGAAATGATCTGATATATAGTTTAGTTTCTTTTTTCTTTTAAAAATGTTTTGCTGATTAACTTAATTTCCTTAACAGAGAGTGGGCTATTTAACTTAGGCAAGCTGGGAAACAGAAACTGCAGGAAAGTTTTAAACTTTTAACAATACGTAAATCACTAGTCAACATATCTAATGTGTATCTCAGCCAAGAGTCTGTATCAAATTAGTTGATCTTTAACTAAAGGTAATTCTTCCCTATGGCTTTTCAGCTTCTATCGGTGAAACATCTTGTGAGGGTTTTCATCGGCTCCCAATCCGTTTGATCACGGTAGCCATAAAAAAGATTCTGACATCAGTCTTGACTTATCGACTGTTATTGAATGAATAAGTCAGTTAGGATGTTTGAGTCGTTAGAAATCATTAAAACAGGTTTTCCCTAATTACCCAAGCTTGATCACAGACAGAATAAGAGAAAGACTCTACAAAGAAAGGCCATGAGAATGTAAACCCAATGTAGCATATTCGAGTGTAAGCAAGAAGAAAAGTATAACAAACGTAAACCTAGAACGTGTCATTATAATTTGATGTTTTCAGATGCATTATCACTGACAGTTTTATTTACTGAGTTATCCTTTGAATATGTTTAACTTGTGAGTTTCCTTAAGAAATCTGATTTTAATATTTTTAGAAATACCAAGATGCCCACCTCCACCTCAGATTCCCAGATCTCAGAATATGACGACCACAGTGAATTATCAGGAAGGAGAAACGATCTCTATTCTCTGTCAAAACAATTCTCTGAGTCTGGAAGCAGAAGACCTCGTGTGCCAGGGTGGGATCTGGAAGTCGGTCCCACGCTGCATTGGTCAGTACTGTGTCACTTGTGTTATACCTGTCAAACGAGGGTTAGACTCCCCTGTGCTTTGTGGAAAGGGACAGATGAAGCCCTTTCTCCATATCTGTTCCACTTCACCTCGAATCCCCACATCACAGTCTCGGTACAGAAGTCCATCAGCATTATTCCCCTTGTGTTGTGACGTGAGCACAGACAGAAGCCCTGGGCTGCAGCAGAAACAGCAGCCGCCATTGCTCTGGACTTGTGATTCACTCCTCAGGATGTGCAGGAGGGGAATGAAGGGGCCTGGGGAATGAGTGGTTAGTAGCTCTGATTTTATGGAGAGCTATATCTCTGCCAGTTTCCGATATTGTTAGTTGTTAAATAGTTCCATTAGTTCAAATCACTCTTATTTTAATACCCCAAGCGTGTTTGATTTTATTTTTCCTTGTAAATATGATCTTTGCGCCTGACCTTGGACCTCTGTTCTTCATTGTAGAGAAAACACCATGTCCTCAGCCACCTTATATAGAACATGGAACCGTAAATTCCTCCAGATCAGAAGAAGAAGGAGAAGAAACACTGGAGCCCAAGCTATATCCACATGGCACTAAATTAGGTTATGCTTGTGAAGACGGTTTCAGGATAACTGGGAGACATAAGATAACATGCCGCCTGGGGAAATGGACTTCCCCGCCTCAGTGTGTAGGTGAGGACAGCGTGCAAACTAAAATTCTGTTTTTGGTACAATTCACTAAAATAAGCAATCACCATCAAAGGCATGAGACATACTTCTTTAGATTTTATAAGCATGCAAATCTATTTATATGTTTATGAAGCATTTTTTCTTAACATATTTTAACAAACAATTTTCCTATAAACAAACAAATCCTATGTTTGTTAAAGTCATGGGTTTATTATGAAATCACTTTAGTTTTTCTTTCTTTCCATTTATCTTTATTGTTGACACTATTACCAATGTCCCCATTTCCACCTCTCTGCGCCCTTCCCCAGCCTCCACCCCCGCCCATCTCTGGCCATCACCACACTGTCTTCTGTGCCCACGGGCTCTGCATGTGTGTCCCTTAGCATTTCTTCACCTTCGTTCACCCAGTCCCCCTCTCCCCCAGCCCCTCTGGCAGCCGCCAGTCTGTCCCATGCGTCCACACCTCTGCTCCATTTTGTTCCCCAGTTCATTCTGTTCACTGGATTCCACGTCTAAGTGTGATCAGAGGGTATGTCTTTCTCTGACTGGCTTGGTTCACTTAGCATAATATTCTCCAGGTCCATCCATGCTGTCAGAAAAGGTACGATTTCCTTCTTTTTCACAGCCCCGTAGCAGCCTCTGTGGAAAACAGTATGGAGCTCCCTCCAAAGTTAAAAACGGAACTGCCTTCTCACCCAGCGATCCCACTCCTGGGAATGTACCCTAAGCGTCCTGAAACACCAATTTGAAAGAATCTGTGCACCCATATTTCATAGCAGCATTGTTTAAAAAAGTCGGGACCCGCAAACCATCCAAGGGCCCATCAGTCCATAAGTGGATAAAAAAAATGTGGTTCATGAAATCACTTTTAATTACAGCATTTTCCCTACCGAACTAGATGTGTAGTGAAATTGAACCTAACTATTCATATAGGTACAGCTTTTCATATTTCTAAATATTTGTACATTGTAGTGAAGACTTTGCCACCAGGTTTTTAAAATTTTTATGTTCTCCCTACACTGTACTTTCTGATCTCTTACGACAGATGAGAATTTTCTTAACATGATTCTCGATGTGTTTTCTTTTTCTTACTCGTGACTGCTTAGAGAAACATCGATAGTCCCATTCCTGAATATATTGACATTTTTTTTTGATCAATGCATACCAAAATCTGGTTTTAGCAAGCATTTAGGCACCTTTTCTCTGATGTATTATTATTCGCGCCTGTGTGATCAAATAAAGTACTAACTATGAATAAATCTTATTTTATTTAAACACACACACACACACACACACACTCAAAGTAGTAACTATGACAACCGGTACATGAAATAAATTTTAGAGTTAGTGAAATATGCAGTCATTCTTAATTCTTTTCTTTCAGGACTTCCTTGTGGACCACCGCCTGCAATTTCCAATGGCGCTGCATCTAACAGGAAAAACAGATATGAGTATGGAGAAGAATTTACGTACAGCTGTGCCCAAGGATTTATGATTCACGGACCTGCATCTGTAACGTGTTCAGGAGGAAAATGGAGCCCTCAACCCGAATGCATAAGTATGGTGTATTTAATTTTATTCTCGTGCTGGTCAATATCTGTAGCTTAGAGCATGAATGATATAAATTTAAAACCGCAGATGTTCTGGAATTTAACAAGGTATCTCTGGAAGGTTCTGGATTCTGGTAGAGAGTTCATAGGCCTAGAGGCACAGGTTGGCAACAGGAGCCCGACTGGTTTACTTGAGGTCCCCAGTCCCCCTACCCCGTGCCCTATGAGAGCTCAGACTTCTCAACTCTGTGGGCTGCAGCTGACCACTGCTCACCAGTCTCATCGTGATTCAGCTCGTGTTACTTTACCAGTTACCTACTCTAGACATTTATGTCTTCTTCTGATGCTTCACGTAATTCTGGGAAATGGATGTGGACGGAAGGGAAGGGTAGAAATATGGATATAAGGTAGATGACCTCTGTGGACAAGCAAGAAGCTGAATGTGAGAAGTCTGCTCCTGATCTCATCAGGCTTTCTGAACCACCAGTCCCGCATTGTACTTCTGATAAATGTACTTCTTCATTCAATGTAATCAACTCAAGACCGCTAACATACCTTCAAGTTGTACAAAAAATATTGTACAGTATGCTTTGTTTTAGAATGTACCTGTTTTTTATAGAGTAAAATTATTGGAAAATATGTATTTTTAAAGGTTTAGTGAATAAGTATTGTTTTTTTCTTTCAGAAACGACTTGTCCTTCCCCACCCAGCTTTGATAATGCCACACCTATAAATATAAACAAGAACAAGAAATTCTATCAGCCAGGAGAGGAAGTAGCTTATAAGTGTCGACAACACTACAGAATGGATGGATCCAATGTTGTCCGCTGTATGACTGGCAGGTGGATAGGGACGCCCACATGCAGAGGTGTTTTGATAAACTTTTACATTTATTTTTTAAAGTGTCTTAAATGATATAATACAGCATTGCTTCCAGCATGATGAAGAGATGAACACAGGCTATGTCTTAGCCAGATCAAGGGAGTTCGTGCCTTAACACAGAGCAATGGAAGGGGCAGTGATGCTTGACCCGAGAGCCCATTACTCTCAGTGCTGGGCCCTGAAACAGCAGCATCAGCATCTTCTGGGGAATTAGAGGAAATGCAAATGCACAGGCTCACTCAGAGCAGCATCAAAAGCTCTGGGTCGTGACCTAAAACTCCTTTAACAGGAATTCTCAGCAGCATCCCCCTCACCCTATCACTACTTTCCATCCCGCTGAAGCTCAAAGCCCATGGCAGTGTCCGTACGCATTTGCCCCCTAAGATTATTAGAGAACTTGTATAAAATTATAAATTCAGTGTCCTCTTATTTTCCTCAGCCTCTGCTTGGATCTTTTGTGAGATCACCCACTTCCTTTAACTATGAGGTATTCCTCAAAGTGTTTATTTCTTGACTTACTCCATAAAGAAATGGCTACTGTACCTATTAGCCCAAGAACCTAAAATCACAATGAATAGACATGATGATTTCAACCCAAATCTGATGCCAAATAATCTGTTATTCTGAGTTTTTAGGTTTTATCAATTCATCTTGAATTTATATAATTTATATTTCTGTTACTAAACTCAAAGGGAAATTTCCAAAAAGCAATCACTTACATTGGTTAAAAGTGTCTAATTATCTTTGAGAGGATGGGAAAGAAATTTAAGATGTAAAAGCTTAACACTTACAGGAAAAAAAAACCCTGCAATGTTACCTTTTTTCAATCATACATGTAAATTTATGAAAATCTTCAGTCTTCATGACAGATGAATATGGATTTGAGTCCTCCAGAAATATAAGGGAATCCCATTGGTTGATTTGAGTTCTAAACATTCACTGCGTTAGATACACATTGTTCTCGTTTTCTTCAGATAACTCCTGTGGGAGCCCCCCCATAGTGGAGAATGCCATTATACGGAACAAGATGACTCAGTACCTGTCTGGTGACACAGTGCGTTATGAATGCGTGAAATCTTTGGACCTATTTGGGGAAGTGGAGGTGACCTGTTTGAATGGGAACTGGACGAATCCACCTCAGTGCAAAGGTAGAGTATCTTCTCCCCCCCACCCCCGTGTCAGAGGATGTATTAGGGACGAACTGAGCTGGTATCATGGATGCATAATGAAGTAGTTCCTATGGAACAAATAAGTTCATGCCAATAAAATGGTGGTGCTTAAAGTCCAGTTCTGTTCGTGGACTGAGTAAGTACTGTGGTATATTTACCCCAGGAAAAATTTGGCCGCATTACAGGAAGAGATGTTCTGTGTTGGGGATTCCAGAATGAGGTTGAGAGTGCATGGTCCTCCATGGGGCCTTTCAGCCCAGCTGCCCCTCCGGCTTCTCAGCCACCGTCCATGGCGGGGGTCAAGGCTGTCCGTATCTCCTCTCTGCTCACCCGTCTGTGCGGCTGCTTCTGTACACCCTGGGTTTCAGACTTTTGTTCAGCCGTCCTTCATGTGGTTTTTCGGGTTGCTTACTCTCTTATTTAGCTCGAAATCCAGTTTGGCAACAGGAAGAGATGAGGGTACCCCCACCTACTCCGGGGCCACCTTAAATCAAAGACTATCCTTTTGTAGAGTCCAAAGGAAAATGTGGGCCCCCTCCAACCATCGACAATGGGGACATCACCACATTCCCATCACTGGTCTACGCTCTGGACTCATCAGTGGAGTATCGATGCCGGGCCTACTATGAACTTCAGGGGAACAGGATAATAACATGTCGTGACGGAAAGTGGTCAGAACCACCCAAATGCTTAGGTAAGTGCGTCAGCGGTCCCATGGGTCCTGGGAAATCTGTGTAAAGAGTGTGCTGGGCTGCTCTTTATAAGAGAACTTGCATGGACTCACAATTGTTCTGATGAACGCTTGACTACCTCAGAGTGGTGTGTGAGCAAATAACGTTTGAAAAATTCCTAAGCAGGAAGAGCAACAAAGATTCTTTTATGAAAACTCTTTACATAATAACTGGTATTTTGAACTCCGATTTAAGGTTTAGTTATCACACAGAGTACCTCATTTTTGCATCATTAATTGTTTAAAGTGCGTTACATCTACAGGATGGCTTTTCAATGAAGTGTATTGAAAAAGGTTTTGAGAGTAAGTTCCTGGATCAGTGTAGAAGATTCTACATGGCAGACTAAACTTCTGCAGTGAGAATTTGTATACCACGTAATGCTTTATGTTCCTTGTTTTCTCCTTTAGAGGCATGTGTGATATCAGAAGAAATTATGGAAAAACATAACATACAGTTCAGATGGAGATCAGAAAAAAAACTTTATTCTAAAACAGATGACATTCTTGAGTTCACCTGTCGTTATGGGTATCGTCCGAGGTCACCACGCTCCGCGTTCCGAGTAAGGTGTCGGGAAGGAAAACTGACGTATCCCGCTTGTGAATAAAGTGATGGTTACATTGCAGTCTCAAAATTAAAATACACACATTCATTTAGAATTGTTTGTATTAATCCAATTCTCTATTTTTTCCAGTACAGTTTAACTCATTTTTCTTCATAATCAGAATTTATGTTGCTATCATTATAATCTGAGACCAGTTAATCACTCTGAAAGGAATCTCATTAAAATGTGGCAACCAAATGCTGTGTGTTCTGTCCATGAAACACCCATGGCCAGAAATCAGAAGCCATCTCTTCACGGTCTGCTTGCACCCAACCGTTCCCCTAACTCCCCATCTCTTTGTCCAAAACTTCTGAGGCTGTTTGAGACTCTGGTTGCAGAGAAAATGGGGAAAAATGCTTGTCTCCATCTTCAAAATAGAATCACTTCACAAACATGTAAACACCACACTATGTCACAAGATGTCAGCGGTATTTCCTGTCCTTGCGAAATACACACCAGAGATGGTGACAAGCGTGATCTTCTACAGCCTGTCCCCCCAGTGCATGCAAGCACTCAGACAAGTCACACAGAGCAGGAGGAGCCCCATTCAGGGCAGGACTGCGGGACAGCGGCACGCACACTGATGAAAATGCAGCTTCAGTGTGAACACATTCGCATGTTCTCGCGACATGCTGTGAACCGTGACTACACGTTTACACAGAGACAGGAAGTACAATGGCACACTTACCACAACTATTGGATTTAGCGGTAACGGGGTGGGAGTTGGTGTGCAGTTCCTGCCTTCCCCCCACCCCCCGTTCCTCTGTACGGAACACACATCACCTGTGAGCCATGAAATACGTTAATTTAGAGTAAATACACACGGAAAGTAAGATGACCCATGTTGAGAACCAGAAAGAGCTCTGCAAAAAGATGGATGGATTGAATATCATTTTCACGATTTTGCTGCTTTAAAGAGTTTTGGAAACATTCAAACACAAGAGTCTGAAATACGATTTTTATGTTTGTACATTTCAAACACATACTTCAATAAAATCGGTTGAATGCAAACATTTTTAATTTCTACAAAAACATTAATACTTTAAGATGAAAGTGAAGATGTAAATCTTACATTTTGCAACAGCGTGGATGGACCTGCAGAGTAGTATGCGGAGTGACATAAGCCATTCTGAGAAAGACAGTCGCCATAAGATTTCAAATATGTGTGGAATCTAATGGACAAAATAAACTAACAACCAAAATGGAGACAGACTCACACACACAGAAGCACACTGACAGCTGTCAGAGGGGGGAGCTGGGGGGACTGAGTGAGAACGATGAAGGGATTAAGCAAAAAATAAAATACAATAAAAACTCACAGACACAGACAGTAGTCTGGTGATGACCAGAGGGAGGGGGGTGGCGGGAGGCGGGAGCGGGTAAAGGGGAATAAATGGTGATGGAAGGAGACCTGATTGGGGTGGCAAACACAAAAATACAATATGCAGATGACGTATTATAGCCTGTGCCCCCTGAAAGCTATGTAAATTTATAAAGCAATGTCCCCCCAGTAAATTCAATAAAAATTTTAAAATGAAAATAAAGCTCTAAGTAAGTAAGCTCAATTAACTTGAAGTGGTACCTTGTTGCTCTGTGTTCAAACCAAAAATGAGACATTGTTCCAACGAGGAGACTGGCTGTCACCAAGGAGCCAGATTATGGAATCTGAGTCACCAGGGCGGCCAGTATCCCGTCACTCGAAAGAACAGCGTCACAATGGACAAGTCTCTTTGCTACTAACACTGATATTTGTGTACATAGTGTTTCTCCCGACCTTTGACCCAACGGCAGTAGACCCGTCACACTTGGTTCTCGTCAATTATTTCATTGGTGGCCGCAAACTAACGATTTCACAGGTCGGTTCTCTGGTCTCCTGCACTCACTCACCGAGCCTCTCGGACACGGTTCGTGTGCCTTCCCCAGCGCTGCGTAAGTCAAACCTTCACCTAATAGATGTGGCTCATCCTTATGTTTGTCCTTCAGTCTCCAGCTTTTGGAGCAAGAACTTGTGTTTGCGCCCCTCCAGGAGGGTTTGCAAGATTTGTTTCTCTTCTTTAAAAATGCTGTGTGTGTCAGCAGGAATTCCGTGTTTAATATTCCAGTTGTCACAGTTGGTCACATTCATCTTCCATTGGTGGCCCGGAGTGCCCCAAACTTCCCTAGGGGCTGTGTCCTGAAGCGCATTCTCAGACCTTTGGCTGAATCCCCACTTAGTGGGTCAGCCTTTCTACTCTTTCTGGCACAGCATGGCGTTCCACGCTAAGCCTATACTTCTCCTGCCCATTGGTCACGTGCGCTCACATGCTTGTGGGAACCTCAGATTGTTTTTCACTTGGGAAATAGCATTTCGAACCCAAGAACTCTGGGGTGTGGTGGCGCGTGGGCATGCCCAGGAGTGTGGGAGTGTTTGCACTTCCAGCTCCCTGAGTTCCTCAGATCTTTTCAAAGGAAATGACATTGAAGTGCATTGCTGGGTTGACAAGAACCCATAACAAGAGTAAATATATTTTTACAGGCACAATACACTCTTTTACAAAGAATTTATCTCGGTCTCAAACAGCAGAAGTAATAGGGTGTTGTCAGCAGACAAGGAAGAAAATACTGTCACAACATGAACAGCAACCAGATTCCAGCGCCAAGTGCACGCAGTGCCGGGCGTCCAGAAGGTGCTCAGTAAATCTTTGCTCCTCATTGCCACTAATAACACCGATGTGTGTAAAATATTAACCATTCAGCTTAAATGATTTCATAGAATGTCATGAGACCTTGGACTTCCACGGGAGACTTGGCTGGCCTTGAGGGTGGAGTGCAGCCTGTGTTTCCAACAAAACAAAAGAATATTCCAAAGATAGAGGAGTGAGTGAATGAATGAGTGAGTGAATGAATGAGTGAATGAATGAAAGATAATAAAGGGTTAGCTCCTTTTGGATTGTACAGCTCAGCGAATACAGGGTCTAGCAACTCTTTAATTCATTTTCTCCCTGTCTCATTACTTCTGTATTCTCACATTTCAGTTTTAGAAAAAGGTTTCGAAAGTGCAATGCAGACCTGACTTCTAGCAGCTTCACCACCGAGCGGAGGTTGAAACGCTTTCGTATTTATTGTGTCCCCGGATGTTTGGCACCCTCTCGCGTTCAGAAGAGCTGGACACAGACTTCAATCTCTGCTCGGCCTGCTTACCACACTAGTAGTAACATTTTGCATTGATTTGCATGGATGATATTTTTCAGTTTCACATTGTTTGGCTCTGTCCTCTATTAATGTAATCTTCTTTTCAATTTATTCACTTCTTTATTTCTTCCTTGCACATGCCCTTTAAAATCTCACCATTGTATGAATGTTAACTCTTAAGTATTTGCTTTCTTTTTTCGTACATAATTTTATTAATAATTGTTTTCAATTACAGTTGTCCCCATTTTCCCCCATTACCCACCCCCTGCACTACCAACAACCCCCCACGTTCAATCTTCACCCCACCCTGTTGTCTTTGTTCTTGGTTCCTTTCTACACGTTCCTTGACTTGACAGGTCCCCTTGTTTTCCCTGTTACCCCCCGCCCCCAACACCTCTGGTCTCTGTCGCTTTGGTCTTCATTTCCACCCCTCTGGTCCCATATTGTTCTTGTTTGTTTTGTTGTTGAGGTTGCACTTATAGGTGAGATCACATGGTATCTGTCTTTCACCCCCTGGCTATTTCCCTTAGCATGATGCTCTCCAGTTCCATCCATGCTGTTGTGAAGGGTCCATTAATCCAGTCTTTAAATACGGGCGGGCACATTCATGTTGTGAAAGTCCAGGTGGTAGAGAAGGGGCCGTGCAGAGTCGTCTGACTCCCGTCAGACCTGTTCCCCATTTACTATGTTTCAGTTTCATCAGTTTCCGACCTCCCTCCAGCGTTCATTAGTCCAAGGGGAGGTCCTTCCGCCCATTCATCTACGCCTTGCCGTTTTCACTTTACATGCGTCTCCCTGAGTCCCTTCCCATGTCTTCCTGTCCCGCTCATGAATGCTTCGATCACGTACTCAGGTGGGCATATTGTAGGATAAACTGCGGGAAGTGAAATGCATGGATCCCCCAGCAATTTCCCAGACATTTCTTCTCTTTCTCAGAGGGGCTCGCTGCCAGCCAGTCAGACACCTCCCTCTTTGGCAGATCATACGTGGCACCTGTGAGCAGTGTGAAAGTTGACTTGCTATGAATGTGCTCATTCGCACTGCAGACATTGAAGGGCCACTTGTCCTGGGATTTTTCTCGTAATTTTCTGATTCAGACACCAGTCCCTATTCCTATCATTGGTTTTTTGTTGAGAAATATGATCAATACTTTATTCAGATTTCCGTGATAAAATTAAAAGTGTTTTCCAACTTGTTACTTGGCTTTTGGGTTCATGGTAATACTTCTAGGCAAAATTTTTTAATTGTATGTTCTTATACTTACTACTGACTTTTTATTAACTCAAATTCAAGCTCAAAATCAAAACAAATTTTCAAAGCTTGAAGTCTTAAGAACAGAAGCTGTTATCACTGAGAGGCATGTCACTATGCAGTGCACAATAAGAAAAATATCCACCAGTTTTATGGTTGGTTTATCAAAATAGTAGATAAGGCCAAGCGCATTCAGGCCCCAGTGAGCTCCAGCTGGGTCTGGACCACTGGGACTCTCTGCGGGGCTCCTGGACGAGATGGAAGGTTTACCAGTTAACTTGCAGTTTCTTCCAATAAACTCGTCAGATTAGCAGATGCAGGGCTGTGTTTCCAGGCCTGTCTCTTACCATTTGTGTGACCAAATAGTTTGGGGTTTAAGGGAAAAGCGGTACATTCCCTTCTGGAAGGATACAGGCAATGAGGACAGCAGGTCACAAAGAGTCCCACATGCTTTGTGGCATCTGTAACACTTCGCAGTGGTGAGATGACATCATGGACTGTCCCTAAAGAACCCAGTGCAGCAGCGCAGAGGGGTGAGCAACCCCCCTGGAAATCCAGGACTGTGTAATGAATACTGAGATCTCTAAAGTCAGCCCGAGGTGCGCCCACCACAGCTGCTGAGGAGACCACCACCTGCATCGGCCAAGGGCAGAGAGGGAGCCTGAGGCGGCTGTCAGTCCCTCACATCTCGGTTCCAGTCCCCCCATCAGTTTTCCTTCTGTCCATGTCCCGTGAAACCCCAGAATGTGGTGGGCAGCTGTCCTCCTCCTCGAAGAGACCGCCAGGGTTCCATCCCTTTTCCAATATTTAGTGACGAAACTAAGTGTTTTCAGACCCAGGTTCTGCAAACCCAGACTCAGCTGCGTCCAAGGCAGAATGATGATTACAGGTCGCACATCCTCATGTATCGTGCTGAAAATTTAGGGATGTCATGTCGAGAGAGGATATTCAAAATCTCCAAAAGCAGCTGAAACTACACAAGAACGTTACTCAGAATAACGAGACTAGAGCAGCATTTTACTCACAACATTAAAAGCTGCCAAGAAGAAGGAAAACTCCGTCAGTGATGAGAGAGAGGGACAGACTGCAGGCCATTCGCTCCCTCTGGGGTGAGGACACCCAGGTCTTCTTTGGAAATAAGGCTCTAGAATTGAGATGATCAACGTTCATACTGTCCCTAACGGGCCTGGAGAAGGCACTTGAAAATTTGCATGAGCAGGAGCAGAGGGCATAGATCAGTACAGCTGGAGGTGGGTATGACCACGTATATTTGGGCTATCTGGGTGTGTCCGTCAGTCATTATTTAATGTCATTGCTTACCGTTTCTGAAACTAGAATCATATTTTAGGGTAAAAAATAATACTAGCCTGCTCTGAAGAGTCTTAGAGTATTACTAAGTCATGTCTGTAATGGGCAAATTCTCTTCATTAATATGTATGAACAATAAACAGTATGCCCTTGCACATTTAATCAAGAGTATTCAATATGTAAGATAATGCAATAAAACACAATTATATGTCTTTAAATGTATTGGGTAAGATACACTTAAAAGCACAATTTCAATTAAATTAGAAGTACCCCATCAAATGTTTATCATAATGTATTTGTGTAGGTATTAACAAATGTTACTTTTTATTTGTGTGGTAAATAAAAACAAAATCTTGCATAAATGACTGGTTTGAGACAGGACTGAGAATGTGATTTTTCTGTGATATCATCAAAAGAAGTATTATTTTTCTGTATTGCTTACACTGCCTCTAATCCCCGGGGTGCGGGGAAACCAGGAATGTAAGGAAACGCCACAACAACACCAGGAGACACCGCAACGTCTCTGCATGCACTGGCGTGAGGGGAGAACCCAGGGACCCCTTTCTGCTGAGAAAGGACATGGTCCCGGGAGCCCTAACCCAGGAGAATAGTGACACCAAACAGGTGGCAGTTCATCAATGAAACAATGCTTCTGGGTTTGGATTGGTCATGGAAATCATTACTTCATCTGCTCCCTGGATTTTGTTGCCAGTGACACCTTGAAATATTGCAGAAAGAAAGCACGGACGTCCATACACGAGAGGCAGGTATGAACCGTGCTTTCCAGCACCTGCAGGACAACAGTGCTGCTCCCACCAGGACAACTGGGGGACTTTCTCACGGGGTGGCTGGGTGGCGTCACTCACACTCGAGAAGGTAGGTGCCAGAAGTACCAGGCCGCAGTTAGGGACCTGTTTAGAGCTGCCTGCGAGGGAATCTTTCAAAGACCAGACAAGTAGGTGCACAGACGTGAGGACCATTAAGCCTGGGTGACAACGATGAGGTCAGGGGGAGCATTCTGGGAGCAAAAATGTCCAAAGAGGTCTTTTCTCTAATGACAAGCTCTTCATGAAAACCACAGGAGATATAAAAGTCGTTACGAGAATAAGAATATTAATTGTACAGTACTCGGTAATAAAAACTTAAGTAACGTTAAATAGTCATATTTTAACAAACATTTGTTAGTAGCTTTGGTTATTGGTGCTCACGGACCCTAAGGACTGAGGCTGGGTGAGGACACACACAGGACAAGGGACAGGTACAGGGACGTGGGCTCAGAGTTACTCCCACTCCATCTCTGGGCAGAGAAACAACTCCACCCATTTTCAAGAGTTGTTCAATTTAAAAACTAGTGTTTCATGTCACTTTTAGAGCCCGTGTGTTAACCTCACTAAGGAATATTGGGCAAGTGCAATGAGGAAAGGAAGTAACAAAGAGATTGGGAAACTTTTACCAGAAATTTACATATCTTGCAAAACTCTCTGAACTTTGATATTAAGTGAACTCAATAAACTAGCTTCCTGGCAGTGCACTTAAGTTCAGGCTCACACTAACAACTGCTCAGGAGGTGGACTCACAACCCCACAGAGCACGGCTGGGATATGCTTGTTAATGCACCATCAGGGACGCCCAACATGCTGCTGTTCCTGATCACTGTCATTGTCGCCCTGTGGGCATCCCGGGCTCACGGACAAGGTAAGCTGGACTCAGAGCTGCACAGGCAGCCCCCTCCAACCTGCAACTCCTCGTCCTTCCTACTTGCATGTGTCTCTGGGTTAATGAAACGACTTGTAGGAACAGTGTGTGCTGTGACATTGTAACAGAGTATAACTTACAGGAAGATTAGCGTATCATCATCTCCAGGGAAAATAAAGTGAATAGTTTTCTCTGCTCTGAGTTCCACAGTCTAAAAGCATCTCCACAGACATGAGAGAGTCGTACAAATATGCTCATGAAAATTTGACTAGAAAATGCATCACAGAAAAGCTAGATGGTGCCCCAAATTGTCTGGGGGATTCTTACAACATTCACTCTGTTCTTGTGGACTTGACTCTCTTCCTGGGCAGCGATTTCTGTGTTATCCACACGTCCTTTTTCTTTTCAGAAACAACCTGTGATCCTCCAACCATTGCTAACGGTTTCTACGCACCTCACAGGACCAAATACAGACTGGAGGATGAAATCACATACCGCTGTGACAACAGCTTTGCTCCTGCATCCCGCGGAAATAAGACAAGATGCACTGACAGAGGCTGGAGACCTTCTCCCAGATGTATCCGTAAGTTCCATTCAAATCATGACCTGCTTCCTAGTTCTGAAATTAATTCTCTTAGATGTAAAAATGGGGACATAATAAATTGTAGTCTTTTTCTTACTGAGAATGTAGAGCAGTGGATTTAATAACATATTTGATATTCAAAGCAGCCAATTCTAAGTTAGAGAAAATAATATAAATAATTGAAAACTTTTAATTTTAGCTATTCAATGTTAAATTTGTGCTGTGTGTATAACTACTTCTCTAAATGATATAGTTCAAGTATCAGAACTAAAACATTGGCTAAAACTAGTATTGTCTAAAAACAAGTATATTAGTCATTTATTTCTTTGTAAAAATTTCTCCATAACATTCTGACTGAAAACAACCACCCTCTGCTGACTCGGGGTCACAGGGTCAGCACTGGGGACAGGCTCAGCCCCCAAGTTCACAGTCCCTCAATGGACATCACAGGGACACTGGCCCAGGCTGTGGGCTGAGGGCTGGGTGCAGCTGGGAGCTGCTGCCCAGAGGGCACCTCCCCTGGCAATACAGGAGCCTCAGGGCCTGAACACCTGGGGTCTCCATAGGAGCCTGAGTGGCACTAATGTCCCCAGAGCAAGTGATCTGAGACACAAGGGGGACATCTCCGTGCCATCTATGATCTACTCACACTGTTACCTCACCATTCATACCTTTAAGAAGAGGGTCCCCAAGTCCACCCACACTCAAGGGTGGGGACATTGGGCTCCTTCTCTGAGGGAGGAGGGTTGGAGACACACTTGATTTTCTGGCACCATCACCTGTCACAAAGTGCCACCCAGTTCAGCAGGACATTTATTTCTGGGGAGGTTCTTTGGCCCCTTTCCAAGTTCTTTCTGCCTCAACCTTCACGTTCCTCTTGCTCACGTGTCATTCACTGTAGGGGGTCCACGCTGCAGCTGGACACTCATGAGTGGACAATGAAGTGATGCTAATAGGAGGTCCGTGGCCTCAGGGTCAGCTCAGGACAAACGTCCATGTGAATGTGACAGTGTGATGCCCTCAGAGAGGATGCTGGCACCACTGTGACACGGACCTCAGAGAGTGTGACCACCACAAGGAGAGCGTCTGTGTGCTCACCTAGTGCTCACCTGGATGGAACTGACAGGCAGCACTACGCTGTGTCAGGTGTGCGACAGGTGGCTCCGTGTGCGCACATCCTGAATGATCGGAAACAAGTGTCACTTACATCATCTGAGCCTATAACCTTTCTTGTCCGAGAAACCCTAATGCAATGAGTACAATGATGTTAGTAATAGAATTCATCAAGGAAACCAATTCTCTCTCATTAGATTCTGTTAAAGGAAAACATTATTTTTACTGTTTTTTTGTTTGTTTTTATTGCAAGTTAAGCCATGTGAATTTCCAGAAATAAAGCACGGGGACCTGTACAGGGAAGACAGATACAGACCATACTTTCCAGCTTCTGTGGGGAAAAGGTATTTCTATACCTGTGATGACAACTATGTGACTCCTGCCGAAAGCAACTGGAATCACATCACCTGCACACCAGAGGGATGGTCGCCTAAAGTGCCGTGCATCCGTAAGTAACCTCTTCCTCCTAGGGCACGTGGGGACACTTCAGAGAGGAGGGAGAATTACACCAGTGAGAACAGTGAAGCTGTGTGACCAAAATAAGGTGGAGGGAGGAGTTCTGTGAGCAGAAAGACCAACGTAGATTGTTTGTGTTATGAGAGGTTCTTCATTAAATACATGAGAGAGAAATGCACTACAGGGGTATCCGTGGCATTTATGCAGATCGTAATTGTAAACTACAGGTAATGACATTTAATGTTGACTTCTTAAAAACCATTTGGTACCAGCTCTAGTGTTTCTTAAGTTATGTGTAATTTTTGATGTTTATGCTTTCTAATTAAATATTATGAGAAATTTTAATTTATTATTTTAACTAAATTGATGGGATTTTTTGTTATCATTTTATCATTCTTAGGGAAATGTGTTTTCAGTTATTTGGAGAATGGATATTATCCGAGCTATGAACAAAACTATTTACAGGGAGAATCTGTAAGAGTTTTCTGCCACCCCGGGTACAGCCTCCCACACCAGCAGACCACAGTGACGTGTACGGAGAGTGGCTGGGCCCCTCCTCCCAGATGCGTCCCTGTCGGTAAGAAATGGGTCTGGAATTCAGGCTGTGTGTGATCTTCTCAGACTTCCCTCTAGTTCCTATGGCAAAATGTTCATATCAGCTTCTTGTTTTGCCAAAGGACTTACTTGGTTTTATTTTTTCCAATATGTACAAGTGGAAACGCCAGTTCCTTGACATGTCAGCAGCATGATAAAGACGTCTATCGGTAGACATTAATCTTAGAAAAGCACACGAAGACCGCAGACAGGAGACATCTGACAATGGCGTGTGGAGAGCAGGAGGGTGTGTTACCTGTTCCTATGCTCCTCCCACAGCGAACACGGATTCCGGCCATCACTCCGGATGGGGCGTCTGTGGGAGAGTCAGAATCTAGCAGACAGGTTTCTCCCGCCCCAGGGGCACAGAGAGCCAAGACTGGGTGCGTGGAGGGGCCCGGGAGCAACAGCTTCACCTCCCCGAGTTAGCTCCTCCCCAGTCGTGCACCTTGTGGGGGGTTGGGGCCCGAGACCTCGAGTCTTACTGGTTTTATATTTTGTTTGGTTGTTCAGGTTTATTCGATCCACTCAAGGCTTCTTTCTAAACTAATAAGCTGGTTTGGCATCCTGCCCACTAGGACAGGTTATTTAGACTATGGATGAAGAAGGCCTCTTCTGGTCCTTCTACTAAATGAGTAGTGTTTAAAGATTTCCCTCCAATGACTGATCCAATGTGATGATCTCCCAATGTTTAGTGTGTGCTCTGGAAATCTTTGAATTTACTGTTTCCTGCTAGCTCTTCCTCAAGGGTTATTCCCTGCCCATAGTGGTGGGGCTTTGCCCTGCTCTGCAGTGTGATATAGTCAGCCCTGCCAATTTGTAGAGCTGCCTCCTTCCATAGGTCTTCCCACGGGGGTTCTGGAGATTCCAAGTCAACCTGTTTGAGAACGCCGGGTTTTTCCTTCTATTCCGCATGACAGACGTTTTTGCCTTGGGTATTTTATTCCTTGTTGTAATCTGGAAAATAACCACCATATCAAGATAGTTATCATATCTGTCCCCTCACACAGGCACCATGGTTCTGCATTTGGTGAGAACACTTAAGCTCTTCCTTCTGGGCAATATTTAAAACGCGTCCTGGGAATGGACCCATGCAAGGAGCGCTCTGGCGTGCTGTCGCGTTCCACATGCAGTGGACAGACAACTTTCTAATAACTAATTTTTTTACATTCGTTTATTTTTGAACTTTATTGTTGACACTATTACAGATATCCCCTCCCCCACTTTGTCCACCTCCACCAGTCCCCTGCCCTCTGCCGCTGGACATTGTAGTGGTTTCCTACAAGGCATGCAGAGTGTTTTAAGTCACACTTAGTTCCATTTTTTTAAATATCGTGATTTAATATTTTTGGAAACTCATAGCTTATTTCTCTGACACCAGACCTTGGATGATCAGGATTTCCCAGCTTTTCATTTAAAATAGATGCTTTATTTTGTTGTTGTTGTTTTTGTTGTAGTATTGTTTGATTCCTAATGAACAAGTTTATGGACCCTATGCTTACCTTTCTCTCACTCTCTCTTCCCTTTAGTAACATGCTTAAAGTCGGATTTAGAAAGTGAGAATGGATTTATTTCTGAATCTGAACTGGTATACCCCTTACATAAAGAAACTCAATACAAGTGCAAACAAGGTTACTCAACAGAAGATGGTCAGACGTCAGGAATTGTCACGTGTCTGCAGCGTGGATGGTCCACTCGCCCCAGGTGCATTAGTAAGTCATTCACGATGTTTGAGGTACTACCCCGCTGACTGGGGCACAAGCGGTTACTTTACCTGATTTCTTTTCCATGGGCAGGCGGAAGCTCAGGTGGTTCCATTTTAAAGGATAAATAAAAAAGTTATGTGTTTAAGTGAAAATAAGTGTTCACAGTACATAATGGTAGAATAATGTCACCTGTGTGATTTATATGTGATACAGCAGAGAAGGCCCTCTTCTGAAAAATTATTTTTTAAGAAAACATACATCAATATTTTTAGTGGAGACCAAGAAATGCTTATAACTTCCTCTATGTTTATGATAATATTCTAAGAACAGTTTGTTCATTTTATCTTATTTATCCCAAAGCCGCAAAGTTATTTTTTTCATTCATGAAAAGTGAAGTGGATATTTAAAATATCCACTTTTATTCTCATTATTTTCAATTTCTATACTTACTTTGTGAAATAGTCAAAGAAAAAATGATGAAGGTTGCCTTTATATTAAACTCCTGCTACATTAAATCGTGACCATTATCCATTACAACATTCTGATTAGGAAAGAAAAATGTCTCTATTTTCTTTTTATTATTATTGTTTTTCTTTATTTTTTAAAACATTAACCTAGCTGGCTATATAATATGTTATGAAATTTGAGGTAAGATATTTAAACCTGTGTTGACATCACTCCAGGAAGGTGTTAAAAATGGAGACAGCTTTTCCAACAGTTTCATTTCTTAGACTAGTTATAAATGTAGAACTGTTTCTACATTCAAACTTGATAAGTACAGAAAAATATATAGTCATTAAGAGAATAATTGAAAAAAGCTAAATTAGCATGTGAGTTTTTTAAATTAGTAAGTTTTAAAGTAGATTTCTATAGAATGTTGAAAAATCATTCTCATTGTTGACAATATTTTCATGAAACCAGTTAACTTTTTTCTCGCACTGATGTCAACTGCTGCTGAGTTTGGCGCCTACCTCCATTCACAAAATGCTACTCTGCTTGGCTAAACCCAGAGTCCAGCACATCTGCTGGGGCCTAGTGTACTGATAGGGTGGAACGAACATCTCAGTATAATGGAATGGAGAAAAACGTCCTTAAATTTTTTAGATGATTTAAGTGATGGTAACACTGCTTTGTAGAAACACATGTTTTCTACTTGAGTTACAACATTAGGACAATGAGTTACCGCTGGTATTCTGAGATGACTTGTACATGATGCATTTCCTTGGGATGGGACTTACTCCCTTAGAGTGTCTGTTAAATAATATTGGACATGAAATCTTCGATTCATTATGCATTAGAATCTTGTGACATGCCAGTGTTTGAGAATGCCAGAGCCAGAAGTGATGGCCCGTGGTTTAAGGTCAATGACAGGTTGGACTATGAATGCCAGGATGGGTACAAAAACGGAGACGGACACACCACAGGCTTCATAGTGTGTGGTGACAGTGGTTGGTCAGGTACACCCACCTGTCACGGTAAGTCGCTTTTTTCCAGGATTATCATAATAAACAAAAGTTGTATAAAAAGCTTTATTTTTACCACATGTGGGTTGTGTGAAATAATTTGTAATGAACAGTGATTAAATCTAAGGTGTCTCCCTCTGATTGAAAGTAAACTGGGAGGGCAGGGTGTTTGGAAGTCTAAAGACAGTACCGTGCCCGCGCATTGCTGCGCCCTGTGGTCCACATGCATCACAGACCTGTGGTTAAAGCTTAGCCGTGCGGCCACTCCAAACACACGCTTTTATGTCACGTAAAACCAGGCACTCATCACCAAAATTATGTTTTCTTACAATGTCCTCAGCACTTTCGCTCCCCAGTTTGTGTTCACACCCACCACGCTGCTTGAGTGTTTATTCCTGCGGGGCCCGAGAGGGGCTCTTTATTTCCTGATTTTCAGTGGTTCTGGGGACTGCTAGGTGAATCCCCTTCACGGTTGCCAATCCGCTGTCTGTTTTCCACGGTTAGAGATAGAGCTTCAATCTGTGAGCACCTGAGCGATGCAGGGTATTCGCCCTCCAGGGACCAGTATGTGCCAAGCTTTGAAAACAAAACAATATTTAGGAAATACCAGGGATTCTACTCACATGTGGGAGAATTTTAGGTGGGTCTGGGGCAGAGTAGAGGATAGATTTGGGATGTCTGTGGTGGTGGAAAACAGGTGATGTTACTGAATGGTGGGTGTCAGGGTAATAATCAAGGGACTCTTGTGTTTATTTTTAATGTTTCGTATGTAAGCAGGCAAGTGGAGATGCCTTTTGGTAAAGTGGGCAGGCAGGAGAAGGGGCACTGTGAGAGGAGCATCTCCACCTGACCCGGGCATGTGACAGCTGCGCTACTCGGGGAAAACAAAACTGGACTGTGAACTACAGGGTTAACAATTAGGCCAGGAGACCCGCCCCTGAGGTGTCACCCCAGAAATGATGACATCTCCTTGGGAGGAATACAGAATGAAAAAAGAATGTCCCATCTGTGATTTTCTGAGACCCACACTTATGTCAGTGAAAGTTTTATGTACCAGATCTCAAGAGAAATGTATCAAGTCTTCTCTGTCTTAAAACAAAGACATGAATATCTTTTCATTCTAATTGTGTACAAGTAGTTTTAAATTGAGAATAACAAGTAGGTTAGATCACTTCATTTATTAAGTAACATTAGAACTACATGTCATGAAAGTCACCAAATAGTTTTAAATACAACAGAGGTGAAAGTCACTTTAATATTTACATCAAAATCATATGGAATGTGTTCATTGAAGAAAAAGTAAAAATTAAAATATAACTAAATTGCAAATAAATACACTGGTTGCCTATGGCCAAATATATACTCTCACAACCATTTCACATATAAATTTATATTTCAGTGCTATGATGTTATTAATTAGGACTTTAATATGAAGCTGTAACTGTAAATGTGAGTTACATTTTAAGTAATTCACAATTTAAGCTGACAGAATACTCTAAGTCGTTTTGTGGGTGTTGTTTAAAATTTAGAAAATAAATTTAATGGAAATGGCATTATAAATCATGACACACTAGAGCTGAACTCTAACGGGACTCTTCTTCTACGTCTATAGAGAAGCCGTGATCACTGAACGTGGGTGGGAGCTCAGGAACTAGTGAGCCTCATCTGAAATGACAGCCTGGGGACCTAAAGCTGTTCTTTCTCCTGCTTTCTCTACAAGTGGGGGGGGTTAAACACTTACCATTATTCACTCAATAAGTCTGGTAGACTAAGCATATTTATAAGTATTAAAATATAAAACTTTTTTCAAGAAAAACTAAAGCTTATGCGCGAGAGAATAAGGAATTAACTGCAACACACACACACACACACACACACACAAGGGAAGACCAGGGAATCAGAGTGAGTGATGCTGTTAAGCACAGGAGGTGACTCATCACAGAGAACAACAGACCATCCCTCACATGTGGGCCTTGTGCATGAAGGCCCAGCAGGGACGTTAAAAGAGAAGCCTTCAAAATATAAGGAGTCCCCATGATAACCGGAAGGACGACTGTCAGAGAGAGGTGACGTTCAAGTGAAATGACTCAGCAAGGAAGGAATTGTGTTTATTTGAGGACAGCTGATGGCCAGTGTAGCGCAAACAGAGCGGGGAGGAGAAAAAGTGGTTCAAGTCACCTGGGAGGCAGGAGAGAAAAGTAACAGACGTGCAGTGAGAGGCCCTGCAAGGTTCCCGGTAGGGGGAGGGCAGCATCTACACTGGCGGGAGGCCTGCTCTGACGCTGCTCCCCCGGGGAATGGGCTACAGTCCCCAGTGTGCTAGCCACACAGTGGGACTGTGTACTTCAGGGGCATGTGTGGACATGGGGACGGGAGGATGTGTGGGGGGAGTCTGTGGAAGTGATACTGTCTTCATCTGATGCTAGACGGCATGGGAGGAGACCCAGTAGGAACCTGTGTAATGTATTTGTAGAACATCAAATCACTGGGATTTAAATTGCAAAGACTTATTTCCCCAAATGAAACTACTAAGGTGAGAAGTCTAAAAGCAAAGTCGACCCTATGTTATCTGGGTCCAGGCTTCTCCCTGTCTCTTCTCACCAACTTGTGGTTCTCGATTCCATGGTCACCAAAGGGCCGTGCACAAGGAGGAGGCTAGAGACATGAGAGGGGTGGAGATGAAATGTTCCAGCTGACCTCCGGGGGAGGCTACTGCTCCTCTCAACCCAAAACCTTTCCTTCTCTGACGGGGACCACTTCTGAGTTTCACAGCCACAAGCTCAGGGAATGCGGGGCAGTCTGTCCTTTTCCAGAGACACCTGCATGTAGGTGGGAATGAGACCTGGTTACTGCACAAGAGAGACAAGGGGACGGTGACATGCACATCTCCACTAAGGCAAGGGGACAGTCTGCCCGCTCGACCCATTTGCATTAGTGAATAAGGGGGTCCCACCCATTCTCTGTCAGCATCTGCACCTCGAGGAGGGGCTGACTGCATGTGAAAATGCAGCAACACTGGAGGAGTGAAAAGCTACATGAATGTTTGTGACGGCATTGACGTGCTGTGCTGACGCCCACTTCTGTGTTTACAGTGCTTGCTAATGGGGAAGGGCGCCGCTCCGTGTCTTTCCATTCATTCGGCGTGACTCTTGTCGGAGCAAGCCCACTGGGGATGGACTCCTTAGGGGCCTGATGGGTGCACTGGCAACACGTACTGGGCTGTCACCTGGCACGCTTTTCCTGTCCGTTCCCTTGTATTTTGTTTTGTTTTGTTCTTTTTTTTTAATTTTAATTTTGTATTGTTATTCAATTACAGTTGTGTGCCTTTTCTCCCCATCCCTCCACCCCACCCCAGCTGAACCCCCCTCCCTCCCCCACCTCCACCCTCCCCCTTGATTTTGTCCATGTGTCCTTTATAGTAGCTGCTGTAATCCCCTTGTATTTTAAAGTGATCAACCCCTTCTACCTGATCCCTTGCTCCTAGTCTTAACGCACTCACCCCTCTGGGTTCCTGACACCCACAGTCACACACGTGCTGAGCTTTTCTGTGTTAACATGAGAACACGGGGAAGGACAGAGGAAGCCTCTGTGTGTGACAATACTCAGTACCACTGACCGAGGTCATTTCTCTCCTCACAGACATGATAGGACCGACTGCATGTTAAATTTAACAGTTATTCATGTACAATTCCATATTCAAAATCCCACTGATACCAAGGCTCCGCCCAATGCCTTCTGTAATGGCATAAAATCGGTAATACCGTTAGTACATGTTACTCAGTACAACTTAGATAAGATAAATCTCCTAAACGTTATCCTAAGTAAACAACACTGAATACAGTAATAGTTTATTATCTCAACCTCACCTAGGGAGATAGTTGACTTCTAAGATATCAATTCTTACATTTTTACAACCTTGTTTTCCATTTCTTTGCTTGTCCTGGGCTCTCCTTAGTGAAATCCTCTACGTTTGCAATTCATTTCTAGACTCAGTTTTGATGATTTTCTATTACAGCAATCATGTGGACGGGAGGGTGCACTCTGGAAATGCGTGGATTGTTTAAGCAATGACTACAGCTACAACGTGTACATTCTCAGTGTGTCTGGTACATACATACATCCATTGCCTCTTAAATTCATAAACTGCATTGTCCTTAGAAAGATCACATCATCACACTGTGATAGTGTAACTCAGGAACAGCCAGTGACGTGCAGCTAAAAACTGACGTGACTCGAGGTTCCTACTCTGCACTCAGAAGCTGTGAGTGACAGGAGAGCGGTGCACGAGGAAGGCTAGGGTGGGGAGCTCCAGCACAAAGTGATGCTGAGTGTCAGCACGTTGTCAAGTGATACTTCGCTGTAGGGTAACGGCGATTTCTGCCCGAAGAGGGTCTCCTTGGCTGCATTATCCATGGTGAGGCCTTAGACACACAATTGTCAACTCTACTTCCCTTTAGAACATTGTGACATGCCGCTGTTTGAGAATGCCACAGCCGTAATCACTGGGAAAGCGTTCAGGCCCAATGACACGCTGGACTACCAGTGCCTGGATGGGTTTGAAACCAGAGACGGACACACCACGGGCTCCATGGTGTGTGGCGAGGACGGCTGGTCCCGCTTGCCAACCTGCTTCAGTAAGTGTTTTCTTTCCGGTGTTTCCTTCATCGAGACTTGAAAAGTCTGTTTAAAGGTAGTCCTCATTTGCCTGGACATTAAGGCACAGGTTTACATGCAGGATAGGCTCCAGAGTTCCTGTGGAGCTTCATTCACATAGTCTCCAATAAAACTACGAATTTTTCCTAACACTGAAAATGCTATTTTTTAGAATCTGCAGAAAAGTGTGGGCCTCCTCCAGTTGTTAGCAATGGAGACATCACCTCCTTCCCACTGACTGCCTACCCTCCGTGGTCAAGAGTTGAATACCGATGCCAGGCCTACTATGAACTTCGGGGTCCTAAATACGTAACCTGCAGTTTTGCCAAGTGGTCCGAACCCCCGAGATGTCTAGGTAAGTTCTCCGTGTTCTTCTGGATCCTGAGGAAATTACAGGAATGTTTCAATGCTCATATAGACTCTCACATGCAGGCAGTGGTATTCCAGAACTGTGTTCTGAGACAGCTATGCTGCTGAACGTTGGACATCCTCACACTCACGTATCAGGGAATAAGCTTGGAAAATTCCTATGTAAACAATGACGAAGTTTTTAGTTTTTTTTAACACAGGAAGGTTCAGACACACTGATTCTTTTTTTGCTCTTTTTAATGCTTTTATTGGGGTGACTTGGTTAATAAAATTATACAGGTTTCAGGTGTACAATTCTGTAATACGTCATCTGTAGATTACATTGTGTTTCACCCCCTTGAGTCAACCTCTATCCATCACCACTCATCCTTCTTTTACCTTCTTCTACCTCCCCGCACCCCTCTTTCCCTGGCAATTACCATACTGTTACATGTCCATGTCCATGATCCACCCAGCCCCCAACCACCTCCCGTCCGACAGCTGTCAGTCTGTTCTCTCTATCCATGAGTCTGTCTCCTCTTTGTTAGTTTGTTTTGTTCATTAGATTCCACATATAAGTGAAATCATATGAAACTTGTCTTTGTCTGACTGGCTTTTTTCACTTAGCCTAATGCTCTTCTGGTCCATCTGTGATCTCATGAAAGGTAAGATTTCCTTCTTTTATACAGCTGAGTAGTATTCCATTGTGTAAATGTACCACGACTTTTTTTATCCATTCATCTACTGATGGACAACTGGGGTGCTTCCAAATCTTGGCTATTGGAAATAACACACTCAGGAACGTAGAGGTGTATATATCCTTCGAATTAGTGTTTGGATTCTTTGGATAAAGACTGGGAAGAGGTATTGCTGGGTCATAAGGCTGTTTTCTTTTTCATTCTTTGAGGAATCTCCATATTGTTTTTCACAGCACTGCACCAGTCTGCGTTCCCACCAACAGTGCACGGGGGTTCCCTTTCCTCCACATCCTCATGTTGCTTGTTGATTTATTGATGACAGGCATTTGGACAGGTGTGAGGTGATATGTCTAAGGAGGCAATCCCACTTACAATTGCTTCAAAACATCAATACTTAGCAATAAATTTAACCAAGGATGTAAAAGACCTGTGTTCAGAAAATTATAAGACATTGAAGAAAATACAAGTGGAAGCATATGCCAGTTCATGGATAGAAAGAATTAAAATCATATAATGTCCATACTACCCAAAGCAATCTATAGATTCATCACTATTCCTATCAAGATACCAATGGTACATTTCACAGAACTAGAACAAATATTCCAAAAATTGATATGGAACACAAAAGGCCCCAAATAGCCACAGGAATCTCGAGAAAAAAAAGGACAAAGTTGGAGGAATCATGCTGCCTGACATCAAACTATTGTACAGGGCCATCGTAATGCAAACAGCATGGCACTGGCAGAAAAGCAGATGCACAGATGAATGGGACATAATAGAGAGCCCAGAAACAAACCTCATGCCTTTAGCTCGATTAATATCTGACAAAGGAGGCAAAAACACACAGGCTGCTATGGCATATTAATTGATCCCATGGTGGACCAAACCTTCCTCATTATCCCCCGTGCACGTGTCCCCTTCTCTGGGATTTACGGCAAATTTGATGCTCCTGACCCCAGAAGTGGCAGCATTGGAGACCAGCTGCATATGTGCAACTCAGAGTCATCTAGAAGTAGCTCCAACCTAGATTTTATAGAAGAAAAAGTGTTGAACTTCCAAGAGAAATTCTCAATCTCACATTTGAATGACAAGTCTAAGACGTGATTCCCAGCACAGGTGTTACCTTCTCCAAACACTAAGAATGGCAACCAATTAGCATCATCTGAGGACACAGAAGCAGTTCTGTGAAAGAGGTCAGACTCTATTCTGAGTCATTGGTTTAAAATTTCAGGCGTTGATCCCGGTCAGGATGTTTATGTCCCCAGACAGGTGCAGGGGAAGACTAATGAAACTTCTGTCCCTTTCTCTCTCTCCTCCCATTCCTCCTACCTTCCCTCACTAAAAATCAATCAATAAAACAATTCAATTAAAAATGCAAATAGAAAGCCCTGAAATATATATTTGAAGGTATGTAGACCTCATATAACACATACTTTTGGATATTAACATGCATGTGAAGTTTGTTGGACTTTGAAAACCTACAAACATTCCAAGTGATATGTATCTTTATAGAGCTTCATCATGTAAGAGTTAATGGGATGTGTGAGAACAAAATCTGAGCTATTTCTAAGGCCTCACCAATGTCAGTGATGGTGGAACTAGACTGCAAAATGCTTGGGTGAAGAGAAGAGAGAGAGGAGACCATGGTGTGTTCAAAATTTGATATGTGATTGGATAAAGATGTGGTACACATATAAATGGAATGCCTCTCAGCTATAAGATGACATACTGACATTTGTGACAACTTGGATGGACATTGAGAACATCATGTAAGTGAAATGTCAGAGAGGAAAAGACATGAACCATATGGTTCCACTCATACATGGGACATAAAACTGTAGGAAACGGATGGGCAAACAAGAAAAACAACAAACAAAATCTACAGACACAGACAACAGTATAGTGGTTCTCAGAGGGAAGCGGGATGGGGAGGTAGCAAAGGGAAAGGGGGCCAACTATCTGGTGACAGAAAAAGATTTGACTTGGGGTGCTGGACACATGTGCAATACACAGATGATGTGACATAAAGCCTGTATAATCCCCCGTGCCCCTGAAACCTCCACAGTCTCACTCACCAACACCTCCCCACACATTCACTAGAAGGAAGGTGAAATTTCTTGCATGTGATAATTTCTCCAATGCAATAGCAGCTTGTGTATAGAAAACAAAGTCTACAACAACATTATAACGTACGAAATATTGCTTACAGTCACAGTGCAGTAGCAATGAACCGGAAACTCTGATGTCACAAAACATTTCTAAAAAGGAAACATTTATACTTATTTTACACAAGAGGACACACGGATATAGTGAGGCAAAGAAATTTGTTCACAGCAAGTTGGGATTCAAATCCACTGTAAGTGTATATCTGTGCTTCTCTGCAGCCTGTCTTGACATTGAGGAAGTAGAAGATGACAGACAGATAGACAAATAGATGGATAGATAGATGGATGGATAGATGGATGGATAGATGGATAGATGGATGGATGGATGGATGGATGGATGGATGGATGGATGGATGGATGGATAGATGGGTGGATGGATAGATGGATAGATGGATGGATGGATGGATGGATGGATGGATGGATGGATAGATGAATAGATAGATAGATGGATGGATGGATGGATGGATGGATGGATGGAGGGATGGATGGATAGATAGATGGATAGATGGATGGATGAATAGATGGATAGGTGGATGGATAGATGGATAGATGGGTGGATAGATGGATAGATAGAATGTAATGGATTATTGGGTGGATGGATAGATATAGAAATGACATATGTATCTATCTATATAAATGTACTTTTTTGCAGTACATATTTAACTTTATTCTAGAATAAGATTGTTTCAGGTACAAAGTGCTCATGTGTGAGTCAGGTACACATTATATCACAGTCTCTTCTTACTTAACTTGGCACAGGTTTAAAAGATAAAGACTCTAAAGACATTTTTTATATTTTGCAGGTTCTTTTTGTTGTTTTTTTAATTGTTGTTCAAGTAGAGTTGTGTCCGTTTTCACCCCACCTCCCATCCTCAAGCCCACAACCCTGGCTCCATCCATGTGTCCTTCATGCATGTACCCTGATGGTGGTTCCATATTATCCCTCTACCCCTCCCCTCTGGCCACTGTCAGTGTGTTCCTTATTTCCATGTCTCTGGTCTATTTTACTTGCTCGTTGGTTTTCTTGATTAGGTTTCCACGTATAGGTGAGATCATATGGTATTTCTCTTTCACTACCTGGCTTATTTCATTTAGCATAATGCTCTCCAGTTCCCTCCATGCTGCCATGAACTTGGAGCATTTGTAGGCGCTGCCAGCTGAATGGAAACCGAGAATGAAAACCATGACCACGCAGAGCAGGTTCACGCACTGCCCCTGGACATGAGCTCAGAGGGGTGGGTGCTGTGCGCACCAGAGACAGAGGTCAAGGCTCCGGAGTCAGGTGCCAGGGACCACACTCACTGAACCCCTACTAAGCTCCATGACCTTAGACAGTGTGACTGAACTGCCCTTTTTCAGTTTCCTAGTGTGTGACTAGCAGTATCTGCCCCTTGAAGGAGCTGGAGGACGTCACAGGAAGTGCTAAGGACAGTACTTAGCCCACGTTAATAAATATTAGCCATTGAGATTACATCATCATCTTTTGTTGTCCTCAACTATTCATTAGCTTGGAGCTTTATTAGTCCACAAAGATTACTCATTGTTTTTATTTATTTTTCTGCTTTCAGATCCATGTGTCATATCTGAAGAAATCCTGAATGAAAATAACATACAGTTGAAAGGGAAAGAGGACAAGACATACTATGCAAAAACAGGGGATTCCCTTAAATTTACCTGTAAATCGGGCCACAGTGCAGTGACATCAAGGCAGTCATTTCAAGCCGTGTGTCAGGAAGGGACAGTGCAGTTGCCCAGATGTGAATGAAGGAGCTTCCACCTGCCGCCTGAACTACCTCCACGCTCCCTAAAAATCTCCAGACACGTCCTGCTCTTTTCTCCTTCATTTCAGGGAAATCAGTACACTATGGTCGTCCCAATTCTCAACCTGATCTTCTCCCAAAGGTGTTCAAACAGACTACGTCATTGTCTACACTTGTACCAAGACAATCATTACTCCCCATTTCGGGGATTGGACTAGTTGCCCAGAGATTATTGAAGCTCAGTGTGGATAACACTGTGGCTTCGTGCCTCTTGCATTTTGGAGGTTTAAGAATCAAAACATGTGAGCTTAGGATTTACTTGGGGAACAAATACAATGGAAACGTTAGATGGTAAAACAGTGAGTGAAAACAGGCCCATCACGCGGTCCCCTCGCTGCTGTCAGAGGGGGCGGGGCGTCCCCAGACCAGGGAAGGAGTTTCTGAGGATGAAACAGATTGATCCTTCGTCCCGTTCCCATGTGTGTGGTCTGAACGGTGCCACGGGGCTGGGGAGTTGCTCTTCTTTTGGACAAAAGTAATAAATCATTTGAAACTTGCAAATCTTATACTGGCTAGTCATGGAACAGTTTACGTGATACAAAGTAAATATAGGAACTGAATTTTTATTTTCTCAATTATTATTTTGAAAGCATATAAAAAACACTTGAAGTTCCTGTCAAATTGATGCCCTGTCTAATAAGCAGGCTCCAATTTAGTTAGGGCTAGACTTCACACTCCCCATTTTTCTATTGTAAGCCTCAGAATACAGGGAACCTTAAATGACAAGGTACCTCGAAGCCCCTCAGTTACGAATATGCCAATGCCTAGGATGCACCGAAACCCTCATACTCCGTGGTGTGGTCTATCACGGGTTCACAAAAAATCAGTGCTCGTCTAGGGACAAGAAGGGACAGAGGCCGCAGTGGGGTCCACATACACGGCTTGGTGCTCACGGACCCTAAGGACTGAGGCTGGGTGAGGACACACACAGGACAAGGGACAGTGACAGGGACATGGGCTCAGAGTTATGCCCACTCCATCTCTGGGTGGAGACACAACTCCACCCGTTTTCAAGAGTTGTCCAATTTGAAAACTAGTGTTTCATGTCACTTTTGGAGCCCGTGTGTTACTATTTCTAAGAAAAGTTTCACAAGTAAAATGAGAAAATGAAGTCAAGAAATGATTGTGAAACCATTAACAAAAATTTACAGATCTTGCAAAACTCTCTGAACTTTGATTTTCACTAAGTGACCTCAATAAACTTGCATCCTGGCAGTGCACTTAAATTCAGAGTCACACTAACAACTGCTCACGAGGCAGACTCACAACCCCACAGAGCACAGCTGGGATATGCGTGTTAATACACCATCAGGGACGCCCAACATGCTGCTGTCCCTGATCACTGTCATTGTCGCCCTGTGGGCATCCCGGGCTCACGGACAAGGTAAGCTGGACTCAGAGCTGCACAGGCAGCCCCCTCCAACCTGCAACTCCTCGTCCTTCCTACTTGCATGTGTCTCTGGGTTTAATGAATCAAATGGTAGGAACAGTGTGTGCTGTGACATTGTAACAGAGTATAACTTATGGAAAGATTAGCATATCATCATCTCCAGGGAAAATGAAGTGAATCGTTTTCTCTGTTCTGAGTTCCACAGTCTGAAAGCATCTCCACAGACATGAGAGAGTTGTGCAAATATGCTCATGAAAACTTGACTGGAAAATGCATCACAGAAAAGCTAGATGGTGCCCCAAATTGTCTGGGGGATTCTTACAACATTCACTCTGTTCTTGTGGACTTGACTCTCTTCCTGGGCAGCGATTTCGGTGTTACCCACACGTCCTTTTTCTTTTCAGAAACAACCTGTGATCCTCCAACCATTGCTAACGGTTTCTACGCACCTCACAGGACCAAATACAGACTGGAGGATGAAATCACATACCGCTGTGACAACAGCTTTGCTCCTGCATCCCGCGGAAATAAGACAAGATGCACTGACAGAGGCTGGAGACCTTCTCCCAGATGTATCTGTAAGTTCCATTCAAATCAAGACCTGCTTCCTAGTTCTGAAATTACTTCTCTTAGATGTAAAAATGAGGATGTAATAAGTCTCTCATTGATTCACTAAGAATGTGAAGCTTAGGATCTCATAACATCCACTGCTTTTCAAAGTGGCTGAATCTACGTAAGATAAAACCTTATAATTGAAATTGACAACTCTTTTAATTTGTACTCTTCAACGTTAAATATGTGCATGTATTTTTAACTATTTCTCTAAATAATATACTTCAAGTATCTGAACTAAAACATTGGCTAAGACTAGTATTATCTAACAAGTATATTAGTCATTTATTTCTTTGTAAAAATTTCCCCGTAACATTCTGACTGAGAACAACCAACCTCTGCTGACTCGGGGTCACAGGGTCAGCACTGGGGACAGGCTCAGCCCCCAAGTTCACAGTCCCTCAATGGACATCACAGGGACACTGGCCCAGGCTGTGGGCTGAGGGCTGGGTGCAGTTGGGACCTGCTTCCAAGTGGGCACCTCCCTGGTGGTATCGGGGCCTCAGGGCCTAACCACCTGGGGTCTCCATAGGAGCCTGAGTGGCACTAACGTCCCCAGAGCAAGTGATCTGAGACACAAGGGGGACACCTCCATGCCATCTATGACCTGCTCACACTGTCACCTCACCATTCATACCTTTAAGGAGAGGGTCCCCAAGTCCACCCACACTCAAGGGTGGGGACATTGGGCTCCTTCTCTGAGGGAGGAGGGTTGGAGACACACTTGATTTTCTGGCACCATCACCTGTCACAAAGTGCCACCCAGTTTAGCAGGACATTTATTTCTGGGGAGGTTCTTTGGCCCCTTTCCAAGTTCTTTCTGCCTCAACCTTCACGTTCCTCTTGCTCACGTGTCGTTTGCTATAGAGGGTCCACACTGCAGCTGGACACTCATGAGTGGACAATGAAGTGATGCTAATAGGAGGTCCGTGGCCTCAGGGTCAGCTCAGGACAAACGTCCACGTGAATGTGACAGTGTGATGCCCTTAGAGAGGATGCTGGCACCACTGTGACACGGACCTCAGAGAGTGTGACCACCACAAGGAGAGCGTCTGTGTGCTCACCTGGACGGAACTGACAGGCAACACTACGCTGTGTCAGGTGTGGGACAGGTGACTCCATGTGTGCACATCGTGAATGATTGCAAACAAGTGTCACTTACATCATCTGAGCCTATAACCTTTCTTGTCCAAGAAACCCTAATGCAATGAGTACAATGATGTTAGTAATAGAATTCATCAAGGAAACCAATTCTCTCTCATTAGATTCTGTTAAAGGAAAACATTATTTATACTGTTTTTTCTTTGTTTGTCTCTACTGCAAGTTAAGTCTTGTGAATTTCCAGAAATAAAACATGGAGTCCTCTATAGGGAAGACATATATAGAAAATATTTTCCAACAGCTGTGGGACAATGGTATTACTATTCCTGCGATGACAACTATGTGACTCCTGTCACACAGCTGAACTGGGCTGAGATTATTTGCACACCAGAGGGATGGTTGCCTGACATTCCCTGCCTCAGTAAGTAAACCTCTTCCTCCGTGGGCACGTGGGAACACTTCAGAGAGGAGGGGGAATCACACCGGTGAGAACGATTAAGGCCGAGGGACCCAAACAGGTCCAGGGGAGCGTTCTATGAGCAGAGAGACCAAAATCGGTTGTTTGTTTTATGAGAGGTTCCTCATTCAATACGTGAAAATATGAGAGACACAAATGGAGTCTACAGAGTACCTATGTCATTTATATGTATTCTAATTGTGATCTACAGATAAAGTGTGTTTACTATTGATTTCTTTTTAAAAACATTTAGTAGCAGCTTTAGTTGTTGTTAATCTATGAGTCATTTTTGGATGCTTGTGCATTCTAATTTATATATCAAAAGATAATTTTTAATGTATCATTTTGATCAACCAATGAGGTTTTTTCATCATCACTTTATCATTCTTAGGAAAATGTGTTTTCAATTATTTGGAGCATGGATATGCCCCACCTGACGGACAAACGTATCTACAGGGCCAGTCTGTAGGCGTCACCTGCCATCCTGGTTACAGCCTCCCACGCCGGCAGACCACGATGACCTGTACAGGGAATGGCTGGTCCCCTCCTCCCAGATGCATCAAAAAGAAAGCTCCTCCGAGATACAACCTGTTTATGATTTTCTGAGACCCAGACTTACCTCTGTGGAAAGTTTTATGCATCAGATCTCATGATTAACGTAGCAAGGCTTTTTCGTCTTAAAGACATAAATACGATTCCACTGTAATTGTGCCTGAGCAATTTAAAATGTTCAATAACCAATAGATTATGTCACTGCATTGCATTAAGTAACAGTAGAACTACATATCATGAATGTCACTGAATAACGTTAAATAAAACAAAGGTGAGAGTCACATTAGTTTAGTATTTACATTGAAATCGTGCTCAATGTATTCATTGAAAGAATTTAAATATACCTCATATTTTAAAAATAAACTGATTGCCCATTGGCGCACATATATATGTATATATATATATGTATATATATATACATATATATATATATACACACACACACACACATATATGTATATGTATACACACACATATATAAATATAGGTCACAAATATTTCACATATAAATATAGGCATTAGCACTATGATGTTATGATTTAGGGCTCCAATATAAAACTATACCTGGCTTTCAGATATTAAGTTGGCAGGATTCCATAAGTTGATTTGTGGATATAGTTTGGAATTTTGAAACTAATTTTAATGGAAATTGCATTAGAAATCATGACACACTAGAGCTGAACTCTAACGGGACTCTTCTTCTACGTCTATAGAGAAGCCGTGATCACTGAATGTGGGTGGGAGCTCAGGAACTAGTGAACCCCATCCGAAATGACAGCCTGGGGACCTAAAGCTGTTCTTTCTCCTGCTTTCTCTACAAGTGGGGGGGGTGGTTAAACACTTACCATTAATTCATTCCATAAGTCTGGTAGACTAAGCATATTTATAGGTATTAAAAAATAAAACTGTTTTCAAGAAAAACTGAAGCTTATGCACCAGAAAATAAGGAAGTAACTGCAACACACACACACACACACACAAGGGAAGACCAGGGAATCAGAGTGAGTGATGCTGTTAAGCACAGGAGGTGACTCATCACAGAGAACAACAGACCATCCCTCACGTGTGGGCCTTGTGCATGAAGGCCCAGCAGGGACGTTAACAGAGAAGCCTTCAAAATATAAGGAGTCCCCATGATAACCGGAAGGACGACTGTCAGAGAGAGGTGACGTTCAAGTGAAATGACTCAGCAAGGAAGGAATTGTGTTTATTTGAGGACGGCTGATGGCCAGTGTAGCGCAAACAGAGCGGGGAGGAGAAAAAGTGGTTCAAGTCACCTGGGAAGCAGGAGAGAAAAGTAACAGACGTGCAGTGAGAGGCCCTGCAAGGTTCCCGGTAGGGGAGGGCAGCATCTACACTGGCGGGAGGCCTGCTCTGACGCTGCTCCCCCGGGGAATGGGCTACAGTCCCCAGTGTGCTAGCCACACAGTGGGACTGTGTACTTCAGGGGCATGTGTGGACATGGGGACGGGAGGATGTGTGGGGGGAGTCTGTGGAAGTGATACTGTCTTCATCTGATGCTAGACAGCATGGGAGGAGACCCAGTAGGAACCTGTGTAATGTATTTGTAGAACATCAAATCACTGGGATTTAAATTGCAAAGACTTATTTCCCCAAATGAAACTACTAAGGTGAGAAGTCTAAAAGCAAAGTCGACCCTATGTTATCTGGGTCCAGGCTTCTCCCTGTCTCTTCTCACCAACTTGTGGTTCTCGATTCCATGGTCACCAAAGGGCCGTGCACAAGGAGGAGGCTAGAGACAGAGAAGGGGTGGAGATGAAATGTTCCAGTTGACCTCCGGGGGAAGCTACTGCTCCTCTCAACCCAAAACCTTTCCTTCTCTGACGGGGACCACTTCTGAGTTTCACAGCCACAAGCTCAGGGAATGTGGGGCAGTCTGTCCTTTTCCAGAGACACCTGCACGTAGGTGGGAATGAGACCTGGTTACTGCACAAGAGAGACAAGAGTTGTTCAATTTAAAAACTAGTGTTTCATGTCACTGTTGGAGCCCATGTGTTAATATCACTAAGGAATGGTGTACAAGTACAATGAGGAAGTCATGAAGAGACTGGGAAATCTTTCAAAAAATTTACAGATCTTGCAAAACTCTCTGTACTTTGATTTTCACTAAGTGACCTCAACAAACTTGCTTCCTGGCAGCGCCCTGAAATTCAGGGTCACACCAACAACCCTCAGGAGTCGGACTCACAACCCCACTGAGCACGGCTGGGATATGCATGTTAATACACCGTCGGGGACGCCCAACATGCTGCTGTCCCTGATCACTGTCATTGTCGCCCTGTGGGCATCCCGGGCTCACGGACAAGGTAAGCTGGACTCAGAGCTGCACACACAGCTCCCTCCAACCTGCAACTCCTCGTCCTTCCTACTTGCATGTGTCTCTGGGTTTAATGAAACGACTCGTAGGAACAGTGTGTGCTGTGACATTGTAACAGAGTATAACTTATGAGAAGATTATTGTATTTTCATCCAGGGAAAATAAAATAAATGATGAGTACTTTTATTTCCTAAATTTCACAGCAAAAGGACTCTCAAAATCAATTACAGAGATTATTTGAATGTGTTCATTCAACTTTAGCAAGCCTTTATGGAATTCTCATAATCTTACATGTGGTGACTATGTTATAGAATCATATGTGAAAACTCATGAAATCAGTCATTCAAACATATGCAGTTTACAATTTTTATTATACCTTAACAGGCCTGTAAAAGTAATTAACATTACAATCCATTTAATGTTTTAACAAAATTAATAGCTGGTAAAAAATATTTATTTCAACAAAAAGTAAAATATTTTCTGATTTCCAATGGAATTAAAATAAATATTTTTAGATTTCTGAGTTCTCTGGTAAATGTTGAATAAATAAATAAATTATATTCATAACATTATCTCTATTCACTGATTTGTTTTCATTTTTATAGCAAAATATTGTCTAGATTGTCTCTAAGTGGAATCTATGTATTAAAAAATTATATCTCTTAACCATATAATTGGTAGTTTCTTTAAATTTATTGAATCAGAGAGCAATTTATTTTGTGTTTTAGTTCAAATAGCATTTATTGCATGTATAGGAACTTTAAGATTTTATTTACAAAATCATGTTTTTCTCCTTCCTCTACCATCTTCCTAAATTCTCCATTATTCTATCTTTTCAAAGTCTCTTCCTTTCCTTTGAAATCAAATGCATTCCTGAGTTACTGTCAGTGAAACCTCTAACTTGCCTGGGGACCCTTCGTTCCACCATTTAGAACTAGACTGTGAATCACTAAGTTGCATCCCTTAGTCTACAAGAGGAATTCATTTGAATAGCTTGCCACATGCTGGGTTTTGTCTGCTATTTCATTTGGTATCTGAGCAATTTCCTTCTCTACCCCACCCCCCAAAACAACCACACAACCAAGCTTCTACCCCATTAAAACTATTTTTGTTAGTGAAGTCTTTCTCAAAGTGACCTTTGTCTCAACGCCCTATAGCTGGGTTCCAGCGGAGCGCGTGGAGGAAGAAGGAGCCCACGGAGGGGAGAGAAAATCTGAGAAACACCTTTGGGTATTTTGTTGGCACGGGCTCAGTTGTCTCCCTCCAGAATGGTAATGGTGAAGCCCAGACTCCAAGACCTCAGAACGTGGCTGTGCACAGAGGGCGGGTCTGCAAAGAGGTCAGAGTTACAGCAGGTCACCACGGTGGCCCTAATCTAACCAGACGGGTGTGTGTGCCCACGAGGAGGAGACAGGATACAGACTCACGGAGGGGGCCATGTGGAGACAAAAGCGTGACACCCATCGACACACCAAGGAGAGAGGCACCCACCCTGCTGACGCCTTAATTCTGGACTGTTAGCGTCTAGAACTGTAAAAATAAATTTCTGTTGTTTAAGCCACGATTCCGTAGTGCTAAGTATGGCAGCCCTCGGGAGCAGATGCAATGATATATACACAATATTTTAGGTGGCCAGTACTACTCAAACACCATTTTTCTATTTTCCACTCCAGTATATTTTCATACTTACATGCATATTTTTAGGGGACATCCATCAGAATTTAGTAATTCTTCCTTGGCTGTACTGGGGCTACTGATGTTTTTCACTTGATGAATATTTTATATTCAAATTCTCTTCACGGCTTCATTGAAAATGTCCCACTGAGTCATATGGACACGTATCCATATGCAAAAATGTGTTCACACATACATGTTATATAAATCATTGCCTCGACTGGGCCGAGATTTCCCAGGGTCTACATGCAGGACACACAAGGGGAAGCAGAACAGCAAGTGAACTGAGGACTAGGGACAGCCCTACTGTCCCCACAGAGAGGACACCTCAGCTCTGGCAGGGTCACTGAGTTTAGCCCCTTTCATCCTCTCCCTCAGCATTTGCATCTTTCCATGGGATTTTAATCTTGGAAATACTTCCAAAGAGCTTAAACCTTAGACATCCCAACCTCCTCCAATCCTTTTGAACTCTTCACTAGAGATGATCCCAATTCTCCAGTCATGAATACAAGCAGATAAAGTGAGATCCACAGAATAATAAATTTATCCACGGGATTATTCAAATAAAGAATTATTATTCATTCACATGGGATACTATCTTTTTTTCTTCAGGAAGAACTTGTGATTTTCCAGAAATAAAACACGGAAACATATATGAGGAACACAAATATAAACAAGCCTTCCCCGTTGCTGTGGGCAAATATTTCTACTACTCCTGTGATCACAGCTTTGCGTCTCCTTCGCAGTCACTCTGGACTCGAATAACCTGCACAGAGGAAGGGTGGTCACCAACACCAAAGTGTCTCAGTGAGTAAACACCCGGAGTTACTCTGCGTATTCCGTGCGTGGGGCGAGCGGGGGAGGGGTGGCTGGTGGGGACCCCAGGGTGTAGACAATTACAAAGCCAGGGCCCAGAGGGGCCCCCAAAGGCAAGATCTGTCGTTCTTCAGGCGTGAAATCATCAAAAAATACGATTGAAACTTGGTGAAATATCTCCATTTTTTTAACTTCAAACATTAGTAATCATCAATTCCAACTGCTAATATTTCATTGAAATACCCTGACTTGGTAATTGTAGGAACACAGATTTTTCTCAGGAGAGTTCATTTTTACATGTAATTTTTGTTCAAAATGTGCTGCTCTTTTGGATATTCAAAAAGCACTTTTTTAAAATGTTTACTTATTTTACTTACTTATTTTTATTTTTTATATTTTTTCATTGTTTTTCAATTACAGTTGCCCTAATTTTCCCCCGTTACTCTCCCCTGCCTGGCCCATCCCCTCATGCCCTCAGTCACTCCCCACCCTGTCCTTCATGTCCCTGGGTCATTTACACCTGTTCCCTAACCACACCCTCCCTCTTCTGTCCCCCGTTATCCTCTCCCTCTTCCCTCGGGTCACTGTCAGTTCATTCCTTATTTCCGTGTCTCTCATCCTATTTTGCTCATTTGTTTGTTTTGTTCATTTGTTTAAGTATTTTTTACTATTTTCCTTTTGTGTTTTTCATGAATTGCATCTTCGTGAGTTACAGCTGCCTCACTTTCTTGGCGAGGCCAGACACATGGAGACAACAGAGTTGGGAGAGGGAAAAACTAAAGAGGCAGACAAAGGAAATGCGAGTCTCTCCTCCTCCAGGAAGCTAGTTGGTCGATCAAATGAGAAAAAAAAATGCAGTCACTCTCTTGATATCTAAAGGAATTTGACAAATGGAAAAATGATTTCATATATAAGTAATGATTAATGACATTACATATTAATGGTAATGTGCATGAACTTATCTTTTAAGAAAGTAATTTTGGCACTTTATTTTTGTTTTGACGTTTGCAAAATGTAACACCTTGCTCACTGCGAAATGTATAGAAGTCATCTTTTGGGTTTCAGGACAGTGCTTTTTCCCTTGGGTGGAGAATGGTCGATCGGCATCTTCAGGACAAACACACGAGGAAGGTGACATGGTGCAGGTTGTCTGTGATAAGGGCTACAGCCTGCCCCTTAATCAGGGTGGCATCACATGTGGAGAAAACGGCTGGTCCTCGCCCCCGGCATGCAGCCGTGCCGGCAAGTACACCCCTGTCCTCCGGGCTCCTGTCTTCTTGTTTATTTTATGAGGAAATGGCTCTAGTAAACACGTGGCTGTAGTTTCAGGGTTCCAGTCCTGGCTAAGTAGATGTGCCCATCTCTGGATAATAATCACTGGAAAATTATTTTGCCTCCTTGCATAAATGAAATGTGGGCAAAATTAGAAAACGTTCATCAGGAACACGGTGAAAACCTTTGCCCGGTGCCTCCATGTGAACTTAAAGTGAACAGTGAAATTCGGCAAAACCAGTTGACGTGCCATGAGGATGAAATTAGATTTGACACAGAGTGATCGTTAAAATGTCATGTTTGTGAAATCACCTGGCCTGCAAGCACATCTACTTGGCATTGATAAAGTTAAATGCATGCCATTAAAAACTAGCACAAAAATATTGATAATATCCACATTGTCAGAACTCTACCTGTGAAATCTTGGTTTCCAGGGTATATTTTATAATATGAAAAAACACTTCATTAAGGAACCATATGGAAAATAGGAATATATTGAAGGTAGAGTTCGAGCTCCTTATACTTTCACGTGAAAGCCAAACAGTAGCTAAATTGGAATAAGGGACTTGGGAACCCGGAGAGTCGGCCCCCCGAAAGCTCAGGGGGTGCCTAAGGAGGACAGTCTCTAGTGCTTTGTGTCTTCCAACTCTGTCGGGAAATTTGGTTATCATTTATTCCTCTAATCAATATCTATTATATTGGCATTAAATCATATTTATTGTGCACTTCTTTGTATAATTTTTTTCAAACTATATTTTTTAGAAAAAGGAGAAGGGAGGGAGAACAGGAAGGAGAGAAACAGGGATGTGAGAGAGAAATGCCCATAGCTTAGCTCCGACCAGGGCAGGTGCCCTGCACTGGAATCAAACCGGTAACCTTCTGCTTTGCAGGATGACGCCCAACCAACTGAGCCACACCAGTCAGGGCCATTCACAGCCTTGTATTTGACTATGTAATTTGTCCAGAAGCTGTAGCTGTACTTAGGAGAGGGAGTGCAGGAAGTCATGCTTCTAGTCCATCTTTCCAAAACAGGAAGTTAACCTTCTGCCAATTTGTTTCTTAAAATTTTGCAAAGAGTTGATTTTTTTAATGAAAATAAAAATGAAATGCCTAGAGCCCAAAGGATACTGCAGCAGGTTGGATGAGAACACTGGGAACCTTCCGCTGCCACAACCTATGTCTGCCCAGCGCTAGTCACTACGGAAAACAGGTCTGCACTGGGATCTGACACAGCAGATGTATGTCCCTCCAGTTTACCTGAGCTCCCCTGAGACGTCAGTGGGAAGCTGCAAAGCATTGTGGTTCTCACTCTGCAGGATTAGATCGTCTCCATCCAATCCTTTCCTCAGACTCGCACAAGACTTCATATTATATATTGTACTCTGTTTGTACATTCCTCTGTTTTCTGTATAATGGGTTTGTCTCTTAGTAAATCAAATAATATCTGTAGATTCTAGAACAAAATGTGGGCCCCCTCCAACCATTGACAATGGGGACATCACCACGTTGACCTCAGTGGTCTACGCTCCAGGAGAGTCGGTGGAGTATCGATGCCAGGCCTACTATGAACTTCAGGGGAACAGGATAATAACATGTCATGACGGAAAGTGGTCAGAACCACCCAAATGCTTAGGTAAGTGCGTCACTGGTCCCATGGGTCCTGGGAAATCTGTGTAAAGAGTGTGCTGTGCTGCTCTTTATAAGAGAACTTGCATGGACCAACAATTGTTCTGATGAACGCTTGACTACCTCAGAGTGGTGTGTGAGCAAATAACGTTTGAAAAATTCTTAAGCAAGAAGAGCAACAAAAATTCTTTTATGAAAACTCTATATGTGATAATTGGTATTATGAACTCTGATTTAATGTTTAGTTATCACACAGAGTACCTCATTTTTGCATCATTAATTGTTTAAAGTGCCTTACATCTACAGGATGGCTTTTCAATGAAGTGTATTGAAAAAGGTTTTGAGAGTAAGTTCCTGGATCAATGTAGAAGATTCTACATGGCAGACTAAACTTCTGCAGTGAGAATTTGTATACCACGTAATGCTTTATGTTCCTTGTTTTCTCCTTTAGAGGCATGTGTGATATCAGAAGAAATGATGGAAAAACATAACATACAGTTCAGATGGAGATCAGAAAAAAGACTTTATTCTAAAACAGATGACATTCTTGAGTTCACCTGTCGTTATGGGTATCGTCCGAAGTCACCACGCTCCGCATTCCGAGTAAGGTGTCGGGAAGGAAAACTGACGTATCCCACTTGTGAATAAAGTGATGGTTACATTGCAGTCTCAAAATTAAAATACACACATTCCTATAGAATTTTTTGTATTAATCCAATTCCCTATTTTTTCAAGTACAGTTTAACTCATTTTTCTTCAGAATTTATGTTGCTATCATTATAATCTGAGACCAGTTAATCACTCTGAAAGGAATCTCATTAAAATGTGGCAACCAAATGCTCTGTGTTCTGTTCATGAAACACCCGTGGCCAGAAATCAGAAGCCATCTCTTCACGGTCTGCTTGCACCCAACCGTTCCCCCAACTCCCCATCTCTTTGTCTGAAACTTCTGAGGCCGTTTGAGACTCTGGTTGCAGAGGAAATGGGGAAAAATGCTTGTGTCCATCTTCAAAATAGAATCACTTCACAAACATGTAAACACCACACTATGTCACACCTGTGCTGGTAAGAAGATGTCAGCGGTATTTCCTGTCCTTGCGAAATACACACCAGAGATGGTGACAAGCGTGATCTTCTACAGCCTGTCCCCCCAGTGCATGCAAGCACTCAGACGAGTCACACAGAGCAGGAGGAGCCCCATTCAGGGCAGGACTGCGGGACAGCGGCACGCACACTGATGAAAATGCAGCTTCAGTGTGAACACATTCGCATGTTCTCGCGACATGCTGTGAACCGTGACTACACGTTTACACAGAGACAGGAAGTGCAATGGCACACTTACCACAACTATTGCATTTAGCGGTAACGGTGTGGGAGTTGGTGTGCAGTTCCTGCCTTCCCCCGTTCTTCTGTACGGAACACACGTCACCTTTGAGCCAGGAAATATGTTAATTTAGAGTAAATACACACGGAAAGTAAGACCACCCATGTTGAGAACCAGAAAGAGCTCTGCAAAAAGATAGATGGATTGAATATCATTTTCCTGATTTTGCTGCTTTAAAGAGTTTTGGAAACATTCAAGCACAGGAGTCTGAAATACGATTTTTATGTTTGTACATTTCAAACATATAATTAATTAAAATAAGTTGACTATAAATATTTTTAATTCTTACAAAAATTAATACTTTAAGATGAAAGTGAAGATGTAAATCTTACATTTTGCAACAGCGTGGATGGACCTGCAGAGTAGTATGTGGAGTGAATGAAGCCAGTCAGAAAAAGACAAATACCGTATGATTTCACTTACAGGTTGAATCTAGTGAACAAAATAAACTAATAAAGAAAATAGAACCAGACTCATAGATCCAGAGACTGACAGCTGTGAGAGGGGAGGGGGTACGGGGAGCTGTCTGAAAAATGTGAAGGGATGAAGCAAAAAAATAAAATAAAAACGTATAGACAAAGACAATACGGCAGCTACGAGAGAAGGGAAGTTATTTTACAGATTTATCTTTTCCACATTAAAGTGGAGACTTGCCATCTTGCTATCCCGACAGTGAATGACACCGTAAATGTACACATGTCGACATACCGTCAGAGTGAACCGCCAAAGGGGTCCTCCAGCAATTTCATAGATGGTTCTGCTCCTTTCTCCGGGGGGTCTGTTGTCAGCCAGTTAAACATTTGCCCTCTTTGGTAAATGATGCACGATAGCTCTGTGCAGATTTATGTGCATTTGGTTACGAATGTGTTTGTTTGCACTGAGGATACTTAAGGGCCACGTGTTTCGGGGGGTTTCTCTTAATTTTCTGATAAGACACAGGCCCCTTTTCCTATTCTCAGGGGGGTGGGTTTGTCTGGGGTGAGGTGGGGGGGCGGGGAGAAAATGCAGACAGCTGTAATTAAACAGCAATAAAAAATAAATAAAATAATAAAAAAACAAATAATGAGATCATCAGTCTTCATTCCACACCTCTCCAGTAGAAATTAAAAACTCTTCCACGCTGTCATTTGGCTTCTGAGTTCATGTTTTTAATTTTCTGGGCAGAAAATTTTGAATTGTATCTTCTGGTATTTACTGCTCATTTCGTATTTACTCCAATTCTGAGTCACGGTTTTAAACACTCTTCACAAACGCACCCGTCGCGTTTCTAACTGGGACATCTCTCTCTCCAGTTAGGAAGCGTGGGGAGTGTGAGCATGTTTTCTTTCCCTGAACACCTCTGCAGCTGTTGAACACTGTTTATTAAAAACATTGCCTTTTGCCTGGTCGTTTGAAGTGTGACTCTAATCATATAACGATTCCTTTGTACACATGTCTCTCTTACACTTTCTTTGTTTTTTTTTTTAAGATTATTTATTTTTAGACAGAGGGGAAGGGAGAGAGAGGGAGAGAAACATCAATGCGTGGTTGCCTCTGGTGAGCCCCCAACTGGGGACCTGGCCCACAACCCAGGCATGTACCCTGACTGGGAAACGAACCTCAACCCTTTGGTTCACAGGCCCGTGCTCAATGCACTGAGCCACACCAGCCAGGGCTACACTTTCTATTCCATCCCCTTTCCACCTGTCCGTGCCAGCGCTAGTGGTCCAACTGCAAAGGCCTCTTAAATAGGATATGCCATGGAGCGAGACGCTACCTAATTTTTAATTTGCTTTTAGACTAATCTGTGGCTCTTGGTATCTATCTCCAGGAACTTGGAAAAGAGCGCATCTAACTCCAGAATCTAAGCTGTAGGTATTTGTACTGTCCTCTCAGCTCGAAGATCGTTAGTGGGCTTTAATTCAACATTCCCAGTAACAGAGAACTAATAGGCGTTTCTGGCAAAAGTTATCTCACGCTTGCGGAAAGGTTAAGGGTCTAAAACACAGTGTGTCATGTAGAGCAGCGTCAGGAGACTTTGCAGCCATCCAGACCTTCCCTGTGCCACCTGAGTGACAAGGAAAGGAAACCCATGTGGCAGAGGGCCAGTCATGGAAACTTGGACCTTTCAGGTTCCATAAGGCCTGTATCTCACAAACACGCAGACACCTTCCAGGATCTGCCCAACCCACTACTCAACACCCCAAAGCTGTGGCTGTCCCCCAAGGATGATCAGCTGGGGCCCGAGTTTCTTCCAGCACAGATGACATTGTCTCTGTACCAGGTCTCCAAGGAAACAGTGTTGGAAGGTAAACACTGGGTTATTGTCCTACCAAGTAAAGAGAAACAGAGTAAAGCTGTAGAATATATATGTGCAGGCAAACTTCAGGTTTACCGACTCAATGATGCTGGGGCTTCCTCTTCCTTCTGTACACGTGTACATTTGCATTCTTGAGAAGGACTAGGCCGTAGATTTTCTCAGACGAGCTTTGTACCCTTCTGAGCAACAGGAATAATCAGCGCATGGGTTCCCTGAGCAGTTCGAGGAGAGCCAGTAGGGTGGGCAAGGCCAAGGGGAAGCCGATAGACCTCCCTCCATCAGGAAGACAGCCAGTCGACAGCTATGTGCCTTGCTGGAAGGACTTCGGGGATTTGAAAGACACAGAGGTGGTGATTCCTACCTCATCCCCACCAACTGGCCTATAGGCTTGTGCAGAAAACACAGCTGGGATAATGACGGTGGATTACCGTCAGCCCATCCATGTGGGAACACCCATTGTACCTGTTCACCTGCTATTGTTTCCTTGCTTGAGACAACTGGTTCCTGTCTGGTAACATCTTTAGAACACGCTGGTAGGCAGCTCTTGACTTGGCCAATGCTCTTTTCTTCATCTTTGTTGGGAAACACCAGCCAAAGCAGTTTTCTTCAAGGTGGAAAGGTAGTCGGGACACCTGCCCTGTCATACCTCCTGAGGACACCAACTTTGCACCCCTCTGTCATCACTTAGTCTGCAGGCACCTCGACCACATTTCCCGTCCACAAGAAATCACACTGGCCCAAAACATTGGTGACATTATCTTCATTGAACTGGTGAGCAAGAAGGAGCGATGACTCCAGACATACTGGAGTCATTTGCATGTCAGATAACAGGATTAAAGCCAGCAAACATTCAGGAACCTTCTTCCTCAGTGAAATTTCTAGGGGCCGAGGGTGTGGGGCACGTTGAGCTGTCCTTTCTAAGCTGGAACACACGACACACTGGTCCACCACCACAACAAAAAAGTGTGACCCCTAGCAGGTGTCTTCAGATTTGGGAGGCAGAGTCATCCTCATTTCAAGGTGCTGCTTAGCCCACAGTTCCCCCCACAGCTGTGGGTGTGAGTCACAGAGGGAAAGGAGGCTTTGTCACGGGTACAGGCTGCGGGCATGAGGCTCCCACCGGGTCTCCTGACCCAGCCAATCCGATGGTGCTGACTTGTCGTGGTCGATAAGGCTGATCATTGGAGACTTCCACAGACACCTGTAGGTGAGTCACAATGTAGACCTGAAGGATTTGGGAGCAAAGCCCTGCCATCATCTGTCTGAGGCGCGACCCATGGTGGAGACTGACTGTTTAACAGTGGCCAGGCTTCTGTTTTGTTGACCATGCCAAAATCCAACTGTCACCGCCATTTCCTAGAAAAAGCTGTCCTTCCCTGTGGGGAACTGTTCCAAGTGTGGGAAATGTGGCTTAACCTCAACTCGGAAAAGCCAGTGGCGAACGAGGTTGGTGGACAGGACCCACGTCCATGGATAGGTTCTCCCATGGGAAATCAGGCCTGCATTGTACCCAGACTGCTATGAGACTTGCTCTTGCTAAAAAACTCCCTCACCCTGAATTGAGGCAGCAAATGTTTACTGAGTATCTTTAACTTCCTAAAGTCTGTGCTAAACCACCCAAGTATGGAGTGTGACCAGTTTCCCCCTTGAGCTGTAACATCCTTGTCTTTGAAGTAATTAGCAGTACTCTGTCCTTTGTTGTCCTTAAAAGGTAATCACCTGTGTTGAACCTGTGCATAGTAAATGAGGACCCTCCTCCATGTAATGTGCTCAGAAAAACAATAAAAGCCTGTCCAGGCAGGGGTCAGCTCTCTCTCTCTTGGGCTCTCTCTAGCGCTCTCGCCCTCTCTCACTTAGACAGTGGCCATGCCACCCCTTTTTCTCCACAGGATTTCTGTAGTCCGTGTGTATTTGTATGTTGCAGCCACAGCACTGGATCCTGCGGGCCGGGATCTGCGTCATCTGGTGCCCAGGAACAGGGACCCAGGGCTACGAGCCACAGTTGTGGTCAAACACACCGACTTGATCAGCCCAGGTAAGGGCCAACGACACCAAGTACTTTTCGGTTAGGTCATAGGGTGTGTTGGATTTCAGAGGAAAAGGGTTTTCTTCCTAGGTCGCCCTCTTTCATGACCGCTTTGCAACTGTACCTTCTTTAGTAAGCAGGAGCCATGTTCTCTCTCCCAAGCATCTGCCGCAATCTCGCGGGCATGGGTGGAACAGTTAGAACCCACAAGGGCACTCACTGCTAGAAGACTCCCGTGGCAGGATAAGCTGGACGTGGACCAGGACAGAACACTAGGTTCCCTGCCAGCCACAAGCAAAAGTCCGCGCAACAAGAGGCCCATTGTAAAAACACTCACAAGCCCACCCCTGCAGCACAACCCCCAACTAGGTCTAGGCTTGGGAGAAAGAGCAAAGACTTTCCCTTTAATCAGCTTTAAAAACAGCAACTAGTTACAAGGATATTTTAAAAGCATCTCAGTAAATTCTTTCAAGCCGCCTCTTGCGGTCCTTTCAATTTTGCCTTTTCGCTCCGTCCACCTGCATAAGGAAAAGCAGATAGGGAATGAGTGTTTCAGTTCGACCAGACTCTGAAGATCGCTTTCCAGAAGAATTTAGTGTTAGTCACAGCTTTTGTATGAGAGCTTTTGGCATTCGCCAAGCTCTGAAGACAAAAGGCACTTCCTCCCCTCCGCCCGAGAAATCGGGTGTTTTCCACGTGAGTCGGAACCTTGCGAGAGTGTCTGGGATCGATTCCCGAGACATGCAGGGGCCTTACAGGGACCTCTAACATCACCTCATCTAACTTCTGGCTCATCCGGGGAAGCGCGATGTAAAGGCTGGTCACCTGGCACTTTGAGCCCCATCCTCGCGCTTCTAAACGCATGGGGAGGACCCAAGACCCATAAGTGGGGTTAGGGTACTGGGGAAGTCCGGTGCCCCTCCGCCTGACGGTCTTTCACCAACAGCACATTTCAACCCACTACACTCTCCTCACCAGTGAGAAGTGAGATTTAAAGGAGCGGGCAGAGTAAAAAGCAAAACAGACTGGTTTTATAATCGCCGCGTTTGCGGCAGGAGGAATTTCAGAAAAGGTTCTTTTATTTCTTAAAAATTTTTCTTTAAATGTTTCTATGAATCCTCTACCATGGGGAACAGGCTCTCTAAGGAACAGGAGCAATGTTTTCGGCTAATTCAGTAGCTTTTTAACGCTGCTGAATGTCTCCCAGATAAGGGATCTTTACATTTGGAATATGGGGAAAAGCAGGGCACAGCAGCCTTAATAGTTGGGAAAAGCTTGGACAAAAAGAGGAAAGGGCCCTTGCGCACCATCTAGGCCCTTTCCGCAGTTCGCTCCAGCTGCAGTGGGCAACACGCCCCACCCTGTGAGCTCATCCAGGCGTGGGTGTGTTCAGGCTCACAGCACAGCCTGGTGCCGGAGAGTGCACGCTCCAAGCACAAGGGGGCCAGGTTTTTCCACCAAGTATGGGCGGGGGTCCCCTTAGTCTCGTTTCCCTGCGCCCAGCGCCTGCACGATCTCGACCTGCCGGGCTGCTCCGGGGTGGCGGTTCCCCACAGCACCCAGCCTCCTAAGGCGCCTAGCGGCAGACTGCAGGTCTCCAAGGGGAGGGCACAGCGTGCTTAGTTTTGAAAAAGGGATTTCTATAAGGTTTACATTTCTATAACTGGAATGGTAACTTTCTCAGACCTGGAAAGGTGTGTAGTCTCTTAAATGTTTTGCTCCAAACGGGAAAGTAGGACGAATTCAGCCTTACTTCCTCACCGCACCACTTAATTCGGGGGTAGGAACCTCACTCTGGGGGACGGAGGTGAAAGCGGTCACACTCCCTTCTTAGGTGGGTTAGCACCGACTTTGGAGATTGAAGCCGCTGGGTCCCAGTTTGCCGCCTGGTAGCAAGGTGGGGGGTTTCAGCCAAAGCCAGGCTCTCTGCCGCCCAGGCAGAGCACAGGCATGACTCCTCACGGGAGAAGCCGTCCCTGGGCCTGTGTCCCCCGCGCCCGGTCCAGATCCACCCAGCGTGTAACAGTGGCAGGGCCCCCGTCCCGGCATCAGGCCCCTAGTTCTTCCCTGGGCCCTCTGCCTCTGCGGGGGTGGGAGTCCTGCTGTGCGGTGTGTGCCACGGGAAAACACGCGGTCCTCTGTGTGGCAGGGCGAGCATCCAGTGGCGCAGACACACCCCAGGGACCCTGGGAAGCTGGCCTGATATGGCAAGGGTGGGGCACGTGGCCCGCAGGGAGGCTTCTGCCCTGGGCCTGCACGGCCCCTCCTCTCTGCCCGCAACCGGCCAGCGCGCCTCGGACAAAAGCCATCTCCTGGGCGCCTCCCCCCTGTTCTTTCATCCCTAAGGGGGGACCCCCTTACGGATGGAAGAACAGGGGGATCTTCGCAGTGGGGAGGACGGGACCGAGGGGTCTGCGGGTTTCCCGCAACTTAGGCCAGTTTCTCGCAGCCGGTCCCCAGCGGCACGAGCCCCAGGGAGGCGCAGGGCCGCTTATCGCACGACCCAGGTGTCCTGCGGGGGTCAACGGAAGGCGTGGGCACTCTGCAGACCACACAGAATGCCTGGGCCCTGAAAACCCCTCAGGAAAGCCCGAACGGTGGACGCAGGGCTCCTGGGGCAACCCGGGGCTCCTGCCAAGGGGCCTGGCCCTGCTCGCCCGGGCCCAGCTTCTGTGCAGGTGAATGCCTTCTGCATACCAAGGACAGGAGAAGCCAATTCCCTCACGGAGAAGGGGGCGCCAGCTCTGGGGGCCGAAGGTGGAAGGGGTCACGGTTAGCACAGACTTTGGAGATTGAAGCCGCTGGGTCCCAGTGTGCCGCCTCGTGGCAAGCTGGGGAGTTTCAGCCAGAGCCAGGCTCTCTGCCTCCCAGGCGGAGCACAGGCCTGACTCCCCACGGGAGAAGCCGTCCCTGGGCCTGTGTCCCCCGCGCCCGGTCCAGATCCACCAGGCGTGGAACAGTGGCCGGGCCCCCGTCCTGGCATCAGGCCCTGAGTTCTTCCCTGGGCCCTCTGCCCCTTTGGGTGTGGGAGATCTGCTTGGAATCGTGGGCCAGGGGAAAATGCACGGTCCTCTGTGTGGCAAGGCCATCGTCCAGTTGAACGGACACAACCCCAGGGACTCTGTGAAGGTGGCCTGATATCTCAAGGGTCGGGCTCGTGGCCCCGACTGAGGCTTGTGTTGTCGGGGCCTTCCCCTAGCCTGCCCGGCCCCTCCTCTTTGCCCGCAGCCAGCCAGTCAACCGGGCCTCCAACAAAAGCCATCTCCTGGGGGCCTCCCCCCTGTTCTTCCATCCGTAAGGGGAGATCCCCTTACGGATGGAAGTACAGGGGGATCTTCGCAGTGGGGAGGACATGACGGAGGGGTCTGAGGGTTTTCCCCAACTTAGGCCAGTGACTCGCACCCCGGCCCCAGGGGTCCGAGCCCCTTGTAGGGAAGGGTCGCTTTTCGCCGGATGCAGGTGTCCTGCGGGGGTCAACGGACGGCGTGGGCACTCTCTATTCGAGGGAAGGCGCCTGGGCCCTTAGAGAGCCCCTGGGAAAGCCCAAGTCCTTGCCGCACCGTCTTCTGTGGCCTGTCCGGGCTCCTGCCTTGGGGCCTGGTCCTGCTCTCCAGGGCCCTGGTTCACCTCAGGTGAATGCCTTTTATGGACACCAAGGACAGGAGGCCACTGACTCCTTCACAGGGAAGTGTGTTCGAGCTCTGGGGAACTGAGTTTGAAGTGGTCACACTGCCTTCTTGGGCGGTTTTGCACAGACTTCAGAGAGTTGAATCCGCCCGGTCAAAGTTTGCCACCTCTTGGCAGCGTGGGGGAGTTTGAGCCAAAGGGAGACTCTTAGCCCCCGAGGCGGAGCACAAGCCTGGCTCCCCACGAGAGAACCCATGTGTGGGTGTGGGCCCCACCTAGTGGAACCTGCTGCACCTGATGCAGAACAGGGTATGCAAATCTCTCTGCCCCATTTTCCCTAGTAGCCACTGGTCTCATAACTTCCCTACCCCTTACCTGGCTCTCCACAAGCTGGTATGGCTTGATGAATGGCCCCTTAAAGGAAAGTGATTTGAGCAGACCTGTCTTTTAGTTAAACAACAATTACTAGCAGGTCATATTGACCCCTCTAACGGCCCTTGGATACACCTATTTTTGTTGTACCAAAGAGATCTGGCAAATGGACGCTTATTCATGATCTAAGAGAAATCAGTGAAACCCTCCAGCCTGTGGGCCCTCTACAGCCTGGAGTCCCCAATCCAGCTTGCATTCCAAAGGATTGGCCACTTTTAGTTTTTGACCTAAAGGATTGTTTCTTTACAATCCCTTTAGCAGAAAAGGATCTGGAGCATTTTCCCTCCCAGTCATTAACAATTCTCAGCCTTTGCAGCGGTTTCAATGGAGAGTTCTGCCCCAGGGAATGCTTAACAGCCCAACTATCTGCCAGCATTTCCTTCATACAACCATTCAGCCAATAGATCAATTCCCTGACTCAATTATCCATCATTATATGGATGACATCCTGATCGCAGCTCCTTCACAAAATATTTTAGCAAAAACTGCTTCCTTTCTTAGAAGTTCTGTAGCCTCTGCTGGGCTAGTAATTGCTCCAGAAAAAAATCCAGCATTCAGAACCTTGGAAATATTTAGGCTATATCCTTTTTAATAGGACAATTCGGCCTCAAGTCCTTCAAATTGATCCACCCAAGGATTTAACTCTTAATCGCCTCCAACAACTCCTGGGAGCAATCAACTGGGTGCGACCCAGCTTTGGAATACCTACCCAATAGTTAACTCATTTATTTAATGCCCTTAAAGGGGACCCAGATCTTAATTCCCCCAGAAAATTGTCCTCTGAGTCCCTATAAGAATTAGATACAATAAATAAGCATATTGAACACAGACAACTGACCAGAATTAACTCACAGTTTCCTGTCTGGCTTTTGTGATTCTCAACCTTAGGCACCCCAATGGGTCTTATTGGACAGCTGTCGCCCCACTTAGCTATGATAGAGTGGATTTTTCTGTCTCATCAACCACAACACATTATTACCACCTGTGTAACTGCGTTGTGCCATCTTATTATAAAGGGGCGTGAGCGAACACAGCAGCTATTTGGATATGATCCTGCCTTTATTCACGTCCCCTTAACTCAAGTCTATTTACAACATTTGGCAACTCAATCTTTAGAGTTTCAGTGTGCCATAGCTGACTCTGTAGGGGGACTAGAAATTAACCTGCCCTCAGATAGATTGCTTCAAAACATTCCATTCCTTCAAATAAGGCTAGCAGAAAAGGTCAGCCCAACACCAATAACTGGGGCGAGAACTGTGTTTCTCCACGGGTCCGGAAAACCCGGACGGGCTGCTATTGCCTGGCAAGAAGGCAAAAACTGGAAAAATTTTGTATCCTCAGGACATTCCTCTACCCAAAGGGTCGAGCTTTTTGCTGCAATCATGGCCTTGTGGCAATGGCCCCAGGAACCTTTGAATATAGTCAGTGACTCGGGATATACTCTTTATACTATTCTACATCTAGATCAGCCATTAATTAAGACTTCTATTGACCCCAAGCCACTTATTTTTGACCCTACAGTCCCTCCTTGACAAGTGAGAACACCCCCTCTTCATTACTCATATTCGATCCCATTCAGGTATGCCTGGCCCCCTGGTGGATAGTAACAATAGGGCAGATGCTTTAGTTAAGTGTCCTTCCTGCCTTCCAGCAAGCAGCAGCCTCTCATCAGTTTCTTCATCAGAACAGCCAGGCACTTTGACATTCCTCGCTCCCAAGCCAAGCAAATTACTAAAGAATGTCCTGATTGCCGAGCCCTTAGCAAGACACCCCCATCTACAGGAGTCAGTCCTTGAGGACTAGGCTCTCAGATGATTTGGCAAATGGATGTACCTCATTATGCTCCCTTTGGGAAATTCAACTATGTTCATATTTCTATCGATACTTATTCTGGTGCCCTACATGCATCTGCTTTAACAGCAGAATCTGCTAAAAATATACCAGCCCATTGGCTTGAGGCCTTTAGTCATTTAGGACGGTCTCAGCAAATTAAAAACTGATAATGGCCCTGGATGCCTTGCCCATTCCACTCAGGTCTTTCTTCAGCGTTGGAATATCCAACATAGAACAGGAACACCTTACAATCCAACCGGTCAGGCAGTCGTACAACAGGCTCATCATACTTTTAAATATCTTCTTAAAAAACAAAAAAGGGGGAGTCATTTGACTATGTTAGCCATGTTTAACTATAATTTTCTAAATTGTGATGATAATTTAAAGTCACCCATAGACAAACACCTTGGGCAGAACAGGCCTGCAGTCCCACACCCCTTGGTCTTATAGAAAGACCTGTTAGGGGACGGAAAATGGGAAGGCCCAGTTGCACTATTAACTTGGGGAAGAGGGTATGCTTGTTTTTTCTCTCCAGAAGGACCTTGGAGCTGCATCGAAGAGGATGAAGCCATATGAGAAAAGGCTTCCCTGGCAGCGACCCACCTCCACCCCATTGGACTCCTCCGATCCAGGATTCTCCAAGCTGTACATCACCCACCCTGGAATGATAGTCAACCTCACCAAGAGGGACTTTTTCTACCAATTTAAACTGCGGCTAGAATTGCATCAGCAGCTGCAGGACATTCAGTGCTTGACTAAGCAAGAGATTTTCCAAACCCTCCATGACAATCTTGACTGGCTAAACCCAAAAAACTTGTTTGATGGGCTTAATCTGAGAATGTGGGTCTTTGGAGCCACTGGTTGCTTACTGATTATAATAATGCTCTGTGTACTTCGCTGCATTTACAAATTATTTTCCCAGGGCTCTGTGGGATCTATAGCGGTCCTAACTAAAAACAAGGGGGGAGATGTGGGGAACTGTTCCAAGCGTGGGAAATGTGGCCCAGACCCCACTCAGAAAAGCCAGTGGGGAGCGAGGTTGGCAGGCAGGACCCACGTCCATGGATAGGTTCTCCAGTGGGGAAATCAGGTCTGCATTGTACTTTGACTGCTATGAGACTTGCTCTTGCTAAAACTCCCTCACCCTGAATTGAGGCAGCAAATTTTACTGAGTATCTTTAACTTCCTAAAGTCTGTGCTAAACCACCCAAGTATGGAGTGTGACCAGTTTCCCCCTTGAGCTGTAACATCCTTGTCTTTGAAGTAATTAGCAGTATTCTGTCCTTTGTTGTCCTTAAAAGGTAATCACCTGTGTTGAACCTGTGCATAGTAAATGAGGACCATCCTCCATGTAATGTGCCCAGAAAAACAATAAAAGCCTGTCCAGGCAGGGGTCAGCTCTCTCTCTTGGGCTCTCTCTAGCCCTCTCGCCCTCTCTTACTTAGAGAGTGGCCATGCCATCCTTTTTTCTCCACAGGATTTCTGTAGTCCGTGTGTATTTGTATATTGCAGCCACAACACCGGATCCTGCGGGCCGGGATCTGTGTCACTTCCCCCACTCAGCTCTGTGGGGGCGGGACCAGTGACCTGTGTTTGGGTGCATATTTCTGGCCCCCCTCTTTCCCACAGGTCCAGGCATTTGATGCTATGACACTTCCACACGGTGACAGACAGGCAATCTGTATTATCAATCGAGATCCTGAGGATTAAAAACCCTCCATTTTGTTCTCTTTCAAGACTGTTCTGGCCATTTCTATGTGAAGTTTTGATTCACGTTGACAATTATTTTTGGTCAAATAAGAGAACTTTACTTGGGTCATATTTAAAGCATAAATGAATTAGGGAAACTCGACATAACAATAGTAAGGGTTCCAATCTGTAAATATCATGGACTGTTTAATCTTCAAAAATTTTTCAGTAGTATTTTACAATTTCCAGTGTAGAGATCTTATGAATATTTTGTCAAATTTATTTCTTAATATTTTAAGATTTTTTAAAATTTTTATTGTTATTCAGCAAATGAGTGGATCAAAAAACTATGGTATATTTACACAATGGAATTCTATGCAGCAGAGAGAAAGAAGGAGCTTATACCCTTTGCAACAGCTTGGATGGAACTGGAGAGCATTATGCTAAGTGAAATAAGCCAGATGATGAGGGACAAATACCATATGATCTTACCTTTAACTGGAATATTTTAAGATTTAAAAAAAAATCCTTATAAAGGATAGTGTTCTTTTTCATTTTTAATTTTCTAAATATTTTTCTCTAATATAAAAGAACTGTTTTTATGTATTAGTTCTAGAAGCTCTATTTTTGTGGAAATCTTAAATTTTCCTAAATTATAAAATTGTATTTTACTCTTTTCTTAAAATTGTCATTCCTTATTTTCTGGTAACTCTCTTAAATTTTATTGGATCTGATATTATCATAACCACTCAATTTTCACACATATCTTCATATAGGAGACCGTTCTGCATAGCATGGGCCCAGCCCCCACTCAGAAAGGCCAGTGGGGAGCGAGGTCCAACACACAGGACCCATGCCCACAGATAGGTTCTCCCGTGGGGAATCAGGCCAGCATTGTACCTAGGCCACTATAAGGCTTGCTTTTGCTAAAACTCCCCCACCCTGAACTGAGTCAGCAAACGTTTACTTCATATTTTTAGAGTAACTTCCTAAAATCTATGCTAAACCTCCCAAAGATGGGTGTAACCAGTTCAACCATTTTTCCCCTTGCATTGGCAAATATCCTTCCTCTTTTATGTAATTAGCAACACCCTCTCCTTTGTTTTCTGTAACCACCTAAAGCGAACCTGTGCATAGTAAATGAGGACCATCCTCAATGTAATGGGCCCAGAAAAACAATAAAAGCTTGTCCAGGCAGAGGTTGGAGCACTCTTCTCTTGAGAGAGTGGCCAAGGCACTCCGAGGTGCTCTCCCCTTGAGAGAGTGGCCGTGCCGTCCCTTTTCCTCCACAGGACTTGATAGTCCATGTGAATTTGTCTCATCTCAGCCACAACACACAGATCCCATGGGCCGGTATCCTCATCAAGTTCATACAACGTTTATATTTTTCTACGTTTTGTTTTCAACATGCGTTTTCACACTTAAATTATTCGTTTGGAAAACATGCTTATCCAACACTACTTTACCTTGTTTTTCATTGACCTAGTTAATTTTAATTTAATATCAATAACTAATATTGATGATTTATACCATTTACCAATCACTTCTAATCTGTCCCAGCTATTTGTTTGTATTCCTTAGAATCCTTCCCTGAATTATTCTACATTAGTCTCATGCTTTTAGCATTTCATTTTATATAATTTTTTGGTTATTATTTATCAATTTTCAGTAGATTATCTAGATCTTATATATATATCCTTCACCTATCACAGACCCAACAGATAATGTATTTTTTGCTACATCATGTAAAATGTCAGAACCTTGCCAACATATATTTTCTCCTATATTTTTTCCTATATTGTTTTTCTTACACATTGGTTTTAAACTCTACATTGTGTTTTAACATATTTAAAGATAGAAATATATATAGTCTTCATTCACTTTTTGTTCTTTCTTAGAAACGCATACCTCTATTCTTAAACTCTGTAAGTCTTTACAAATTATATGGGTTTTTTTCCAGTAGATTCTTTAACTTATATTTCACAGTCATTTAAAAGTGACATTTTTCTTACTTATTTTAGCATATTGTTTGTCTTTAGGTTTGTATTTTTGATAGCCTTTTTCCTGAATACAGTTCATATTTTCTACTTCTTTGCATGTCTGCTCATGTGTTATTCGATACTGAGCATCATCAGTAACACATTGTAGAGATCATAGATTCTGATATTTGCCTCTGAAGGACAGATTTTTCATTCAGTAGAAAGTTCCATGGTAACTATTTTCCATTTTCTGTATAATATGATGGTTTGCTATCTGAGAAAAACTTTCTGGCTGGGACAATCTGTCAAAATCAAAGACAGTCAAGGTACCAGCCAGGATCATGTCTTTCATTTGAAAACTAACCAGTCGTGAGTCACATCTCTTCTATCTGGTCCCTGCATTCTAGGAGGCCATAATGTAACAGGGTGCAGCCAAGGGGACCCCAACAGGGATTTGTAATGGGGTCCAGAACTCAGGGTGTCCAGGAAATATTTTTAAAATATGGGGTGTCCTCACCCCGGCAGGTCTGAACTGGGGGATGGGACACATGGAGCAGGGTCATTGAGAGGTGTTTTGCATAGCAACAGTTTTGCAAATAACTTCAGGCGTAGTCATTTAACATACTATAAGCTTTAACTGGTTTCATGGATATGTTAAATAGCTGTAGCCATGCTTTGAACCAGGGGGATGGGAGTGACTTCCATCCAGGATGTAACTGGGAGGCAACTCCCCCTGGTTACAGTGCCTGTGTGAGAGCTTGGAGATGATTGGTTCCACGCCATGGGGCCATGCCTGCCCAGACTCACTATGGCAGCCCAGAAAAGCTTGGAAAATACAGGAATGCTGGCAGGTGTAACTGATTGTGGGCAGAGTCGGAGATGGGGCTGCACGGGAAGATTGGTGCTGGGATTTAAACCCAGGAATGGCAGCTGTGCTGGAGGGTTGGGACCAAGCAGCATTGGGGTGCTCCCTTTTGCCATGTGGCTTAGGAAGCAGGAAAGACCTTGCAGGGAAGGAGAGGGGTGGAAAGGACTCTTGCTGGTGGGCCGTGAGAAGGTGCCACATGGGTTTGGATTGAGAACTGGAGATCGCAGCGGTGACACAGCTGATGGTGCCGGGAACTGAAGGGCCGCCTGAGGCACAGACTTCTATTTCTTTTCCTGCAGTACCCCAGACTGGGCAGAGGGAGAAGGAAGGACTGTGTGCATTTGTGGGTATTCTAAGGGACTTTAGTATTTTAATGAAGACATTAAGGGATTACTCTATGTCTGTATAACTTTTTAAGTAAATAATTCCTTTCCTTTTCACCAATCTCTGGCATTGAAAGACACTTTTCCCTGGCAGAGGGCAAGGCAAACCTAGTACGAGGGAGACCCCTGGAACACAAAGGGGGGGTCCATTCGGTAATAGTATATCATTCGCCCCCCCCAGGTCTGTTCTGTATCAATAATCCTATAACTTATTCATCCCGGTGCCAAGTGCCAGGAACCAGAGGCCACCTTACGGCCCAAAGCCAGCCAGCGTTATTCACACTGGCCTATCCAAATCTGTGCTCTCCGCCCACCTTGCTCTCCAGAGCAAATCCCGGTAAAATCAGTAGCCTAACCCTTCCCTTCATCCCTACCTTCTCCTCTCAGTCTCTAGGACTTGTGGGTGTAATAAACTTTGTTTTCTCCTTACTGGAGCTCTGTCCTCTCTTACACAAAATACAAGTTACATTCTTAGTGGAACACTATTATCCTGTGAAGTCTTGGTTTTAAGTTTTTTTCAAGCTTGGTCTATTTTAATGTTGACTTAAGTCAAGTATATAATTCTTAGTCAACTTCTAGGGCATAGTATTTTTTTTTACCCTCACCCAAGAACATGCTTATAGATTTTAGAGAGGGGGGAAGAGAGGGAGAAAAACACTGATGTGAGAGACAAAGATTGATCAGTTGCTTCCCATACACCTGACTAGGGATCAAACCTGCAACCTAGGGATGTGCCCTGACCAGGGATCAAACCCACAATCTTTTGGTGGTGTTCCCATTAACGGAGCCACCCGGCTAGGGCGAACGTTGTAAATCTTAAAATATCTGGTCATAGAACAATTTACCTGATGCTAAGTGAACATAGCAACTGAATTTTTTTTCTCGTAAGTTATTTTGAAAACATACAAAAGCAAATTAAAGTCCCCATCATATTGAACTTCTGTCTGATAACTAGTCTCCAAATTATAAGTAAGCCAACATATATTAGCCAAACTATTTCTCAATTTGGGTTAGACCTGACACTTCCCATTTTCTCCATTTTTTTTTTCTCCAAAGGAATCACGCTGACTTGCCATGAATTCAGGTTCAGTGCATAATGTTCTCCAGTGTTTTGATCTTTCTGTGTCCTGAACAGAGAGATATCGATGAATTCTTAACTTCTTTTGAAAAATTAAAGCATCTCAGCGCAGAACCTGAGCAGCACCGTTCTAAGCTTTGGAGCACCCGGGGCGACCACCGCATTAGCCATTCTTTGATCTTTGACCTCATGTCCCTGTGCTACAAAGATGCCAAGTCACTTAAGCAAGCTTTGCTTCATATTCACTAATGATTAAGAAATTATTTCATCACAAAGTTCTCTGAAAAGCAGAGTGGTCACTCTTGTACCATTATCCTCAGCACCTCACACAGCTTATGGAGGTGATAATTTGGGGTAACAGCCAGCCAGTCTGTTGGCCGGATGCGCTTCTTTGCCCAGCGACCCCTCCACCTGCTCTCGCCTCGCTCCCTCTCCAGGTGACTTTTTCAGACCTTTTCTGGTTTCTTCAGTCCCTTAACTTCTCTCCCCACATATCCTTCCTCATTCTCAACAGATGGCTTCTCCCTTCACAGAGGAAACAGAAGCTGTAAGTCATGAATCACTGTGTTCTGGCCCCAATCCCAGTCCCTCCTCTCAACCACAAACGAGTCTTTCTCTCCTTGGGCCTTAAGTCCCATCTCTTTCCACTCGACCCATTTGCAATCCATCTGCGATCCATTTGCAAACACCCTCTGTATCTTCCACCTGTCCTTCTTGACCCCTTCCCATTTCATTTGAAGATGCTCAGTTTATTTTCCTGCTTTATGCAAAAAGACCTCCTTTATTCCTGTCTCCCGTGCCAGGCTACCTACCTCTGTCCCTTCACCCTGATACTCTCATGACAAACTCAAGACACCCATGTCTCTGTTTCTTTGTGCCTTATAATTTTATTCCTCAACCCGCTCCAGTCTCAATGGCCAGGTGATGATGCTGTTGTTTAAAGGCGATGGGGAATGTGGGCAGTCTCACCTGGACCAGCTCCTCCTGCCTTATCAGGTCCCTCGTTATATTGACAGCTTCCCTACCACCAGGCACTAAACCTCAGAGCCTCTCAGAGCCCCAACCTGGGCCTACTTCTAACCTCTGTGCTGCCTTGTTCTAACAGACGTCTTCTAACCGATGACTCCGCATTATTTTCATCAACTTCCTAATTTAAAAGGAAATTTAAATTTCAGTTCCCATTCAATATTATTTTGTGCTAGCTACAGATGTACAGCATAGTGGTTAGACGATCACGCATTTTACAAAGCGTCCCCCGATATTTCCAGTACCCGCCTGGCAGTGTCCGTGTGGTCATCCCAATATCACTGACTATGTTTCCTACTCTGCACTTTACTTCCCCACGACCATTTTGTAACTTCCAATCTGTACTTCTGAATCGCTTCACCTTTTTCACCCAGGCCCCAAACAGAGTTCTTCTCTGATTGCCCAGCTTATATGGCTCCCATGGCTTGGATTCTCCGGGAAGCAGGCTGTGAAATGGAAATCAGCAGCCAAGAGGGTGTTTAGGGACTACTTTTGGAATCCACCCCTGTGGAAGGGAAATCAGGCTGGACAAGCTGAACTGCAAACAAGTTTCTGATGGTGGCATCTGCTAACTTTATGGAGAGCCCCAAAGCTGGGATGACCCTTTAGAGTTAGTCTAAGTTGGGGTGAGGGGCCTTTTCCTTAAAACTGCTGCTGACCACTCACCAATTCAGGCCCCCCTGAAGGAGTTAGGACCCCCTCGGGAGCTGATCAGTTTGAACTCCCAGACACTGCGGGAGGAAGTCGTTTCTGAAAGGAATCTTAGTGATGCATCACAGCATCAACCATGAGAATCAACTGCTCCTGCAATCTTGTTGCTTGGCAACTACATTTTTGACACAAACATCTGCATCTGCTTGCCATTCGGTCACAGTGCTTCCTCCTCCAATGCATCCTGTCCCACTGAGACAGCCCCCTGTCCACTTGGTCAAGCCAGAGACCTAGCGGGCCTTCTGAAGGCCTTTCTCTGGCTCCCTCGCTCCTACTCCATGTCTAATCCATTAGCTTCCCAAAGACTTCACGTCCTAAATCTCTCTTCCTTCCACCTCCCGTGTGAGTGACCATGGGAGCTGGCTCAGATGAAGACATCACTGTCCCAAGTTCTTTTCCATGGCCTCTGTCAGATCAGTCTCCTGTCATTACTGTCACCCGTGTCTCTACAAAAACCACTCTAGCCTCTCATTCAATCAGTGACTGTCAAAAGTCTCTTCTTCTTCATCGAAGAAAATATTCTCATACAAGGTAGCGTGCCTTATCATTAGGGTATTTGTTATTTTTTGACTTGAAGATTGAATTAAAAATAATGGGAGTAAATGGACAGTAGAAGACAAATATTTTGATGCGTCAACACTATAACAGAAGACAAACTAGAAATCAAAAGACTTGTTCTGGTTTTTATTTCCAGGTGAAGAAAATGTTCATCATAAATGATTTAGATTCAAACCTGCAGATAAGTAAAAACTTAGAGGTTTCTAGTCCAATATTTTTCTCCTAAAAATTATGTTTCTCAAATGATTTTATAATGTGTTGAAATATGATTCTTCTTGCTGCCGTTCAATTTATGTCTTTAAGGGTTCTTGATGATAAAACAGTGAACTGGATGGGGGACAGAGGGAAGAGAGAGAGAGAGATTTTTGAAATAAAGCATCATTGCTGTTTAAATATTTATTACAGTCTTAGCCCTTTGATATTTCATATAATTAGTTGTTATTTTTGACTAGGTCCTTCTAAAGCATAAAACCACACTTGAAACAATTAGGCCACCAATTCCTTTTTATAAACTTAATATCATTTACTATATCAGTACTGTTTCTTTATTCCATTTTTCTAAGTTATTTACTTATTTTTCTCTTAAAAATTAGAAATCCAAGATGCACTAAAACATTTAAATAACATATAACATTTTTCTATTTTGAGTTTTACCACAATTAAAAATAAAAAAGTTTACACACATTATTTTATTGTATTATTTTAATATTTTTAAAAGAAAACAGGTTATTTTACATTTATGAAGAAGTTGAAAATACATTTTTTAAATTTTCATATGAGGAAACTCCGGTAAGTGATGTTAAATTTGCATGTAGAAATTTGTTCCTGATAATAAATACCATAATTTTAATCATTGTTATTAACACGCTCATCAATCAGTAGAAAGGTTTGTATAACTGTGTTTCTAATCTTTATTAATTATTCATTAACTTATGCTGGGAAGTGAGAGAAAATGTGATTTTCTAGCTCAGAACACATAGGTTAATTCTTCCACGTTCAAATATTGCACGCACAAATTGATTTATTTACCAAATTGCCAAAGTGCCGTGTGTATCACATAGCACACAATGCTTTGAGTTCAGACAGCTCAGAAAGCTTGTTGCATTAATTAACGCTTCTAGGAGCTTGCTTGGTTTAAAAAAAAAATTATTATTTTTCTTCATAATGACCATAAAGTGCAAGTGTCGTACAACCTCATATTTCTGAAATTTACAACACGATGACTCTGTCAATGAACGGCATGACCAAAACCAGATACCGTTACCTTTCCCTTTGAACACATCTGGGATATCTCAGCTGCCCTCTGTCACAAAGCACTCTCAGTTCGGACCCCGTAGCAGATAACTCGGGCAGAAAACTGTCTCCTTGGCAAACAAACTCCACATACTCGCCATGGATAATAAATGGCCTGTTATCAAAAGCCCATTTCAGGAGTAAGTTGTTATGTTCCATTTCAACGAATGATAACCTGCAGGGCTCTGAAAAAGAAAAGGAAAGAATGGATCTCGTTACATGTTGGCACTACCAGGGAGTACTGTGTTCCCTCCTCGTGAGAACCTTAAAATCTCAGGACATGAGCAGGACAGGTAAGTTAGACAGTTAATGTTCATGTCAGGAAACCTATTCAGAGCTCTCGGAAAACCCGCCGCCACTTTTCTCTCTGCTCCTCCAGGATGGGCCTTGCTGATAAGACAGTGACATGCCTCATCTTTCTAGATGGAGGTGGCCGCTCCTACCTGTGTTTCTACATCGCAGTCATCTTTATATTACACAGAACCAATCACACCGAGTACTAAGCACTCACATATTTATCCTGACCACTACGGCTCATTGATCTCACCAGCCCACACCCCACCACTACCGACCTGATGGATGGTGTGTACCTAACAAGAATTGGTCTGAGCAAGCCGGGCTATAATTATTTATGATCTAGAGCAGCGGTTTTCAGCCTTTTTTTTTAATCTCATGGCACGCATGAACTGATTACTAAAATTCTGTAGCCCAGCAAAATATGTGTTATATATTTTGCTAATCTGATTAAAAAAGTAAGTGTAATTTTGATTCATTCACACGGATGGCCGTTGTCGATTTGGCTGTTGTCATTTTTTTATTGGACAACTTAAGGGAAAAGAGGGGAGCAGCCCGGACTAAACAGTCAGGTATTGCGCGTTCTAGAAACTCACGTGGTGCACTGGTTGAAAATCGCCAAGGCAAGAATAGGCGTCAGTGACTAAGTGAGCTCTCTAACAAAACAATACAAATGTAGGACGTTAAGCATTCTACTAGTGCTGGAGCAACTCAAAGAGAATCGAAAGTGAAAGAAGGTCATTTTATTTTATTACATAGAGACGTAAACAGTAGCACATACCTAAACACGAGGGTGGCGCGGTCCACACCCCTTCCAAACAATAGGACTCTTTAGACCCTTGTAGGAAATAGTGCTGGAAACACCTGTATTCCACCGAGGAGCCGTTTTCGTAGGGTTCGAATTTTAAACGAACAATGACTCCATTTGCAATAAATGGAGGAGGTGCACACATTCCTTTAGATTCTGCAAAAATACGTGCAAGGAGATGCCACAATCAGTGTCCAGCGCTCTTGTGATTGCTACAGAAAGACAATGAAATATTTCATGGAAAATCACGTAGAAGCCGGCTCTCAAATAAGTTTTAAATATCAGGAGCATTTCTGCACTGACTTCATAGTATAAAGTTTACTGTTGCCGTCAGAATCTCGCATTATACTATTTAAATACACATGTAAAGTTAGCCAAGACTTGGCCATTGTGACTTTATTTTTCGCTCTCTACCTGGCTGAAAGTGAAATGTAGGCAATTCCTCCTGAAGCCACCCTTTATGTATTCTCTCCCATTTTTTCTTCTGACAAGTCAGAGTTTTAGGTCCAAGGAGCGCACGGAATCTGTCACTCCACACCAAGCCCTCTTCTGAGAGAACGCTCCCCAGCAAGCCCCGGGGTGAGCGATGTTTCAGAGTTCTTGGTCGCTCTAGTGAGCGCGATGGATCCCCCTTTAGTCTGGTGGCATTTATCCAACTTCTTGACTTCTCCCTTTGTAATCCTGACTGACTGAAACTAAATGAGGTCAGCATAGTCTCCCTAATTAAGTGTATGGGTACACTGGAAGTCGATCAGACCATTCCCCATTTTATGGATTCAAAGGTGATGGTGGCAAATTGCTTTGGGTCTTATACTTGGAACCCAAGGGGCGACAGTGACCCCTTGAAAAACCATAGACGGCACTGCTGTTTTACCTTTTCTCACACATAAAGGGTACTCCACCTGCCCCCTGTTGCACTGCACGGACAGTGCAGAAAGCGGGGTGAGTGGAGACAGATCGAATCCCTCTTTGCACACAAAATCTATGAAGTCTCCATGTAAGACCTTCCCGGCGTACTTCCACTTCACCTCTACGTTGTTTCTCTCCATGTCCCCCTCGCTCACGGTGCACGGCTCTGCAAGACACAGTGCTCTTTTCAGTCCTGCACCCCTCTGGCAACTGTGAAAGTCATACCATCCCAAAAGAGAGGCGAGGACTGGCACCAACGGCGACATTGGATATTCAGCATTGATCACGATTCGACCTCCGCCAACATGCACAAAATGAAGCGTTTACTTTTTCTTACTGTCAGTTGGGTTTATGCACTTCCTATTGTCTTCATGATCCCCTAAACGGTAATGACTGACTTTGTTTTTTGTAATTTAAAAAAATGTTTGCAGGACAGTTGCCTCCAATATTACATTAGTTTCAGGAGTACAGCATAGTGATTAGACATTGAGGTACCTTATGAAGTGGCCACCTGCTAAGTCTAGTAACCATCTGACACCCTACGTGGTTATTGCAATATCATATTCCCTTGCTTTTGTAGTCTACAGAGCTGATGTTGTGAATTGAGTGACAACTTTAACTTAGAGGAAATTTATAGTTACTATAAGCAAAAGTACAAGGCACCAATTGCAACCGTAGAGACCAGTCACGTTACTTTGAAACGTCACCCTGACTAGCAAGTTATAAAATGAGGCAAAACTCTTAAGCTGAAAGTCACAGGTGAATGTTATTTCCTTGAAGTTATCTCAAAAGTCAGGTACTTATTTAGATGGCTGCCCCAGTTTTCCACTGGAAACATTTCCCTGAGCTATACCACGTCCCAGTGCCAAATGTATTGGGAGTAACTACAAAAACGTTTTTAATTCCTCAACAAAGTATAAAAAGGGTGACCGACCATTCAAGCAAAGGAGTGGTAGCAAAGAAACTAATACCAATATGCTGTACTGAAGAATGCATTAGAGCCCTGGCTGGTGTGGCTCAGTGGATTAAGTGCTGTCTGCAAACCAAAGGATTGCAGGTTCAATTCCAGGTCAGGGCACATGCCTGGGTCTCTGGCCAGGTCCCCGACTGGGGGCATGTGAAAAGCAACACATTGTCATTTCTCTCTTTCTCCCTCCCTAGATTGATTACGGTCTCTCCAAGTGACATCCTGAGTACCATACAAGCAGAGACCTTGAGTTCTATACGAATAGGACATTTCAATTAGGAGAAAGGTAACCTAAAAAGTGCAAGTCACCAAAATGTAAATACACTTAATGCTGCTGAAATGCACCCTCAAAAGTGGTTAAAATAATAAAGTTTCTTGTTTATATTTTACCACAATTTTTAAAAGTAGCTGGGTAAGAAATAATATAGTCCTAGACACTAAGCAATTGGAGATTTTCTGCTTAAGGAAATGATAAGGGAAAACATGTGAAAAAAATTTACACAAAATTATGTCCATGCTACAAAACATTGTATGAAAATCACATAAAAATGCGAACATAATGGTAAAAGAAAATCAACATGTTCTAAGAGAAATACGTTCTAGGGCTGTGATGGACAGCATGGTGACTATAGTTCACAGTATCGCTCGCATACAGGACAGTTACCACGTGAGTAGATATTAAATGCTCTCATCCAAAATAACAACAGCCCTGGCCAGTGTGGCTCAGTGGACTGAGTACCAGCCTGCAAATGAAAGGGTCGCTGGTTTGATTCCCAGTCAGGGCACCTGCCGGGGTTGCAGGCCAGGTGTCGGGGCGGGGGGGCGGGCACACGAGAGGCAACCACACACTGATTTTTCTCTCCCTCTTTTTCTTCTTCCCTTCCCCTTTCTCTAAAAATAAATAAATAAAATCTTTTTTAAAATAACGACAAAAAATGGTAATTAGCTGGGGTGAGGACTACGTAAAGTCACCTGGCTGTGGTCCTTTCACAAGGCTCTGTAAGTGTATCAAATCTTCACACCTGTACACCTTCCTCTGATGCAAGGTTATACGTCAGTTGTCTCCGTAAAGCTGGGGAAAGCTTTTGAAGAACATTCAATGCGTTCTCGGTCTTACCTAAGCAAACAGGCGGGGCTGACCATTGGCCGTGCTGACAGTGAGACCTTTCTTCCCCCTTCAGTAGGTAGTACTGGTGGCATTTGTACTCCACCGAGGAGCCCGCCGCGTAGTTCACCAGTAACCCATCGACAACAGCCCCGTTCACGATGTCCGGTGGAGGCTTACACGTCTCACTGTTTGCTGATACAAAAGGTTATTTGAAAATTCCCGTGAATGCGATGATATAATACAGTTCCCCATACAACAGTGCTCCAATGTGTGAACCATCTAATTCAGACAACTGATTTCTAAGTTCACCAGAAACCAGAGATGTTATTCTGCTCCACTAGTTTTCAAATGTACTAAGCAAGACCAAGCAGCAAATGTTTTGCCCTAGGTTGAAGATGAATATTTTTCACTTTTCTGGCTTGTGAAAGAATCGCGATGTAGATATTCTTACAATGTGTGGAAGGATAAGCAGCGCTCTTCAACCTGAGGATCAGGGGCGAGTCTCAATATGTCCCTGGTCATCGTCCATGTTCATTTTCTCCTCATTTCCCTTCGTCTCAGGTGGCAGTCAACCCAGGGATCAAAATTTCCATTTCTCTTTGTCTTTCGGGTCTTCCACTAACTCTGCTAATTTCTCTACCGTCTCTAGTAGCTTTTCTTGTATGCAATAGACGCCCTTGGTGCGTGTGTTTGTAGAGGCCTCTCCAGGACCCAATGGAGAAACAAGAGGAAGAGTGGAAGGGGAGCACCCAGCAATGGTGGCGCACCCAGGTTGTGCCCTTCGGTAAAACAGAAGACCAGGGACCCGTCTCAGAGGGCAGAGGCTTGGAAGCGCCAGATGCGGAAGTACTATCAGCAGGACTGGCCCAGGGTCAGGAGCAGAGCCCTCTGCCCTGGCAGGGGTGTCCCATCCGAGCCCGCAGGCCACATGCAGCCCAGGATGGCTATGAATGTCGCCCAACACAAAATCATGAATTTACTTAAAATCTTTTTTTTGCTCATCAGTTTTCGTTAGTGTTTATATATTTAATGTGTGGCCCAAGACAACTCTTCTTCTTCCAGTGTGGCCCAGAGATGCCCGAAGGTTGGATACCCAACATCAGACACAGAGGGAGAGGAAGTAGATGGAGGTCATGGCCAGTCCCTCAATCCTTCATGTCCTTGCTGATTTCCCTAACGAAGCACATCAGCACTAATGTGCTGTCATTTAAATCTCCTAGGTGGCAGATAGGAGCGTCTAGCCATAATGTACATTCAAAATTGTTGTTTTTTTTTTAAGTTTCCCAATCCCTTACGCTGGCTTCCATTCTACCCATAGACACACACAAAATCCCAGCAGTTTCTAACTCTTCTCTGTCGGGGTCTCTGCCATTCGGCTGTGGATGAAATAAAGAGAATGGGGATTCTTACAAAATCAGCTATGGATGCTCGGGAGCACACGTACCAACACACTCAGGGGGGCGCGTCCAGGTCCCGTGTTTACAGATTATTTCCTTTGGCCCGTGGAGGTCATAACCACTTTGACAGCCGTATGTCACTCTGTCCCCATTGTAATAAATCCCAGACTGGAGGATTGCTGCGCCATTCTCAACCACGGGTGGCTCCTCACAAGCTGCCTTCTCCTTCACTTCTGAAAAGGCACAATGTCGAGAGAAGAGGCCCCTTAGCGCCGCAGGCCGGTGTCACTTTGGGGAGAGCTTAGGGGAGGTGTTGCTAACCAACGCATTTTGGAGGCTCCGTCCAGGTCCCGTTGTCACAGCGAATCTCTTCGGGTCCCTGAATCTCAAAGTTCAGTTCACATTCTACCCGAACTGCTTCTCCGTGGCGATACGTTGTTGAGTAGGTGGGAATCTTGGAGTTCAGAGGCAGCGGTGGAGGAGGGCATCGGTTTCTTCTTCCTGAGGGAAAAATGCCCACATTTTTAGCCATCTAATTACCAAAAACAGCAATGCTCAAGATTTGCTAGGCATGCTGTTGTGCCAAGTGCCATAGGAGCGAGGGCAGAGAGACTCCAGCCTCACGCCGTGATCTCCAGTGTTGAGTTCCCTGTGGCACACCCGTCCCCGTGAGCAGGAGGGGAGACTGGCTTCGAACCCGCAGAATACAGCGTAGATGATGGGATGAGTGGATGTGTTATGGATACAAGATGTGCGGCGTAACAGTATAAAGTCCTTCTTGCTGAGCAAAGCAAGCTGCCTCACCACCATGAGGTTCTGGGAGGCCAGGGCGGAGGGAGCGCTGCCTGCACGCGCAGCCAGAAGAGACGGGACACCCTGCGTTCAGCAGCCCGCAAAGCCCTGGGTGCCCCCCCCCCTCCCCGCAACCCCGTGAGCGTGGAGGTCTGTTTTTCTCCAATGAAGCCTCAAATGAGATGCCGCACCCCCCACCCCCTACACCTGACTGCCGCTCTGTTAGACACGGAGACGGAGAAGCCAGCTGAGCTGTGGCCAGAATCCTGACCCCCCGCAATTGTCCGAGGACCCAAGGGTGCGGTGTAAGCTGCTAAGGTTGTGACGATGTGGCTTTGCGCCAATAGAAACCTGTAAAACTGCAAGCATTTTACATCCACAGTCTTGTCTAGCCCTGAAATAACCTTACTAAGGGGGGACTATAGCCCCTCCCATATTCCAAAATGATTAAAACTTATAAAGCAAGCAAATTATTAGTAAATGAAGGATCTATTCTTGAACCTGTGTCTCTCTGAATTAAAACCTATCCTTAAATTTATAAAATACTGACTCTATTAATTCCCTACGGCTGTTGCGGCAAATTACCACAACACAGTGGCTTACAATAACACATTTATTTTTTAATAGTTTTAGAAGCCAAAGTCCAGACTCAGTTTCAAGGGGCTAAAACTGAGTGTCAGGAGAGATTCGTTCTTCCTGGAGGCTTTAGGAGAGGCTGGGCGTCTTGGCCCTTTGGAGCTTCTGGAGGTCACCTGCATGCCTGGCTCATGACCCCTCTCTCCTGTGACTCCAGCCTCTGGCTCCGTTGTTCCTCTGCTCCCTCCGTTTGAATGTCTTTTGGGGATGGGGCTGGTAGGGCAGGGAGGCACTAGCCAGGCTATGACTGTGCCCTCTCCCTCTACCCACCAGTGGCCAGAGACACTGCAAGCACACCTTGGCACGCTGACTGATTTGGGTGGCAGTGTGCCTTCACATCAGGAAATGCGTGGCCAACCAAGACAGCTCCCCGCAAGGCTGCCAGCTTGGGTAATCAGATCTAGTACTTCCCAGTTAGGAAAACGTATTCATTATAATCAGAGGTTTAAAATTTACAAAAGGGGCTTCTTTAAAAAATGAGTTTAAACTTCATATCCGTTCTACAATCTAATACGAAACTTAGATATCTTTAGATTAACTGGATTAAAGTTTTCTGGAAATAGCACTGTTGTAAAAGACAGTATTTTTTTTTTAAAATAGCACTACGGACAAGAATTGGATACCATCAAAGGCATTTTTTTCATAGAAGTAGAGCCGGTTAGGTTATGTGTGGTGACAGGTGGGTACTAGAAATATCGGGGAACCCACTCTATAAAGTGTATGATTGTCTTACCACTATGCTGTACCCTAGAAATGAATGCAGAGTAATATTAAATGCAAACATTAATTGAAAATATAATTTGAAGTTAGGGGAGAAAAGGCATACAACTGTAATTGAATAACAATAAAAATTTTTTTAAAAAAGAAAATATAATTTGACCTTAACAAATGAAGTATAGAAGTATTTTTTTAAAAAGAGGAAAAATACAGGATATTTTATTTGTATGTGTGAAATTTTAAAAGTTACCTTCACATACAGGAGATTCTGGGTACCAGCCAAAGTTATAGCACTGAATTAAATCAGGGCCACTGAGGTAATAATTTTCATTACAGAAAAACTGGACTACATCTCCTTCTTCATAGGCTTGCTTGACAGGATGAAAATAACCATTTTCTATTGATCTTAAAGAAGAGCAGTTTAATTCTAAAAATAAAAAAGACAAGTGAAAACACAAAGGCGTGTTATTTTTCTTGCTAGAACACAATTCACACACCACTTACATGTCATATCCAGAATAGAAATTACTAAATTCACCATATATTATTATATAAAATAAACGCTTGTCAATTTATATATTTATTAAAATATCATTAGGCTGATTTAAATTTAATTATTTGAGCTAAAACTTTGTTTTCCTATGAGACAGGTTTTGAGGATCAAAACCTACTGTCAACGTAATTAAAAGCAGAAGCAAAAAAAAAAGAAGAAGAAAATTGAACATAATTAGTACCACAACTTATACACACATCTGCCTGAAAGGACATTTTCAGAGCAAGAGGGAGTGTTCCGACAAGAACCTACTGGTACATCTTGGTGGGAGGGACCACCCATACGGGCGACACTCCGCCTCCTCCGTGGCCCCTCCCCCGGCGGTGAAGTAGCCGGGGTCACACTGGTACCGCACTGTGTCCTTGAGTCGGAACGTTTTCTGCGTCGTGGAGTAATTCCCATGGTGCAAGTCGGGAGCCAGGCACGTCTCTAACAGAAAGTACAGGTGTTTATGTTTTGGACTTCGTCACTGAACTTGGAATAGCCAAAACAAATCCCCCAATGAATTGTCACTGAATCTGAGGACAACGTGGCGGAATCAACCCTTGCAGAAAATGGAATGGAGTCCAAGTTCGCGTTGCCTCTCTGTTCCCTTTTTTTCTCACTCACCTTGGGTGGTAGCCCCACCGTCTTCTATTCTTGTAATTCGAGCCTAGTGTGTTTGACCAAAAGCCAAGTTCAACAGAAGGCTCAACAATTTTTGATCACACGCCATTTGTGGATTCGTATAATTTAAACAACTAACAGCACGCTGTCAAAGTGTGCACATTCAAGTTATTGCACTATTTTAAGTATATCTGAGATTAGTCTACAGTATAAAATAATGTACGTGGTCTCGGTGTCTTCTCTAGAAGAGGAAATAGTAATTTATATATGTTGCAAGACACGGGTTTGCGAAGGTGTTTTCCTTTTATTCCACTTCAATTTTTTTTTTGAGATTTTATTTACTTATTTTTTAGAGAGAGGGGAAAGGAGGATAGAGGGAGAGAAACATCAATGTGTGGTTGATTCTCATCATTTATTTTTTTTAACTTTTTAAGATTTTATTTATTTATTTTTAGAGAGATAGGAAGGGAGGGAAAAAGAGAGGGAGAGAAACAAGAAAGCAGGAGATCCGTGGATCGACTGCCTCTCAAGCTCCCCCAAATGGGGACTTGGCCCACAACCCAGGAACATTCCCTCACTGGGAATCGTACCAGCGACCTTTTGGCTCGCAGGCTGAAACTCTATCCACTGAGCCACACCAGCCAGGGCTCCACTTGAGCTTTTTTTTACTATTAGTATAAAGTGAGGACAGCTGGATTAGGTGCGTTGTGGGAGTTGAGAACCTTGCATAAAGGAAACACCTGGCATTTGAGAAAAACAATAGGATAACCTCCTACAGTGGCAGACATAATGAAAATCCGATTATGTTCGATGAAAACCATCCACCAATATGCGAAAGTAGTAGCCACATAAGCTCTTCTTGTCAGGATGGAGGTGATGGTTAAGCACTTACCCTGTTCCTTCCTACAGGCCGGCGGAGAAGACCATCCCTCCGCAACACATCGCACAACTTCTTCGTCCTGGCCCCCCGGGGTTTTGTATCCCGAGCTACAGCGGTAACGCATGGTCTCTTGAACTGTGTACAACAGTTTTGCCTCAGAGATGTGACCATTTATCAGGTCAGGCTTCGTGCATTTTTCTATGGGAAAAATAGTTCTTTGCTTAACTTCGTGAAATTAATTTTGTCTTCTACTCAGTCACAAAATGGAGGCAAAAGTTTAAAATTACCCTTGGAATTTTTTTTATTTTTATTTTTTTATCAGGTTAGGGTTTTATTTCAATTTTTTTATATTTTTTTATTTTTATTCAGTTACAATTGTCTGCATTTTCTCCCCATCCCTCCACCCCACCCCAGCCAGTCCCACCTCCCTCCCCCACCTCTACCCTCCCCCTTGATTTTGTCCTCGTGTCCTTTATAGTAGCTCCTACAGACCCCTCTCCCCACTATCCCCTCCCCACTCCCCTCTGGCTATTGTTACATTGTTCTTAATTTCAATGTCTCTGGTTATTCTATGCAGCAGAGAGAAAGAAGGAGCTTATACCCTTTGCAATGGCATGGATGGAACTGGAGAGCATTATGCTAAGCAAAATAAGCCAGGCGGTGAGGGACAAATACCATATGATCTCACCCTTAACTGGAACATAATCAACAAAAGAAAAAAGCAAACAAAATATACCCTTGGAATTTTAAGGAGAAAAATGTTCACTCTACAATCCTTGATTCCATTTAACTTTGGAAATAACGTGCATGTTCTGCATCGAATTTATTTAAAAACTGATTCAGTGTGACAGTATCATTCTTTAGTTCTTACGGTCATTCCCCCCCTCCCCCGTCTACTTTTAGAAACTATATCCAGAGCGAAGGGCTGGATATATTAATGGCAAACGAAAAGGAATTTTTTTGGATTTACTTCCCACTCTTTTAAGCCCACTGTGTTTGAGGATTTTTAACACCATTAACAAGAGCACGTTCCTACTTCATGGAGCCTTGACAAATTCCTCACAGGTCAGCACTTGTCTGGCTTCGCATCAGTACTTCAAGTAACTCAATTGCATCTCCGCTCCTTGCAATGTGATCAATACCAATTTCAGTAATTACTTGCATTTTCTTCACAGGGAATTATTAGCAAATTAAAAAGTAACATTTTAAGGACAAACATTATTTCAGAGTATGCCTTCATTTGGGGGGGGGAGGGGGAAAGACAGTGGGCCAGTCCTTTCGCTCTCACCTACCAAAAGGACTCACCCTCGGACTGGCCCCCTATATGCACGACCGAATGGACTACAGCCAGGCAGGTGGACACGGGGCGGGGACTTACTGAAGCACCAGGGCTCCGGGGACCAGCCCTGGGCTGTGCACACCGTTTTCTCCTCTTGCTTCCCCGAGAGCGTTGTGTGACCCGCCAAGCAGGAAAATGACAATTTTTGGTTTACACTCATTGGAAAGTAGTAACTTTCAAAAGTATAGTAATATAAGGCAATCCTCCCATTTTTCACACGAGGAAGACCACAGGGCTTCTCTGAAATGAGAAAAGAATCAAGCTGGAAAATGAAGAACGGATCTAGGACCATGAACTTGGTGGCCAAGCAACAAGACATGCACTTCAAAGCGTTTGCAGACACGGTGGCTAGTACTTATTTTTATGACCTCAATTTTGAAGCAGTCCTGTGACAACCCTTTCCAGTCGGACTTACCCTGCAAGCAGCTCCAACCCCCCGACAAACAGTCAGATGGAAACTGGGCAGGCCGCTTCCTGGGGAGGCGAGCCCTAGCTTCATAAAGCAGTGCTTTCCTAGAAATATCACCCAAGCCACATGTCATTTGAGGGTTGCTAGTAGCCACATTAACAAAAGGGACAGTCGGAGTTAATTTTAATAATAGGTTTTATTTGCTCCCATGTGTTAAAAATAGTTTTCATTGCTTTTTTCCTGACTAAGTCTGTGTGGCCGTGAGTCTTGACAGAGAGAGCGCGCCCCAGTCTGGACCAGCCACACCTCAACAGCCATGAGTGGCCCTGGCCAGCATACCGGGCAGCAGAGGTTAGGACAGGTGAAGTTCCACTTCAGATACATAAACCTGGGATCGGAGAGGGAACATGAGCTCATGGTCTCTGTCTTCGGGCGGCTTAGTTTTTTTGTTTGTGCAAAAGGACACTTTAACCGTATAATAATTAGAACATGCTGGAATATTGCAATGTTTTCATGATACATCTAACAGAAGATTATATCAGCTGGCTTTTCTATCCTGATTTAGACAAAAAATAAAACCAAAGGAAAACATTCATGCCAATGTGATCTTATTGTGCAATTAAACGTATAAAAATAGGATGTGTTCTGTTTATTTTGCTTACATATAAAATTAAAATATTGCAGACCTTCTTTTTGATAGAAAATGTGTAGTAAACTCTTCAACTGAAAGCAACTATAATCTGTTCGGATAGTTTATTTCAACAAATTCCCTCCAGGGTTTACTTTAGAAAAGTCCAATCGCTGGGCTTACCCTCTTTGCCTTCTCAGACTGTCTGACGTGGAATTACCTGCCGGGTTTCTTGTCTCTGCAGCCTACTAACACTGTCAGCTTGTCACTGCACCAACCCCACACTAGGCCGTTGGGCAATAAAGATTTCCTACTGATATGGAGTCGACAGCAACTGGTTAGTCTAAACCGTCCGCGTTCACCACTGCTGTCCCACGGAATTGTTAATAGAGTCCCTTCCCCTTTCAAGCGTGTCCTTGTTTGCAACACCAGGAAAGGGTCCCCCTGCTAATCACTACTTACTGACTTCAGTGAGAGAATAAGTTAGGATGAAAATCAGCTTCAAGAGCCAAAAATCCTTCTGCTGCTTTATGGTTCTTCCTTTTCCAAATCCCACATGAAGCTCTCACTTCCTGGACAGAGAATTAGGTTTGTCCAAGCTTTGCAGTACTAGGAATGGGTCATAATATGGCATGCTAATGGAGGGTGGCATGCTACTCCAAATGGCCGCACTGTGAGACCGAATCCCCTTTAAAATATTTAGATCTTGTTCTCCTGTGCCCTAAGTCCTAGAGACACCAAGGGTGTTGGGTCTTCTTCCACTTTTCTAAGTTATGTTGCTATAAGAATAGTTCACTAGTTTTTTTCCCCAAAGGAACACAATCTATCTAAATATTATAACAAATTATATTTATAAGAAGTATGTTTTTTATAAAATTGATACAGAAAAATGAAAGTCTATAATAAAAGCTCAATTTAAATGAATATTAGAATTTCCTTGGATAATTTTGAGAGGATAAAGAGTATGAAAAATTAATTTTACCTTCTGCATAGAGTTCTCCTGAGATGGTTAATATGATAATAAAAGCGAAGTCTTTCGACCTCATCTTCAGTGGTGCGCTTAACAAAGATTTTTAACAATTTGAAAGCCCTGGGGACTCCTTATTAAGTACATAATACTTCTCTGCAAGAAAAAGTTAATTATTTACAACATCCGTCTAAGTCTTTGGGAAGCAAGCCTAATCGTTCAGCTAAAATATTTTCGAATAATACTAAAACAACGGAACTAAGTTCATTGACGATACTTTTCATGCCAGAATTCACCGAGACCGTGATAACCAATAAAGGCGACAAGAGCAGCAGCACAAATAATTAACTCAGGCTAACAAACTGGGTAAATTTTCACCTGGATTCCCTACGAGAAGTCCAGAGTAAAGTTCACTGCTGATTTCTCTACCGCCTTTGATCAAATGGAAAGGAGAACTTAGGGACAGGAGAGAGTGAACAGCTGTTAAAATATGGCGTTGTCTCGGCCACACTGATTTCAGAGAAAAATGACCTCAATCATCTTAAGCAATGAGAGAACAATGTTATTGACCGTAACCGCGAATTCCAGAGAGTTTGCGTTTCACAGCGGCAGGTGCGCTGCGTTATCAGTGTCCTGGGTGCCCACCAGGCACCAAAGTCACGTTCATTCACCTCTTGTGTAGAGAGAAGTGAACAGCTGGATGAAAATGGCTGCCCCTGGCAGCCTGATGCCTTCTGATGGGTTTTAATTTAAGCCACAAAATAATAATGCTGTCGGGGGGAGAGCTAGCATGATTTCCATTCTGTAACTTTTTGCAAAGCACAGCCCATTCGGAGAAAAGTGCTCATACCATAAGGTCACAGGTCAGTGGGTTCTCACACCGAACCTTCAGTGAAACCAGCACCCAGAACAGGAGACAGAAGGAAGACAGCCCAGCGTTTTCCCGCAGGCCCCCTCCAGTGGCCACCCTGGAACACCGTCCTGCCTTCTGACGGCATAGATGGGTTTCACTGGTTTATCTACACAAACAGAACTGTACCGCATTTTCTTTCTGTCTGGCACCTTTTGTTGAACCTTTTGTCTGTGAGATCCATCCATTTCTTGGGCTGTGGTAGACTGTTCCCTCTCTGCGTGGTGTTTCGTTCTGTTCCTACACCACAAGTTACCTATTTATGTGACTCTTCACGGACACTCAGGTGACTTCCTGTGTAGGGAAATAGTATGGCCTCTGCCCATTTTCAATGATTTTTTTTAAATTTAAAAATTGTCGATCACCTCCACCAGAGAGACAGGGCAGGCGGCAAGATCGCCGCAGTGCGTAAGGGCTACAAGGACCATGAGAGAGGGGAAGAGCAGCCCCCAGTGGATTTAAGGCTTAGAACCAGCAGACACCAGCTGGAGCCAACAGGTGGCTAACCTCACCCTGCAGGAACCCCTAGCCCAGCGATGGCCAACCCTGTCCATCTCGTGGGGCCCGTAAACTGGTGACCGAATTCTACAGCACACCAAAAAACTATATTTTTGCTGATTTGACAGAAAATAGGTGTAATTTTGATTAATTCACCAAAAAATAATAATAATAGTAATTATCTACCCTTTGTGCTCCGAAGTGACTTTTAAAAAGCAGGTGCCTGTCCTTGTATATAAGGATTCATGGTGCCAAGAATTAACGAATCAGACACAACCTTACTAGGCAACAACACAACGGATAAGATGCAGCTCTGTTCTATGACCTATTTATTTATGGTTCGAGGCAGGGCATTCACACCAGACGGCGGCTGTTGTGCTGGCTGTTGTCATTTTTTAATTTGACAGTCTAAGGGAAAAGAGATCAGTGCCCCTGACTGAATAGTCAGGTGTTGCACCTTTTACAAATTCTTGCAGCGCACTGGTTGAAAATCACTGCCCATGCCTCATCTCACACTCATCGTACTACATAAGCATCCTAAACAACATCCCTTCCCCACGCCCCTGTGATAGGAAACAGAAGCCCATGTAAGGACTTCTGTTTCTGTTGCCCTTATAAGGACACAGCAGGGCCAATGGGGCTCTTCTGAGAAGTCTCCACCCCTTTCCTGGAAAACTCCTGAGCACTCTTCCCCTTAGTGAATGACTGAATGCCCCGCCCCTCAGTTAAATGAGCCTCAAAAAGAAGGGAATCCCTCTAAGGAGGGGCTGCCTGCCCGTGGAGGAGCCCCCTCTCTGTCCTACTGCTTCATGGATGAACTCTCTTTTTCTTTAAACTCTCTGCTGGTTAGTTTTTGAATTCTTTCCTGTCCGAAGCCAAGAACCCACAGTGGACTATGGACCTTCAGGTCCCACGACCCAGAATGCTTGTATCACCTGGAATCTACTATGAACACCTCACACTTTGAAATCACGTATTGAGCCACCTCTCCATCCACCTGTTTGGATGCTTTTTAAAGTAAATTGCAGTTATCTGCACATGCCCCTCTAAATGATTAAGCAAACCTATCACTTGAATTCACTGTTTTTTACAGATTATTCTTTGGATATCAAATGCACAAAGAAATGCACAGCTTCTTTTAAGTTTTTTTTTTAATTTACTTATTTTTACAGAGAGGGGAAGGGAAGGAGAAAGAGGAGGAGAGAAACATCAATGCGTGGTTGCCTCTTGCACGCCCCCTACTGGGGACCTGGCCCTCAAGCCAGGCATGTGCCCTGCCTGGGACTCGAACCCTCAACCCTTTGGTTCGTAGGCCCATGCACAATCCACTGAGCCACCAGCCAGGGCAGAAATGCACAGCTTTTTCAGCATACCTTCTATGAGTCTTGAACAACGCACGCAGCCGTAGACCTCAACCCCTACTAATTACTGTCGACGCAGAAAATTCCGTGTGCTCCCTCCCAGGCATAACCCTTCTCTTCACTCCCCTCCGGGCACCCAGGGTTCCAGTTTCTGCACGAATCACATCACCTGTCCATTCTAGGACCTCATAAACGAGGAAATACACAAACGCTCGCTTGTCTGAGTCTTCTTTCATTCAGCTCAACGTTTGGGACTTATCCATGTTGTGAGCACAAGTACTTCACCCATCTTATTGCTCCAGTATTTTCAAAACCATGCAGTGACCTTGGAGAGTGCTGAGGCTGAAGAGGCTTGTCAGAGGTCACAAAACTGGTAAATATTAGAGCCAGGGTTCAAAGAAAGTCGTTTTTTAAAAAGTGAAACATATAAAGAGGCATCAAAATTAAATATCTACCTTTTTCATCAATTCAAGGTTACCACCATTCACTAATTTTAGTAAATATAGAATGTATATTGCATCTAGAAATCTAATGAAATGAGCAAGTATATTTAACTTTTCAAAAATTACGTCTGGAAAAACATTTTCTTTCAGGTAAGAACAAGGATAAGCAACACAATTTTTAAGTGTTGATTTTTTTTTTTTAAATCAACCTGCTTACCTGGTACAAAGGTCAAAGGGCATAAAGTAAAAAGTTGCTGTCACTCACTTGTCTCCCGGCCACCCCGTCCCACTCCCTAGAAGGCAAATAATGCCCTCAGCACCTTTGCACTTTCTCAGAGCCGTCCCAGACACACACAAGCAAATTCTAAACGATTGCCTTTCTAAGTAACAGAACATACTGCAGATGGCTCCACAGCGGTAGGAAAACGGTTCCTCCTTTCCCGATCAGCAACGTCTTCCAGTATATGGACATATGATTTAAGTCAAGTTCATGACCGCTGGATAGTAAAGACGCTAAAATGGCTGCAACGTCTAGCCCTGCGCCTGTCTTCTTGCATGCGTGGATATCAAGTAGAATAAGCCCCAGAGTTTAATGTGCATTTATAGTACAGATAAATCCTGCTAAGCTTTTGCAGTGGGACTGATACCAATTAGCTTTCTTAGTAACACAAGGGGATGTTCCCCCACAGTCCTAACATTTCATGGTTGCAATGTGATGAGTACGAATGTCATCTCTGCATAATTTAGATTTCTCATACAAGTGAGATTGAAGAGTTCCACGCGGATTTGAAAGGCATTTTAACTTTATTTTTGTGCATGTTCTAGGTTAATTTTTCTGTTAAACTGTTGGCTTTCTCTTACAGACTTGTAGGAATTTTTTTATATATTCAGGAAAATGTAATGGGTGCGTGATTGTGAGTTGCGTTATTTTTTTCTTGGTGTTCTGCTTACCTTGTAAGTTGGTTACGGTAGATTTTGCAAGTTAATTAATCTTCAAGATTTTTGGATGTGTGCCAGTGAAAATCACTCCACAGTTGTATTTTAACATATCACCTCGTTTCTTATAGTGCTTCTTTGGTTGAATTGTATAATCAATGAATATAAAATAAACCTTTGCGAATGGTGTCACTGAAGTCCACAGCTCCTTTGTCCCCAGAGGTGCCGTGCTGCTCCAATTATTTATGAAATCATTCATTTTTTATCGCCACTGATCTGAACTTCCGCTTTTCTCCTACGCCAGACTCCAGTGTATCTTTCAGGTCTAACGCATAGATTCTGTGTTCAGTACGTACCCTCGTCACGACCTCAGCCCGCCACAGGACATACTCCAGCGTCTAGAAAGTCCCGTCCCCCCTTTTCAATCTTCCTTTTCGGAGATGTCCTGTCTGGTTTTGCCTGCCTATTTCCTGGAATTCTCCTTCTCTACCTACCCCTTTTTCATGGTGCCAAGAATCAATGACTAGTTGAGCCATATAAAATTAAAAGCAGGCTTATCAGGACCCTTAGCTAATAGCAACAAGCAATCCAAAAGATAGTATTTTTTTTAATGAGTGTCTTTAAAATACTATGCTCTCTTTGCTAAGAACAAATATTATAAGTTCTAGAGATAATAAATCTTGAAAAAAAAACCACCCACCCATTGAGAAAAAAATTGACAATTTATAATACAGATGGCACAGTGTGAATTTTTTCCTCTCGAGATGAAGCCAAAATATGGCATAAATATATAACAAGCTGAATTAGGGATATATAGGTAAAAATTTCCAAGAATGGAAAAGCATGGGTTTTATTTGCAAAAATCATAGCTCTGCAATATTATTCATTTGTAGATTTAAACTAAATTTAAGATGACACAGTGAGCAGAAGGACATCTAGTGGAAATTTGGGTTATTACAGTTAAGAAGACAGATAAGTTGAAACTCACCTAACTTCACTATCAAAAAACTCACCTAAAATAAAACTAGCTTCCAGTTAACTTGGAATTCTTCTTTAATATCATGTGATCACTGCAGCCAATGGCTTCTTCTACAGTAAAGGGCTTAACTTCCCACCCAGCCGTGCCAGCCACCAGCACACACACAGACGCACAGCCTTTTAGCTTTTAGGGAGGCTTAGAATCCTGATGTGGGTTTAGCACATAAAATTAGGAGAAATATTCTCCACACCAAAATAGGCTATTATGGCCCTGGCTGGTGTGGCTCAGTGGATTTGTAACAGGGTACAGCCAGCGGTCCCCCAAAAAGGGATTTGTAATGGGGTCCAGAACTCAGGGTGTCCAAAATTATTAAAAATATGGGATGTCCTCACCCTTGCAGGTCTGAACTGGGGGATGGGACACATGGAGCAGGGCCATTGAGAGTTGTTTTGCATAGCAAGTTTTGCAGCTAACCTCTGGCATGGTCACTTAACATATCTATAAGTTGTAACTGGTTTCACGGGTATGTTAAATAGCCAGTCATGCTTTGAGCCAGCGGGATGGGAGTGACTTCCACCCAGGAGGTAACTGGGAGGCAACTCCCCCTGGTTACAGTGCCTGTGTGAGAGCTTGGAGATGATTGGCTCCATGCCTCGGGGCCACGCCCGCCCAGACTCACTATGGCAGCCCAGAAAAGCTGGGAAAATACTGGAACGCTGGCAGGTGTAGCCGATTGTGGGAGGAGTCGGAGATGGGGCTGCAGAGGAAGATTGGCGCTGGGATTTAAACCCAGGCTTGGCAGCCATGCTAGAAGGAACCACACAGCTTTTGGCGGGAAAGGGAGAGCAGCTTGGCTTTGGGGCTCCCTTTGCCACGCAGCTTAGGAAGCCAGAAAGCAAGATGTAGCAGCAATGCAGAGCTCTCTCTCTCAGCAGTTTAGAAGAATGCAGGAGAGACGCTGCGGGAAGGAAAGGGGTGAAAGGACTCTTACTGGTGGGCCATGAGGAGGTGCCACGCGGGTCTGGATTAAGAACTGGAGGTCCTGGCGACACAGCTGACGGTGCCGGGAACCGCGGGAGGCCTGCTAGCTGAGCACGGATTACTGGGAAGAACTGGGGGCTACCTGAGCCACGGACTTCCATTTCTTTTCTTGAGATACAGTACCCCGGACTGGGCAAAGGTGGGAAGGTAGGATTGTGTGCATTTATGGGTGTTTTAAGGGACTTTTTAGGATTTTAATGAAGACATGAAGTCATTACTCTTAAGTCTGTTTAACTTTTGAATAAATAATTCTTTTTCACCAATCTCCGACGTTGAGAGCTATAATTCCCCAGCGGCAGACAAGGCGAACCCAGTACAGGGGGACCCCGGGAGAAGGGGTGTCCATTCAGTAATAGTATTTTGTCCCCCACCCCCGGGGTCTGCTCTGTAAGACTGAGTGCCAGCCTACAAACCAAAGGGTTGCCGGTTTGATTCCAACAGGGCACAGGCCTGGGTTGCGAGCTAGGTTCCCAGCAGAGGGCGCACGAGAGCCAACCACACCTTGATGTTTCTCTCCCCGCCCTTCCCCTCTCGAAAAACAAATGAAATCTTTAAAAAATAAATAAAAATGGGCTATTATGTAAAGTTTTGAGACTTTTAAGGCTGAATTTCAACAGCAAAACTTCGAGCAGCTGGAAGTCATCTTCTCGCACGTGCAGCTTCGTAGGAACACGTCCTGTGCAAATGTTAACTGGTGACATCCACCTGGAGGAAACTAATGCGAACAAGAATTTACGCTGGTTGTTGACATCTTAGCAGCATAACTACAGTAAACAGACTGTGCTAAAATTGTGTTAAATGAAAGAGGAAAACAAAGCCCTTCGGAGAATCAATTTTTTTAAAGTGTTTGGAAAATATTATCAAATCAACAGAAGAAAAAAGCAAATAAAATATAACCAGAGGCATTGAAGTTAAGAACAATCTAACAATAGCCAGTGGGGAGTGGGGAGGGGACAGTGAGGAGAGGGGATTACAGGAACTACTATAAAGGACACATGACAAAATCAAGGGGGAGGGTGGGGGGGGGAGGTGGGTTCAGCTGGGGTGTGGTGGAGGGATGGGGAGAAAAGGCACACAACTGTAATTGAATAACAATAAAAATTTAAAAAAAAGAGTTCCTAAAACACTTTATTGGAAGGAAAAAAAAGACAGCAATACCAAAATTTATCCAGTTTAATTTCAATACACTTTTTAATACACCAATATGACTTTTCAATCTTTTCTAACCAAACTGCAGCAATTTCAGACTAGGTAGGTATAATCCTTATCCTAAAAAATTATTAAATGAAGCAGTTACATGATCTATTTTTAGCTACTCCTGATTTTATGCTACAAATTGTTACGGCTTCCGTTCATTTATGGACAGACTTTAGGATCCCACCAGATTTCAAACAGCCACCGGAATCAGGCTTCCGTGCTGGAAGCACCCAGTTCCAGTGCTGATAACCATGACCCAGAAGTACAGAAAATCAGTTCGTTTCTACACGGCATCATCTCAGGGCCACAGGCACATGACCAGACAACAAGTTTCCATTGTACTGGATGCCGTGAGCTTCCCCAGTCACCAGGAAACCCCGATGGGTTCGAAGGGAGGGTCTGCAGTGCTCGGTCTCCCTGGGGGCTCGCTGCCTGTCGGACGGTCCAGTCGGTCACAGAAACAGATGGCGATGTTGTCGGTCAGCCTTTCTGGGAGTATTTTATCCTCTTAGTGCTTGTGAGTTGGCAGAATCTTAATTTCCAACCTTCGTGTCAGAAAAACACCTCAATTTATCTACAAGACAGAGCTAACAAATGATTCCATTGCCTTTAGGAATAGGACGGTGTTCAAACTAACATGTTTTAAGATAACGGACATAAATGTTTTAATCATTTTAGGAACATTTGTTTTTTGCAGGCATAAAGCTACTAATAAAAGAAACAATGACCTATGTAAACAGTTTATTTGGTACATATATTTTTAAATTTTAACACGAAAACCGGTTTTAGAAATTCTACAAAAAAAAGCCAGAACACTTCACACTCGGGCCCAGCTCTCGCGGGTCTTCCGCTGCACACAGGAAAGGTCTGCGTCTACCGATTCACTCGCACGGAATGCCGAGCGTGTCCATCACCATCCGAATGGCTTGCAGGGGGTTTGTGATTTCTCCCACGTTGTCCCGTCTCAAAACCCAGTCCGGTTTAAGCCTGCGAAAAGAATAAAGGCCTTGCACTATTGAAGCTCTTCTCTCGGAAGAGCCTTCACCCTTGGGCCTAAACTAAGACCTGGCTGCTCCTGAGCCCTGACATCAGGCTCAGACATTACTAAGGCCATCCTCCCAACAGGTCACCGTGGCCCCTGTGACCGACCAACCGTAGGCCACTTAGCTCCCCCGCTGCTGCTGCTGCTGGCCATTCACCAAGCCCGGTGCTCTGTTCTTTGTGAACACGGTTCTTGGTCTTCTCGGGCTCCTGTCACCATTCTCAGCAGTTTAACAACCTCACTTGTCACTGTGCTCCTTCCCTTCTGTCCCACCTCAAGCAGCCCCTGCTCACACCATCAAGGACATGCGGTCATCAGAAGGGGTGCAACCCCAACATCTGCACGGAGCCTCCCGCCCCCCACCACCGCTGAGCCTCACCTCTACCACACCAAGTCCTCCACCCACGTGCGTCCCTGCGCCATCAACCTTTAGACAGCTCCCTGGTCCCCTCCTGGTTCAGCTCGGGCCCAGCAACCCACCCCTTTTGCTAACACCACTGACTAACCCCTCTCTCCTACCGGGCCAACTGGAAAGTCCCCTTCGGGCTTCGGGTTGAACCGACACCTGCCTCCTCCATTCCTGTGTGGCTGCACGCTGCGGAGGGAAACCGCAGAGCCCTGCTGACCAAGCGTGCGCCCATCACTGCGAGAGCAGAGGGGTCTTGAAACCGCCCGGCCGCTCCACACCCTGCCTGGCCTGCTTCTGCGCTGACGTTCAGAGTTCAGAGTCCTGTCCTCCCCTGAGAAAACGGCAGGCCCAAGGGGAGCGCCCACGCACTGCGCACAAACCCCACCACTACCATCTTCTGGTCCTGCCTGTTGCAAACACAGAGGCCTATCAGCTGGGGAGGGGTCAAGGCCAGTGTGGAATGTCCACACCAGGGCAGACTCTGAGGACACGGGGTGGCGCTCTCACCCAGCAGCATGAAGCCAAATAAAAGACCCAGCCACAAAGGTGACATACTGTCTCATTCCCTTTATGTGACGACGTAGAAAAGGCAAAACTAAAGGCCCTGAAATCACTCGAGTGGCTGCTGCAAGGACACAGGGGACCCTGGTGTGAAAGAAATAGTTCACCTCGGTGGCAGAGGCCTCGCCACTCGATACGGTTGCAGAAACTCATCTGCGTTGCACACCCACGTAAAGGGCGTATTTACACTGTGGTGAGTTACACCTACGGGACCTGACTGCCAAAAGAAAGAAACCCAGTCACATGCTAATAACGGTTTTTAAAACGTGATCACTCTTCCATTTCACCAAGTCCTTCAAAGGCAACCCTACGTAGAAACGGCCTCCACGGATCAACCTTCGACCCAGCAGATGCGTCACCAGGCTGCAAGGCCTGCGTCCAGGCCCCTAGTGGCCGCTGTACCATTATGAGGACGAGTGACGGAAGCTGACCGCATGCCACCCGGTGAGGAGGAAAGGGCCCAGAGCGGCTTCCCTGGCACTGGGCAACCAACGACATATCCCTTCGGTGCCACTGAAAACTCAGGACTCTCCGTACTGCGTTGGCCACACCCACCTGCACCTGTCCCACATCAGCGGCAAGCCCACCCTGCCAGTCCCTGGCATCTCCCGCTCCACCTAACCGACCCCTCGGCAGCATCCACCCCCTGATGGGGAGTCCTCGGAATGTCTTCCTGCCGATTAGCCAGTCCCCGCAGCTGGTGGCTGGCTCTGCCCCCATCTGACCTCTGGGGGAAATGGGGTCACCTTGAGATTCTGCTGGGGACTTTCATTTCTATGAATTCTCTTCCCCCGAGGTGACTTCTGAACATGCTGACCCCCTAAAGCACATCCTAGGCTGATTCTTCCGCCCAGAGCCACAGATCCGACTCTCCACACGGACAGTCCTTGCTTCGTTATCCATGGAGATTCTCTCCCTTAGATTCAGCAGCTTCTCTTCCTGTTCATCTGCTGTTTCTCCATCGTCAAACGCCACACGTGGTTTGTGGCTGTTTCTCAACAGATGTCTGCTGCACGCAGGAATGAACAGCAACACAAACCCACAGAGCACGTCTCCCGCTTACCTTGAAACTATTCTGGTTCTTACAGGTGTTTCGGGAATGAAGGGCATGCTTAGAGAAGCATTCTTATTTTGTTTGTGAGGTATTCTTTCAGTGTTTACCCTATGTTTACGAGCTGTGAGTTTGTAGATGCTATAAACACAGTCAACAACTTTGGACCTATTCCGGACATCCTGAAAAAGAAGACACATTGATTGAAACTAGTAAGAGGTAAACTTTACATTCCGTCTATGCTACCAAAATCAATCCTAATAAATAAGCGCTGTGCAGTAAACCTGTGAGCTTTTAACAATCAAAAACCAAGCTCCCAAAGTTCAGAAGTTAGACTGGTTCGAATTATAAACTCATCTGTAAGACAATTATAAGGAAGGCACATATTCAAAAATTGTACACTTAATACCGAATAGAAAGGCGAGTATTAGAGCCAACGCCCATTATGCTCAGTTGCCAAGCTAGTGAATCTACCTCCTCAGAGTTGCCAGGGATGCGGCCCTCGGCCAGGCACAGCCTGTTGCCTGGACCACTGCATCCCGACGCGTGCCTCTCCGCTCCACAGCCCCCCACATCCAGTGTGTTCCCCCCGAATGCATCCCACAGTCGGTAGCCACATTGACGTGAAAACACAAACCAATAAACCAAAGGAGTAGGACTTACGGAGGCTCGGCTTGTTGCCTTCAGTAAGACGGCTAACAAACAGCAAGTTTTGGTGAAAATGGTTCTGCTCTTGTCCGCAACTTTGTCGCCAGGCTTTTCTCGGTACATCTGCAAAAGCTCCAGCAGCGTGTCCACACAAGCCTCCACGTCGTAGACTGCTGGCGTCGTCTTCTCGTACTTGAAGGGAACACAATGACATTGGAGGTTACGGTAATCATATGTATTCTTAGGAACAACCTGGCCAAAAAACCCAAAATTCTTAGAGCCAAATTTTTTGGATCGTCCGCAGCAAGTGCAAAAAAGACCCAATGAAAGGACTTTTTGGCGTTACTACCAATTCTGAATCCATCTCACAGGCATATCTGCATTGTAACTTGTCTCTTCCCTACTTTAAACGTCCACACAATGTGAGTCAAACCCCAAACCTCTGAGAGTGAAACCCTGAGGCCAGCAGAGACAAGCCTGCAGTGAGCACCTCCCGGGATACAGACCCCTGTCTGCGCTGGGTCGCCGCAGGGCGAGGCGGTGACAGAGGCCCGTCTGGGGGCTTGCCCGCCGCAGCTGCTGCGAGGAAGTGCACTGCACGGTGGTCAGTCTGGAACACGTTTCGTGCCTCAGCTGCTAATGGCGCCACTGCACTCATTTTGCAACATGCACGGTAAGAAACAATGCTGGTGACAGGGAGACAGAAGTGACAGCAAAGCCAGAGGGACACTTAACGCTTGTTTGGCACCTGTCACGTCCTGACTCCTTTAATCCTCCCCATGGCCCTGAGGCAGGGACGTCACCACACCCACCGCACAGATACAGCAGGCCGTGTGCAGAGAGCTGGGGTTCACACTCGGGCGGTTGGTACCAGGGTTTGGGGTCCTAACCCCCCTCCTCCCTAACAGAGTACACAGAGTACAGGGCGAAGAGCTCGGAGTTGTGGCTGAGGGGCTGGGTGGGGACGGCGAGCCTGTCTCCTCGCTGCCGTCGGCTGCGTGCACTAGAGTTTAGTGCTGCGACACTGTCCAGACCCCAGACGTCAGTGCCGGCAGGCAGAGCACCCCAGGGTGACAGCGGCACAGCCACACCTCTGTCGCGTTTTGCGGGACGTGCACGCAGGGAGTTCCCCTACGTTGACGCAGTGCAGTGGGGAAGAGCCCCAGTCCAGCGACAGACAGACAGGGGTCCAAGAGCAGCTCCACGGCTCGACACACTTGAGCCCCCAGCTAAGGGACTTATGTAAAAATTGTTCCTTCTCATTAAAATGGGAATGATGCTATGAAGTGCCTTAATGGTAGTTCTCAATAATAAGTCTTCAATCAATGCTACTAATCACTGTTAATAATACTATAAGACAGAAGAAATAAAACCATATAATGTTAGTGTTTCCTCAGTGTCATGCTAAACAGATTAAACACCTTTCCCCCGAGACTCCTGCACATAAAGGAATTTTAACTTGGGACCTGAGTCCTAGGGATGAGCAAACAGAAACCTGGTTTGCTGAGCCAGACTTCCAGACCCGTGAAGGCTCCACGGCCAGAGCAGAAACCTACCTTGGCCACATTTAGCAGGACCTGCACGGCGTAGCTGATGACGTCCATGCAAGGGACGCTGCGGTTACAGCTCCGGATGAGGACGAACACCTTCGAGACGGCCCCGCTCTGGGCCATGCTCTCACAGCAGAGCGGGGACAGCCGGGTGACCACCTCTGAAAGGGAAGACAGAGCCGTAAGCTCGCGGAGACAACACGAGCCTGCGCGAGCACGCTGGCGCCGAGCACGCTTCATGCAGTCTGCTGAACGCGCATCAGCCACGTCCCACAGGCATGGTGGGGACACGGCGACTAACCCAGGTGCTTCAGAGCCTCGAGAACAGCCGACAGGTGCCTGTATGTCAGCAGGTAGTGAAGGGCAAAGGCGGCTCTCCGGTACAGTTTGTTTTCTTCTCGAATCTCCCCGCTAATCATCTGGAGACTTCTGCGCACAGCTTTAATTGTGGCGCAGTCGTTCTTCTTCCTCCAGGAGTAGCCCCTCCACAGTGCCTGCAAGACCAAACGCCGCGCGTGAGAGACCGCAGCCCGCGAAGCTTGGGACTTCTGTCCACGTTTGTGTCCACAAAGTAACTGAGTTCACTGACCGCGTGTCATGTGAGCAGGCACTTTGCAACTGAAACCTCATTTCAGCTTCTAAGAACCAGCTACACCAATTTTTCTAAGAAGAAATACACCCATATTCCTGTATACAAAGTGAAGTTCACTTCTTGACCAAAGACATTTAACCTCTATTCAAACTGCTGATATACTTTTCACCTCTCAAACATAAATTTCCTCCAGGAAATCTGAAAAAATTAAAAAGGGGTGTAGCAATGAAGTTGTGGTAGCTTGGTATTTGTGACGTAATCTACTGGCCACTCTCAGGTTTTTAAAATGCGTGTGACTGTTCTCAAATGTCAGGTTTCCTATAAATGAACTGCCAACCCAAGTCCGGAACTAAGCGCACAACAGTGTCAGTCACCTGCATCTTAACGACCCCGGTCCTGAGCCTCTCCTGCTCTCTGCGGAGGAGGAAGCGGCGCACGGCTTTCTGGATCACCGACGCGGCCCGGTGCTGCCGCCTCTGGTGCTCTTGAACCTCACGGTTTATGTTTATGACGCTGTGACATATCTGCATCAGCCTCCTCAGCTGTAGTCTGGTTCGAAACCACCTCTGTTTGAACACATGAAGATTTTACTTTAGTTTTTAAAAAGCTAATACACATTCACACACATACCTCATGAAACAGACAGCTCATTTCTGAAAAAACACCAAAACCGCCTGTCAGCCCTCCTCAGGGCATCACTCCCCGGCCCCCACCACGAAGCATCCGGGCCGGGCTGGGCCGGTCTGATTTAACCCCCGACAGCCCTTTATCCCACAAGCTCTCATGCTGCACACATCATTCTGCAATATATGTCTTCATTTGATATTTTATATGTAAATATGTTAACTTATACAAACGGGGTTCATATCCAGAACATCTAAAGAACTCTAATAAATATGGAAAGTAAGGACACCCAACATAAAATGGGCAAAGTATACATTAAAAAAACACATTTAAAAAAGCACACCACACATACATAGGAATGTACACCCAGAACAAGACTGAGATGTAATTTGCCATTCATGAAACGGGAAACATCGGAAAACCTCCTCCTGCCAGGGGGTGGCTGGGTGTAGAGAAGCCGGTTCCGCAGGCTCCGCTAGCAGGCGCGTCAATGAGCACGGCTGCTCCAGAGAGTGAGTCGCGGCTTTACCCCTGCGTCGTAGAACAGCACCCTCTTCCCAGCCCATCCAATCACCTGAACAGCCTGGCGGCAAAAGGCTGCATGTTATGCGACCTTAGCAGGATGTACTTGGAAATTACTTACTAAATATCCAAAATTCGTAACAAAGTTGTACCCCACAGTTTCCCTGCAAAGGAGCAGCTAACCTGAATGCAGATGACCGAATTAAGGTGACTTTTGGCATTCTTCAGGGCCAGGTGACGTCTATACGCTCTCTGGATTCTGAGAGCGCACAGGTGGTGATACGCAGCCGCTGTGAAGTGAAGCAGCCTACTGTTGGCTCTCTGTTCTGATATCTAAAGGAGGAAAAACAGTAAGAAACAGACATTTGACTCAAGACAACCAATCGACGTTTATTTCTGTATAAGCTCAATATCAAATAACAAATTAATAATTAAATTCTAAATATTAAGACGGTCTACATTGAAGTAGTTAAATACCTGCATTTTTAAGGCGCTCTCTTTAATTTTCTGAAACCTCCGTTTCTGTAGAAATCCTCTTGCTCTAGCTTGAATAATGGTAACACAGCTCCTGATGTGCAAATACGCTTGTCTCTGATGTTTTGCACACACACAGGCTCGCAGGCGAGTCTGCAAGACCACCGCTGCCCTCCTCAACAGCAAGAACTGTCTTCTGGCCCGCAGTGCCCGGAAGGACCGCTGCAGAGTGACCACAGCCCTTCTCTGCTGGACAAACCTTCTTCGACATGCAGCCATTCGCAGGAAGGACTGAATTCGCAGGGCAGCCCACAATTCCAAGTCCAAGGTTCCTGTGGTCATCGTCCGAAAAGCATCGGGAACGGTCATCACAGCCCTGCTTTGAGAGTGACCTGCTGTGGCCCAAGAACCGGCAACCAGAGGAGCTTCAGAGCATGTGGGAGGCCCAGCCACCAAGCTCCGGGCAGCTTCCTGTCCAGTCTCAGCCGCGCCACAGCGGGAGGCAGGTCGGTCAGCGGTGGCTGCCATCTCTTCCTTACAGGTGTTTTCCAGGTCAAGCCTAGCCTCTGTGCTCATAAATGCAGCCTGAGCAGCCAGTGCAGATGTCTGGACTGCTGAAGACTGCCTCCTGTCTGCTGCCACTCTGACAGGCGGCCTGCAGTGACTCTGCTCGGTAGCAGCTGTGCCTCCCTGTGCTGGGCGAGCAGCATGGGCCCTGTGCATGCTGCAGGAGGACTGAATGGGTGGGGCTGCCAGGTGCCCACCCCAGCTGCGCCCCTTCTCCCGAACACCTCCGTGAGAAGCCTGGAGGCGGAGGGCTGCCTGGATATGCACCGCAGAGATCGCTCTGTATCTCCTCTGGACAAAAACCACAGCCGCTCTCAAGCGGAGATAATGCTTCCTCACTCGGAAGGCTCTGAAGTGCTTCTGAACAGTGGTGGCAGCCAGATATTGCTCCTGACCCTGCTTCCCCACGGCCGAGTCTGGGGAACCCGCCCGGACACCAGCTCCTGCTTCCGCCAGTGCGCTGGGTTCAAGAGCCTTCTTTTTATTTGCCCTGTATTTCTCTTGCATCACTTTTGTAGCCCACTGCACCTTGCAGTAGAAAACATACTGTCTGTGCATCCGGTATGTGCTTTGTATTAGGACAGCAGCTCTGTGCATTTCCTGTAAAAGCTGTCTTGCTCTCCACCCCCGGTAGGCGGCCTGAATGACCACAGCAGAGTGCCTCTGGCGGACGAGCCTTTCTCTCTGCAGCTTTGCGGCTCTGCACGCCTGGTAACGCCGCTGCATCCGGACCGCAGCTTGTCTTAAGGCCTGGTAGCTCATCCGCGCTCTGTGCATTCGGAACGTGGCCTGGATGACAGTGGCGGCCCCGTGCATCTCTTGCAGCTCTTTCCTTACTACCCAGCCTCTGAACGATGACTGGATTGTGGTCACTGCCTCCTGTAACCGTAGAAACTCTAAGTGATGCTTTGCGCGAACTTTGGCACGGTATTTTCTCTGGACCCAAACAGCAGCTTTCCGGAGAGAGAGGAACCTCCTTCTTGTCCTTAGAGCCCTAAATCTCCTCTGAATGAGAGCGGCAGCTGAGTGCATAGCTTTGACATGCCTCCTGGCTCTCGTCCCCCTGAAAACAGCCTGAATGCGGATCGTGGCAAGCCTTAACTGGTTATACCTTTGAAATTGCTCGTTCCCTGCCTTCAGAGCCCGGTACTTGCGCTGCACTGTTTTCGTGGCCACCTTTACCCTCCTGAAGCGCGCCTGCTCCCTGTGCCTTCTGTAGCTCGACTGGATGACCACCGCGGCAGTGTGCATCTTTCTGAGAGTCCGCCGAACTCTCGCTCCCCGAAAACCTGCCTGGAGAATGTCAATAGCTTTCAATATTGCCAAGTACTGTGCACGCTGAGTTTTACCTAGACAATAGGCCCTGTATTGGACTTGAATGACCACAGCTGCTGCTCTCACTTTATCATATCTCATTTTCGACAGGTGCATTCGAAACATGGCTTTAATGAAGGTGGCTGCCATGTGCATACGTCGAATATGTCTCCTGACTCTCATACCCCTATAAATGGCTTGGATTCTGGTTGCTGCCTTCTTTAAATGAAGATATTCCTTGCGTTGGCAGTTTGCAATTTTGATGTTGCGGTACCACCTCTGAATGGCGACAGCTGCAGCCCTGCAGACAGCCTGGCGCTTCCTGGCTCTGTAGGCTCTGTATCCGGCCTGTATGGTGGCCGCAGCTTTGCTGTGCTCCTCTGCTCTTTTCCTTCTCTCCCGCATCCTGCGGTAAGCCGACTGCAACACCAGGACGGCTGCCTTGGTCTTCAAATAGGAAAGCCGCTGCCTCCTGCCCCAGCAGCAGGCCCGGTACCACGTCTGAATCAGACGGGCAGCCTTTCTCAGGGCGACCCACCTCCTGCGCTGCACATGCATCCTGTAGCAGGACTGGATGAGCACTGTGCACTCGTGTCGCCTCTGGATCTGCCTCCGCGCTGCTCGGCCCCTCCACGCCGCCTGCAGCGTCAACGCGGCCTGCCGCAGCCGCACGTGCTCCCTGCGCTGCGCCCGGCCGGCGGCCTGTGCTCTGCGATGCCGCTGGAGGACCAGCGCTGCGGCTTTTAGCTGTCGAAACCACCGCTGGGCCCGGGCCCTTCTAAAGGCAGCCTGAACAGCCAGGGCTGCCCGGCGTTCCCTGCTGATCTGCTCCCGAACTTGCCAGCCCCGGTAAGCGGCCTGCAGGGTGAGTACCGCGGCCCGCGTCTTTAGAAACTGAGTCCGGAGATCACGGGCAGCGCGGATGGCCCTGTACCACCTCTGAATTTGGACGATGAACAGAAGCACACGCCGGTACTTCGTTCGCTCCCTGTGGCCCCGGAGGGCACTCTGGATCGTCAGCGCAGCCAGGGTCCACCGGCGCAGGAGCTGGCGCACACGGTGGCCTCTGAAAGCCGCCTGCAGGCAGGTGGCGGCTCTCTGCTCGCGCAGCGCCTCCTGCTTCTGGAGCCAGGCTCGGTGCGCATGGTAACACCTCTGGATGACAAGCGCCGCCTGGCGCATCCTCAGGTAGCTCCGCCGCACCATCCTCATCCTGAAGTGGGCCTGCAGTGAAGTGGCCGCTGCCCTCTGCAGCCTCACCTGCCGCCGCACCAGGTGCCCGCGAGCCCAGGCCTGCAGCCTGATACAGCCCTCCAGCACCTGCCTGAGCTCCTTTCTCCGGCGTGTGGCCTTTTGCAGGAACCGGTACCTCTGCTGGACAAACAGCGCGGCCGCCCTTAACTGCAGATACTGTTTACGAGCCTGTTGCATCCTGACAATTGACTGTAACTTCACTGTGGCGTGTTTCAGGCTCAGGAAATGTTTTCTGCAGACGTGAGCTCGATAACACGTCTGAATCCTCACGACACAGGTGAGGGCGTGATGAACCATCTTCCTGGCTCGCCTCGCCCTGCATGCAGCCTGCAGGACAATCACAGCGGAGCGCGTCCTCTGGTAGGACGCAAGGACTGTCCGGGCTGCAACGTTCGCTCGGAAACGAGTCTGAATGACGAGGGCAGCTTTCTGCATGTTCTTGTACTTCTGTAACTGCTGATGCTTTCTTACATGTGCCTGCAACGTGACGACCATTTTCCTAAGGGCCAGGAACCGCAGCCTCTCCCGTCTCATTTTCCAGTAAGACTGGAGCACACAAGCAGCCCAGTTCTGTCTGCGCAGGCGCTGGCCAAGCGCCACCCTGAACGCAGCCTGGATGCGGACGGCTGCGGCCCGTTTCTGCAGGTAGCGGGCGCGCACCGCCTTTGCCTCCAGGTGTGCGCGCCAGCGGGTCTGGATAGTCTGGGTGGCCTCCCTTTTCCTTTTATATAACTTCTGGGCTTGAAAGCGCCGAAATCCGGTCTGAATGGTAAGAACACAAGATCTAGTATGAGAGTATCTCCGTCGGTCTCTGTGCATTCTATACCACGACTGTATGACGGTTGCAGATTCTTCTTCTTTAGCTCGCTTCCTGGCCTGCCGCTCTCTAAAGGCCCTCTGCAGTGTGATCGTGGCTTTCACCTGCGATCGCATCTTGCTGCGCTGCCACCTTCGGAACACAGCCTGGATCACACGGCAGGACGACCTGAGCTTCTGGTACCTCTGCTGGTCCTGTCTTCTTCTCACACAAGCACGCCACTGCCTCTGAATTGTGACGGCCGCCCAAACACACCGTTTATAAGAAGCAACAGTCATTTTCGTTCTTATCCTAGATTGCAGGATGATCGAATAATTTTTCAATTTCAGGAACTTCTTTCTAGTGCAATACCTTCTCCAATATTTCTGCAAGAAATAAGAAAGAACACAAAGTAAAAGACATACCTTTGTATACTTAACACATTTGAATGTATAATTTTTAAACATGCTGCTTAAAAATACATTAAGTTAAAAAACAATATATTTTTGAAAAACATATTTGCCTCTTTTGTTTGTAGTTTAGTTTCTACATCGCTACAGCTGCCGCCAATTCAGAAACCCTTGTCTCAGTCCTAATGTTTATATTGCATTTGGATCCCACAGACTTAAGGAATATAAGCACGTTTACATTAGAATAATGTATTAGAAGAGTCGAAATAAAGCTATCATAACATTCTGCTATTAGTTGATTCTGAGTGATCTCCTGGGAGTACATCTCTGTGTCCTATGACCTGTCTGCAGTGACTGCAGACTGCTTGTGGGCAGGACCCTTCCTGTGCTACCACAACACAGGCCTGAGCATGTAAACACAGGACCCTGAGAACTAAGGGAGCCAGGCCACTCCCAGTCATTATTTTCACTAGGGTTAAAATTGCTCCCTTTCTCCACATCCAGAAAGTACAGATACGTGGTTAAAAAGCAGAATTCTGAAGAGACTTGAGAAGAGATAAACGTGTGTCTCTTGAAAATGGCACAGCCTCTTGGGAAGGAAGTTTGGCAGTTTGTCACCAACCGAAGCTCCGTTCACCATGGGATCACTGGCATTTACACTGGGCCAATTTAAACAGCACACGCCTCTCTGATGTGATCAAAACAGAATCTATGGTAACGTCAAAATCTAACAGAGATGCAAGTCACGTCTACCATGTGAAGTAAACATGCTCAATATTTTTTACTAGAAAAATAGCACAGGCCTGCGACGGTCTGAGTATCGGTGGTATTTCCCTTATGTGCCATCAGGTGGGCTAGGCGGGAAATACGCACGTGAACCCCAGAAGAAAAGCTCCCAGGATCCGCAGTGCAGACCCGGAGCGGCACTGGTGGCGTGGGGGGCACCGCGCAGAATGGCAGGCACAGCACACGGCACTGAGGGGAAGCCTGAAGCCCTCTTACAGGGCAGACGGCAGGGGGACCGGGTGCACTGTTTGCGCCCTGAGCGGAGAGCGGGCACTGCGGTCTGTCCAAGCCTTGTGCCGAACACGGCAGTCCCATGGGTAGGAGGGAGGTACTGAATATTCGCTTTTTTTTAATTTTTATGAGAGTTTGAGTCAAACTGATGACATATGCTGGAAGCAAGAACTCAAATGCTCCCTAAATATTTGCTAGAGCTAAGTACCAGATAAAATGTAGCAACCTAAACTACAATAATTTAAAACTTTACCATATCTCACTTTCTTCCTTCCAATGTCATTACAACTTTTTAAATTCAAAATTCCAGCATACTGTACCTGAATAACAAGTGCTGATTTATTCTGAATTTTTTCTAGTTCTGCCTTTCTTAACATCAGCAATTTTCTCTGTTGTAAGAATCTTCGCCAGCATTTTTGAATGACCAGTGCGGCGCTGACCTCCTTTTTCAATTGTCGTTTAGCTAGAAAACGGGTCATAGCTGACTGGATTATTCTGGCAGCTTTGTCTCGCTCCTAAAAAAAAGTTAAACACGCACTTGAGACCCTAAATTACTATTAGTAAGAAAATCACCTGTGAAGTATTAATCGAATTGACCCTGGAAATAAAACACCCCCCAGAACTTACCGCATGTCTGACAGCCCTTCCTGTTCACGTCCCGGAAGGCTCGCCTTGCGAGGGTGGTGGGCTCGGCACAGGGATTAGTACGGAGCCTGACTATTACTTAACCAGGACCAGCTGTCGGAATCCCACAGTCTGGGAACACAGTCAAGCCCGGAAGGAATCAAACTGCCCCTCTTACAAAGGCAAATGGTAGTTCATGGACTGGAACACATACCAGTAGTGACGGCCACACACTGGCTCACTCGCTAGTGAGAAAAAGGCCAGATGAGTCTACACCTAGGCCGAGGAAGTCTGTCCGACAAGATGATGGAGCCCGAACAGCAGGGTCAGCGCCCCGCGCAGCCACTCGACAGTGCACGTCTAGACAGTTAAGACGGCCGATTTCCTATGTGTTCCTTACCGTAACTACACAGAAAATTCAGGTGGAATAACAGTGCCCGCCCAGTGGCTCAGAAAGAATAGGATGCAGTTCAAAAGCAGCACTTGAGTCAAACACTAGGGGCAGGGCTTTCCCGGTCCCCCAGGTGAAGGAAACCAGAAGGGCCCTCCGTGTGAACACCACCTCAGCCTCAAGCACACCAGCAGCAAGCAGCTGTCTGAGACAGGAAGGACCCTCCAGGTGCAAAGCAGATGAATCTGTTACAAACGCCAGCGGTTCATCCCACGCCCGCAGTCACTGCCTCCCTCTCGAGCGACCACACGGCACCATTATTAATCCTACGTGGCTGCTGAGCCACAGGTTACCAACTTATATTTCTTTGGCCCGAATGCAGGTCAAATACAAGAATTTGCCTTGCTTTGGAGTCGGCACTGTCCACTAACAGGCAGAACTAAGAGCTGGAATGTGTCAGGGGACCCTCGGGAAATCCTGCGTCACCCATCAGGTAGCTCTGGCCCCACGGGCTCCTTATCCCTGAGCGCCATTCTGTCTCAACGGAGAGTTCACAGAAATGACTGCCAGGACACAAAGCAAAACGCCGAGCCCAGGCAACGGCAGTCTCGGGGTAACGCCTGTGCTCACTAGCTTGTCATATTCCTCCTAGAACATACAGGACACCTCCAAATCACAAACGGACATGTGCGACCACGTCACAGTGCGATTACCTGACAAAGGAGCGTGGTCCCCTGGAGGAAGGGGAGAGGCTGTGGTCTTTGTGAAATGGGAGCCTCCACTGCTCGGGGAACAGACACAGACCAAGCAAAGAAAGTGCACCAGCAAAGCGGCTAAAAACCTCTGCAGTTAATATCCGACTAACTGGGGGGAAAAAACAATGTGCAGAAAAGAAAGCAGATTCCATCCTTCAAGAAAAAAACCCAAAACATCTGACTGCTGTTGCCTAGAACTCCTGACGCAGGAGGAAGGAACGGAGTGCTGAGTCAGGCACCCCCAGTTGCTGTCACAGATTCACACAGAGGAGAGGTCCTTCCACTTACCCACAGCGGACTGGGCGAAAGGCGGGAGAGGGCGGCAAGACACATCGGATACAGGAAACAGCGGGGATTAGGCAGAGACGGCTGCCCCAACTTAAAGCCACACAATTATCAAGATTTCCAGTGTCAGTACAATGCAAAACCACATCAAGAACCAGTCAGGCGGCAGGCCAAGAACTACGGTCTCAACCCCGCTTTCCTTTCTCAGGCGTACCTGATGGCGTCTCAGGTCTGACTTCAGTCTGTACTTTCTCCACGCCGTCTGGATGAGCCGAGCCGCTCTGGTTTCTCTGCGGAGATCCAAGAGCCTCGCACAGAGAAATGACAGGAAGGTGATAACCACCTACGGGAAACAAAACACGGCTCAGAAGAGCCACACAGAGCAGCCCCGGCCGTCGTCTAAGACACCAGCGCGCCGGCTGCCCCCGCACCTTCTCGTCCGGAATGGTGTTGGACATGTCTGCGTGGTGAAGCATGGCGGGCACGCCGCCGAGGTCTCTGACTGCAGACCTGACCAGCTGGAAGTTCTTCTTCTCGTTCTCCAGGAGTTCTCTGTACACTTCTGGAGTGTTTTCTGTCACGCAAGGAAGAGAGAGGTCAGACGGCTGCGGGCAGACCTCAGACATGGCGAAGCTGAAGCCTGAAACGCTGACCCACAGAGAGGGACCGACCATGACCAAGCGCTCTGAGAGACACATCCAGACAGCTCTCCTCGGACTCAGATGACGAGTTCAAGACCACCGAGCCCGTCTGCGTGCACTCCACAGTCTGAGTGGTCCGCTGACAGATGGCGTCAAAAGGCACGTAGCAAGGATGGTAGTGGTGGATCAGGTAGCACAGCACTCGGCCGTCTGAGAAAGACACCGTGAAATTCTCCACCTGGGGGGAAAGGCCAGGCGAGGGGTCAGCTGCATGTAGAGTGACAGAGACACGAACGGCTCTGCAGTCCACACTCCCTTTTAGTGGCCACGAGCATCACAGTGACCGCTCTCACCACCTCGCAAAACGCCACAGCCACAGCCCAGCTCTCAACTGGCACTCATCAGCGCTCCCAAACACAGAGGCGGGTCACACCCTGCGCCGGCTTGGACCGCGTTCGTCAGAAATTCACGTCCTTCCCAGAGCCCCAGGACGTGACCCATTCAGACAGAGCTCACTGCAGACCCAGTTAATTAGGGGGAGCTCATACTGGAGCAGGGTGGATTTTGAACACAGGTGGCCTCCTTACAAGCAAAGGGGGGAGACACAGAGATGGGCCCACAGAGAGGACGGAGGCCGAGGTGGGGACGCTCATCTGCCAGCCAAGGACAGCCAGCAGTCCCGGGGGTTCAGAGAAAGGCTGGGAACAGAGTCTCCCCAGGGCCTTTGGTGGCCTCTGGCCCTTAAATCAAGCCCAGAAGGCCACCCATATATTTCCCCATTTTTCTAACATCGCTCGGAAGGCGTAACTGCTCACCGCGTGTAGTCATACTCACTCCACATCAGTTTCCACGTTTTATTTCCTTCCAGACACCTTACTCACGTGTGTCAGTGCGACCCGTCCCCACGTGCTCACACTCACAGGAGCATGTCAGGACTCAGCTCAGACTCCGCCCCGCTTGCCCCCCGGCCAGTGGAGAGGCTCTCTACTGCCCCGCTCCGCTGGCAGGTTTACAGGCATTCGCCTTCACCACAAGGTGCCACCCCTCGGTGCCCGGTTCTGTGCACGGGTGTCCTGCTAAGACCCCCGATGAGGGCACTTTTCTTTCTTAGTGACACCTGAAATGACCACAACTCACACAGCGGGTGACACCGGTCTAGGACGACGCCTTCGCTCACTGGAGGAAAAGTGTGCTCACACAGGAATACACCATTATTTAAGAAATGCCAAAAGGGAATTGATGGGGAATTGACTTTCATTGACTTCAACCAAGATTTACTGAAAATCCTGGGCTGAAACGGAGGTGACGGCACTTACTTTCTTGCTGTAGAACGCGCAGACGGCGTTCGCCCACTCCATCAACAGCCCGATGCTCTCGCTGTGCTGGGCGGAGGGTCCCCGCGGCCTGGGGCCCGCCTGTTCACTGCGGGCGGCGTCCCAGCAGCGTGAGAGTGGGGGCACTGTTTTCTTCAGACTCCACGTGTGTCTTAGAAAGTCGATTTCTTCTTTTAACTGATCTAAATTAAGAGAAATATCCACCTGAAACACAAAACAAGAATAAATATCTCCATCATGTAAGAAGTCATATGCCTTTTGATATGCTGTTTTTAAGCCACAGAAGTTACAGTCGTCTACTTTTTAAGGCCAACAAGTCTACATGGAAGTGACAGGCCAGGCAGCGGTTAAGCCCCGGGACCCCAGGCCACACGAGCCTGGGTTCCAATCTCGCCTCCATTTCCTGCCCATGATGTGACCTGTCACTTCAGTCTCCTCACCTGTGTGGTAGTGAAAACACACAGGAGTAGGGGTGGGGGTGGGGGTACTGAAGTTTGAACCAAAATAAATGTAAAGCAATTATCACAGTTCCTGGGACAAAGTAACTTCTAGTAAGTAAAAGTTATTATTGCTGGTCTTTATTCAACAAATGGATAAAAAGTGCCAAATGCACTGAATGCACAATACCTGGAAAGCCAGTGCGATTTTCCAAAGCAGTGCGAGGGTTTTTTCTCTGTGCCTGTCCACGATATCCTTAGACAGGATTGCATTCCCTGCAACGAAAAGACTGCCCGTCAGCACAGGACAGGCGCGCAGGCACTTCGGGGAGCAACAGGTCTGGCGCCGCACGCACCGAGCTCGTCCTGCAGCTGAAGCCCTCGGGCGCGGAGGGCCTGCAGGGCGAGGTCCACATTGTGCATCTTCTGAAGGCGACTTATGGCAGGAACTCGGAGTCTCTTCGAGAGGTCCCAGTTCTGTGTGAGCAGTTCCACGGCTCGCCTGACAGACAGGGGAGGAATTTTCAAACGAAATTGTTAGGTAAAAACGTACATGGAGAGTAAGCTTCATGTAAATATAGTTGTTGCCCACACGAATTCCCCCAGCTCAGAGCCCCAGGTCAGAAAGTCTCTGCAGCCCGACCAACTCTGCCCCTGCGTGGTCAGCAGACACAGCTGTTGCTCACGGTGGGCCCCGGGGGCTGAGGTCCACGAGCAGAGGTGAGAAAGCACAACGGGACACACACACGCACACGGGAACACACCCTAGGCCCACGCAGGCAGGGACGACACTGTGCACAGGCCACAGGGTGTCTGGGCCCAAAACTGACACCGTTTTTCCAACAGTGCTGCAGATATGAGTTCCAGTTTTTCAACCTGAAACTCATTCCATTACATGAAATAGCAAGAGAGGTTGCGTAAACACAGAAAGAGAAGTTTTGCACAAAATTTTAGTCTATTCCTAAGTAAAACAATTCTATTTCTTATACTTACACAAGACGCACCCCGCATTGCAAATCTACAGCCAGATTAGTAACAGCAAAGTCAAACTCATCAAACGGCGTCTGAACGTGGCTGACAGGTAATCCCAATAAGCTGAGGTGGCGGGAAAGGTCACCTTCACCACTCAGAAAGTCTCGTGAAAACGCCAGAAGAAGGTCTTTACTAGTCTACGGAGAAACAAGTCGCAGGTATTATGTTCCAAGAGTATCATGTCGCTTACAAAAAAGGATCCTTTAAATCATTCTGTACATGTAAGCCTTATAAAAATTTGCTCCAATTAATAACACACTTAAAAATCAGCACTGATTTGCTAACACACGAAATTAGGACAGAAACCCCCCCAGAAACTGAGTCCTCGGAAGCAGTCTGCTCGCTCTCAAAGTAGCACACGGGGCGCCAGAAGGGCACTGGGGCCCCGGGTGGGCTCGTGGGCTAAGCCTCCCATTCCTCTCCGGCACCTGAGAAACTAACTTCTTCTAGAGGAAATACATGCAATAAAAGCCGAAGTCTGGAGCGTGAAGTGCACGGCACAAGGTATAAAATGAACACGCACCTTGAACTCGGCGTCTTTACAGAACAGACAGGGGTCGTGATCAATAAGTCTGGAGACTTTAGCATAATCAAGGAAACAAACCAGCAGCAGCAACTTTTTCAGTGTAAACTGAGACAAAGCTTCTTCGTGACCTTAAAGAAAGTACAGAAAAGCATAGCCAGTCCCTGTGTGACAGCCCAGTGTCACCTAAGATGTAATAACCATGTGCAGGTAAAGAAGCTAACGCGGCAAACACAAAACACCCCGTGCCCCCTTGGTGCCTTATGAGACTGGGCTCGTCGAGCACAGCAGTGCTGCGGCCGGTTCCGGTGGTGCGCCCAAGCCAGGCAGGAGCAGGACAGGCACAAGGGCGTCAGGGGCCTTGGCTCATCCCCCTCACCCAGTCCTTCGCGAGCACCTGCGATGGGCAGGCACCTTCCCAGGGGCTACATGCAGCACTGAAACAAAGCAAACAGGACCCCCACTGGCCTACAGCCCATGCAGGGCAACGGTGGGGAGAGACAACAGACAGGCAAAAATAACTGTAGGGGTGGAGGAAACGATGGGGACCGCTGGCGGAGGGGGCCGGGGGGGGGGGGGGGGGGGGGGGGTAGAGGACCCTCTTCACGTTGGTTTCTCTAGCAGGTACACGCACACAGAGACAGGAAGCCTGGAAGAAGCCATTTCTGCGCTCGGGGTGGGGGCAGAACTGCTCACCGTCTCGGTACAGGTGAGGGACAGAGGGGTGTCTATACTCCGTAGCTATATCAGGGTTCCACAGCAGGCGGTTCAGAATAAACACAGCCATCCCCATGACATCGCTGTTGTCTTCCAGAGCTATGAGTTCTCCAAAAACTGTCTGGAAGGAAATTAAAGCTGAAGTCAGGACCGAGTTATCTCTCTGAGAAGCAAAGGGATGCAACGGGAAGGCAGACGGCATCTTCTAAGGCCTGGCAATGTCCCGCCTCGCAAACAACAGGGAAGGGACCAGACGTCTGCCCGGTGCCCTCTTCGAACTGGACGTACACACGTTGTGCATCTTTTAGTGTGCCCAGTATACACACCTCCCAATGAAAAAGTCAAAAGCTTGGGACTAAGATAAATTCTTTAAAATCTGCTGACTGGTAATATTTGTATTTTAATTCTTCTTCCTTTAAGTTAAAGAACTCTCAAATGTACATGTGTTGTTCAAATTAAATTACAACTATCCCACTAAGTATATCCTGAAGATAAAACAGAAACCTAAATATGGTCAATTTTCTAACAGATAAGTTTAAAACCATCTGTAAATCACTTAAGGTAATAATCTGAGAAGTATAGACCTGTTTATAATGAATGACTCACATAAGAAATTAGTTTAACACCATTGTGTTTATTATGACTTTTAAAGCAATTAAAAAAAAACAAAAATCAAATTATTTTCTATAACCTTACACTAGCAAAATGTGGGAAGCATGGGAAAGTATTAACACCTGCCAACATGCACAGTCTGGCCTTGGGTGCTTTCTGAAACTCCTCCGAGGCCACGCCCACTAACAGAACCCTGGGTGGGGGGTTCCACACGTTTTGTTGACAGTCACTCAGCCCCTCTCCCTTCCCTGCACAGGCCCCACGTCCCCGCCAAGGGCCGCAGACTGGGGTGCCTCTCGTGGGGGAAAAGACGCCCTGCCTCCCCCATGTCCGCCCGGCTGCGGTGGTTTGGGCAGCGGGCTGTGGCTGGAGGAGACGCACACCCCGCCGAAGCACAAGGGCCACAAGGGATCTCCAACTCCCCGGCTTGCTCCCTCTGCCACCAAGAGCTCCGTCCCCAGTCGGGAGGCTCCGCGGGGCTGAGGCTCCAGGACGGTTGACAGGTGATGGCTCTCACTGACCTCTCACTGAGAAATAAGAGACTGAACTGAATTTCAATTCAATTAAAGGGAGACTACAGAAATCTTAGCAAGGACACTATCAGCTTATGTGACGTTAATGGGCTCTCTCTAGGCCTCAATTTCTTGATAACTAAAAGCCAGATTATTATAAAGATTCCTTTCAGTCCCAAAGATTGTTCTATTCCAAAACCCGCAATAAACTGAAGAATAGGGTATCCCATGTGACAAAGGTAAAAAGCCTAAAGAAATACAAAAGTATACCAGTAAGAGACAGCGGGTATTTTTAATAAAGGCACATCTTTTTCTAACAGTCAACTACCACTGTGTCTTCCTAATTCAGTTAGTTTTAACGTTCTAAGCTTTGTTGAGCTATGCACCATGGGAGAACCTTGAGTTCTGATGGCCCTTTCACGAGCAGTGCCCCAGATGGTCACGGTGACACTGGCCCGGTGTCACCCGCAGCCTGACCAGTCCCTGTTCCGCTGAGCTCCTGTCCCATCCGTGACGTGGGCAAACAAGCATGCACCTCAGCAGGTTTTAGAGGTTCAGTTAGGAAATGCCTCTTAACAGGCCTCCTTCGGCATGTGTGAAGGCTCATAAGGAGCTTACTATACTTGACATTGTATCTAGCACCGATTTTATATATATATATATATACATAAGACACTAACGAAAAATTACTATAAAATTAACTGGCAATAATACATTGGCATGGTCTACTTACATAATGAACATTTATTAAAGGACGATCATTTTAAACTGAAAGATCAATTAGGCTGACCAAGTGACTCCATAAGTGAAACCATATTTATTAAAAATGAAGCCTTTTGCTAACTGCTGAAAGGAGCACTTACCTCTAGGCCGATCCGTAGCCACAAAGGGTTGTATGACAGCAGCCAGCTCAGAACCTTCTGCCGTTCTCCTGCAACGCAGGGGAAAAGCAGGAAAAATCAGGCCACAGTAAACAAAATTTCATGGACAGAAATCAGGGGGAACAAAAGGATCATCATCTATATGAAGGAAGTTAATCTATGTAAACTGTACTTCCACTCAAACAGATAAGACGATATTTAAATATGTGACACCGTACGCTGCAAAGCCTTTAACTCTAAAATACAAAACCTCTGTGTTTGTAAAGAAATAGTCATAGTATCTGTATAATCTTCTTACCCACATCTTTCCAGAGGTGTCTGTCTTTGCGAACGACCAGCCGCCCAGCTTCAGTTTCAATCTCCAGCTTTTTGATGGCTTTCACCATTTGTTCGGAAGTAAACAAGCGGCACGCAGCTCGACGCAATCTGTTCAGCCGGCACCGGGCCGTGTATGCTCTGAGCGACATCTCGTCTCTCGTGGGAGCTCTGGCAACGCTTAGTTTATGCCGACTCTCCACCCCCAAGAGCAGAGCAGCAGCGTTTACTGGGCAACAACAAGAGAAAGATGGCGCTGGTTAAGCGGTATTTGTACGCATCCTCAAATCCAGTGATGAGTACCATCTGAGATGGCCAGAACAGAACCCACTCCCTGCCTCTGCGTCCCTTGCTCTCCGCCTCTCCATCTCAGAACAAGGCGTTGCCACTCGCTCGGCACCTGAGGCCAATCTATCACCTCAGCCTGTGGCTTCTACCTGGGAAAGGTGTCCCCATCCAGCCACTTCTCACAGTCTCAGCCACCACTGCCCCACTCACACATCATCATCTCAAACCCAGACCGGGGAGCCAGCCTCCTGACAGGCTTCTCCGCCTCCACCCTCTTTAAAAATCAAAAAGGGAAGCTCTAGAGGAATGTGATTTGTTAAATCGATTAAGTTTTAAAATGCAGTTGGAATTTCTATCAAGCACATTTCCACTGGAGAAGAGAAGTAAAGTAACAGGCTGTTTACTTGCAATGAAAGGGCGTGACCTTAGAGACCGTGAGCCCTTCCAGGGTATGCAGGGGCTTTTCCTTATCTTAAGCTGTTGAATTGATCCCTATAATTTCTAAGCAGGGCTTAGCTTCATTCCCTTTCAGGAGAAAACCCTTCAAATGTTTGTGGACAGCGTGTCCCCATCGTTCCTACACGAGGCTTCCCCAGGACGAGCACTGAGGTGTTTGCAAACTGCCCTACGGCAAGGGGGTTCGGAGAGCTCGCGGTGCCCTCGCGTGCCGCCAATGTCTGAACTGAGGTGCTAGGGTGTCTGAACTAAAGCGGGAAAAAAGAAGAAGCGGGTGGAGATAATACGCCTGAGTGAAGAGGCCACACAACACAAATTTCTTCTCCGAGACAGGACGCCTGACCGGCGTAGTTAACTCTGCACCAACTTCCTTAGCTGCCACACGTCACCGTAACTGGGACTGGATCAGCACTGAATCATTCTCCTGGGGACTGCTCTGGCTGATGTGTAAGAGTGAAAAGTAAGAAGAAACGTAAAGTCCGGTATGTTCAGTCCAGAATTCCCTAAACATTCTCAGCAACACAACTTTTAGCAGTGATGTCAATAAATCGGTGAACCATGCCATTAACTATAATAAAATATGTGCAGTTAAAAAGGAAAAACCCATGTTAAGCCCCAGCTGCCCAAACAAGGGCATTATTCAACTTAAACATGAATGTGAGGCCTACCTTCAGAGACGCTGGTCTTCACAGTGAGGTCGTCGGGAGTCAGTATGAAGTTCAGCCACCACGTGAACCCCTGCTGCTGCTTCTCCTTCCAGCGCTCATCGTAAAACATGTTCCTCGCAGCGAACGGCATCGGGTGTCTAGGAATGTCTAATGGCACAGCCAGGTTACTGCGTAAGAACCTCTTCCCTTTAAATTGTTATACAACGTAGAGCAAAAGACCACTTTTACCAGCAGAGGCTCTCAGTAACACCCCCTTTCCCAGTACTTGCTGGAAAGAGTGGGAAGCATTTTGGGGCACGAAATGTAAACAAAGTAAAAAGGGATCCAGCAAACAAGAAAAAGGACTCATGGACTCGGGAACAGTTGGTGATTGCGGGGGGTCAGGGGTGGGTGGAGGTGGATGAGGGTATAAGGGGGGTAAATGGTAGTGGGAAAAAAATACCATAAAAAGCCAAACTGATTTTTTTAAACAAAACAAACAAAAAGAAAAAAGGGAAAGTAAGGCAGCACCTCCTGGTTATTTAAAAATCCCAAGTCCCAGAGAGTTTCATGCAAGTCTGAGAACACAGTCTAACTGCTCCGTGAATACAGACTTTGACAGTTCTTCAAGGCTTTTGTTCAACAAAAATCCCGGTTTGCTTCCGCCTGAAATACAATCACTGCTCATTCAGTGTCGGATTTTCCAAGACGGTAAAGACCATGGACACTTGCCTGTTTTCAATGGCTTTATGAAGGTCAGGCTAGACTGTGCCACAGGAACAACGCGTTTTGTCCGTCTGTTTGATTTAGAATTAGGAGTTTTGTATGCTAAGGAATCTAAAATAAATTATAAAGCAGAATAACAGCATTACAAAATGAAATAAATTCCTTGAATGAACTGTTTTAAAGTTAAAATTGGGGTTCCTACAATCACATCCACTCAGCAAAAACACTAAGCACCAGGCATGACGCTGTGCCTCGGTGGGCCCATCAAACCTACAGGGGAAGGTCCAGACGCCCAGCCCCTCGGGAAACGGGAAGAACAGTGGAGTGAAGGGGTCAAGACCAGAGGCGCAGAGCTGACAGGAAGCTATGCAGTGGCTGAATGGCCATGGTGGGAACTTAAGTAAAACAGAGGCAGGAGACAAACTAGAGCATTATTGTAATAGCACAACTGACAGTCTCCATAAGGAAGGAGGCAAAGGAGGTGCTGGAGGGTTCAGGAGAAAAGAAGGCAAGGGGGAGAGAGTCTGTAGCAAAGTGATCAAGTCAATAAACCAGGAAAATACACCCAGCAAGGGTTAAGGGCTTCCTTGAGGTTAGAGGTCATGACTTCAAAGGCCAGCCAGCAGAGTTCAGGCACAGAGTAAGCAGAGTTGGAGTGAGCCTGGAGTTTTTAGACACGCACAGCGAGGGTGAGAGAGGTGAATGAGGTGCTCCTAATGAATGATGGGGTCCAGGCTGCGTAAGGAAGGAAGCGGGGCCACGTGGGACGTGGGGCGGACGTGGTGGCTGGTGGCAATGGCGGTGGATCAGAGGACTGAGGGTGATAGAAGGGGACAATGCCGGAGTTAGGTTTCCAGATAAAATGCCAAAATCAGAGGGATGGTGAGTAGAGATGGATGCTTTCAGAAAAGCGTGGCTCAAGTAGGTTGGAACTCAAAGGCCAGGATGTTGGAAGGACCTTCTGCCGGGTTTTAAAGTCCCTCAGGAACAGTGACAGTATTACAGCGTAGAGAAGGTACCAAGAGCCAGGTTTCCCTGTAACCCCAAGGGCTATGGCTAGCAGAGCACGTGAAAGGAGCTGTTTCCGCGCTTTCTGCTTTCTTTTCTTGGTTGTTAAGGAAGGAAGGAGAACTACAGTCTGGAAAAGGTGGGAGAAGGAAGGTGGAGGAGGGCGGCGCCGTGAAAGCTGTGCTCGCAGTAACCAGAGGAGGAGGACCCAGAAGAGAGAGGCACTACCGACACCCGCTGCCTCCGGAGGGTGTGGGTTTACGCAGCTGGAGACACGCAGACCGAGGACACGCAGACCGAGGACACGCAGACCGAGGTGCAAATGCGGATCCGTTCAAAGAGAAATGAGATACAAAGATCCGTGTGTAATACTTCCTAGGAGTCTTAGGATTCTTTTAAATTATCTCTTAACTACCGAGCTACCGAGCGGGCCTGGACCGGGGCTGTCACACGAGGTAGTTTGCACTGGAAAGGCATGATGGGATTAGTCCTGGCTGTTTTCGGGCGCTAAGGCTGTGAGTGTGGGGGAGAACAATGAGGTTTCCCCCAAAGGCATGCCAGCCTCTGGGGCCCACCACCCTCCTAATTAGTGGCAGAGGCAGAATAATGTCTCTGGGAGCACAGGCACGCGGAGGCCTCTCCTGCATTGCCTCGGACGGTATTAAGGGGGCCAGGCACTTACCTGGGCCTTCCAACCTGGGCCCTGACTAAGGAGCAGAAGGTGACGCAAGTGAAGGACTTCCCTGGGTGAGTGTCTCAAACACTCAGTAATGAAGGTAAGTATTTGAATGCAATAATTTTTAGAAATCAAAAGTCACAACAAACAAAACATCAAAACTTCTATCAGAACAAGATCACAACTATTCCAGAGCCCAGCCCCACACTCCACAGGTCCTCCCACTAAGCAAATGGGTAACTGAAGAGTGTACGTTAATTCAAGCTTCTCAGCAGCAAATTTATGAACCAAAGGAAACAGGAAATATGCCCTTTATAAGGAAACTGTCACTGAAGTTTTACAGACGACTCACCAGTTTTCTTCTTCAGGCTCAGTTTCTCTCTGTTGCTGATATGTTTTGAGACGGGTGTTATCACCTTTCTTGTCTTTCTAGCAGCTGATGTTTTAGACTCCCCGGGAGAAAAATGGATTCTTTTGATCGCTTGTGCTTCGGTGTGTTCTGTCACTGTGACCAGCACACGTGCCTCCTCCTCGTTCCCCTCGCTCTTTCTTTTACGAGCAGCTGAAGCTGCCTTTGAGGGAGGATTTATCACTTCTTTGCAACTCCTAGCGTTACTTACTATTGAATCTATAACTGGGAGATAAGAATGAAAAATATCTTTCTCTTCTACATTATCGGTTATTTTTTCACGTTCACCTTCTACACTGCGGAGACACCTTCTTGCCTTTGGTTGGCTAGTCTCGGTTTTGTTTTCTCTGGTACCAGTGGGCTTCAATTTAGTAACAGTCGCAGAAAGGATTGGGCGTCTCTTAAGCTGTGTGTTGTGGCTATAACCAGAAATATTCTGAACTGCAGAAAATTGAGGCTGATTGTGTTTTGTAAAGCTGTCACAATTTGGTTTCATTTCTGAAGATTTAGGTTCTTCAAAAGTAGCTTCTGGAGAGTTTGAACCCTGGCATTCAGGAACACATAGTAAAACTTCATTGTTTCTCTGCACTTGAGGAGACTCTGAGGCCTGAGAATTTTCGTTTAGTAATGGTGATAATTTACATGTTTGTTGAGATATATATCTATATGTTATATTGTCTTTTACAAATTGACTTGGGGATAGAATTGGATTCACTGATTCTGATTCTACCTCCTGACTTAGTCCATAATTATCCTTTAGGAAAGAATCTGGACTTAGAATTGTCTGATAAACTTCATGTACAGTTTTTGATTCCAAATGCACGGGCCTTGAATTACCTTTCGGAAATGTATCTGATGAAATACATGTCACTAATTTTAGTTCATTAGTAGCTGCATGGCTGTTCTTTAGAAAAGAATCTGGACTTAGGAAACTTCCATGGCTTTGTGTAATGTTCAACGTTAAAGAACAGTTTGGGGTGAGAATAAGTTTACTATCCTCTTCAATTTGGCCATTATTATTTATGGAGTTAAAGGAAGTTTCAGTTAGGACTTTCTCATTAAAATCTTTGGAAGTGTTGGCATCTTCTAATTTCCATAGCTCCCCATTTTCAGGTGCATGAAGAGATGTGTAGGTGGTGGACCGACGCACACAAAGGGGCAAGCAAGTCTCCCCACGGCATCCTTTAAGAGTGGGACTGATCGGTGAGATGGGTATTTTATTCTCTTCAAGGATCAAAGAATTGTTTTCTGTTGGAGAACAGCCCTCTTTCCTGCCCAGATTTTCACGAGCCTGTAGTGGGCTCCTAACTCTGTCAACTTTCTGGGAAACACTAAACGTTTTATTAACATTTTGAATATTTGAAATCCTCTTCTTATGATTTGAAGAGGCCAAAACTTTCTTCTTATTAATGGTATCCCAAAGACTCCTCTGTAAAAATAAGCAAAAATACAAATTAAGTTGATGGCTATTGAATATTGCCTTTACTAAGAAATTTTATATATGTTGCTCACTTCAAGAGTGTTAGCAAAATAATTTTTACATAGTATCTTCTTAGAGTATATCACAGAATAATGAAAACTTATTACCTTTTTCTTTTTTGGCTCTTCTGCATTCCCTAATAATATAACTTCATGCTTCACAATGCCATTTACATGGAATGTCAGAATCTCTCTTACTCGGCCTTCTTTTATTGGTGTCCAGTTAACAGAAATAACAATTTTTTCCTTAGGCTGTAATCAAAAGAAAATTGTAAAATTACTGTAACAGTAGATGGTGCATAATAACGGAAACATATTATATACAACTTAGACTACGGTATAGGACGAACAATTGTTAGTCACCAACATTCGATACCATAATAACATTTAAGTCAAATAACTTCCCTAACCTATCTCATTTTATTATCAGGAAAAAAGCTACTAGTAATAACAAGGTTCACAACAAAATAAAATTGTACTAAAATCTTCATTGTAAATAAAGCAACCGAACAGTCTCCATATCATTTTTAGTTATCAGTGGTTTTTTAAATTTTAATCACATATCTCTAGTTTTTTACAGTATGTATAGTGCTTCCAGTTCAACTAGAAAAGAATTTTCATTATGAAGACTTTCATCAAAAAACTATAAAGAGAATCTACTAAATTCCTTTCACCCACAAATTTCTGTAACCACACCATCGTGAGTACCAGTATTTATGAAGTACTTACGTTGCAGGCCCAGTCTCAGGGGTCTTCTAAAACACCCCCCACCCCGTCCGCACGTGCCTGCGTGCCTGGGACGCAGCCCCGCAATTGTCACATTTGCCAGACCACAGGGACACAGCAACCAAGGGCCAGAAAGCTTTACGTATTTAAGTGAGACTGTGCGTCACCAGAGCCCAGGCAGTCTTTCTCCAGAGTTCAGGCTTTGACGGCTACACCCCACAGCCCGAAACCCTTACAGGACAGAACAAACTCTGTGTCTGCGCTTCTCCTAAGGGGTGGGGGGCGGGGGAGAGACAAATTTTGATTTAAAGGGGAAACTATCAAACATCAAAAACAGCTGGTTTTAGAAAATAAGAACAGTGAATTCTTACTCTACAAAATAGTGAATTCTAAATAAACAAACCAAAAAACTTTTCTCGTTCCACATAGCAAAAGGAATGATTGTGCCCTGGAGAGACATTGGGAGGAGGGGACCACTGTTGAAGCTCAGGTAGGTGACCTGGGCTTAGACCTGAGCGAGCTCAGAGCCCTTGGTCGCCGGCCTCAAAGCGGTGACACTCAGCTTTATCTTCACACTTTCACAGGTTCTTCCAAGTGGAAAGGCCAGCGGTCAAGAGAAGCAGTGACCTGCTCTGGTTCTGGTGACAAAGACAAAAACACTGGCCAATGCTGTGCAGAGGAGCCACCGGGGAAATTCTTGGAAACAACGTTGATAAAATTAAACCGTGAAAACTACACGAAAGCAACACCGCACATGCTAGTGGACAATAACCCGAAAGCAGTGCTTCTGTGTCTCCGGTAGACATTCCGCCCAAACAAAGCTCCCTATCTCAGCAGAACAAGCAGTGCCCCTGAGTCTCTGTGGGCTCAGTTTCCCCCACACCCTTGGTCACTAAAATGCATTTAAGATGATTGACAGGAGGCAATAAAAAGATGACCCAATCAGGGTACGCCTCCGGGCATCATTAAAAACACACAGACAGACAGACAGATAAAGGGTGTGTATAAAAATCGCGGTCTATTCATTTAGAACTACAGGAGTCCCACGACGCCTAAGTCTACGAAAACGCTTTTGGAATAGGCTTCTGAGATGCTCCGAAGGATGCTCTGCGCACGCGCGCTGGCGAGCGGTCCCGGCCCACCCTTGCCTACCGGAGCCCACAGACTCCGGCCGGACCCGGACGTCCCCAGGGTGGACGAAAGAACCTGGCTTCATCCTCTGAGGTCCCTCCCCCGTGTCTATAGTTTGCCCTCCGGGCCGCATCTCCCCGCGTTCCCACCCCCGGCAGGGTGGCGGGGTGACAGGGAGACGCGATCTTGCCCGGCCCGCGCACACCCACCTGCAGATCGAAGACGCGCGGCCAGACCTCGAATCCCTGCGCGGCGGCGGGACAGCGCGGCAGCGTCACGGCAGCCGCCTCGGCGTTGGGGTTGAGCAGAGCCAGCGGCAGCACCTTCGAGGCGCCCAGGCGCACGTCCCCGAAGCACAGGAACGGCCTGGGGCAGAAGTGGCTGAGGGTCAGGACCGGCGGGGACCCCCGCAGTCCCGCTGGTGACTTCCGCTCCAGGGGACTTGCGTCCGAGCAGCCTCGCCGCGTCGCCATGGCAGCCTGACAGCCGCAGGCCGCTCCGCAGGGAAATCACCTCTCCTTCTCTCGCAGTCGTCGGCACCCCAGAAAAAACGAAACGATCCCCACAAATTCGCCAAAACAAGGACGACACAGCTATGGCCTCTGCCTCAACTTAAACTTCCCTCCTCCACCAATGGGCACGCGCGGCACCGCCCCACGCCCTCACCGAACCAATCTGCGAGCAGTCGCGCCGCCGAACCTCCTCAAGGACCAATCAGTGAGCAGCAGCGCCAGGCCAATGAGACGGCAGCGCTTCATTTAAATGATTGCTCGGCCGCCTGTGGCTGTCTGCGGAGTCGAAAACCGAGGCGGGATCTTTGCGACACTCGTAGCTTAGAATTGAAATCCGCCTTTTGGATTTGAAAAGAGGTGTGGAGGGGAAGAGTGTAACACCCTTTCCACAGCGAAGGCGGCCGTCCTTGCGGTTGCCAGGGGCAGCCTTAGGTAAAACCGCGAAGGAGGCAAATAATGGCTTCAACCCTCCTCCCTTCCAATGTACCCCGCCCAGAATTATATTCCTTAGCTCTCCTTCCGCGGTTCCTGGGCCGAATGCGCGAAAAATAAGACAATTAAATGTATAGTTCGTGTGAACGTGATTATTTTAGTAAGTGACCACAGCAGGGGGCAGTAAGTTTGCATGCTCGTTCTTTTTCCTTGTATTGGGGTGACATTGGTTAATAATATACAGGTTTCAAGGGCACAATTTTATGATACATCATCGGTACATTGCATTGTGTTTGCTGGCTCTTAACTAGGGATCCTGGGAGCAAAACTAGATGCAACCTGGGATTCACAATAATTCATAACTGATGGTGTTGACAGGCAGTCCCTGGACAAATAACTCCTTGGTCTTATTTTAATTGTCCGTTCCTACTAATAATGACTGTAGCCCTTGCCATGTGTACCTCAAGCCTGAGAGGCGGCACCCATGGCCTGTATTTTACAGATGAGCCTTGGGGCGGGGAAGAGGCAGAGCCAGGATCCGTGCACACGCGGTTCTGCTCTCACCTCGCCCTCCCTGTAGACCACCCCTCCGCTAAACACAGCAGGAAACTTTAAAACTACACGTGATGTGGGTACACAACATACGTAGGGGGAATAGAGTCCGAGTGGGAAAACAATGAGGAAGGTGAGATAGGAAATTATATTCACTGACACTCAATGTGGCCTGAAGTCAAATCCCGTTAGGGAGGGTTTTTTTTTTAATCCATTGACACTGATGTACAATGAGAATGCTACTATGTGGTTTCTTTAAGAAAAAAATGTTAATATGAATTATAACTTTCAAAAACAATTTATATTATTTCATACTGTGAATATTATTTGCCAAATTAATATTGCAAATACAAGCCCTCAAAAGCTTCAATCACAGACATATTTGTCTCAGTTCAACAAAGTGTAGTGCATTTTGTTTCCGAGTCACTATTAGTATTTAAATTTATATTAATTAGCCACTTAAAACCATTAAACCGTTTAATGGTTAATACATTCAATACGCACAATACTTCAGGATAGTGTCTAGCTTATGAGAAATAATCTGCACAGAAATGTGCCCCAGGCGCCTGGGCGTTCCACTTGTTCGGTCTTTGTGCCCGCCACGCAGACTTCTGCACCCCACGCTGTGAAAGTGTGCTCAACAAAACCCAGATGTGCTTTCTTAGGACCAAAAGACTTTATATTTATTTTAAATATCAAAATAACAGAAAGTACTAGTTCGATATACAATACACTTCCTAGTCTCCACAGAGAACGAATTTTTCTATAAAGACATTGGTACTTAAGAAACATGAGACAGCCAGAGTATCCATAAAACTCACAAGATAGCTTTGTACACAGTTGACAAAATAACGAATTCTGATATTTTAGATTTTTCTGTGTAACTGCTTTGACACGTGTCCTTAATGATTAAAAACAAAGTGTATGATTTAAGACTGAACCTAAGTTTAAAAGCATCTGCACTTTAATGCACATCATAGATCCCCTTAATCGGAACATCGACTACGACGTGGAGCAGCTCAATGTCCACCTCTGTAGTCATTTTTCGGCAGCCCCGCCCATAACTGTAACATTTTATCTACAGGCATAAGAAAGTTTTGTAATTATACCACAGTACGCAGACCAACATCAATGCAAGCAGGAACATCAAGCAAAGAGGCTAAGTAACCATGAGAAGTGGGCATGCACTTCATTCAAGAAATGTTTTAGAATTTCCAGTGGTAATGCAAGCATTGAAAATACTTCTTTACCTAAGAATTTGAAAAAAAAAAAAAAGTATGTCCATATCTGTATAACCTCTATTCCACGACTATAATTCATAATTTCTGCTTATATAATGGCTGCAGAGGCTAAATTTAAATTCTTTGGGGATTTTCCAATAGTCATAGGCTTGAGACCAATCAATGCACAAGCAAGTTGACACATGAAGAGTGAACAAACAAAAAACCCAGGTGTTTGATCTACCAAAACCTCTCATCTCCCATACAACCTAACCCTATTTTTCCTTATTAATGCTACTTCAAAGAGGAAGTGCGGAAAGCATGCCAATATTCCAGGAAAAAAGGATCTTTAAGTAGAAATAACTTTGGAGGAAATAAGGTGATCCCCCCCCCCAAAAACCACTACAGGCTGTACCGAGAGGAATGTGCAAAAGAAAGTGGAGGACCTAAGCAAGAGCGGTCTATGTCCTTAAATACTGTTACGAAAAATCTTCTCACATTACCCATCATTCACTCTAGTAGCAAGAAACATTTACCATCATCCTCTTTAAAGTTTTAGAAACGCGACTTGTTTCTTACACCTTTTCCCTCCTTTTAAATTTGGCACTGAGTCTTCGAGAATCCTCACATGACTTTAAAAGTCCTAACTTTTCCTGAGTTGGTAAACTCAGGTTGCATGTTGGTTGGGATGCTGCTGCTCTTCAGGGGAAACTCACCAAACCATCATCTCCTGTTCAGTTTTGGGCAAACTGACATCAGAAGTGGTTCAGGGTAGAGCTGAGATTACTTTTAAAAAGCTGGGGGAGGAGGAGACAGAGAGGCGGACACACAACTCATTTTATTTTATTTGTTAGGTACTTCCAAGAAGCGTGTACAGATAGGCCCAGAAGTGGCTTTACAGTGACTATAAAGGCCAAAACAGACATCAAACACAAAAAACAAATATTCACACAAGTACTTAGTGCCTATTTCCCTACATAAACATAAAGCAACCTAAAAAAAAAGTGCTTTCTGACCAGCGGGCAGCACAAACAGACCCATAACAACGACAACGAAATCAAGCTCATTGAACTGGCGCAACCCAGCCAGCAGAGTCGACTCTAAGGAGCTACTGCACAGTGAAAAGGCCCTGAGCTTTCAGTCCGGAGAAGACACCCGGCGAACTCACAATGCTCCGAACCTGACTTCTCACAAAGGAGAGGACAGAACCATCGGAGGAAACTCAAACTTACAAACGGACCAGTTCAGCTGCGTCTTTAATTTGTCTGCAATTACAGAATGACAAACAATGCATGATATTTACTTATTAGCCCTTAACTAACAGTTTATAGTCACTCCACTATGATGTTTGACACTTTAAAAGTTGACAGAAAATTAGTGTGCCTAGTTCATGACCGGACATCACGTAACAGGAAGTCACTGAATACAGCACCAGTTTGAAACCCTAGTTTTGCGGCTACTCCTCCTCTCCCGGCAGTAAACCGGACTGTTTAAAGCATGCAAAGATCGCCACCTTCAGAGTTGGTTAAATCTTGCTGGCACGAAGAACAAACCCTAACTTTAAGTGGTATTTTAGGCTGCAAAATACAGGCGGGGTTTCTTACAAAAATAACTTCAACTTGTAAAAAAAATTCTAAGGCAAATGATTTTAATAGTGTTGTGTAAAAAATAAGCTTATTATTTCGCATTTAATAGTGTCCGCTTAAAAGATCACATTCAATTAATTAAACTGAGGAACACTGAGTATTCTTACTTGTAATTAGTCAGTATGACTATTCCCAGAGTGTTTTCAACACAAACATTTAATGCTTAGTATTCAGACGAACAATTTTTTTTTTTTAATTCGTAAGCCTAGGACTTCAACTGTGCTTCTTTGGACAAATATTTCTTCAAACAACAAAGAATTTAAATTCTTTTAAACTATTTTAATACCTACTATAATCTTTGGTACATTTAAGTAAAAACCGGTTAGGTTAACAAATTTCTACACTTAATAATAAATTATTCACCTTACATATTAAGTGCTAACTGCTATCAGCTAAAAAATTAATTTAAAACAATAAATTATACTCATAAAATATTCTGAGTGAGGCTAAACTAAGTTGCAAGATTCAAAATCTAAGTTCAGATACAGAATTAATGAATTTTAGAGTTAATGGACATTTGTCCAAAAAACTCCCAAACCCTACAAAAAAGGTTAACTGAAAAGAGTAGGCCTCATTTCCTATTTTTGTGCCAACTTCAAAAACTTATATACATTCAGTTTGCCCAAATCCATGAGGTTTTCACAATCTTAAAGTTTCTTAAAATCTAATTTGGAAATCAGAGGCAGCAGATGTCTGCTCATCTGCTCACTCTCTTCACAAGAACTACACTCGCACCTCCTGCTGACCACGTGAGAAAATGCAGGGCCTGGCCCCTGGGACACCCTCATTAACGCCACGTTTCCCTCCCTGGAAACTAGCAACTGCCACTTGCTAAGGATGTGAGCATCACCGAGTCCTTCAGCTCAGATTCTTCAGCTCTACAGTGGGAACAGGGCACGTCCGCTCTGTTCCGGAGCCGGTTATGAGATTTAAGTGAGATAACCGTGAAAGCGTTTTATGGACCACTTTTCCAGTTTAAGTCATCACTACACAGACTGGCATTTCACTTTCTAGAAGAGATGCATTCTAGAAAAATTGTCTACTGTAAACCAACCCCTACGATCAAATCATATATTTAAAGCATTAGGAGATTATTATTAAAAGAACCCTAAAGTAAATACCTTCAAAAAACAAAGTATTCTTTTCAATGTGAAAATTCAACACCTCTTTTTCTGCTATCGAACATAAAATACACCATATACACATACATATATACCATCTGCCTTTCTGCAAGTCCAAAATCTCCCTGGGCTTCTATGTCAGGGAGATGGCCTTACATGGCCAGGTATGATTTCTTTTCATAACAGCAAGTTTCTCAGCTAAACGTCTTATTGTTCTTTATGATAAAAGTCATAAAGAGATGCAGTTTTACAAGTCGATTTGAAAGACTAGCAGACTAACAGTACCTCATAATCAAGGTCAATCATGTAAGTACCCCAAATATAACATTGCCACACAAAAGAAAGAACACTTCAAAAATAATAATACACTAATTACATCTACTGGTCCTAGGGTAATTATAAGCCAATCTTAATAAATGAGGCAAAACCCAGGTTGGATTTATTATTTACAAGAGCTACTCGGGTTAAGGGCCTCAACTCTCAACACCTCCTCCTTTATCCGGCCGGCGGGCGATGCTCCTGGCAGGCACCCGCGTCTCCTAAGTGCTTCAGCACACGCGGCTCCCCGTCAAGTGGCTAAATTTCATTCGTTAAAACTTCATTATTTCATTTGTGATTTTTTTTTCACAAGGCCTAGGTGAGACTTTACAGTTTACACACACACAAAAAAAAGTGCTTAATAGGAGTGTAAACAAAACAGAAAAAGAAAACTCTTAAAATTGCCATTTTCCAGTAATTTACATACAAATGACATGCTAAGAAAGTCAACCCTGCCTATTCTAATCCTCCAAGCAGCTCTACTAGGAAACATTGTCCTAGATGAAGTTCAAATTGACTTGAAGATATGGAAAGTGCACATCTTTAAAGGTATTTTATAATTACCTAGCATTTGACTATTTCCTCACTTAATTTTAATCAGTTAGGTTTTGCTGTAACTGACATTTCCTTTCGCCAAGTGCTCAACTTTTGTCTCATACAAAAAAATAAATCAAGGATAATGAGAAAGCAGGCTTATGTGAAAAGCAACAATAAATCTGGATTACGTGTCCATCTGCATACACACAGTGGTTCCCTTTCGTTACAGTAAACAACGGTGAGTTCAGTCCAACACAAGTGTTATAGTTGATTTGGCACCTCTTCTAACAATTGCTGTGGAATATCTTGCTTCTGTTTCCTAGAGTTTCAGTTAGCCGAGATCAATGAGACCAGGACACTATTAAATCTCATCCTTTCGTTACAGTAAACAACGGTGAGTTCAGTCCAACACAAGTGTTATAGTTGATTTGGCACCTCTTCTAACAATTGCTGTGGAATATCTTGCTTCTGTTTCCTAGAGTTTCAGTTAGCCGAGGTCAATGAGACCAGGACACTATTAAATCTCATTAATTCACTATCATTTCCCCTCCCTTAGTGACAGGAAGATACATTCTCAATGTGAAACCGAAGGCAAAACAAAAAGGTGAACTTAGCCTGAACGATAACCGTCATATTCTGTTTTTAACACATTACCAATTTGTGTAATTTAATGCCTAGCCTTATATTTACATTTTATTCATAATTAGTACGAATGATTTCTTATTCATAATAATCGTTATTAGTATGAATGATTTTTTATTCATAACCAATAATTTGGATAATTATTTCAATTCTACATTTCACTGAACGAGCTGCTCTTACACTAGTTAGCTTTCTGGCTTTGCATTTATCAAAAGACCAAAGGATAATGATAAGTGGAAATTGTGGCCAGATAAAGAAACAACAGAGAAATATCCAAGACTTTCTTATAAATTCATATTCAAAATATCAATTATTTAAAATCTGGAGGAAGTAACAGTGACTCTTATATTAGGATGAGGAACAACTGCAGTTATCAGTAAACTCTCATAAATTTTCCTGATGCCTACACGGTCCTTAAACTTTTCTGGAAGATGGGGAAGGGAGAAGAGAGGAATAAGACTACAGAAAAATAAAATTTCCACTGATGATTTTTTAAAAAAACCATAATGTCAACAGCTAGTAATTTTTAAAAGTTTGAGATACTATTTAAAATTGGCACTAAATAATCTTTTAAAATCACAAAAATGTTCACTTCCAATATACCTCGACAGGCGTCCCCACTTTCCTACTACGCTCTGTAAACAGACGGATCATTTCCTTGATCTGCGACGTTCAGAGCACTCGGGAGCAAGAGAATGAAAACGCCGTCTGGCCGGCCACCGCCGTCAGCGCGGGCGCCCGCAGCCCCCGCCAGCCCCCGCGCCCAGCGGCCTCACGGGCGGTGCTCGTCGCTGGGGAGGCTCGGCACGGCGGGCGCGCTGTCGAGGCCCAGCAGCGTCCCCAGGTAGGACTGCTCCCTGGGGTCCAGCATCTGCTCGGGGCGCACGGGGTGAACCAGGGTGGCAGGCTGGGGTGTCAGCGTGTACTTTTCCAGGAAGGCTAGGTCGGCTGCCCGCGGGAAGTCCGCGGGCTGTGGCTGCGGCGACAGGAGGTCGTGCGCGGGCGCAGGCAGGGTGGCGGCGTGCCGTCCCAGGTCTCCCGGGGGCTCGGGCATCTGCACCGGCACCAGTGTCACGGGCACGCACACCTCGGCCTGCACGTGCGGCAGCAGCGCCTTGGCCTCCGCCGGGTACCCCTTGGGCCGGTCCGGGTAGGGCTTCGCCTCTGCGCGGAAGAGCTTGTCATCCACCGGGCACTCGGCCGGCGGGGCCCCGAGCTTGTCCTCGGCGCCCAGGGGCTCGTCCGCGGCCTTGATGCCGTGCACGTGGTCCGTGTGATACTTCAGCTTGTCCTTCCTCTTGAAGGTGGCCGTGCAGTGCTGGCAGGTGAAGGGCCGGGCATCCGAGTGAATGACCAAGTGCTTCGTCAAGGTTTTCTTAATTCTAAAAGACTGATTACAAATTTGACACTTGTACGGTTTTTCACCTGCATGAACGACAATAGCATTAAGTGCAAGGCGCACGCACTTGGCAATACAGTGATTTTAAGCAGCAAACTTTCCATGTGAATTCTTCCAAGCACTAACAAAACTAGTCACGGCGTGTGCCATCGCAAAACAGCAGGCTGGTGAGCGGAGCGGCCGGGCACTTTGGGTCCTGGCTGCGCCACTGAGCACCCAGCCCTGGGCGAGGTCCCCACTGGGAGCACCTTGCTTCCTCCCAGCCCACAGACAGTCCTCAGCTCCCAGAGCTGCGGGAGGGACCCCACCGGGAAGCACTGGGTAGACCTCGGCTATCTCCGCACAGGCTTGCTTTTATTCTCACTAGAACCGCGAGGTAGCCCCAAATCAGGACTTCCTCATTCGGAGAGAGGCGTAACTTTGTTTCTACAAGGGCACTGCAGCAGTAACAGATGCGTTACTGTGATTCTTGGCTACTGAAAGGGCTCAAATGCAGTTACTTCCCATTCTGGTATTGATGAAAGCGATTATTTATCTCCCCCCGAACAGCAGTCTGACAAAGTTCAAACTAAATATAAAACAAAACAGCTATAAAATGCATAAATTAATTTCTCAAAAAAGAAACAGAAGCATTAAGAACTGCTCATTTACATGAGGTATCAAACAGGGGCTATGACAGCACAGAGGGGAGAATCCGACACAGCGAGCATCTCAAATGACGGCAGCATCGCCGGGGGGCGGAGGGGGGGGCAGGGGGGAGATTTAGAAAATGGCAACTTCTGGAAGGCAGCTGAGGCAAATCGTCCTACTCTAACTACCTCTAAGTGACAAGCGACTCTGTCCCAGGAAAGCTGTGCAGTGGTAACTTGGCAACCAAGACGATGAGGCCGTATTCGAATTGCTCTTTTGAAAGAGAAGAAAGCAAATGCCTTTAGAGAGGCACGCATAGAGGACCCCCAAACAGGCAGAAGAGGAAAACGCGAGCTGAGAGCTGAGTAAACTCCCAAGGGAACAAAGTTTTCCCGAATTGTACAAAATGATGGGCACGGGATTGAAGTACTGCTCCTTCATGACATCAAATTTCATACGGTGAGCAAAAATTTTAATGGGGAAAAACAAACCAATTTAACCAACAATGAAGTTTAAAGGCCCATATTTGACCCCTGAATAATTACACCAAAATGTATATAAACTGCCCAGTAGGTTTTACCTGAATGTGTCCGAAAATGCATTTCCAGACTGGACTTGCCTTTAAAAATCTTCTTACAAACATCACATTGATGAAAGGTTGCTTTGTATCTAAGGAAACAAAAAGGGTTGACTTTTCCATGTACTTGTGACAGTAGCACACCGCAGATCGAAGGACAATGGCATCCCAAAGGGAAGCGCCGCTGAGACTGAGTTGTGGGCTCAAGTAGCCACGTTTTTCATGGAATAAACACCATTTTACTCGAAAGAGGAAAAGGCAAACTACAGTCACAGACTCGAGGATTTGGCAGACATTTTCTCAAAAGTTCAATGTTTTCCCACTGCCGTGTCAAGGGGAAAACTGCCGATACGTGTCAGTGACAGGATCCGCGCTCTCCAGCTGCGGTGAGGATTCTGGAAGCCATGCACCTGCCCAGGTCCCAACCCCTCTTCCCCAGCGAGACACTAGAGGCCGGGTCAGCACGTGTGACCCATGACCTGTCCTGTGAGACACGCTGACGTCTGGGAAACTGCAGACCTCCGTGAAGCCACAGCCTCCCTTGAGCACGCACGGTGCTGCGGTACTTTGTGCGGGCAGAACACCGTTCGAAGGGCCAGGCAGACCGAGAGATGAAACCCAACAGGGTGTGAAGACTGGGAATCTTCTTTCAGATCCCACCTTGCTGCTTCTTCCCGTAAGAAACTACCACTTGTTTAGTTTTAGGGTAGTGGCCAAGAGTAGCATCCACGGTGATCTAAGAAAAGGGCTAGTATAACACTCCTCCTTCTACCAATCAGGTACCTGAATGAGGCTAGACTGTCTTCATTTACGTCAACCAAGGCAACACGTGACCAAATAGGACAATTCAGCTGTTAGGCCACTGAAGAGATTTACAAAAATGTAAAACGAAACCACTTTTGAATAGCTGTTTTGCTTCTTAAAGTATTTTCTTTTCACATAATTACTATTTATGTTAGCATGTGATGAGTGTCTTAAAAAATAAATAAGCACTTCCATTTCTTCCTCATTTTAATTTCTATGCTTTACGGTAATATAAACGGTAATATAAAATTCATGGCATAAGGACATAAAGGGGCGGAGGCAAACAGTCACGGGCTCTCTGGAGGAAGTGGCGCCTCAGGCCTGTTTCCTCCCCACCGGCACAGTGTGTTCCGGCCCGATTTCCTCCCCTACAAGCCCCGTGGGCGCCGTGGTGTCCCAGCCCTCAGTGGCACCGCTGCCACTGAACCGGCACGTGAGTAAAGTGACAACCGAGTGCACTGCTGAACAGAACCAGTGAAGGGAGCACGGGACCACACACGAGAACACAGGTCCCGAACACGAGTCAGCACCGCCCGTGGGCTCTGCTCGCGGGTAAGACCAGGCGGGCACTGCTGTGCGGACCGCGCCCCGCGGCTGCTGAACTGAGCTCCCTTCCCTTACTGAGCTCTCGCTCCTGACACCTAGTCCAAGAGCATGAGCTCATTTTATACTCGGCAACTCAGTTAAACTTGATACCTCACTTGTATTAAAAAGTTGGTGTTCAGGACAATGCATGCCTCCTTCAAATAAAACACCATTTCAAATGCTTATGTGACTATAAGCATTTCCCGATAATTGCTATCTCATTAAGTATCATACGTAGGCAGTATATTTACATACTCCACGACCCCCAGCAGCCAAACAAATGAATTCCACGAAGAACGCCGAGACTTTAGTTGTTACGTTCACCTCCTAGCCTCTGAACGGCTGAAAACAAGCAGGAAGATAAGCTTTGCTCAGTTCCCTTGGGTCCGCAGAGAAGCTACGGAAGCGAGAGAAGAGAGAGCCGACCAACCAGCCTCTCCCCACACAGACAAAACAAATCAGGGGACACGGGGTAACGCCTCCCAGCCTAGACACAGCCAACAGCCCAGGCAGCCGCTTCACTTACTTCTGCCACACCTTCTCTCCCAGGTGCACGCTCTTGTAATGCACGGTGAGGTGGTCCCTGCGGCCAAAACACTTCCCGCATTCCTCACACTGGTGCGCCTTCTCACCTTAGAGACCCAAACGTTTGGGTTATAACAGGCATTGCAGTTTCCTCCCCAGAAACAAGTGACCAACAGGAGGATCACAAGGGCAGAGAGCCACCAGGAGCAGCAGGCCACCTCGGTTCTGGGCTCCGGACCTCCGCTCCGCACTCAGACACCATCCCCCAGGGGCCTGCGCTCATTCATTTTCAGGGGCGCGGTCCTCTTGCCAGTGGCAGCAGCTCTCTGCAGCAGACTGCGCCCCTTGCCTTCCGGTGCCACAGAGCAAGAAGGAGGGCATGACTCCAGGACTCAGGGCTCTGGCGGGACACACATGTCTGGACGTCAAACGCCTTCAATGAGCACACACGGAATCAAGCCGAGGCTGTCTTAGTGTTTATTATTAAACGGCCCCGGACACTTTCAGACCTTTGTACTTTACTGTTGAAGGACTGCTCCTCTGTGGGGATTGCTCGTACGTGCAATGAGCCAAAATACAAACATAAAGGGAAAAATTCTACATGAGTCCAATTTCTTATATTCAGTAGCAAAGACCTGTCCTTGAAAAGCCACTTTCTCAACTTAATGCCTGTGTGCAATTTAACCATATAGGCTCTAGAATTGGAAATTTAGGATTCTCCACCTAAAAATGAAAATGTGTAATTCTGGGGGGAAGTCATTAAGGCCTTTAACGTCCTGACTCAACTAGCCTCACCGGGGCCATTTCCGAAGATGAAGGCCACCCGCTGCACAGGTGGAACTTTGTCTGCAGTGACAACAGTCACCGCCGTCCCACCGGGCCCACGGCGCTGGCTCCTTTAACACTTCCTGCACATCGGTCGGAGAGGGAAATAGGGGAGAAACCCCCAGAGTAGAAAAACGGTGAGTACAGTAAAAAGATCTGAAATTGATCGGGATGATTAAGGTCCTCTTTTCCAAAGACCGGGTTTCAAAAATTCACTGTGACATAAACTTTAACGCCCAATTACAATCATTTCTCTTGAGAGTCTAAGTTGTGCTAACTTCTTTCAACTCCAATCGAAACGGTGGGCATCGCCCTCTCGGGAGCTGTCAGCAGCAGCTGCGCACACGTCCGGGGCACACGCGAAATGCCAACTGTGAGCATCTCATTGGAACAATTTTAAAACCTGGTTTGTAGTCACAAAAGGCAACCAGATAGTTAAAATTACAGTGAAGAAGAACAAGTCATAAAATGATGCCCCTTTCAGATGCTTTTAAAACACTGTAGTTAGAACCAGCGTCACCAAGAGGTGGCCAACCCACCCCAATCATCAGAACTCGGGCCCACGTACACACGGTCCAGTGTGCCCTTCTCGGCTGCTCCGTACAAAAGGGTTCTGGGCGCACCCTTCCCACACACACCCTACCTGAGTGTATCTTCTTGTGCTTCGTGAGGTGGTCATGACGGATGAAGGTTTTCCCACACTCGTCACATTCGTATCTCTTGTCGTCGTGATGGACCCGGAGGTGAAGCCTGTCAAGAAGAAGAAGAAGAGAAGGCTGAGGGTGGTGAGACAGGAGGGAGCCTGGCCACTCCCAAGGCAAGAGCCGTGGGTCTCCCCCCACAGCCTCACCCCAACACCCAAGTCCAGGCCTCCTGCTCCACTCCTCTCTTTCAAAGAAGCACTTCAACCTCTGCGCCAGCTCACTCCTCCGCTGGGCGACACTCCTTCCTGGTGTTCTCCACCCTCGGCCACTTCACTGAACCTACCAAGCATCCAGAGCCTCTCTGCCTGGTGGGTGAGGTCAGGAACAGCAAGGGCGGATGTGAGTGCAGGAGGACCCAGAATCAGGCGCGTGGGACCAACACCCACGGGGCCAAGGACACCGCCAGGAACGGAAGGAGCCCTTCCGGGTGGCTGACAGCTCACTTCTGAGCCAGCGGCTGGGAGTTCGGTGAACCTAGAACTCGTCCACTGTCTGACAATCACACTCTACTACTTTCCTCCCCATTCAACCAAACGAAATGTGGCTCATTCCATAGTCACCCAAGGTCACACACTAAAAGGTGCAAATTATCCTCACAACCCTCCACCCACGTCCGTCTGTCCCAGGGACATGAACGACTTCTTCACTCGATCTGCCCCAACCTGCTGGTTCTACTGTAACTAAAACCACTCAGCTGACCGACTGCGTGTAGAGGGGAAATACTCTGTTTAGGCTTAAAAAGAAGTAGATAATAAAGGAACAGGTGAACAGCAAAGGTTTGAGATTAAAATTCTTCAGCACCATTAATGAAAAGTAAAATTGTACATAGATCTCACACATAATCCCTTATTATTTATTCAGAAAAAAAACTTTTAAGAAACTCAAAATGTGGTCAGGGATTCAGTTATAAAAATAATTATATAAGTTTAAACCAATGAAGACTTTTGAAAACTGAGAATCCTGAAGTTTTCAATTTTGCCATATTTTCATACCAAACTATTCTGTGACAATAGAGAGTGAGGGAACACACTAAGTTTAGAACACTACAATTATAATAAATTCAAAGAAAAGGAATGAAATAATCTGTTAAATGATGACAATTTAGACAGGAAAGCACCCAGCCACTTTGGTGGTGAGGAAACATTTAACAATATTTTATGCCACAGAATGAAGAGAATGTTAAAATTTGTAAGGCAGACGTCTACAGAGCTTTTTTGCACAACTTTGCTTGTCGTAAATGCTAAGAAATGTTTTAATTCAACAGGACAACCAAACCATGGATAAAAAACATAGAATGAAAACGAAGGCATAATTTTATCTCCCTTAATGTAAAGAAAAAATTGCCCTGACTTACCTGTATGAGCTTCCATGACGAAAACTTTGCCCGCAAATGCTACAAAGGTGAGGCTTTTCTCCACTGTGGATCCTCAAATGCTCCTTCAAAGTGGTTCTGCGTTAAAAACATGTATTGAAACAAAAGACTTTTCAGGGCCAGTGTACATACGAAACACAGATTTCCAGAAAGCTTACTAGAAAGGTGTTCAGGCGAACAGATGCTCTCCTTCTGAGACTAGCCCACGTGAAAAGGGAAACCACATAAATACAATTATCTCCACTCCCCCCACGCCCCTTGCCCTGGGTCCCTGATGGGCTACGGCATGCCCACGGCTGGTCCAAACGAGTCGCCAGCCCGCCCAGCGGTTCTGTTTAACACTCAGAGACCCCCACCCAGCTGAAGGGCCGACGACGTCATTGGGGGAGAGAAGGGACAAGGCAATGCGCCTGGCCCTGCAGGCTTCTGGCCACCACTGCCTCTCGGTTCTCGTTTCAGTCCAGGCTGTGCTGAGCGGGAAGGTGACTCTGAAGTGAAGGCAGCTGCCTGCCAGTGGGTGGCCGCTTCAACGGGCCCACCAGCCCCTCACAGGTGAGTCTGCAGGTACACCCCGCATTGTGGGAAACACCCTGAAAACTATCCCCAGGCCCTTACCTATTCAATAATTAAAAGTAAAAACATAGAAAGGTTGTTATGGCTTAGGGTTTGTTTGCTTCTTGTTTTGGCAGCGGGGAGTTTATGATGCATAAAATAACCTTAATAATCTTATTCACCTGTAAATGCACATTTTCATATAAACACAGCATGTTGATTTTCCTATTCTGCCATCATATCCCTCTGTTATTTTAAGAAAGTGGCATTTCTAATTTTTTATTTATGCGGCTTTAACCTACTGAAGAGTGTCAGTTATACATACTGTTCAAAAAATATCAGACACAGGCCATTATAGCTTCGGGGGGCCTCCACACGCACCCCCGCCCCATCCTACGCCCCACTCTCAGAAATAACCCCGGGTTACACACCCCTCTCTTTTGCTCTGCTACCTACGTGGCATACAGCATTAACACACAGCACGTGCTTCTGAAAACCTGAGGAGCAGGCAAACACCCAACGGCAGTGCCGTTGTCAGATGCAGGCCCACAAGACGGTATGAACAGGGCCCTGCACCAAAGCCTGGCTGCGGCTCCCTGAGGGGCTCGCGGGAGCCCTCTCCAGCAGGTCGTGGGCGAAGGCAGGAACAAGCCCTGGAAACGAAGTGCGCCCCAGTCGGAGCCCCCGACGAGTGGGGTCACCGGCACCGGCAGTCCGACAGGAACAGGAGCAACACAGGTAGGCTGCTCCATGTATGTGGCTGCTATGCTCCCTGCGACCTACCTCCAATTCTCACAAATAGATAAAAAAGATTCTGTGAAATAAAGCAAACGTGCTGGGGTACATCAAGCAGCAAGGCATGAAAAGGAGGAACCTCATCAGCTCACAGGCGCTCTGCAGAAGCAGAGGACAGGTAAGAATCTGGGTCAGGGAGGGGGAACGAGAACTGCTGCCCAACAGGTATAAAGCCTGTCCCACACGGTAAGTCCCAGACACCTGCTGTACAGCACTATCCCGCAGTTCCCAGCACCGTGCCGGGCGGCTCAACACCGCTGAGAAGGTCGGTGTCGGGTCCAACGTTCTCATCCGCTAAAGAAAATGTGGTCAGTTCCCTAATTAAAAGAGGGAACAGCAGGGACCTTAGCCATGACAGTCCCCAGCGTGGCACGGGGCACTAGTACTAGTGAGGACTGAAGACCCACAGCACACCGAAGCGAGGCATCGGACACGGTGGGAGCCTCACTGCCCGCCCCGCCGGGAACGCCCCTGCCTTGCTCCCGGGTAACAGTCCCGACTTCCAGGGGCCTCTGTCTCCAGTTTGGTTTCTCCTTCTGATGAAGCACATCCTTTAGCTGCTTCCAGAGAAAGGGGACAATCAGCCTAATGTTTGGCATCATGAAAAATGTCTTTACCACCCTCAGACTTCATTGTTAGTTTGACTAAAAACAGAATTCTAGTTTGGAAACTTTTTTCTTGCAGAGTTTTGGAAGTACAACTGCAGAGAAAAGCCCAAGCAGTCTAACTCTTATTTCAGTGCAAGTTACTTTTTTCCCGGGAAAAAACCAGAAGCGTCTCTTTGTCCCCAGTGTTCTGAACAGCCAGAGGTGGGCCTCAGACAGGTCCCTTTGCAGACATTGTCCCAAACTCCTGATGAGTCATTTCTGTCCGGCAACTCATGTCCTTCAGTTCTGGGAAAGCATCTTGAATTATTTCAATGATTTTTTTAAGCCATTTTCTCTGTGCTTTCTTTCTCAACCTCTTGCCTGGTCAGCTAACGTTGTACATTTTATCTCACATTTCTGTATCTTTTTGCTGTGTGTTTTGGGGGATTGCCTCAACTTTGTCCTCCAGCCCTTCTGGCTCGGATTTATGGTGCCAGTGACCTTTTCGCAACATCCTGCTCTTGTTTAACGGCTTCTGCATCTTCAACCGGGAATATCAGTTCTCGTCCTGCAAGTTCCCTTCTTCCTGCGGAATCTGTTTCCCTCGGGTTTTATTTCCTTTTCTGTTTGTGCTGAAGTCTGTCCTCCACGTTAAACGTCTCCCTTCTGCGTCTTGCAGTTCTCCGCTGCGCACTGACGATGCAGCGCGCTGGAACGAAAACTGGAAAGAGAGGCCGAGCAGCACGGGTGGGCTGGGCTGCGCTGCTTCACTGTCAGTGGTCTGGGTAGATAATTCGGGAGGGAGTACGTCTGCCCATCGGCTGCTCAGATTTCCGGGGAAGATAAAATCTACAATCCGTGGAAGACAAAATCTATGACCCAGGACATCAGCAGGGGTCAGGCCTGGGGCTCGCTGCTCTCAGCCTTCAGGACGTGAGAACCCCATGCCTGCTGCTCTGGGCAAGGGCGGTGCCCGGCAGCAGGGGCCTGTGGGGGGGACGGGAGAGAAGCCACGATCTAACTTCTTGAGCCACTGTTACTGCATCTCCTCTGCGTCTCCTTCACCCTGGCTCCGGGGCACCCACCGCAGCTGGTCTCTACGGCTTCCAGGACGAAAACTAGCCTCTCCTTGTCTCCATTGCCACCTCGGATTCGTTTGTCTTAGGTCCCTAAGTCACTCATCACGGACCCATGGGCTTTCTAGCTGCAAACCTGTTTTGTTCTTGTTACCTGTCTCCTCTCTCTGGCTCTGTAGCTTACTGTCTCTAAGGTAAATAAATAAATGAGTAACTTTAATGTATTTCTAGTGTGATTTCAGGGAGGGAGGAAACGGTATCTACGTTACATTCATCTAAACCCACCAATGCTGACTTCCTATCATCTTCTGTAACACTCAATACGACCTCTTCTTTTCTCTCCACCCTTTGAGCTAAAGCTCAGCTCAACACCTTGTGTCCGGCCCTGCTTTGACCCGTGAGCACCACCTCTGTCACCTCCCCCGGCAGTGCCAGGGCTGTCCTGGGTCTGGGGTGGCTCCTCACCTCTCTCGCACTGATTTTCCACAGATGAAGCAGGTCCATTTTCTCTTCCCACCGTGGGTACATTCTATGTGGCGCTTCAAATTCCCAGTGTCGTTAAACTGGCGCCCGCATATGTCACATGGGAAAGGACCTAAAGAGGAAAGAACAGTGTGTGTGTGAAGGTTAAGGAGCCGATGCTAAGTCCAACGTCACTGGTACCTGATAAGAGAGGCTGTGGGTCCCCTGGGGACCCTCTACTTGTGACTGGCATCAGGGGGAGTGGGGGGGGGGAATTGCAGGACTGAGCCCTTAACCGGTGGGATCTCTCCCTGTCCCCAACCAGTGTCAGAAGTGAGTTAAGCTGTGGGACACCCAGCTGCTGTGAGAGACGTGCTTCCCGTCGTGGGAGAAAACCCACACATTAGGTGGCAGGAGCTTCGGAAATGAAGTGTTCTGTGTGAACAGCACGGGGGCTCACAGGAAGAACACAGTGCTGAGAGCTGGTGCCCTCCCCTCCTGTAAAGTATGTAACAAGTGTGTGCCTGCTTTTGTCAGAGCGCAGGCAATAGCACAATGCAATCGCTTACTCATAGTTTTCTCTTTCCTTCTACTCCTAGAAGGCAGATTCACAATCATTTCTGTATCCCCGGAGCTGAGCACAGTGCCTGGCATCTAATATAGTAAGTGCTAATGAACTAATGAGTTCGAAAATTGAAATGGCCAGTTCCTAGATTGAAATCAGACTGGAAAAAGTAGCAAATGTTACATTCTAAATTTCTGGAATAAGGAAGTAATGAAAAACTTTGGAAAAATTAACTTAAGAGAGAGTTCATGGTTTGAAAGTGGATTGTTCACGGAAGCTGTAAATTTGGAAGATGTCTCAGAATCTGGAAAAGTAAACTGAAAAAGGCATTAACTGATCAGTTAATGAACTAATTACAGTAGCACAATGGAGAGAAACGGCGTTTGAGCGCGTTCGGAATTCAGACGCCTGTCTGAATGAGCAGAACCACTCGGAGGCTGAGCCGCCCCGGAGAACTGCCCCCACATCGCACACGACAGAATCAGGAGAGGACCCCCGGGCACGCCTGGTCGCAAGACTCTGCAACACGCACTCACTGAGCACCTCTGCTCTCCTGTCTTCCCCAGGACCCGAGTCTTTCATCCATTTATTAACTCCTTCGGCAAGGGTTCATCTGTTCACTCACTTCAGCACTGTGTTAAGTATGAAATACTTAACACAGTGCTGAAATACCCCTCCTATGAAATATCCCTCCTCCTCTCCTTCCTTCCCCCAGGAGCTCCCAACCAAACTTGCCAGCGAGCCCATCCGCAAACTGAGTGTGGCTCCTGGGCCGTTTCAGTTCCCCCAGCGACTGAGAGTCAGAGGGCCCTCACGTCTGCCACTCTGTTCTCACTCTTAATTAAATTTAGCTTAACGTGTTTTGACCTTCTGCACAGCACTGAGATTTTATTTGCTGCTGTCCACTCCCCCTGCCAGCTTTACAGTAGCTCTGGGCCTCACGGGCACGAAGCACATGTGTGTGCCCACGCTGTCCACAGGCACGCTGACCAGGATGGGGAAGGCCTCCGGTTGGCATGGCAGCCACTCATCACCGGGACCACCAGTTGTAACCACACCTGGCTGCACCGCCATCAAGACCACAAGTCCCCACGTGGCCATAAGCCCTGGGGACAGAATTCATCTGACAGGACACTGAAATCCAAGGAGACTAAGTTTACTGCACCCCCTGAAAAGCGAGCATCTTCCCAACACAAAAAAAAGACATACCCCAAGCACCCCCAAAGCCATCCGACTATCAACGGGGAAGAAACACAGTCTGCAACACAGGAGACATCGGCCACCGAAGCGACAAATAAGTAAACAGAGGTATGTCCTTGTCTCCAGGAACCGCGGCAAATGTGGAACCCCCCCGGCCCCCGAGCTACGTGACGTCTTCTCCCAACTGGCCGGACAGCAGCAGGCTCCCCAGCATGCTGTGCAGTTGACAAGAGCTGTGACTGCTTTCAGACAAAGCAGTCTGCTCACCCAAATGGAACTTTTCTTGATGCTTTAACCGCGCAAACCGTGACTTGAAATGCTCTTCACAATAGGTGCACTTGAAAGGCTTGTCTTGAGAATGCAGAATCATATGTTCCTCCAAGTGAGGTCTTCGAGTGAAAGACTTCTTGCAAATCTGGAAGAACATGCACACAACACGGGACCCGGAATTAAAAATTAAAACGCACAGCTCCTGACGAGGCACAAATGCACAAATTCAAGCAGTCAAACCAGGACGTGCTGCAAGCGCCGCTCTGGAGCTAAAACACTCGCTCGGTGGACTGCACGGAGGCTTCCCGGGCCCCCGCTGCTATGCTGGCAGGAAGCTCCAGCGGCCCGTCAAGTGACTGAAGCAGAGGAGACTCAGGGCCCCAGCCACCTGTCCTCACTGAGCTCCCAGTTGTCGGCCCTGTGAGTGAAGCCACTCTGGAAGCCAGACGGGATCAGCCCACCCACAGCTGGAAACGACTGAGTGGCCTCAGCTGAAACCCTGTGGGACAGAAGAATCAGCCGGCAGAGCCCTGCCCCAAATTTGTATTAATGGCCCATGAAATGGTGAGTTATAGTAAATGCTTATTTAAGGCCACTAGGTCTTGAGGTGGTTTGTTATGTAGCAACAGACGATCGGAAACAGAGGAGAAACCGCAGCAGCGGACGGGTGCGCACCAACCTGATGTCACAGTGCACGCACAACCTCAAACACGTGGCGGGGTGAGTGCGTTAAACTGAAGCCGGGCCCGTCCGTCAGGGCCGCCGTCTACACACTCACCCACACCAGCCTTAACTAATCGCAACGCTAGGGCGTCATTGCAGCAAAGAGAGGTCCAAAAGGGAGCTGAGCCGCGGTTCTATTACTTGACAATCTAACGGCTTCCCCAAGAGGCACCGTTACATTTAGTCTGGTTTTCTATTACAAATTAAAAGCGATTACATCACATTTCCAACTTTCACTCTTAGTCTTCTTAATGGAAATAAATTCTTGTGCATTTTCAGGATGAAACCTGGAAGAGAAAAATAAAAGGGTTACATTAGTCAAGTCAGTGTTCTGTGTAGTCTGAGGACAGTGATTACGAGAACCAGAGAGATTCCTTTCCTGCACAGAGAGACACTCACGAGCACTTTTTGGGTATGTGTATCAGCATCATTTCAACAGACGAATGTGTAGCCGAAGTTTATGCAGAAAGTGTCAGAGGGAAGTCTAGGCATGTTTTAAATACATTCAGGGACCTAACTATTCACAGATCATCTTCAAGGGAATTCATCTGATTTTTTTTTTTTTAGTCCAGGTTTCAGTAAATTTAATTTCTTAGAGTTAAATATGCAAACCATACTAAATATTCTCTCACAAATTTTTAGTTTACCAACTAAAGGCCGAGTTGAGCCTGAGGAACGTTCCCTAGCTTTCTAAGACCGTACTGCCTAGAAGGCACACTTGCCGAAGCCCAAGACAGAACGCAGGATAACCTTAAATTTCTGTGGCATAGACCGAGGAGCCCGTTTCAACACCAGAAACTCCGTTTCAGTGGCATTCACAAAAAACGTGAGCGAACTGACACCTGCTGCTCTGAGTAATCTGACGTCTGCAAAACATGGAGCGGCGAAGGCGCCGCACACGAGCCCGGCACGGGTACCCTCGGCTCGCTGTGCACGTTGCAACTCGAAGGCACGATAAAGTCTATGACGGAAGCAAGATAATACTTGCCTCTTAACATGCTTGGCTAACGTCTTCTTGCTTGCATGGAGTTTGTTACAATAAGGGCACTTGTGCTCCTTCTTATGAAAGTCTGTTTCATTACTGTGCTTCTTTCTGTGAACAGTTAGGTTAGACTTTGTCGAATAGCGCTGGTGACAAATATCACACTCAAAGGGCTTCTCACCTGTGTGAACACGTGTGTGGCTCTCATATTTCCCTACAAAAAGAGAGAAAGCAAGATCAGATTCAGCACATTTACCAGAGCGTTCGAAATCTGACAGTGGAAAGGGAAAAACCTCATGATTAGTACCCTACTTAATACCCGGGCACACACCCGCATCTAAAAATAACTTCCCTAAACTTACGGCTATGACAAACCTCAGAGACGTATTGTTTTGAGCTCAATGCTCAAAATATGCCTTTCCTTGGAAACTTGGGTCCCCGCTTCCCCCGCTGTGTTCAGGGGATGGGATTTAACCCTGTGCTTTACTGTGGACAGGTGCTCTTGTGCATCTCCAGGTAAAACCTGGAAGGAGCTTCTGCAGACACCGCGGTAGCACGTAGGTTTTATGAAACAAGAGTTAAGCGACATGACCACTGAGACCCGTGTTTGCAAACTAGAGGTCATCAGGGTGCAGAGTCAGCTCCTTGGTGTGACTGGCACTGGGCGGGGGGAGGGGAGGCCAGAGCACAGGAGAATACATCAAAGTGCATTCACACTGGCCGGCGTGTCAGCAACACTCAACTAACTGTACCAGGCTAGTGAAGAGCAAGAGAAGCTGGAGTTCCTGGAGTACCTCCCAAATCCCATGCGTTTTCGGTGGTTCACGAGGGCTGCCCCCTCCAACCCTCACACCAACCCCAGCAGAACACACTGGGAGCACCGCCCAGCTCTACTTAGAGCAAACACAGGACAGACAGGCCCAAGATCTGGATTCGAAAATGCAGGCAGTGGGACGTCTTGTGCTTGTGCTTTTTTTGACCAGTGTGATGTAATCCCAGTTGCAGTCTCTCTCTGAGAACCGAGGGAAAGCCCACGGCCCCAGTGGGGCGAAGCAAAGGCGGGGAGCGGTGAATAAAAGAGAAGCAATGTAAAATACAATCAGAAAGGGAGGCTGGAAATACGCCTACAATGTGACCTAAGTATTCCCACAATTACCTGGGCTGCCCCCGGTTTAAAAAGCTGCCAAAGGCCCTGGCCGGGTAGCTCAGTTGGTTAGAGAGCTCCGCAGCACAGCCAGGCTTCGGGCCTGACCCCCAGTCAGGGCACATCCAGGAAGCAACCAATGAAGGCATCAATAAGCAGAACAGCAAATCAGTGTTTCCCTGTCTCTCTTTCTCCCTCTCCCCGCGCCTTCCTCGCACTGAAGAAAAAAAAAAAGTCAGCATGTTGAAAGAAAAAGCTGCAAAAGGCTTTCCTCCTAGTTTATCAGGAACTTCGTCTTGAACGGCATTTTCCCAAATCACGTGCAAAGAACTCTAGTTTCTTGGGACATTAAAAGCAGTACGGCAGAACGCCCTGGGACAAAATTATTTCAGGAAATGCCAGGTTAAGTAAAATCAATAGGTTTCTTCGCGGAGAAGCTGACCAAGTGAACAGCGGTTGTGAACTGCCGTGCACAGCTTCCCTGATCCCTCTTGCACACTCACGCCCTTCCTGAAGCATCTTTGGGACTCGTGTGCTGGGCCCACTTGTGAACCCATCTCCAGCTGAGCTGGGTCATATTAAGGCAGAATACAGGAAGCATGTGCTCAGAACACAAAGCCCAAGAAACAGAACCTTTTGGAAAGATGGAATGTTTGTGTATCTCAATCCAAAAAAGCTGTTCTCTTCTCCACACCCCGCACAGCACTTGTTCAGAGCTCTGAAAGAGCATCCACCCGGCCCATGCTGAACAAGTTCACTTGTGCTTCCAAATGAGTTACTCAGGAAAAGTTCTATTATCCAAGTTTGTGCAGAGCCACACAGTAAAACAGTAATAAATTATTAAACTGGGGTGCCGAAAGTAGTCTGGTTTGGCGTGAAAAGTATTCAGAGGCACAATAAAAAGCAAACTGAGGTTACTGCTGTTAGGCCATGGAGTATGCGGTCCCACACTCTGAGAGGCAGTGGCTACCGGTAGCTTATAAAGCTAACTCCCCCCTACACCAGTAACATCAGCAACTCAACGTGCAAGACACCTGGGCACTTATCAAACCGAGTGAGTGATTTCACAAGGTCAGACCACACTTACGGGTTCCTTTCACCGTCACGCGTGGTACACTTCACGATTTCATAGCTTTGATTTATATAGAAATAGCCTAGTTGTTGCAATTTAAAAGTTCACATTAGAACAGTTCATGGAGACCTCCAAAAATTATTTTACTAGCAAATATTAGATCTCTTGAACTTAAATATCCACCGACATGTTTTTAACTTAAGCTGATAGACCTTATTTCCTATGTACACTTTTCTAATAAGGGAGAAGTTAATTTATTCATTAATAAAATTTCAAAGGATCTACTAATTAGGCACTTTCTAAAAGGCTGTACCTACAAAATTAAGTTACATTCGGTGCAGTTTTATTCTCAACTATAAATTCATGTAATCTGAAGCATCCTAGTTCTGACCAGTACTGGACACTGGAAATGTGACTGTGTTTCTAACTCACATGTTACCAAGTTCAAGGGGAAATGGTATACAAATTATTAAGTTAAATCTAATATAACCTAATTCAACTCTCTATAATGACTCAAAAATAGCACTTATCTGTTAAATTAAATTGGCCTCTCAATCAAACCTCTGTATTCATCACAATTGATACTCTGGAGTTTCCCATGCCCAATGCGGGAACTGATCTGTCCCCCTGTCGGCATCCCAGGAAGACAAAACAAAGACCAACTACCAACACTTCCATTAATTCCTGAATCACAACGAATCTACACTAACGGGATAAAATACGTATTGAAAATCAACGACCCACCCCCGCCAAGCATTCGTTGTAAAATTTACTTTCCAAGCTCGGTTTTTAATCATCGCCTTTAAAACGGCGCTAAAAAGAAAGTTACTAGAGACAGAACAAGCGCCCGCAGCTCACCTATGCGGTCAAAGGTTTTATCACACTTCGGGCACTGCAGGATTTTTTTGCTGCTGCGCTGCAGGACCACAGGCCTCAGGCCCTCGCGAGCGCTCGCCCCAGCGTCCCCCGCCTCCGGCTCCTCGTCCGCGTCGTTCTGCTCTTTCTCGCTTGGCTCCTCCGAGTCGGAGTCCTCCTCCGACATCTCCTCCTCTAGCTCATCCTCCTCGGCGTTGTAGTCACTGCCAGCATCCTCAGAATCATTTCTGTCGGACTTCTCCCGGTCGAAAGGTTCCGGATTCAGACTATCGGACCCGTCGGCACTTTCTTGCTCCTCCTCGTCGCTGGTGTCATCGAACTTGGCGGGGCACTTGCGGTTCCTCTTGGATCTCCTGGCGGAAAAACCTCTCTCCAGCATCGTTAACCCATGCTGTTTGCCTAACAGAAGGGACCTGTGGGTTTTAGCCAGATGGTTCTCCAGGGACTTCTTGTAACAAAAATGTCTTCTGCAGAATCTGCACTGGTGACCGGTCGATAGCCTCGCGGTCAGCTCGCTGAGGGTCTCCGCGGGCGAGGCCTTCTCAGCGAGCTCCGACGGGAACGGGGCAACGCTCTCCTCGTTGAGCAACTTCACGGCGTCGATAATGTCCAGGAATTTCGCTGCCTCTAAGACAAGAGGTATTTCGTACTTGTACACAAAGAACTCGGACGTGTAAAGGAATTCGAGCAAGTGCTGAAAAACCGAGTGCGTCACATGGTCCAGGGTGACCACATCCGTGCTCGGGTTTTTGCTCAAACACGCGTGAAAATAGCTGCTCCCGACGGCGACAACCACCTTGTGCGCGCTGAACTCCTTCCCTTCGACTATGATAAGCAAGTCACAGAAAGACGGCTGCTTCTGCCTGTCGTCATTTAAGTACTTGAGCAAGTTCTTGTTATACTGCAAAGAGCTCAAGAGCGTCCTCTGATCCGGGGACGCGGGTAGGTCCCGGTGGCTGTGCGGAGCTTCGGCGGCAGCGCGTCTCTCGGCGCAGTGGGGGTAGCTTAGCGGGTCGCACGCTGCGGCCACATGTCCCTCGGAAGAACCGTCGGGGTAGCCCAGATGGATCTTGTCGTCAAGACTGGAGGCAGCCTTTCTCCTTTTCTTCATTGCAGTGCGGCAGTTCCAGAACGGGAAACTTCATACGTGTCTTAGGGGGCGTACCGAGGAGCACACGCAACAAAACCCTGGACGGTCTCCGTTCACAGCTTCTGGAGGGGCGTGTCCCAGGGCTTCACGGCTGCAAGAGAGGAGGAACCGCGTTAGCCAGCCCGCTCCACCGCAGAGCCGCCGCCCTGAGACACCGCGCGCCACCCGCCGATCTTTTCCTAAATCAGAACGACACGATGAGAAAGTCACGGCTTCCACTCGCTCGCGGCTGAGATTTCAGGGCGGAGAACGCGGAGGGCCGCTCAGGGGAACATAAAAACTACCAACAAAAGAACCACCCGGGAAGCCCGAGCGCACCTCTGGGGCAGGACGCACGCACCGGGTGCGGGGCCGGGAGGGGCGCCCGCCGGCCACCGCGGGTGCAGGTGGACAAGGGGCGCGGGGCTGGCGACAATAAGGCCTTCGCGGCCGCGACCTGCGAGTGTCTCCGCTGACACGCTTTCCCACGGCGGGCGAGGCGCACGACTCTTGGACGCAGAGCGTCCCTCGGGCAGCGCCACCCGGCGAGGACGACCCCAGGAGGGCGCCGAGCAGGACGGTGGGGTCAACCGCAGAGACGACCCCCGCCAGCACGAGCGCTTTGCAGGCCCAGCCCCGGCGCAGACGGCGCTCGCCCACGGCCCGCCCGCTCCCCTCGCCACCGCGGGGTCCCTGGGCAAGCGCCCCCCGGATCCATTACCGGGAACCCCGGGCTCCCCCGCTGGCTCCCGGCCGCTGGGCTCCACTCCGGGCGCGCTCGCTCCAGCGCCGACCCGCTTCCGGGTTCAGCCCCCCTCTTTCTCCGCGCGGGCCCCACGGAACACGTCACCCGCGCGCCGCCGCCCAGCACCCCAGCCCCCCCGAACCGGGCGCGCGGCCCTGCGCGGGCCACCGCGCGGGCCACTGCGCATGTGCGCGCGCCCCCGAGTGCGCAGGCTCGGGGAGCCCTGCTGGCACGCGTGGGGCACCGAGCCGCGCGCCACGTCCGCGCGCCCGGCTTTCCGCCGTGGCCCGGGGACCCGCGGGGACTGAGCCCGTGCAAACCGCGCCCGGAGCCTGGCTGGCTGGGGAATGGAAGCGGGCGGCACCGACGGGCCTGCAGGCTCCGTGTTCAGCGGCTGTGACCCACCACGCAGCCGCGCGCGAGGCCGGTCCCCGGATACCGCATCGGAGGGACCCTGTGGACAGAGTTCCCTCATTTGTCTGAGTCAAACGGCTAACGCGGTCGCTCCTGAAATTATTCTTTAACTTCTTACTGGGCGCAGAAGACATGGGGAAACGTACACACACGTACAATATAAGCTGGTAGGCCAGGGAGAGGAGCCAGAAGAAAAGGAAAATCCACAAGGAGGACTTTGGGAGCCACTGCCTAAGATTTTGCATTTCTAACGGAGTCCTAGCTAATGCAAATATTGCTAGCCTGAAGACTTATTTTTAACAGACTCATAAAATTGGTAAGTTCCTGCCCTTCGATGTGACAGTCGAAAAGGACACAAGAAAAATTTTGTTCATTTTGATTGTAGTGTTTTCCGTACTGGATGTATATATAGGTCACCACAGATCAAATTAAACTGCATGCTCAGTATTGCATGACAATCCTAAATAAAGTCATTTTAAAACAGAATGTCACACAGACACGAGAACAGTAACAACGAAGTAAAAATAAAGTAGACCTGGCTGGTGTGGTTCAGTGGATTGAGCGCGGGCTGTGAACCAAAGGGTCCCAGTTGGATTCCCAGCCAGGGCACATGCCTGGGTTTCGGGCCAGGTCCCCAGTAGGGGGCGTGCGAGAGGCAGCCACAAAATGATGTTTCCCTCTTTCTCCTTCTCTTCCTCTCTCTCTGAAAATGAATAAATAAAAGCTTTAAAAAATAAAGTAGAAATATTTATACATTAGAAAAAAACAAGTGAATACGGAATGGAGAAGAAGTAGACATAATCTGGGACCAGAAACATCAGAACATTGAACTGGGATGAGGAAGGTGTTCAGGGTGGTTGAGAACAAACTTCCCTAAAGGCTGAATGCTGAGGCTCGTTCCAGGTTACAGGTGGAGGATGAGGCTCCCGTTTGCCTGGGGTGTGTAAGGTGAGTAAGGTGAAGGCTAGGGAAGAATTAGGGAAATAGAAGAGATTTTTAAGGGCCGTGCTGCAGTAGAGAGGAAAACCAAGGAGGGAGGAATTGCAAGGAGAGATGAAAGGTAAGAAAATGACCTCAGTTTTAGGATGTGTCCGTGCCTGATTTTGATAATGCCATTGATTCCAAGAAACAGGAGAAGACACAGCAGGGGGGCATTAACCATAGAAATGGCTTAGATACCGTGGAATGAGTTCATTTTTGGAATCAAACTGATCTGTCTTCAACACATACTTCTTTTCACGTCCCGTTAGCATCCATTTTTATGCTTCTCGGACCCAAGTGATGAACAGGGACAGATATGTGCAGTCTTTCCATTCTCTCCAAAATACAATTTCACTAACAGTAATTCACATTTTTTGCATTGAAGAAAATCATACATTTTGAAGTAGAATCGAACATTTGCCTGATAATATGGTATGATCTGTCTAAAATATTTCTATAATAAATACACAGTCAAGGATTTTTTTTTTTAGAAAATAGTCAATTTTATGCATGTGCATGTGGTCCAATTTCATTTTTTGATTAAAAAAGTTTTAAAGAGCTTTAAAGCTCTTTTACTTTCCCAACATTTAATGTCATATTTACAAAATAGACTCAAACTCAGAGCAACTTCCTGGGGCCCCGGAAGGAATGCCTAGTGATAAACATCTGTAGCAGGTCTTAAAACAAAATTACACTTAAATATTGTTCAGGGAAAGCACATTTGAATGTAGCAAACCCACAATGCAGAAACACCCTGAATTTTTATGAATATTTTTTCCACTGGAGGGTGCAATTTGTCAGTGTATCGAGATTTCCACAGCTCCTTTAATGAGGATACTTTATAAATAATAACAAAGAGATGGTTATTTCCAAGACACTAATGTAGGATGCTGAGTACTAATGAAATTTCAGTAACAGGAATCTGGGCCTATTCTGCAATGAACTAATGTCATTGAATTAGGAACAAGTGATCTTTAAGTTGAACATATTCTTTTATTCTCCTTTTAGGATACTATTTATGACTTTCTTGATTGTTAATAAAAAAGTATCCCGATCATAATGAAGAGAAATACAGACTTCCCTATAATCTATAACACCGGGTGAGGCAAAATTAGGTTTATAGTTGTTAGTATGGAAACTAATACAATAATTAATAAATAATAATACAAGTATAAATTGTTTCACGTTCTTAAAACTGTACATCTGCTTTTGCCCCCCCCCCTCATATTATGAGTATTTGGGTTTGTTTTCTTTAGCAGTCTATCCATTCATTTAGAATTTTCTATAAAATACAAGTCACTTCCCTATTATTAGCCTTTACATCCCATAATAACGTATGGTCTAAAATTAAATGTCAATTTAATAATCATAAAACTAATACATACAACTGAATTCAAAAATATTTGCTTTTATCCTACACCTGTTACAGAGTATGAAGGCTATTAGGTAATGTGTGCCTTAGATATAATGCTATTACGATATGAATCATAATAACAATACTTGTTGAACACCAACTAGGGGTCAGGCAGAATTCTATACTGATTAGCTTTCCATGGGCCGCCACTGACACCACAGTATGGGGGTGGCCTCATGACCACTGGGTGGGGGTAAATGGTTAACTTCCCTATGACCCCACCCCAGTGAGGAGGAGGGCCTCACACCTGCTGAGTGTGGTTGGAAACCCAGGGTCCTCTCATGGTCTCCACTGGCACTAGGGGGAAGGGCCCGGGTACCACCTACTGGGTGCAAGTCCCAGCTCCCTACTCAGCCTTCTCTGACCTCCCCAAGCAGGAGAACTGGGGTGGCATTTTCCTGCCTGATGGGATGCACATCCTTGTTCTCCACGTGGCCTTTGCTGGACTGTGGAGAGGAGGGCCACAGTTTTTTCTCTGGTGTTTGGCTGGAGCTGGGTAGTTATTGCTTAAAAGTTTTCTGTCTTGCTAGGTTGCCACTTTCCTGGTCCTTTAGCTAAAGAGAGCAGACTTTTGTGTTTTTTGTCTGCATCTCTTAATATTTTGGAATTGCTGGCTCCTTCGGTCCTAAGCCTGGTTTATATAAGGCAAAAAAAGGGGCGTGCATTTTATAGTGTCTGTTTTTGAGCCCCGAGTCTGTCAGTCTCCTTACATTTGTTTTATCCATCGTGCCCAGGGTCTCCCGTTAGCAGAAGGAGCAGTGAGAAGTACACCCACTCCCTTTTCCTGGAAGAGGGCCTAAGAATATTTTCAGATTTTTAAGTGATTGGAGCAAGAGCCAAGGAAAAATAAAATTTTGTGACACATGAGAATTCTCGGAAATTCAAAACGCAGCATCTGTACATAAAGTTTTCACTGTCTACGGCTGCTTTGTGCTGCCGTGGCCAAGGCTGAGGAGTTGCATCAGAGGCTGTGTAGTTCACAAAGCCCACAGCCTTTACCATCTGATCCTCCGTAGCAGTCGGCTGACCTCGGGGCCACAGAATGGAATGAGGGGCCAGCCTTTTATGAACAGACCTGAATAGTTACCTCCTCAGTCAAAACTCAAAGGGAGGAAATGGGTAAGTTCCGGAAGCTTCTACTCAGCTTTAGGCCCTGGGGAGCACAGGCTTGGTTGGAATGTAGGTCAGGACAGACAATGGTACCAGAGGAGGTTTTCTGAGCTCCTGTTACCTGGTATTCACATTTTTTAACAAAAAATAATATGAATCCTTATTTCTTCAATTCTAAGAAGTACTTTCTTCACATTTCAACCTCTCCAACGTGTCTTGTCATAGTGTCATTGGCATCCCTTTTTTTCTTCCTTAGCGACATGTAGAAAATGAGGACTGCGCATGTTAGGAATGATGGCGTCTTAGACTCCCTGGAACACGTCACTGCTCTGGAGCAATCACAGATAATCCTTGGGTAGTCAAAACACATACACTCTTGAGCTACTCAGGTTGTACTGAATAACTTCTGCTTAACCGTTGACCTCAAAGTCAGCCTTAAAAGTCTAGTGGTGCGAATCCTTTCACCAGGTAAATGATTTTCCAGCAAAGCCCGGTACCAACAATGTTACATGTTTTTTCTTTTGAAAAAAACATTTATGTATTGGTTTCTAGAGAAAGAGAGGAATGGAGGGGAGGAGGGAGAAGGAAGGAAGGAAGAAAGAGAGAGAGAGAGAGAGAGAGAAACACCAATCTGTTCTTCCACTCGTGTACGCATTCACTGGTTTAGCCCAGTGTGTGCCCTGACCTGGGATCAAACCCACAACCTTGGCAAATCAGGACAATGCTCTAACCCGCTGAGCTCCCCGGCCAGGGCACAGATTTTTTTTCTACTGAACAAATGTTCCCGAGAAGCTTGAATGCTTCCAAAAACTATTTCTTCTTATGATTATACATGGTTTTGTGTCTTTGTAACTTCTGTTTAATGTTGGATGCTTATAACCAAGGCGGTCACTGTCCTCACATCGACCCAATTCTTAATCTCAAGAGTCATACACAAGCAAATTCAAGTCTAAATGTGAAGGGCACAAAGCAAGAAAAAATAAATAAATAAACCCAGCGGTACAATTCCCCACTTATCTAGCTTTCGAGGCCACTGGGCAGTTAGCAGAAGGGATTGGTGCAGACAGACCTCGACATTAGAAGGTTCTTTTGTAAGAAGGCACAGAATGCTAATCCCAGGACTTCCCTTGGCTCTGACAAGGCAGGCACTCATCACGATGCTACCGTGGAGCAGCTCCCTTCTGGTGGCAGCCACGGGCGAGGGGGAGAGAACGTGTTCTTCGCCGAGGCACTTACCAAATGTGAGCAGACCGTCTGCACACACCGCTGCTGCCGCCGGCTCCCCAGAGAGCAGCCGGCTTCTCATCGAAGCAGTTGGTTTGGTCTGCAGAACGCCCAGGGGAAGCTGCACGTTGAAGCAAAGCGGTGTCAACTTTGGGACTCTGGGGAAACCGCCTGCGCCTTAAATAATCGAATTGACCCGGAGTGACTGCTTCACTCAGTACAAAATCCATAAGCACAGCATGTATGCAACTATTAATTCTATAGTAATTAAAAGTGTTACAAATGCTTGTAACTATTTTCATCTTTAAATATTGTGACATTAAAAAGGTTACTATATTAATATCAATCAAAATCACAGATTTTAAGCCCAGAAATATTTTTTTAATTTATTGATTTTAGAGAGAGAGAGAGAGAGAAAGGAGGGGGGAGAGAAACAGCAATTGTTGTTCCACTTATTCATGCATTTATTCACTGGTTGATTCTTGTTTGTGCCCTGACTAGGGGTCAGGTCCACAGCCACGGTGTATGGGGACAACACTCCAACCACCTGGACCACCCAGCCAGGGCAACATTTTCTCTTTAGGTTTATAGTGGGCAGCTGCTTCTTGCGGCGGCCGCCATCCATCTCCCCTTCATTGGACGGCACGTCCCGAGTTCATGTAGAGGAGGTATTTTTCTCCGCTCGGTGTAGCTGGGTAGGACCGCCGGGCAAACCTAGGGCCACTGCCCCGCCTTGGGCAGGCCACTCCGATTCTCTCTCCCTGGGCTTTGACGGCAGGGGGAAGTGATTAAAACTCAGTCATTAGGGTGGTTTTATCCTGGTCGAAGTGTGATTCTTCTAGTCTTGACTCTGCCTACTTTCCTGCATGCTCATCTATCTTAAGAGGCATTAAGTATTCTGCCAAAACATTCTTTATTTTCTCGAGGGTACCCCTCACTTATAATCTAAGGAATCTACGTTGGAAGATGTGAGTCTGGCCAAGGAAAACCTTTACCAAGAGGCAGTACCCCTCAATGGTTCGCGCGCTGGTTGGAAATGAGCATTAATCATTGTAAGGTGCCCCCAGTGGAATGCATCCTGATTACGGGCACAGGTCCCTGTCTTGGAGACGCAAGGACTCTCTTACCTGCCAGTCAGTTTTTTGGTTCCAGCATGCTTGGCTGTGGTTGCTAGGGAACTTCAAACTGGAGACAGCCTTAGAGAGCTCTTTGCTGATTTTTTTGCCAAATTCTGGGAAGCAGAATTCGTTTCCCTGCCCTTAGCATGGTCCCTCACCTCCTTATAGAGCTGGTTCTTTTACCGTAACTCCATTCCCACTTTTTTCCAGCACGCTGGAGCTTCTCCCTGGCCTTGCAGACTTGTTTGTCTTCCCTTCCACCCCGAGTCGACGCTTTGTGAACAGAGCCTGGGCCTGGAGCCCTGGCCACCCTAAGTCTGTCCCGTCAGAATTCTGTCCACTGTGGCCCAGCCCGGGGCCTCACAGTGTGACCACCGGCTGAACGTCTGTGCTCAGGGGACCAACAGGGACCTCCCGACTCCTGGCGGGCGTGACTCCTTGCTCCCACGCCCACCGTCCCACCCAGTGTGCGTGACGCTCGGGGACGTGTGGGCTGCTCTGTGGGCTCTTTGTACCCCACCCATGCCTGTAGATTGTGTGTGTTCTTCTCATAGCAAAAGGTGTTCATGTATATGACAATACATTTCATGCTTTTATATTCTTCCAAATGCTCACATTGCTTAACACTTCAATTTGAATTTCACATCTTTTGCAAAGGTTTCCTGAATCATCCCAAATTGGGCACTTCTAGCCACTCATCCCATTGATGGCCCCTTCACCTCAATCTTCCCACGTTCGAGCTCCACGTATATGATTCCTGTTACTGTGTCTCAGTCTCTCAGTAGATGACCACTGGCAAGCCTCCCCCAAACCCGTGATGAATCAGGGTCTTTGGGGCCCCTGCTCGCACCGTGTCTTTGTTCTCGGACGTCCTGGCCTGCAAACTCTGATCGCTTCTGCAGCCGGCGACTCTGACCTCGTTTCAGAAACACTGCCGCTTCTCCGTCCCCCTCCCCTCCCAGCATGAAAGTCACTGCGAGCCTGAAGCCCGAGAGGCCCTAGGTGTGTTCTTCCATTTCTCACACAGATCCTGGTCCTACCCCACCTGTGTTCAGTGCCTGACACGAGTTATCTCATAGACGCGTCTCGCTCAGCTCTGTCATTGTTCACACCAGGAGGGCAGGGCCTCTGCCAGCGACTCTGTCTTGAGAAGAAGTGGACATTGGGGAAAGGCAGCTGTGCCTTGAAATTATTAGACACTCAGTAGGAGCTTGATACACGGGCAAAACTAATGGGCTTGACGACACATCCAGGGGGAAGAAGAATGAGATTGAAGAGGAGATCTGAAAGACACGTGCAACTGGCTAAGATCACTGCAAGTATCACCTTTTCAGTAGGTTTGAGAGTAGGTTTCATCAGAGAAAAGCCCTTGGTACCTAATGACTCATTCAAAACCGCCCAAGTAGTCTTTGAACGCACACAGAGTAGTATCTAACCTCTGCTATGTGATGCGCGTGCACGGTGGAGTATTGCATTGTGACCCCCAGGAAAAAGCCTGGAGTGGACTGTAGATGCCATGTCAACACAGGGCAGCCAAAGACCCAGTCTCAGAATTCCCTCCTCCCAGCTCCGACGCTCTGCCTGAGCAAAGCTGAAGTAAACAGATGGGAAGCACAAGGTGCTGAGGGTCACAAAAACCCACATGTGTGGAGAATAGCGTCATTGACAACATTTAATAATTCCATTGGTATGGACCCTCCAGGAGCACAATTATTCTTCATGGATGTAAATACCCCAAGACAACCTGCTGAAGCAAAAAAAAAATCATTTGAATCATCTTCCATGTATTTGCTCCCCCCCCCAATAGATTTGCTCTGGCTTTTCTAAAAAATGTATTTAATTAAATATAGGCTTCAGGTGCAATGAGTTGAGCTGTTCGATTTGTACAAAGTACCTTGTTCTTATCTGAGTGATCAGATGCATTTTTATGTTGGTTTTGGGTGTACTCTGGTATCCTAAAAATGGCCAATATTCCTTCGAGTGCTCTAAATTATTTTTTTTCAAATAAAACATTTGGAAATGAAAAGAGTGGTTTCTTGTACTAGATATCCTAAAAAGACAATCGTAGAGGTGAACTAAGGTTAAGAGCAGTGTATGTTTATCCTGACTTCTCCTACTTGAATGTTACTCAAAAGATCCGGCAACAAAGATATTTTTCTACTGGATACATTATTGCTCCAGGCTTGAGTCTAAAAAGGAACCCTAGATATTTCTAAGATCTTTGCTGGGCTGACAGAGGTTTGACACAATATTGCCATCACCATCATTGTATCATCTCTTCAGCTGAGTTTTGCTTCAAAAAACTCGGATTCCAACTACTTTTGTAGTTCTTAAAAACAATAAAACCCAACTAACAAATCTGTTACTTATTAAGAGATAAGGCAATTCAATATAAGAGGAAGTCTGAAGCCAGAAAGTACAGACATAATTCTTTCCAGTTTAATCCATGCAGACCACCTTTCCACAAAACAGTTTCAAAATTTAATATGAGATAAGAATTTTAAAATTGATTACATGCTTGTGGGGGAAAAGATGGATTAAATCAACGGTTATCAAAACATGACTTCCAGCATGATACCATACTAGAGCCTAATAACATCTTATAAGAAATTATTACACAAAAACTCGCCTACATATTTAATTTCCTCTGAACTAGGATGGACAACACGAGGCAAAGGCATACATTCTATTGGGAAATTCTCTGAAATGTGCAATGGTGGCCTTAAAAAAGTATGAGGAATGGCTGTGTTTTACATCTAATTTTTATTACTCACTTTGCTTCTGAACAGATGGAAACAAAGAGATTTGGTCACCAATATAAATACTGGTTTGGTTACTAATTATAATCTACTTTCTCTGTAAAGTATAAATGAAATACCTTGGATCTTTTTATTGCTTACAATGTGTTCTCTCTCTCTCCCCCATTAAATGTATTTACTCTTCTTTTTTTTCCTCCTTTGTTTCCAGCAACATAGAAGCACTTAGAAGCAAAACTACCTTGGGGATGGGTGGGGAGGGAAGTGGGGGATGATGGCAAATAGATGAAAAAGTAGCTTCTTGTCTTTGGGTGGTTACTATAGCAATAATCATGATGGGAGATTTCCAGCCGCAAGTGGTTTCTATAACAACGTGATAGGGGGCTTCAGAAATGGACCTGAGGTAAACAGATTCTTCAGGGCTCTCCAAACTCCTTTTAGACCACAGGATTAGCACCCTTTTAGAGGACAGATAGTCGTTAGCTTATTAGATGGAAGCCTTAAAATAGGGCTTTTATGTTTCAAAGATTAAACATTTGATTGTTCTACAAAGACCTGGCTTTAGCTGATCGGATTTTAGGCTTCTTCCCTTCGGAAAATAATTGATAGCATTCCCCACTCTGCTTCTGCATCATGGAATCAAAGGGGCTGTAAAACGACTTCTTTCACTGTGTTACCCCGATGTGGAAAGAAGTAAATATTCCCTCACGATCCCATCAGCTATCGACTCTCTCTCGTGGGTCACCTGAGGTTGTTCCGGTGAGACTTCGGACACGCTGTCACTACTCCTGGTGGGTGGTGACCTCTCTGCCCTAACTGGTGGAACCTGAATACTTGTCCTTTGTTGTGCTTCATTCATTCAAGCTAGTCGTGTTCCTGCCCTACTTACAGTGGAATAGGTGTGATACAAGGAAGTTCACTGAAATCGTTCTGAATTTATTAAGTGTGAGCACAGTGAAGAATGACAGAGAAGAAAAGGAAGGCTGCAGTTTTGTCCCTAAGTGTCACTGAGGATCCCCGAGAGGTGGAAGGTCAACACACACAGGCGTGTGACAGCTGAATGATGCCGGGGTGGGGGGTGCCGGGCTGGGCACCACTTTGCTGCAGGAAAAAAAAATGGGAACCTTAAATGCAGTCCCGCAATCAGGTAAATGGAGGGAGATGGGAAGTCAGTGTGCTTGGTTTGTTCAATGGTGAGTTATTGATTATCTGCCCTGTGCTGTATCGTGGAGGTACATACAATAATGAATAATATATGGGATTTATTTTTAGAAACTGAATTATCATATCAAGTAAAATCACTTTGTGTTACAGAACAAAATATTGATTCACTTATTCAACGTATTGCTTTGAAATCGATGAATTATTTACTTGAATTCATCATTCTTTCCCCACCCGTCTTCCCCCCCCCCCCAAGTATGTTAAGTGCAAAGGCAGAGCCACGCCTTCTTAAAGGCGGTGAGAATGGGACTACCTGAGCAGGTGTGGTTCCATCTAAGGCATGAAGTCCTGTGTGTCCAGGCAAAGTTCACTTCCAGGCACTTCCTGCAGCAGCTCAGGGAAGCTGCCCATCCCGACTGTGAGATACTCCTCATCTCTCAGCAGGATGGCGGCAGCCCAGCACCCCCCTAACATTCCCAAACAGCGCTCTGTTTTTAGGTCCCTGGCGTTTTGTGCTCCATAACTAAGCCTCAGGAGTTCATTTCAGAGGCACTTGCCATGTGCCTCCTGGGGGAGAGTTTGCCAAAAGGGGTCCTGGGAGATCCACCCCTCGCTCCGGGGGCATCACAGGTCTGTGCAGAGGAGCTGAAGCTTGTCTGCGCCCAGCCGGGCCGGCTCAGACCGCGTGTGCCAGAGCGCACCGCACAGGGAGCCGGATGTCAACTCTCCAAAATGGTACCCAGGCCACAGCCACGACGGCATTGTGCTCGCTGCCCTCCCTGCCAGGGGGGGTGAGCTGAATAAGGAGACCAGGAAATATATTCACGACGGCGTCCAAGTTATCCAGTAACCACGGTAACCTGGGTGCTCCCCAAGTCTGGTCCAGAGCTGAGGGCAACCGGACAGAAACACAGCCTGCTCTGTTCAAATGCTGTGAGCCGGAACGGGCGCAGGGCCAGCCAGTCCCCGGGGGACAGGCCGAGTAATCAGCAAAGCAAACAGTCCACACCTATTAAAATGTAGCAGGCACAGAAGACAGAGAGCGTCTATGCAGACGGACGGAAGGAGTGTCTATTACAGTTTCTGAACTTGGAGTTCATTGGCTAATTGCGAATGCAAGTCTCCTTAGGTGACGCACAGGATCTTTTAGGTGATGCATTGCTCCCCCCGAAGCTGGGTCGTAACAATGCTAAGTTCTGTGGCTGCTCAGGCCAGGGCCACAAGAATACAAAGACCTGGGGAAGATTCCCAGAAAAAGTTTGCCTTGCACTTGTCTTCTGAGGATGTGCGCTATTGGAACGTACGTCCTAACGGAGACGTTCTTGGAAAGTACTTTGAAACACCTTTGTTCACGGCGACTACTACACTCTTGTCAAAAAAGAAGGTAATTTAAATTGGAGGGCTGATATCTCACTCATAGTTACAGCCACACATCATTTTTCTGGGCCTCCGTTCTTTGCACAAAATGAGAAAAAGAGAGAAGGCGGTCACGGTCTGCACTGCTGACAGAGCGGTCACTGGTCACACGTGGCTTTCGAGCACCTGAAACGTGGCTCAGCTGGAACTGACAGGAGCTGTGGGTGTAAAGTACACGCTGGATTTTAGAGACTTAGTTTGAAAAAAAGACACTTATTTCATTCATTTTCAATGCTAATTATGCATTGAAACGATCGTGTTTTAGTTATATTTCGTTAGAGAAAATACGTTATTCAAGTCCATTTTTCCTGATTCTCTTTTCTTTTTTGGTAGGAGACCTCCCATCACGTATGGGGCTCATCTGTAATATTAACATGAACACCCACGTGAGGCACGGCTGGTACAGGGCCTGGCTTTTAGGTGCAGCCCGAGGACCAGCGGCATCAGCATCCACATCACCTGGGAACCTCCTATAGATGCTCAGCCCCAGGCCTCGGCCCGGAATGGCTGACGCTCACTCAGAGGTTCGCATGAACAATCCAGTGTGGGAACTGCCGCATTATATACTTTTTAGGTGTTTCTTTTTTTTATGATTCTACCTCCTTTTCATTTGGGTTTTCTCAAATAAATGTTTTGAAGTCTTCGTGACTTCCCATATTAGCCTCATCTAAGTAAGGAACCTGAATTCTTTACTTAGAAAATGGATAGGATACCTCCAACCCCATAATTTTTCTCAAGGATTAAATGAGACAGACACTAAGGAACCAACACATTGAAGGCATTTTTATAATCTCAATAATAACATTGAAGAATTAGACAATTCTAATTTTTTTCATTCTTAGATTGTCCAGACTATTTTGGCGTGCAATAGGCTAACATTTGCAGGACTGTTTTTACTGATTTTAGCAATTTTGTTGACTCTTTTTGTTTAACCTTAATTGTGTATAATAGGCTTACTTAACACTTTGACAATCCCAGAAATATGAAAACTTACAGCCCCCTTCCGAAAACTAAAGGGCCAAGTAGCTACATCCCTCCGTACAATGGTGTCATAACTGAGGTTGAAATTGTATCTGTTCATCATCGATTACTTAAAAACATGGCGGCTTTATGGAACGGGTAAGACACTTCTCTTTTCCTTTTCATTTAAAACATGTTTAGCTTTCCTGCGGGGATTTCCATTTGCTAGAGGCAGAGGAGCTAGTCAAGTGCAAGTCTATTCTGAAGCAAAAGGGGTCAGTAAGAGTCTGTCGTCATTAACGTACAGATTAAAATAAGGTCAGAGATGCAGGCCTGATTAGCTTTCAATGAATTTAATGTCAAAGGAACATAATTAGACCTTCATTAACATTGTCAAGGATGGAAATTTAGTGAAAATGGCCTCCCTCCTTTGCATGATTTAGTCATGTGCTAAGGATGACACCTCCTCTGAGGAATTGGGCAGCATGCACTGGGTCCAGCCCCCTAACTCCACTGATGGACAAAGGCCTGACCCAACCACACCTGTGCTGAGGTCGGTGGGCCGTGTAGACGAGGTCCCAGAGTTCATGGTCAGGGGAGAGCTTTGAGAGCAGGAGACATCTCTGGAGGAGCAGGCCATTTGCAATGCTGGGGGCGGATGGTCTATAAAAGCACCCAGCAAAATGCCGGTCCTAGCCTGGGGGTCGAGATCTGCTTGCTTATGGGAAAGATTCTTGGTGAGGCCAGGCATGCTGTACGGAGGAGGTCGGAACAGTTGAGACACAGGTGAACTGTGGGCGTGATCTTCTCCAAGGGAGTGAGGCAGGGTGGGCCTCAGAGTGGGCGTGTAAGCGAGCTTTGGTAAGCCAGCGGTTGGTGACATTGGGCCCCTGCCTGGGTTATGGTTCTCAGAGACTGTGGGCTGACCATGAACTTGTACTTCTCAGGACTCCCAAAACTCTGGACTCCCTTTCCAATATCGTAGAGCCTCATGCTTCTCGGATTTATTCACTTAATAAATGTGCACCAACTAGGTGCGTGGTCAACGGAAGGTACTAAGATACACGCTTTGGACCCTGCATTGAAAGGCAAATATTATTATTTTTTAATATATTTATTGATTATGCTATTACAGTTGTCCCATTTCCCCCCCAACTCCACTCCATCCTGCCCACCCCCTCCCTCCCACATTCCCCCCCCTATAGTTCATGTCCATGGGTCATGTATATAAGTTCTTTGGCTTCTACATTTCCTACACTATTCTTACCCTCCCTCTGTCTATTTTCTACCTACCATTTATGCTACTTATTCTCTGTACGAAAGGCAAATATTATTAACTAAATAATTACTTCCCTCCAGATTTTTACAATGAAATGTGTGCGTTATGTCTTTTACCCCCAGTGAGGATAACAGTACCAACAACAATGATAATAATGGCTCACAGTGCACGCTCTGTGCTGAGCGCTGCTCGGCATTCTGTGTACATTCACCCCATCTCCACGGTACACCCACGGGGTAGGTGTCATGTTGGCAGAAACGGGAACAGGCACAGAGTTAAGTATCGCAGTGAAGCTCAGAGAGTTAGTAAGCGGCCGCGTGAAGATTTGAACCTAGGCCCCTAAATTCACAGTCTTAAGTGCTACGTACACGGCTACGTACTGTCTCCTTTAGAAATGAGGAAACTGAGCTTTCGAAAATCTCACAGGTGGGAATAGCAGAACTAAAATTGAAACCTCTGTCTTTGCATAAAATCGCTCTCTTGCCAGCCCGTGAGATTGGCCTCGACTGAGTATTTAAGACCACGTGGACAGAAACAACTACGTATAACACAGTGAGGGCCTAGGTTCTCGGAGGCCCCGGGAATGCAAAGGAGGGGAACGGCCGCAGAGAGCCCGTCTACTTCCTGCCTTAACTGCTCCATGTGGATCCCATCAAAGCGAGTGACTTACCCCATGATTTGCTCTGATTTGCTTGCTTTTATCAACAGAGGGGAAAGTCAGAACTTCACAGCAAGGCTTAAATGAGATTTCAGGTTTCCGTGCTCACTCATTCGTTATCCAACAAATCTCTTTCGACTACCTGCCACGTGCAAACCATTTTGGACGGGTCCTGAATAAAGGTAGAGGCATCCTGACCCTGCTCCTCCTCCCTGCGCCGGTCCCAGCCCAGGAATCAAATTTCATTCTCTGCAGAAAGCCAGGCTAAAGGAAAGTCAACCAGCCACTTACCTCTTATAAATGGAAATTCCTAGATCTGGAAATTTCTCCTCTATTTCCAGTAGCATCGTGTATAGCTTCTCTTTCATTCTAAACGCAGCGCCGTATGGATCTGATTTGAAAAGAGGAAGGTACCAAATATTTGCCGTTTGAACCTCAAACTCTGATTGACAGTCTTGGGTGCTTCACCAGTGTGTCAGGAGCCAGCCGATCTGCCTCGTGGTCTAACCGAGGGCGGTAAATCGTGCATAAAGAGTGTCTTCTTCTTGCACAGCTCAGTTAAGTCCTCCTGCGGCGACTCTCACTTCCTAAGATTCATCTCTGAGCCAAAAGTTTAAATGGAACTCAGACTATGTAGTGAGATAGTAAAGATTTTCTTGTGCAAAATGAACCCCAGAGAACAGATCCCTTCTAAATCTAATCCACATTTATGTTTGCTTGATCCTGAGTGGGTCTGGGTACTCTCCGGGAGAAATGCCTCTGGCATGTTGATTTAGTACATCGATAGAGTTGCTCCGTAAGCACACACTTGGGTCTGTGCTTTGTTTCCTGAAATAAAATTCCTGCAGTAAAAGCATGTTAGTGACTTGTATTTTTTTTTGTTATAATTATTATTGCTGTCCTGATCCAGTAAAATTTCTATTAAGAAGCCAAAGCTATCTCTAAGCATCCTCTATTGTAACAGTAGGAGCTAACATTTACTTTGCACTTACCATGGTCTGCCAAGCATTCAAATCTAGTGACTAAATCTGTACAGAAACCCTAAGACATGGGTTCTACTGTTGTCTGCTTTATAAAATAGATTTTATTTATTTATTTTTAGAGAGAGGGGAAGGGAAGGAGAAAGAGAGGGCAACAAACATCCATGTGTGGTTGCCTCTTGCATGCCCCCTACTGGGCACCTGGCCCACAACACGGGCATGTGCCCTGACTGGGAATTGAACTGGCAACCTTTTGATCTGAGGTCCCGTACTCAACCCACTGAGCTACACCATCCAGGGCTGTGGTCTCCTTTTTTTAGGGTGGGGAAACTGAGGCTGTGAGTGGCACAGCTGGGTGCAGTGTGGGTGTGTTTTTTATCTCGGGACTTTCCTCCTCCCCACTGCACATCCCTTCTCTTCCTGGCAAATCTCTTATTGTTGACTAACACAATTTGCCCAAAATATGGGTAAGAGAAAAACACTTGACAAAATTTTCAGATTCACGAGGGATGATTTTTAAATTGAAGAAATACCTGCCGATCTCCTAGAGAAGTGTATAAAAATCAGCGAGAACAAGGGAAGAAATGCTGTTTATAACAGTCTCGGAGACACGAACATGCTCCTTCCTGAGATCACCGGGTGGTGCTTCATTGCTCGGAGTAATAAACTCCACTAATAACTGAGCCAAAAGGCCAATATCGCTGTTTGCCAAGCAAATGGAATTATTAGAAAATATACACATGCATACACTCAAAAATAAATGCATTTACTGTTTGGACACGCATCTTCTTTAAAAATGGTCAAATTAGTTTTTACTTCTCAGCAAATATGTATGTATATTTTATGCATATTTCTTTTTTAAATTATACATATATTTTTAGCAGTGTCAATACCAAGATAGCAAACACAAAAAGAATTGCTTACAATAACTATATATAATATTTTATTTCCTCTTGAACAGAGATTTTCGAATTGCTATTACCAACGCCCAGTGGGAGATGTCTCCAGCAAGGGGGGGGGGGAGGGGGACTGGGACACAGGGCTCCTTCCCTGCCTGGGCCTGAGCTGGTCACACCCTTGCTGTCTGTGGGGATGACTCACGTCCTCCTTTGCCTTTGAAGGGCCCTGCTGCACTTAACAAAGAAGGAAAGAAAGAAAGAAGTCTGAGACCCACCATTCTAGAACTTCTTATAACAGCCAGCAGATGGCAAACTTTACTGCAAGAAAACAAGTTGGCAAACTGAATTGGTCTGAAAATGTCAATTCTACTTCACATCTATGTATGGGTGTGTGTGCATGTATATATACTAAAAGAAATGCTACATATATCATGGAGAATAAAACAATCTGTGATATACATATCATAGGAAATAAAACAGTAAGAATTTAGGAAATCCAGACACTTTTTCTTAGGAAGTGGCCTTGGAGCTAAGGCACGAACGTGGAGAAGCCAGTCTCGTACGTTTGAAGATGGGAAGAGAAACCCAGCATCTGAAAAAACAAACCGCGAAAGCAAAGGGCGATTGGCTGAGATTTCCCCCAGGGAACAGAGGAGGTGTGCTGTGGGGCCCTCCCTCCCGATAACGCCTGAGCACAGGTGAACTTCTCTCCCTTCCACGGGAGGAACACCACTGGCTGCCGGAAAGACTCCACGGGAGGTATTTGTAGAAACCCTCATTAGTGATAAAACTCATCGGTAGCCGCAGACAACCTTGGGTTCCATTGGTTTGCTTGGGATGGCGGGAGGAGCAGACAGATCTTTAACTTCATCCTCAACCCTTGTTGTGTAAACTTCATCGATATTTTTTATTTTTTGTACATTCCTTCTGCAACAAAAATGACACCAGGTGCCCCTCGAAATCTTGCCAAAACAATTCTACGTGCCCTGATGTTGCAGAGGCAGCTGCCACTGTTCAGACGCTGCCGTTAACCTGGACCAAGGCTGTGACAATGTGACCGACCCTTGCTTCTCCGACCCCTGTCCAGGAAATGCCACTTGTGTGAACATCCCAGGGGAATGGGGCTTTGTGTGTGAATGTCCCCCCGGGGCATCGCGGGGTGACCTTCGATGCCGCTCTCGGTTCCTGCGGCCTGAGCACCTGGCAGCACCGGGGGCGTCTGCCAGGAGGACCCGGTGCAGCCGGTGTGCATCTGCCCCGCGGGCTAAGCAGGGGCGTTCTGCGAGCTGGACCGTGACGAGTGCGCTTCCAGCCCCCGCCGCCAGGGGGCCGTGTGTCAGGATGGGGTGGACGGCTACTCCCGCTCCTGCATGTTAGGGTATCAAGGCCCGCGTTGTGACTTGGAGGTGGACGAATGCTCTCAGATCCCTGCAGGAACGCGGCTACATGCCTCGATGGGATCAGAAGGTACACTCGCATTTGTCCCCGAGATTATTCGAGTAAGTGTGATGACATTTGGCTCCCACAGGCTGTGAATCGCTCTCTCTTCCCTTAATGTGGCAGAAGCGGAGGTGACGTTGTCTGTCCCATCCAATGGCTTTGGAAAAAGTCTGGACGCGCATTAATCACTAGCTAGAAAGCTCCCTAAACTACTAAAAATGTGGTGTTGCTGATTTAAGTGGAGCCCTCCGATACTCAGCACTTAGATTCGTTCTGGAATTAGTAGGGTTTGGGGGGCCAAGCTATCAGGTCAGGGCAGCGGAGGTTTCATCAGGGCAGGGCCTTGCGCCCAGGCCCAGGGGCGCCCTCTGGCAGGCAGCCTGCTGGGGCTGGGGCGTTGTGACCTTCTGTTGCTGAAGCGTCACCAGCAGGACGCTTCCAGCAGGCTGAGCAAGAAAAATCACGATCGTATTGAGAAAGAAGTCACGTCGTCTTGCTTAATCTCTTGGAAATAGCAAATAAAAGTAGTGTGCTTGTCCAACACAGCGCCTGGAGGCTCTGAAATGAGTTCCTGCGAATTAGACTCTATAGGTACTTCACTACAGGCGTAGCTCCTGGATGAATTGCTGTAAAAGAATGGGACAATTAGGACGTTTCTATTTCTTAGAGAATCGGCTGCAGAGGCGCTGCTCACTGTAGCCACATTCAGTTTATGTCGCCACAGGACGCTGTAATGACGTGGTGCCGAGCTCAGTAACACCAGTCATTAAATGAAACTTTCCAGGGGCAGGGGACTCCCCAGTTCAGGTTTGTTTGTTTGTTTTTTGGTTTGTTCTTGGAAGGTCAGTGGACGGAATATATGTAATGGCTATAAGCACGTGGCAGAAAATATGCAGACGGAACATGGAAACCGTAGTCAGTTACCGAGATGGTTCATCTGTGCAGCCGAGCATCTGGAAATACGAAGCCATCTATCTGGATGACTAACTGGGCTCCTCACTTTTCACCCAGCTATCTTGGCATCATGCCACTGAGACCGAATCACTTCAGTCTATATCAGTAGTGGTGATAAGTTACCATAAGACTGATGTTGTTAATATTGAGAGTAATACAAATGTGTAAATCGCCCCCAAGGAAATCGCTGTTTACACCGGAATCCTATCTGAGCTACTGAAACACATTCTCACGTCATGCATGAGAATCACTTCAAAGCCAAAGTAATTAAGTACAACATGTAAAGGGAGTTTGCATTCTAACTTGATGCTTTATAACGCATTTCTTAAGCATTAGGAAGTAACCTGGGCGTGCACCAGAGGAGTATACAAATTTTACTTAAATTACAAAATAAAATTTAGAAAAGCGTTAAGTTTTATATCACTTTGGTTTTCTATGTTAATACTCTCCAGCAAATGTAGACTCAGATCCCAATGGGCATGATCTAAGATAAGCAAAGGCACCCTCGGAAAGTGGGTTGAGGAAAGAACCGGACCAGAACTGCCGAAACACTGTAACTCACTAGCTACGGGTACCCCCAAGTCCGTGTACCTTAAACACGCTGGGGTGAAGTAAGAGAATACAGGGGAATGACCTTGCCCTGCCCCTGCATATGGTAGGCGTTTAAAATAACAGTGCCTTTAAAATAACAATTCTATGAGGCGATTACACTATCAGTTCCATTTGGGCGGGGGGGGGGGGGGGGGGGCGGGGGGAGAACACTGAGACAAGCCAAGGTTACGAAGAACTTGCCCAAAGTCACGGAGGAACGAAGTGGCTGTGCCAGATCCCCGCCCATGACGTTTGGTTTGGAGTCTGAGCTTCGACCCATGACTGAGACTGAAGTCAGTGTTTGAAGACAATTTACAAACACTGTCCAGTCCCTTTTAGGCGTCCAGCAAAAGCACAGCTAACAATAACCTGGTTTAAAAATGTGTCATTTCCACCTACTGAACAGCAACAAGCTGTCGTTTGCCAGGGGTCCACGCAACAGCTTTGCTCTGTGCTACCTCCCACAAGCCCGCCAGAAAGTCCCCATCAGTTCCCGTAGGGAGGACCAGTATGTGGGGGTAACGCAGCGTTTGACAGAGCTTTGGTAAATGAGGCATCGCCAGAGAGGTGAGAAAGAAACGCCGGCTGGAAACCGTTCTCGTCGTGTGTGCTGACTTTAAAAAGGTGCGGACTGTGAGTTAGAAGTGGATGAACGTGGGTCGCAGCCCTGCTTCAATGGTGCAACCTGTCAGGATGCCCTGGGGGCTTATTTCTGTGACTGTACCCCCGGATTCCTAGGCGATCGCTGGGAACTTGACATTGATGAGTGTGCCAGCCAGCAGTGTCTCCATGGAGGGCTGTGCATGGGTGGAGAAAACAGGTGCGTTTGCGTGACACCTGGGCGGTGGGCTTGGGACTCGCTGACCAGGAACTGTTTGGAGAGCTCACAGTCTCAACTTAAAATGTTTAGATTGTTTTGTACTTTGGTGAAAAAAAAGAAAAGACAGGCATCCTTCCTTGGAAGTCTGTGTCAGAGCGAGGATTTACCAAGTCGCTCTTGTGATAGTTTGGAACTGGTAGTATTACGGGAAAATGCCAGCTTTTCAACACTGTGAAGCAAACCTGTTGTGGGTAGGGAAGGTGTGAAAACAAAGCTGGAGGTTATTCCACACGTGAATTTAAGGTTGTATTTATGTGATAACAAGCATCAGAATCAAGGGATGAAAAGTAAATCCTTTAGGAATTTTACATAAACAGTGTTGAGAGGGCAGTGATATTGAATTAATTATATCTTGAATATTCAGCTGTTTGGGGAATTGGGTGACTACTTCTGAGACAGCAGAATGGTGAGAAGTAGCCATGGGATTCCACTCCAAGTCGATTCTATTATTGGCTTTTCAGTAAAAAACCGAAGCAATAAATTATACCTTAATTCAATGCATCTAAGAACTATGGGTAATGGTAGTTGAGTTCATATAAAATATTTTTAAATAGTCTTGTTCATACGTAAACCACAAGTACTGACTTATCAAATGCATAACCGTTTTCAACAGCATCAGCACTTCCCAGGGTCTTGTCGGATCCTTCGTGGTCTCCGTGGAAGGCAAGACGGTCATGACCGTTTCCACGTTACAAGAAGGAGCCTCAAGTTCAGAGAAGTGAGGGAACTCCCACAAATTCACAGAGTTGAGTCTTTGCAAAAGGGAGACTAGATTCCAACTTTCCTTTATTTAATAAACAAGATAGAGCTTATTCGAAATCTGAGTTTCAAAGTGAATGAGACTCACGGGGAAAGCAGTAAGTACAGGGCCCGTAGGCTGCAAATATATTTAGGAAAATGATTTTTAAATGGAGCAGTGTGGCTGCCCATTTCTTTTGCAACCTATTAAGCATAACTTTTCACCGCATTCCCATCTGTCTCGCCTCCTACTGTCTATTCTTCCCAAATCATTCTCCAGTGGTACAAATTCACCTGAAGACAGGTAACCGGCCAACAGGTCGCCAAAGCCTGGAAGTTTCCACACAAGCTTCCAAGGAGACGGAGACTGTCCAGACCAAGCTTGACCGTGTCCAGAAAGCTCCGGGCAGAAATTAGGGCAGAAATGACACAAAGCTTGGGTTCCCAAGGAAATGCAAAGGAACAAGGTCCACACCTCACTACTTTTGGTCTCCTTGAGTGTTCCATGACTCATTTTTCTATTTTTAGCATTGCCTATACTTCGAGAAGATAACCACCAGGGCAGCAAACACAAGCTGGCGTCCTGTTCCCACAAGAAAGTTAACATATTTGCTCAGAGGTGTGGAAAAGTCACAGTCCGCACACACACACACACACATGCACACACGCACACACGCATGTACGCACAATAGATTCTTGCAGAATAAAGGACTACGCAAATGGAGTCTCAAATTCCATGAATTGAGGTTCTGGCCAGCGCTGGCCAGGGGCTCTCTCTCTAATGATTTACAGGAGTGAACTGTCAGTGAGCTGTTTAAATTAAAGTCATGGAGGAGTGCATAGCGGATTTCCAACAAGCAATACGCATAGCCATTGTAATCACTTGCTAATATTTGAGTCTCCTTGGTGAAACACTAATACCTGTGTTTGGTGACGAGCAGACACGCAGCCATGGTGAGCGGAAGTCTCACTCCTTACAAGCTCACAAGTGTCCTGTCCCGCAGACCCTCAGTTACTTAAGTCAAGTGCAAGCCCGTGTTTCCACATCACTACATCCTTGAGCAAATCCCGTTGAGATTAAAAGCCTCCTCTCGAGGAGTCAACAACTGTGGGACTTGTGCTTGGGTCTGTCGGGTAATCCTACTTGACCAATGAAGGATTAGAAATGGCAAGACTGAAATATTCTTGTAATCTAAAAATAAGAGAACACCAGTCACCACTCATATAATGAGGGCTTTTCCTGCTTTTTTCATAATTTATTGTTTCATTTGCCATCAGGGAACTTATTCATGGGTTCCCTATATAAAAGAGGGACTCGGTGATAAACGACGTTCTCTGCGGCCTTCCCAAATGTTAACAACTGTACCGAGTCCTACGTAGTTGTAACGTGCTCAGTGCTTCTCATGCTCGACGGTGTCAATCCTTTACATGCACATTTCTTCGTCACAATAACGCGGTGACAAAGGCTCTATTATCTCCAGTTTACGGGTGAGGACACTGAAGTGAGCAATCGTGATTTCCAACTCACGCTGCAGGAGAAGTTGAAATGTTAAAGCCGTAGTTGAAAAGATCATGAGCTATTCGTACGGAAACACAATGCATTCAGGAGCGTTGAGGAAATTCCCCAGGGGTTTCGAAGCAAATATTAAAAACCTGCCGTAGGTCTCGGGTCCACAGACCAGGAAAGAGAAAGATGGAGATATATGATCTCGATATGACCAAGAGTTGATGGGGCCATTTCCTTATCTCTCCAGATACAGCTGTATCTGTGCCGGCAGTGGCTTCACAGGGACACACTGTGAGACCTTGATGGCCCTGGGCTGGCCAAAACCCTGTCACAATAACGCTGTATGTGAGGACAATGCTGACAATTACACTTGTCACTGCTGGCCTGGCAAGTGACAAAATATCCTGCACCTTTTTTTTTTTTTTTTTTTTGCTTAAACTAGAAACCAATTGCTTATAGCAAATACAAAGTAAAAATTCTTCCTGTCTTTCCTGAAATAAGTAAGGAGCTACTGTGTCAGCCACGGGATCTACAGAGGCCAGGGGCCCGATTGTCTAGCACCTAGTCAACATGATGGAGTGTGTGTTGTGGTCCAGGCTGAGCGAGGGGCCGAGGGAGCGGGCAGCAGCGGGCAGGGTCACGGAGGATGTCGCGGGCCATGAGGACTAAGACGGGCGCAGATTTTAGACAGTTCTGCTTCCGACTTTCTTTCTCGGGTCACTGAGTGGATGGAGACTTTGCCCACGAAGAAAATTCAGAATGCTTCCGTACCCTCTTCTTGCCGTTGTATGTAAAAAGAAGATTAAATGCCACAGCTACGCTACTTCTAAGAAAAGGAGCTCCTACCATTGCCTCACGGGCAACTGCTACCAAACTCAATGGCCCGAACCCATTGTGACAACTGCGTAGGGTCCTCATTTCCAAAGTCATTAATTACAAAAGTGCCAGTCACCTTACATGCTTATCCCAAAAGTTTTCCTCTTTCCCCAGAGAAGATTGGGTTGGTTTTCAAAGGAACCATAAGAACCCTGGGGACGCGATGCAGTTTCACATTGTTTCTCTGTACAGAGTTTTACAGAACAACTCGTTAAAACTATTGACTGTGGCCTTGACTGAAGGAGTCTATTTATATACATGGTTAAAGGGAAGTGCCCGCGAAATCCCCGCCGGGCCCTGGAGGTGGGGACGGGCACGGCAGCGCCATAAATCAGAGCCTTCCTAGTGCTCACAGCAGGAATCAGATAATGCACGAAGCAGAAAGCAAAACAGGATTTATGAAGGTTCTAAATGACTTCCTACCCTGGCCTGTGTGGGAGTCTTGAGACTTGGAATGAGAAGAAAATTGAAAATAGTTGGAGCTTTCTTCCTGAAGTCCACTGTAGCAGAGCGGACACCAGTTTATAAAAACTTGTGAAAACCGCGGTTTAGTGAATACTTGTATATCCTTAAATATGAAATAAATGTATTTAAAAAGTAGACATTCAAGTTTAAGAGGCTGAAGGTGCTCGGAGGGAGGGTCACCCCAAAGGATTGTGGGACCTTGATCTCACATGTGCTTTTAGTTTCCTCTTCCAACTCTAAGTTTCTTCTTCAGATGGTTGAGAAAGACCCCAGGGGTCACATGTCACAAATGCATTATTACTGGCGACTCGCAGAATTTATGGTGCAGTTATAATTCGACATCCGATCCCACTCAGGCTTTTATTAAAATTACAAAATGAGCGCTCATATCCTACTCTCATTATTTGCTTATTGATCGTCAATTCTCTAGTTTATTTGCAAAGTCAGGACTAAACTCCAAACAGTTAATTAGGGCTACTCAGTCGCCTCAGTCATGGACGAAAGGTTGTTGTACTTACGTTGCTCGGGACTGGGGTGGCACATGAGGAAGCAAAGTGCCTGCTTTTGTGAAGCTTAGAGTCCACTGAGAGAGACAACTCTCCGTAAAAATAAATACGTAATAAACATTATTACAGGAGCAATGAGAGGAAAGAATTGGGTAATGCGAGGAGAAGCCAGAGGATCTTATTCAGAGCTGTCCTCAAGGGAAAGTCATTCTAAGAAAGGAATAGAAGGTCAAGACTGAAAGCTAAGAGCAGCCAATCACAGCCTCGGGGGGAGTGTTCTAGGGGAGGGAACAGTGTTACCTTGGCCCTGGAATAGAGGAGGTTCTGGGACAGGAATGTGGAGATGGGAATGGGGCAGGTCAGAAAAGGCATGTTAGGTCAACGATTTTTGAATTTTATTCAGTGTGGAAAAGGAAGTCGTTAAATGATTTTTAAAGTAAAAAGAAAAAATATGTATATAAATATAAATACAGGATGGGGCAAAAGTAGGTTTACAGTTGCTCATATAAAAAATAATAAATAATAATATAAGAATAAACTCTGTGTTCTGTGTACTCTCAACTGTAAACCTACTTTTGCTCCGCCCTGTATACAGTATAATATATAAATATATACATTATATATTATGTTATAATGTATAAATTATATTTTTTACATATATACTTTATATACATTTTTTCAGATGCACATGCATGTAAGACCAAAATAATTCTGGTAGGTACTTTGTTTTATATTTAATATTTAAATGTTTATAAAGTACTAAGTCATTTATGTTTTATTTCTGTTCCTGTCCCTAATAAGATGATCGAGCTAAATATACTAAAATACAACATTTTTTTTCCTAACACTCCCCGAGTGTTAGGATGTAATCCATTACCTTTCCTTCGAGTTTTAAGACAAGAATTTAGGGTTGAACACGTGGATTTTGCTGACTTTTCAGCTATTTTCTTGAAAAATAGTTCGTAGCGTTCTTGCTGAGAGTTCGAACCACGGCAAGATGGGAGGAAATGGAGGCTTCGGCTACGATGTTCGTTCCCCTCCGGGTCCTGGTCCTCACTGTGCAGAGGATGCTGGTGGCATCACACAGGCCTCACGGCCATCACTCCAGATTCCCAGGGAAGCCTCCTCCCCACAGGCTCCCCTGCGGGCGCACGTGGCCAAGTTCCCGGTGCCTGCTCAGTGGGGGTCCCTGCCCGCGGGCTGTGGGACCCAGCCTGGAGGCCTTCCTCGGTCAGCGTCGCGCAGGCTCCGGGCTAGGTTTGCCTCTGCGGGCCCGGATTCGCAGGTGAGGCCCCGCGGGCGGGCGGGAAGTGGCTTTGCAGCGCCTCGTGGCAGCTCGTGCAGGTAAGCAAAGGCTGTTTAGCACTTAATCTGTGCTCCAAGAACTCCGTTGCCATGGTGCAAAGGGTCCCCCTTGTGGGCAGGAAGTATACCACGGTTCACCTACGAGAACTCCTAAAATCACGGAGGAAATGTTAAACACAGGGATGGACCAGGTGTCTGAAAAGGGGATATTCTCACGTGTTACACTGGGAAGTGGAGCGCAACGCAAAGTCTTCATCTTATGAACAGAAAATGTTGGAAGTGTTATATTACTACATTTCATAGTGATGTTAAATTTTGTTGTTCAAATTTGCTTTAAAAAATGGTTCACGTAGTTATTTATATTTATGCTGAGAAAAATCTAGTTTCTCAGCTAATTGAAATCTTCAATTAGCCTATGGCTAAAGTTGGTCCATCTATCCAGTTTAAATGACTATATTTTTCCATAGCACTCTCCCTGAAAGCCCAGAGGAAATTCCCAGGCATGTTTTCCAAAGATGTGTTGTGTCTGCTTCCTGGTTCTGAAAACCTTCAGAGAAGTTCGGAGACAGTTCCCATATTCGGTCACGAGTAGCAGTTTACCTACAATTGCCGAAATGCCACCGAGGAACTAATTACAACCCAGATTTCGACCTTATCTTGTTCTCAATTGATGAATGCCGGAGAGAAGTATTTGGGTTGTCATTGGAGATTTCTGAGGAAAGTCAGTGAGAAATAAGAAAAAATGGGGGTCTATTTACACTTCAGATTGCCTTCCTTTTAATATCCAGTTTCGAGGTTTCACCATCTCGGGTTCACGGCAGTGTGTTGTAGGGTTGACATGGGAAGACCTTAGTTCCTTATTCACCGTGCTCTCCATGAGCACAGAGGAGAAACTCCCCCCCCTCGTGCCACCATCAGCTTAAGAAGTATTTTTCCCGAACAGCCTCTAGCTTGCCTGCTTTAGTCCCCTTAATAAAAGGCATGCAAATAAATCTTGATAAATGATAACAAGCACGAAGTAAATCTTGGGCTACCACATATTTCCCAGTCTTGGAGAAATCTTCCAGGTAAGCCTGGGGTCGATGAGCACAGAGCTTTTCCTGGAACATATTTTTGCATTCCCGCCCACCCCTGGGATTCTTTAAATTTCCTGTTTCTGTTACTTATGGCTGTCTCTTTTTTATTTCTTTCTAAATTATTTGACCTTGATGTATGTATTTTTTGTGAGCTACTTTAAATCCTTCCTGGACCGTGGCAGGACGGTTACAAAGTTCTTTTTTAAATATCAGTTTCAGGGCCATAAAGAGGAGATTCTGTCAAAGTCGGAGGCTACGGCTAATATTGCCTCATTGGTTAGAAGGATGTGGTTGACCGATGAGTCTGCAACTCCTAACAGGACGGGCAGTGGAATATTCCAGAAAGGTGTGCTGGATCTGATTTCTAAGGAGCTGCCAGGCATGACTGAGTTGAGGCGTCCTGCTTCCCCAAATCTCCATGATGCAGTCAAATAGTTTGGTTTTCACTCATGTGGATTCCAAAACTGGGCTCCCTTGTCCTCGAAATGGTGACTCTGGGTCACAGGCTCACTTTTTCCCATCTCCAAAATGTGGCTTTCAAGTGCACAGTGTTCTTCGGCAGCAAGACTCAGGAGGAGGAAAGATAATGAGATAATAGAGCGTGGCATCCAGGCTTCTATGGGCCAAGCCCTCAGAATGGGGACTGTCTCCTCTACGGCATCCCATTGGCCACACTTAGTTATGTGAGCACATTTAATGCAGCAAAGACAGAAATCTAAATTGCTGTGTGCCTAAAATAAAGAGAAAACGTGTTTCACGAACAGCTGCCCAACCTGGCCCAACAGCTGGAGTTGGCAGACTGGCGATAAAAATCTAGATTCTCCAAATGCATTCTCCTTCCTATGTATTTTTTATGTCTGAATACGTTTTTCTTTTATTTTTTTCAATCAAACTTTAAAAAATACCAGGAGATTCACGTGCAGTTATAAGAAGTAACACAGGGAGGCCCAGGTATACTTACCTAGTTTCCCCAGTGGTAATATGTGGTAACATGTTGATAAATGTATCTTCCCAGGGGGTGGACCAGGATAGAGTCTGTATACAGAACTAGGTTAGTTGTACTAACCTGTTTCCCTTTTCTACAATGCTGTGAGTTAAAGAGTGTTATATAAGTAGAATCACACACAATATAAAATTGGGGGATAGGGTTTTTTTTTGTCTACTCAGCATCATTCTTTGGAGATTGCTTCAGGTTGTGTGCGTGAGTATCTTGCTCCTTTGTATTCCACGGTATGTACGTATCACGGCTGCCAACCATTCACCCGCTGACCAACACCTGGATTGCTTCCAGGGTCCTGAATGAAGCTGCTATAAACATTTTTGCACCGGCTTTTGTGTGACTATAAGGATTCATTTCTCTGGGATAAATGCCTAGGAGCGAAATAGCTGGCTCATATGGAAGTTGCCTGTTCAGTTTTCTAAGAACCTGCCAAACTGTTCTCCAGAGAGGCTAGAAAACATTCCCACCAGCGATATGTGAGGAATCCAGTTTTTTATGCATTGTTACCAGCACTTCGTGTTGCAACTATTTTTTCATTTTAGCCATTCAATAGATAGATATGTAGTGATCTCTCATTGTGCTTTTAATATGTATTCCCCTAATGGCTCGTGAGACTGAACTTTTCCCCATGTGCTTAGTTTTCATCATCATATCCTCTTCAGCAAATGTCTTTTGTCCATTTTCTAATTATTATTGTTATTATTCTGTTTTTACTGGTGAGCAAATTTAGCGTACAGACCTGGGCAATTTTTGTTAAGTTTATACCTCAGCATTCCATCTTCTTTGGAGTCACTGTAAATAGTATTCTCTTTTCAATTCCAGTTTACGCACATTCATGGTGAGTATATGGGGGTGTGATGGATCTCGCGTGTTGACGCTGTCTCCGAAACTCGACCAGTTTCCTCTTTGTCGAGTCCATGGGGTTTTCTGTCACAGTTACATACCCTGAAAATAGGAACAGCGCTATTTCAGAGGTTATATAAAACTAGTGTTAGTTCTTCTTTAGATATTTCGGAAGAATTTTCTGGTGTAGCCCAACGCATATGGAGATTTCATTTTCCGGACCTTTTAACTAACAGATAAAATTTCAGTAATGATTATAGGACTATTCGGATTACCTGTTTCTCCTCGTGTGAGTTTTATTAGTTCATGGATTTCGAGGGACTGGTTCATTTTTTCCCCCTAAAATTTGTGCATTCTGCTGTTTTGGGGTGGAGTGTCCTAACATGTCAATTAGATCCCATTGAGTGATTGAGGTGCTCAGGTCTCCTATGTTCTTGCTGATTTTCCCGTCACGTTTATTAGCATAATGCTACGCCCAGCATTGCCTTATTATTCCTTTACTGGGTACACACAGGGGTGTCAAACTCGTTTTCACTGGGAGCCACATCAGCCTCACAGTTGCCTTCAAAGGGCCAGCATAATTTTCTGGCTGTATAAGTGTGACTACTCCTCATCAGTTAAGGAGTTGAAATTACATTCGGCCCTTTGAAGGCAACCACGAGGCTGATGTGGCCCCCGCTGAAAATGAGTTTGACACCCCTGTTGCAGGACCCACAATGATCTATTTCAGCCTTGATTTTGACGTTTTGTATCTTCTTTTTATTTTTGTCTGTTTTTTTTTTCAAACAGGTTTATCAATTCCATTGATTTTGGTTTAAGAACCAGCTTTTTATTTTACTGATTTCCCCATTGTCTTCTGTTTTCAGTGTCCCCGATTCCTGTTCACGACTACATCCTTCTCTTTGTTCGCTTTGGGTTTAGGTTGCTCTCATTTCCTTTTTTAAAAAATAAACCACAGAAGTTTATTTCCCATAGTTTTGGAGGCTAGACGTCAGGGTGCCAGTATGGTCCTTTTCCCGAGAAAGTCTTTGTTGCCCCTTCTCCTTAAGGGATGGTTCTGCTGAACACAGAGTTCACGGGAGGCGGCTCTCTGCTTCCAGCATCTGAGAGACTCAGCACCACTTCCTTTTGCAGCCGTGGTTTCCAGAGACAAATCTGCTGTCCTGGTTTGATGTTCCCACACAGGTCCTGCCTTCAACTCTGTCTCTGGTTTTCGGAAGTTTATTTGTGATGCGTCTTGGTGCCCATTTATTTGATTTTTTTCCTGTGTGGGCTTCATTCAGCTTTTCAGATCATTGGATTAATGACTTTTACCAAATTTGGGAAGTCTTCATCTGATTTTTCTTTAATAGTCTTTCAGCTCTCCCTTTTCCTTTTTTATTTTTTCCTACTTCTTGGACCTTGATAATACAAAGTTGGGCCTTTGGCTATTTTTGCACAGGATCCTGAGGCTTTCATTTTTTTTTTTCAGTCTGTTTTTTCTCTTTGGATGAGATTGGGCAAATTCCATTCATCTGTCCCCAAATTCACCCATTTTATCCTCTTTCATCTCATCTCTACAATTGAACCCATCAAAGTAACTGTTATTTCTCCTGTTGGATTTTTCAGGTGTCTGATTTTTTGGTCACATCTACTTCTTTGCTGATATTTTCTATTTTTCTTTCATGCCCAGAGACATTGTAATTGCTTATTAAATCGCTGTTATCATGGTCACTTTAACATCTGTGTTAGATAGTTCCAGCATCTGATTCAACTCGGTGTCGACTTTTCTTTGCTCATTCAAGTTATGGTTTTCCTGGCTCTTGGTGTGACGGGCATCTTTACATTGTATCCTGGACTTTTTGGATGTTATGGTAAGAGAATTGGAGTCCTGTTTGAATACTTTTTCAATTTTAGCAGGCAGGCCATCGGCTGTTTAGGTTTGGCAAACAAGCCCTGGCCTGCTCCGGTGGGATGTGGGTCCCGGGGTCAGTTATTTTCTGAGCCTTTACAGCCCTCTTTGGTTCACTCGGTGTGTCTGGTGCTCTGGGGGCTCCCACTGGTCTCTGCTGGTGACAGAAGTGGCACACTGTGCTCTGGATGGTGTGGCTCCATGGATTGAGCACTGGCCTGCAAACCAAAGAGTAGCCGGTTCGATTCCCAGTCAGGACACAAGCCTGGGTTGTGGGCCAGGTCCCCAGTAGGGGGCGCACGAGAGGCAACCACACACTGATGTTTCTCTCCCTCTCTTTCTCCCTCCCTTCCCCCCTATCTAAGAATAAATAAATAAAATCTTTAGAAAAAGGGAAATGACACAATTCATTTTTTACAAGATGTATGTATTTGTAGTTTTATCACTTGTTAGATTTAAATAAAATTTACATCATGACACAAGAGATAATTGTGCATAATACATGTAACGACAGAGCTCCATTCGAAGAAAGCATCGGAGTTCTTAAATATGGCTACAAACTATTCCATTTTTTTATTACAAATCAGAATGTGTTTGTAACTCTTCACTATGTGTATAGTTACCTTCCACGCTGACAGTGGTTGCACTGAGGGCTTAATTTTTCTAACTTTTTATAATTAGAAGTGAAAGAGACCAGAATAAAAGTGAACTGAGAGTCAGAGAGAACAGTCACGGGGATGGAAGTCAGGGAGGCTGAGGCCGCGAAAAGTGAGAGACAGTGAAAACTTGGGCACGAGGAGGCAGAAAACCCTGGGGAGAGGAGCCAGGTTCCCCTGCAGGACAGTAGCTTTCACCCGGGGCTGCTTCTGGCGTTTCCAGCAGGCCAAACAAGTCCTCACGGCCCAGAGGAACCCAGTCTCCTTCCGTGAGATAATGGAGAACAATCTGAAGCCCCATTTAGGTATTTGAATGATTAGAATTGATCCTTGGAAACGCATGTCTAGAACAATAATGGTTACTACTGTCAAATTCCCCCAAAATCATTAACATTTTTTCTTTGGCCAAATAGCTTCACAAAATCTCATGACAAGCTTATGCTCATAGCTGCAAAACTATGGGAAAAAATTGTGCATGAACATTTGATTTACAGGTCTGTGCATTTACTTAAAGCCCCATAGTCACACAAGCAGAATGGGAAGCTCAACAGATCTGTAATGGGAGGAGGCCTGGAGTTGAATAACACTGTGCAGTTCATCCCAAAACCGGTAAATTATCTTTATTTTGTACGACCATCCTTGACCATTCCCGGAAGGAATGTTGGCTGCTCCTTTGCCTCATGTGTCAGCTGTCCAGTTCGGCGCCCTGGGCTCTGAGCTCGGAACATAATGAGGAAAATACCTGCTCTCTCCCCAGAGGACACTGAAGGAGCATGAGGAACAAAGATGCTTAAAAATGTGATACTGTAACTGATCATGTAACAGTGAAGCCATAAAAAAGGTGCAGTCAGACCAATTAGTCAAGAGGACCTGTTGATCCATTGATGCCAGGTGGAATTTGGTGGAAATTATAAGAATCCAAACAACTTGAGAAGTTAACATTTTTTAACACAAATGACCATGTTTCTTCTAAAACTTAAAAAAGGATCTCATGACCTGCGTGCTTACCCTCGAAGCACCCTGTTCTAACCAGCCAAGCTAAACTGCAAACAACTGGCTGATGTTTTTACTGCTTGCAATTTGTTTCTGTTTATCAAGCTGTGGTAGTGATAATAGCTTTAACAACTTTCCCAACTGTCTCGTGAGCCAAGTCCAATTTTCAGTTCTCACATGCACTCACCAGCTCCAATTAGCGCTGACTCCAACTAAAAAGCAGCCTCCTCGCAGCTCTCTGGAACGTTCCACTGTTGCCTCAGAGGCTGGATTTTATTCTGCTTCCCCCATCTGCTCTCGCGTGGAAATAACTGGGAGTGCAGCTGGGATCCCGTGGAGCCCGCCTTCCAATGCCAGGCAGAAATAGTGGGTACTTGGCCAGAAACACCTGGAGAACGGCCACCTGGCAGAAGTTGCTGCCCCCTGGGGGCTTCCATGCTCCTGTGGCCCTTCTTCGAACACCTCGTTGCTAAAAGTGCTCCCTTATCCTTAAAACTTAAATCCCGTCAGCTTACCTAAATCCACTACAATAGCCATAGAGGGCCAAACAGGACTCAAGGAAAGTGTCACACAGTGATGAAGCCAAGAGGCCTCTGGGACAGTCAATAGCTCCTGCTGCAGAGTTTTCAATAGAACTGGTTCGTGTGCTGACTTCATGTTTTAGGCTCATTGTTCTTACAGATGCAATTTCCTCCATCAATCACAATTTCAAGGTTGAGAGCCTGGATCCTAGGTCACTTGAACGGGTGTTAGAGATACATAGAAAACTCTCTCTCTTTCTCCATTGCTGAGTTCTGGATTCAGTCCTTGGACGTCTTCTCGTCTCCACGTATGCTGACTTGCTAGGAAATGTCATGTACTCTGGACTAGAAACTGGATGGAGATGTTTGACATCCAAGGATTTCTCTCCAGCTCCAGCGGCTCTCTTGAACTTCCCCTACCTTTTCCGTTTAGACGACTGAAGTGATTTTCAAACATGACAAGTCTACTTTTCCACCTCCGTGCCTTCCGAAATACAAAATCCGGCTACAGCAAACAAAGGCACAAACACAGAACTGACAACCACAAGACCCGGGTAACGACAGACGTCCTCCCCACCATCTCAACGATGCACCCACCCATGCCACTGAAATGCAGCTTTGAAAATTTCAGGCTCATTTTCAACTCCTGTTTGGTAGTCTGACCCCAGCAGGGAAGGTCATGGGCACTCTACTGCTAACGCTACATGTTTATTACCTTTTTCACTGGGTTTTCTTTCAAAGCATCCCTCCCGAAATCAGACTTTGCCTTCTATTGAAAAACCATAGTCATCCAGATACGGTGGTCCCTCTCCCTCTTCTTGTGTTTGTCTCTTATAAACAGTTGATGGAAGTACAACACACAAGCAGAAAAGTGTGCATGTCAAACATTTAGAGCTCAATAAATTTGTTATCAAGGGGACACACTGTTAGCAAGGGCCCGGGTCAGGATATTGATTCGACGTGTGCTACTTTCCTTTGAAGGAGATGATTAGAATCGGCGCAGATAGTAACAGAGACAAAATTCAGCTTCATAAAAGGAGGGACTTTCAAGTAATTAAAGCATCTACAAGCGGCACATTCATCTTTGTAAAGAACCGGGGTTCTTCATGTTCGTGGGCAGGAGAGAGAGGATGCTGACGGAGTGGTTGGTTGAGCAGGATGATGCCTTTTTTTCCTTCCAGTCCTAAGAAAACATATAAACACCAGCTGAAGATGAAAATCTTGGTGGCAGCTTCCAGGCAGGTACAAGTGTGTATGATGAAATTTTATTTTCTAATTATCAATGAGCATAATATCTAGAAGACCCTTAAAAATGGCTTTTCAAGTTCATTGAGTATGTTAGAAGAACAGTGGGATGGGAGTTTTCTTTTCCATATTTACAGAATCTTTTATTACAAGTTAAGAATACTATCAATAAAGTCTGGGGCGGAAGGTTAGAATAAGTTTCAGGAGACTGAAGATGTATGGATTACTTTTGTCAAAGGGGGAAATCTTACATCTTTTCTCATTAAAGCTAACACAATTTTATTTTACGACAAAGACGTTGCCCTGATGGTAACTACGAAACTCTCGTTACTACACACCCCAAATTCAACCGTGGAATGACAACTTCATTGTTTTGCATGTTTTTGTCGTGAATAATATTCTTCCATATGTGATTTCCATTTCATTTCGTGATTTAAGTGTTTTAATATGCAATTTGCTTCAGTGATTTCATAAAGTTTAAAAAGGCAAATAAAGATAAAAAAACTGTCTTTTTTTTTTTCCTATTTAACACCTGGGTTCGGCAGAGCCCAAGGTGATGAAATCCAAGGCAGCGTTCCTTTTGAGTCACTTATTAAACAGATATTCTGGAAATATCATCAAAAGTTTTGGCATGGGAGAATCTTTTTTTTTTTGGATGGAAGGTTAAACAAAGGCCAGGGCCTCGCATTTATCTATTTCTTTGAGTGAGTTTTAACACTATTGACCTGGCCAGACTCCAGTACCACTCATTATATCTTGCCTGTCTCCCTCGTCCTTGAAATTTTAATAAGGCCCCATATTTCTTCTCTGAGCCCCGAGTCACAGTATTGCTGGGAGCAGCTGCCCAGCTGTGGTCTTTCACGTGAGTAGCTCGATTTATCTAGTGGTTATGAGCATCCCTGTATCGTTTGTTCCCCCCCAGAAGCAGGAAGATGCTCAGTGAATCTCTTCCAGTGCACGGATTTGAGCAGCTTAGACAAATGGGTAAGAAAATCCAAGGAAGATAATCCAATTTCGGATTATGCTTTCATTAGGAAAAAAAATGATAGAAGCAAGCACCCTGCTGAGCACTTAGCTTGAACCACAGTTAGATTCTGCAAAGCCCCCAAAGGTAAAACGCTGCGAGAAATTAAAACACTGGCAAGCTTGGATATTTTCCAGATCATCTGAAGTCTTTTTTCTTTTTTTGCCTTTGAATTCTCGCAGTGGGCTCTTGGGCGCTTTGATGCATCCTGTCTGAGCGCATCCGCAATTCAAGTCACACAGAGCAGCGCAGCGGGGCCCACTCGGCGCAGGAGCCGGCGCGTGAGGGTGTGTCTGGCTCGTCGGTCCTCACCGTAGGGTACTGTTGGTGAGGATTTTTAGGGTGCAAATCAGGTCCCTAAACGCGGTGGGAGAAGCGGGGAGATTCTGCAGATCCTGTCTACGTGGCTCTAGAGAAAGACCTACTTCCTTTCACAACCCCGATTCACTGGACAACCTCCCTCATTTGAATGATTACTCTTAGATCCCGCAAGACCGTTGACCACTCTCACTCTCTTGGCTCTTCATTTACGAGACCTTTTCACAGAGTGTAAGGAATTATTGTAACGGGGAGAAAAGAGATTATGACTATACTTGAGTCACTCAGATTATCTGCATAACACCCAGCTACTCCATCTTTCGTAGGCAAATTCAGGTCGTGGCAAACGGGCCGAGGAAAGAGAGAGAGAGAGAGCATTCCTTGCTCAGATGCACGGAGTAAGTCATTATTGTCTGTAGGTACTTACAGGGATGGCTTACCAAGGTTTTCTCCAGGGAGAATCATACATCAATTTAATTTGAGTATGTGTAACTAACAGTGCTTCCTCACAAACAATTATTTTTTGGTCCTGTAATAAATTCTGTAGCCGGAATGTATAGAATTGATTCGGCCACACCGAGACCTAGAGAAAAGGGATTAAAGGTGGAGGTTCTGCATCCAGCCTCCCAGCTGTCAGATGGCAGCATAACTCATCGCAATAGTAGTAATGAGCCCTGTTCCCGTCTTAAATTAGAACAGCTTCCCACCGCTGCCTAGCTCTCACAAAAAGTTCCAGAAATGCACACACTGGTCAGCAACACAGAGTACATACCAACCAGAGAGACAGCTGAGCTTTCCAAGTTCCGCACCCTCATGTGAGGGAGCTGAGCGATTTATGGGCTTTGGGGAGGAAGTGTTCCTTGCACACATGTTTGACATGTCCCAAATGGCCTGTCCTCTGAGGACAGAATAGCTTTGGCTCAGCGTGTGGTTTCTGAGCCCATGCAGCAAGCCTAGGCTAAGGCTGAGGTCTCCTCTTTCACACACAGAGAACCAAAACTGGGCTGGGGGTGGAAGTGTGCACTGTGGAGCCAGATGTCCCCGCTGTGAAGGCACATTATTCTCTGTGTCCCTCTATGTCCCCATTTACAAAATATGGATAATAATAGTAACCTCATTTGCAGAGTGGGTTGGAGGAAGTAAATGAGTCCATATATGCAAAAGGCGTAGATCAGCTCCAGGAGCAGAGAAAGCCCAATGGAAATGCGTTCTGTCATCAATATCTCCACGGAGGGTGGGGGCTGTGGGTTCACAGTTTCCTTCCCACTTCCAAAGACCGTGCCTGGGGCGGACTTGAAAACCAATGAAGTATGTGATAAGTGAATGGTGAGCGCGTGGGCGAATGAACGCAGTGGACAAGTCTTACTTCTTTTCATGACAGGTAGACGTTTCAAGCAAGACAGGAAATCTCACGGAAGGAAATCTAGTGATCAGGCTAAGGTGACCAGACATTTATTCCAAAGAACCATCTGCATCCAAAGCAGCCTGTTTTAAGTATCGAATGCACCTGTTTTTCACTTACATCCAGCAGAAGCTGCAAAATAGAAACGATGCCAAAACCAAAATTGGCATTGAAAAGAAATCACATGTGTGTGTGTGTCTGGATGCACGGCAACAAGCAATTCGGACCGCGAGCCCCGTAACCGTTTATGAAGAGCAGACTTCGTGGCTGACAGGTTGCCTGCCCGTGAACGCTGAACAGATGACCGCTGCCTCCGTGCAGCTTGCGTTCTGGGGAGAAGAGAGACGGTGAGGGTTCACTCTGATGCTCTTTCCAACTCCTCTCACCTCTCAGCCTGCAGGCCTGCTCCAAATCCACCATTCTACAGGAGTCACGTTTAAGTTCTTCTAGGACAGAAGTAGAAAGTCGCCCACTGCCCCGAAATATCTGCTAGACTAACGTTAACTTGTCTGCTATTCCTGTCGTGGGAGTCTGGACCTCTGCTGCAGACTCATTCAAGGCCATGAATGGGCCTGCAGTTTCATTTGGAGCCCTTAGCCCTCCAGGCCACCCCTCTACTCCACTTGCTTACTCCCCCCTCCCCCAACCCACGCACATCCCTGGCTTGTGGACTCTATGAATCTCCTGTTAGTCAACACACAAGAAGCCTACGCAGCGATGAAGTTCCCATATACCCACGCTAAAATTGTGGGTACTTGGGAAAGCTAAAAGGGGTCCTACCAACTTCTTGCCTCGAGGTTTTCTAAGCTTCCCCTCTGTACCATCAGATAACCCCAGATGTGACTCATCTGGACCCCGCCTCCTCTCTCCTTGCTCACCTCTTGCGAATGCCTGTACGTGACTGTACGTAAGTGCACCCAGACGGGGCCCTGGCAGCTGAATTAAGGAGCTGCTGCATAAAGCAAGTCTCTACTTTCTCAACAGAACTGAAAGTTGGGCTTTTAGTGTAGGCTACCAGAAGATCTTCTCCAAACGGAAAGGGAATATATAAGGGAGTGAGTAGTTGTGAGCAATGGCTACTGAACCTTAAAGCCCGAGGGGAGTCACGAGAGCTTCTCAAGAGACTTAACTGCGCTTAACTGAGAAGTCTCAAACTGAGTGCTTTGGGCTGCACTGGCACCTTGGATGTGGTTTACGTAGCAGACCAATCATTTCAAAACACAAAAATGAGTTGCTAGCACTGAAAATTGGGAGATTTGATGTACAGAACTGGATTTCTGACTCCTAAAAGGATAATAGTGGCTTATGATAATGACATGAGCTCTGTGTTGTATGCCGTTTTCATATTTAACCATCTCAGAAACCCTCTGAAGTACCACCATCGTTACTACTTGGACTTCACAAGTGAGGGAATGAAGGCATCAAGAGACTCCATAGCTTATTTTCCAGGGCCACACGGCTAGCACGTGGCCCAGCTGGGACCCGAACCCCGCCCAGCACGCTCTGAACACTCCCAGGTCGCCATGCTGTTCCCTGAAAAGAGACCCACCTGCCCGCCTGCCCACCTGCCCACCTGCCCACCTGCCACCTGCCACCTGGCATTAGTAGCTAGGACAGAAAACACCATGGCCCTTCAGACGATCACCTGGTGCTTGCAGGCATTTCAGCTGATGGCCTTTGTCTTCTGTCTGAGTTTACAGTGCATCAGCTCAAGACAAAAGCTGCACCTTACTTGAATCTGCTCTATTTGCTTGAGTTGATCACCCTGCACAGGCGGGGAGCTTCCTGCGACGTCCTGAACACTGGCGATAAAAGGGGAAGCTGAGAACCCCAACACAGCCCCTGTGGGGCAGCACCTAACAGCAGTTTTACCTAAGTCATTCCCCAAAGCCTCTCACACTGACCTGTTCCGCATTGCCAGATTATTCGGTCAGACATGACCACGTTTGCATATTTCTGGCCGTTTACCCCGCACCAGTGGGTGCCGAAGTCACTGCCTTAGAGAGATGGTGTCCCTCCTGAGCTGATGATGACCCTGCCTCCCTGGGAAAGAGTCTCCGGTCAAAAAATGTCAAAGTCAAACTAATCTCCTTCATTAAAGAGGGAGAGACTTTTAATGAAACGGGACTCGCTCTGGACTTCAGAGCCTAGCGGGAACCTTTGAAGGATTTTCTCATCGGCGGAGTTTCCGGGCGCCTCCACTAAGCTCATTAATTCAGGTAACTTGTTTCCAGAAAGGGAATTTTCCTCTGAAATGCTGCCTTGGCAGCCCTGGTGTGTCTTTTTTCTTTTTCCTGTCGCAGCACCCACCCCTCCCCCGCCCCTGAGGCACACCACTCTTGTTAATGAGTCGAATTAGTTGTACAACCGTGCATTGCTGTTGGTGAAAATGGTGTTACCGAGTTCCAAGTTGTCATTTCAATGGGGAAAAAAGCAGTCAAGGATTGTGTTTCCCAAAGCAATGTTTTTAACAATGTAAACAGATAAGTGAGTCATGTCCTCAAACTGCTCCTGGTTATTTTCTTTGATACTCTATAGGGAAAGTGTATGTGCGTGTTGTAGGTGATCGGATTGGGGAGGAACAAGCAAATTCTCAGGGTTTTCTTCTTTCTTCCATCTTTTTCCCCCATCACCCTAACGCTTCACGTTCAACAGGTTATTTATAATAGCAATAATAATATATTAGAATATGTTACACTATAATAATGTATATTCTAAATAGCATTAATAGTCATATGATGTACCAATATATTGCTATTACTATTGTAACATAGTATTATATACTATTATAAATAAAGCATGGTTAATTATTAGTGTTACTTGTACTATTATACTTTTTAGGCAACCTTTACTCCTTCTGGATTGAGCGAAGGTGGTTTAAGGATATGAACTTGCACTTATAAGATGGGTAAGTTCTTGGGACCCAGTGTACACGGTGACTGTGCTCTGCCGTGTACTTGAAAGTTCTCACCCCACCCAAAAGTGAGTATGGGAGGGGATGGGAGGGTGAGCCTGCCTCTGCTGGAGTGATCTCACAATGTATCCGTGTATCGCACCATCACGTTTTCTCCCTCAACACAGGTTACAGGTCACTTATACCACAGTACAGCTGGGAAAAAAGGAAGAAAATGAGCTAATGAAAATATCTCCTCCCCTCCCCATTGTCTCCTCATGAAAAAGACAAGCCGGGAGTGTCTCTCCTTAATTCTCAGTGACCACATGTCTTTTTATAGAAACATACTTCCTGTCAAAACTATCGTTTTCCAGCCCGGGGCCTTTGAGATATGCTGTGATAGAGGTCTTAATGCTAAGACTATGTAAGCATAGTCTCTTAGGCATTGCGGATTTTTATATTTTGGCGCAAAAATTGTTTTCTTTTAATTTCTAGGGATTGTTGGACTCCTTTCCCCAGAAACTATTTCCCCAGGCACGAGCTGAAGGCAGAAGCAGCTTCACAGTAGACAGCACAAGGCATTACATGCCAATTGCAATTAGAACGAGCAGGGGAATTCACCTAGAGACAGAAATGCAATTCCTTCTACGGCACATTAGAAGCATCCCGACGGCTCTCAAAAGCAGGATTCATCAAACAGCCCACACTCTGAAATCCCCCTAAGAGGTTGTTGGAGTGAAAACAAATTTGTTTGTAGTGTGGTATCCTCAGGACAGAAACCTCATAGAATCGTTTGCCTTGTTGGCCTGTCCACCTCTAATAATAACTATTGATCCCACTGGCTAATTTCACCCCACTTTGATGGAGGGCCAAGGGGTTTATAGCTGGACAGAGTCTCATAAATTTCATGTGGTTTCTTCAGATCCCTTCAGAAGACTTGTTTAATGGTACCATTTCAAAGAGTGTAAGAAAAGCGAACCAAGACTCCGCTGTGAAGTTGTCACTGTAATGGAAGATGATTACATCAGAAGAAGTTCAAATGGAAACAAATGTTTGTAGTTGCCTTCTAGTTTCCTGTTAACAAGCAAGGGGAGCATCATCGATAACTCCACACACCAGCAGGCATCTCTGCTTCCGAGAGTTGCATCCCGAAACTTTGTAACAAATTCCACTCTTGGGTTTAGCCCATCCCGGGCAGCTGACGTCTTGTATATTGCAGGGGGAGGTAGCCAGTCCCCAGAAGTGTGTTGCTGTACAAAAGGCTTTCTAAGAGGTGTGGTGAGTCAGACTGTGGACAGAACAAATGAGAATGAAGAGAAATGTCAGGAAGCAAATCTGCTGCTTCCTGACATTTATATATATCAAGGTCACAAGTCAAGTTCAAGTCTTGGATAAAGTCCAGGTCTGCGTGTCATGGGGGATCTTCTTGCAGGGTTTGCAGCTGAAACTTGGGCATCTGGGGGCAAAGGCACATTTTAGTCTGAGGAATATATTCCAGAAGCAGTGGGAAACTAGGGGTGAAGCCAGGGGAGGGGGTTCACGGCTGTATAGAACACAGCATCTCGTGGTGTGCAGAGCCCAGGGAGACAGGTACTCAAGAACGCTTGTAGCTCCTCAGCACATGCAACCAGAGGCACCGGGACAGCGTGCCAACACCCGAGGGCTCGCCACGCTTTCTCTACACCTGTGGTTGTGATCTTTTTTCTCTGGTGAGGAGGCATGAAAACCAAAACCACACACATACAATTATATATTTAAATTTAACATAAAATTTAATATTAAGTATATTCTTTACTTTCATATTTTGATATGTTATACTACATAATTTTTCCATTTGCAAGTGAGGAAGATTGTTCCTAATATCTTGGTCTAGCTGAGCCCTCTGCGATTGTGTAGTGGATGGGAAACCTGCAGGGAGCGGGATTGTAACTCTGGCCAGCTGGGACGAGGCTCGAAGGCAGCTCCAATGCCTTGCTTCCATAATTTCCACACTTCAACCCTTTCTACTTGAACACCCTCTGAGCAATAAACAAATGGATTCCATAGAAAATACACAGAATTCTGGGCTTAAGCACATTGTAAAAAACAATGCCAACTCGGCAGGTGGCTGGATTGGAAAGAGTCTGTATAACATTTTTTGGAAAACAGTCCAAATGGAAACAAACCCATTTCACACTGACACTTGCAATGATGGCTTCTCTTAGACAGGTGTAATAACTATTTCTCCTGGTACTATTATTGAATTTTCTTCTTCCAAACTCTGCCACCACATTGCTGAGCATCGAGAAAGGGCCCAAGAAATAAAAGGGGGCAGGGAGGTGGGGTGAATTGTTTTCATGAAACTACAGTTTCGCAAAACGTGGAATATGAAACAATGGAGCTCGACAGCCTCACTTAAATGAATCAATATGACCACAGGGAGCTTGTGACAAAATACAACTTAAAAAAAATACCCTGGATCAAATATAAGACGTGTAACTGGATGGAAAGCGGACAGATCTTCAGTGGCCCGGGGAGGCGGCCCTCGCCGGGAAATTAGGTCCCGCTGGAAAGGAGGGTGTGCGGCTGCAGACTGGGAATTTCATTTTCTGCAGCTGCCACCACAGTAGCCAAGTAGGGAGGAACTGCATTACAAACGCAGGTAGCCTTTGAACTTGACACCTGACGAAATAACGCGCAGGGAGAAGGCCCCTTCCCTGGGGAATATATGCATGTCTGTGTAAATGTGTATACCCTGGAGCAGCGTCCAAACACACACCAGATAATTACATCGCGTCTCTCTATCGCAACACAGGTGTAATTAGGGATGCATCTGAAATCAAGCAAACATTTTTTTTCCCCCAGTGGAGTTAAAAGCACAAGTTAGAAAATAGATCAAAATGGGAAAGCACGTGCGGAAGAGGCGCAGGAATGGACTCAAGACAAGAAAGAAGAGCAGACTGTTGGGTGTTTTATCCTCCTTCCTAGCGGTAGTCACGGGAACCAACACAAACTACTGTTTCTTGACACTAGGTTTGCAGCTGCCGGATTAACAGCTCCAGGATCCCAGCCTCTAGGACGTGCTGGGTAAACACCGCCCCCCTCAAAGAGCAGGACCCAGCAACGCCACAGCGAGCAGCGAGCGGCTGCAGCTGCTCAGTAGCTGATATTTGCAGTTAAAAGTGGGACTGTTTTCCATTTTCTTTTGTAAATGTAGATGAACACACCGGGTACCCTCAGCACTACCAACTGCTGTCCAAGAGTAGTCATTTTTTCAAATGATGAAAACCCATTATTTAAGAAGTGAAGCCAATGGGGGGGAAATACTAGTACTTGACTAGCCAGGGTGTAAGGGTTTAAAGGATTGAAGCAGCCACACTCTTACCAGAGAGTGTATTGCCACACAGTGCAAAGCACAGGTCACATCGCACCCACTGGAATTTAAAAGGCTGGGGTTACATCGTATTCCAGTCCTGGAACTTTATAAACTCTACTTCCATTCACAAGAATGGGATTTTTATGAAGGTGAAGTCACACTGGTCTGTTCTTTTCATTTTTTTCCAAACTGCTTACCTCTACCAAGTACATTTAAATAAGCTTTGAGAAAACAAAATAAAGATAGTTGAATGAATACATAGGAATAAAGAGTGCTTCTGTTGAAACATTTTTCTTTCTGAACTACAATATAAATATGGTCTCAAGACCAATTTTAAAATCTTACTATACATAAATGGTGCTTAGACCTCCTTTTTAAAAATTCCTATAAAATTTATACATTTTGGGGTGGTATTATATATATAATACCTATGAATTATAGACATTATAAAAGTACTTATTTTATACCAATTAATAACAATATAATATATACTTATATCGTTTTATATATTACATGTTTACATAATTATATACTATAATTATATTTACAATTCATGTAGGTTATAATTTATTTTATTAAACGATTTAATAACCTCAAGGTTTAATTTGCTCTTTGCTATTCCCGATCGAGGAAATTTCTGTTTCATTCACGTCACTGTGGAGGCAGGGACACCACTTCTGGTCGGTGACAGGGCAAGCTTCCCCTCTCTCTCTCTCTCTCCACCTGCACCAGGAACACTTTTATTCACTCACGGGAACCCCGTTTTATGCCGGAGGAGCACACACATGTGTTAGGTTGTGCTCCAAGTACACATCCAAGTCACATCTCTGCCTTTCGTCGCTCGGGTGGTTCCCAAGGCAACTAGAGAAATAAATATCTCTGACTTAGCAATCAAGGAGCATTGTTTTCACCGTTTTCTTTTCCTATCCACCCTGGGGTGGAGTTATTATTATCCACCTTGTAGAGCAAAGAAAGGCTGGGCCTCAGGGGTTAAGTAAGTTGCCTGAAGTTAGTCTCCACGTGAAGCTAGAATTTGAACAGAACTGCTAACAGATGTCTCCAGCACAGGTGCAGCAGGAAAAAAACCAAAGAACATTATTACTATTCTAACTCCATCAGTGAAAGTTGCCTAATGAATGTGATACATTCCAACCTTGTGCGCCGTGATAGTTGAATGAAGCAACTTTCTAGAGGGGGGTCTTCTGACCCCAAGTAGTGTATGTTACCTCTGAAACTCTGAAATTATCTGCAAATGCAGGCAAGAAACAAGTTATTTATAGGCCTCAAATATATTCCTACCTTAGGTGCACAGGCCTGTGGTGAGTTGCTTAGGAGATCACATTATAGTCACTAAAGAAGTATAAAAAGTGACAGACTGACAAGTTGGAAGAGGAGAGAAATACTGTATCAAAATGTTAGGCTGTGACTCTAAAACCTCCTTTTTTTACTTATAAAGAATTCCCAGATCTCTGCTGTGCCCCACCCTCCCTCCTCTCCTCTCTGCTGACATTGATGCTTTGGGTTCTATGCACATTATTCTCTCTCTCTCTCTGTCTTTCTTTCTCTCTCTCTCTCTCTCTCTCACACACACACACACACACACACACACACACACACACACAACTTGCATGAACTCTCTTCTTTAACTGGTGCGGAGAAATGACCTTGAGTGAAACAAATCACAGCCAAAGACCAGGTAGAGAGGCTCCATTTGCCCCCTTCCTCCCAGCTGGGACGCAGAGAACTGAGCCGGGAGAGGGGGTCAGTCGCGTGAATGTGACTTTTGCCTTTGCGTTTTAGTGCAAGGACCCACCGCAGGTGTTTCAAGTTCCGAAAGGGAGTCCGCAACCCACAGGGAGCTAGGCCCATAGGGAAAGTCCACGAGGAAAACTAAATCAGCCAAAAACCGAGAGAGCAACGGTGTTGGCTTTCAGCCTGTGGAGAGGAGCCACATCCGAAGCTCAGAAGGGTCCACTATGAAATTAACGTGACCCCCACGGAGCAAACACTTCATCGGAGCTGTCACTGGCGCATGTGACCCTCACATATCTCCTGCCTTGTCTGTATCTACCGAGTAGGCTACTGATTGATACATGAAAAACTGTAATAAAGAAGCTAAGTCAGTCTATGTTGATATAAAGAGCTACAATATGCCAACATTTGTTCAAGCCTTAAGAATGTACTAAGGATGAAATGGAAAAAAATATATTAGAGCAAAGACAAAATGTGGAAGGAAATTCCTTGTTTCATAGTTAGTATGCTCTGTTTATTTTATGAAACATCATGAAATTTAACCAGTTAATAAGCAGCATATGCGTGGCGTGGTCCAGTGTATGTTAAGAGACTTGGAGTTTGGGGCTAAGAGTAATTTTAAGGAAATGTTTTGGTGAAGTAGTTCCAGACTTCTAACAAGAAACCTCAACGAACTGATTTGTTTGCTCTCAATACCATTGTCATTGATCGGGGACAGTTTAACTAGTAAACCCAGAGCCTAGGGTCCCCAAATTGATACATTTAAATGGGTAGATAAAAGTTGTATCTCTAAAAAAAGTTTTCTTTCCTTCAGACCTTCTTGAAGTTTAACAAAACAGCTCTTTGAAAACTTGTTGAAATTTCAGAGCATCCTGAGGCAAACCATTATCGGAATTACCTGAGATGCTTGTAAAAATGCAGACACCCAGGGCCAACCTCAAGTTACAGAATCAGAAGCTCTGGAGACGTATCTCAGGAATCTGCATTCTGAGACACATGCCCCCCACTAAGCACTTCTTATGCTATTAACGAGTCACTACTATAAACTCCCTCCCAGAAAAAAATACAATAAATCACAAAATATTTCATATACTTTCAAGAGATTGGTGTTCCTTCATGGGTGCTTTAGACATGTACGAATTTCGGGTCCAGGGCTCTTGCATAAAAACTAGAGTTGTCTTCTCATGCACTAGACTCTCCTTTTATGCAGAAAAGACTGCATGTTTGTTTTAATTTTGGAACATGTAACAGTGTAGCACACGCTTCATACGCATATACGCACTGTACCGCACTATTATACAGTGTAATTTCAGCATTCAGAACTGTAGTACTGTATTTCTTCCCAGTACGCTGGGAAGCGAAGGCAGAGGAGGCATTCCCACGTGCAAATCTAGTAACACAGTTAGAGGCACGGTGATGTGCCGAAAAGTGACGTTTCGTTCAACAACAAACCACATAGACAACGGTGGTCTTGTAAGATAATGGAGCTAAAATATTCCCATCACTTAGTGACGTCACAGCTGTCAACATGTTGTCATGAAACGCATTACGTGTTTGTGATGAGGCTGGTGTACAGTATTTATAAAGCCTACAGTGATGTATATGCACGCCCTTGGCCTTGACATCCACGCACTACTCACGACTTCCCCAGAGCAACTCCCAGTCCTGCAGGCTCTGTCCACGGTCAGTGTCCTATGCAGGTGCGCCCGTTTAAATCTTTTGTACCATATGCTTACTGCCCCTATTCTATGTTGAGACAGGGTGAGACCTACAAGTAACCATTGGGTGACAATGGCCTGAAGGACTCAGTACAATGACCTGCCGTAGGCTTGGAGCCCAGGAGCAGAAGGCTGCACAGTGTAACCCAGGTGTGGTGGAGGCCAGACCACCTAGGTGTGTGGAAGTGCGTGCTGTGCTGCTCACACAACCACGGAATCGTCTGACAGTGCATATCCCAGAACGTGGCCCCATCCCAAAGCGGCGTGGGACTTCAATCCATGCTGGGTCCCACACGGATGGACAAGCCTCGGGTGCTTGTGGGCGATGCATGAGTGACAGCCATCAGGCAGGCATTCCATAAGGGGTGGCACACCAGCTAAGTTGAACCCCGCTTCCCAAAACTGGGGCTTTGAATGAGTGGAGAGAGGGAGAGAGCTTTGAATGGGCTTTAACTTTTATTCTACTAAAATGCTTTATCCTGATCACTTATGGCATGGGCAGCAGAAAGTAGTTCTGGGGGAATAAATAAAAGCCAGATTGTAGAAAGCCTTGAGCAGCAGGCTTACCAGGGCAGTCATTTACTTGGGCATCATTTTTGTGGCTGTGCAGAACAAAAATATTTAATGACCTGGTGAGAAATGACCATCGGGATGACTAACGAACGTAAAGCCAACTTCCACCACGGCAGAGAAAGACAACAGTACACGGAACACAGACACAGCCAACCCCAAACCACGCAGATTTTCATAATTCGCCCTCACTCCAGTCTTCAATCACTCACTTTTGACAAGAAGAGGGGGAAAAAGGGCTAAGCAAGAGCAGAGCCGTTTCCGATGATTTACTGATCAAAGCCAATTAGGGGAGGTATGTTTGAACTGGATTGAGTTTCTCTGAAATTACTTTTCAAAGTGAAAACAAGAAGTGAGCCTGTGCAATGCTGTGCTTTCTCCTTGTTAGTCCATAAAATCACTAAAAATCACTTACCTCTGTCCACCGAGCTTCAAAGTGTGACGTTTGAAGTGCAAAAAATCAAGTGGAACGTAGAACTGAAATGCAAAGCTTTTTTGTAGCTATTTTGTCTTTCGTTTGAAGATCTCAGAATACTTTTCACACAATAGACTGAATCGAATCTTCCCCTGGGCTCTGAATTTTATCTGAGCGACCGTGTGGTTCTGAACAAATGTGTGGTCTAGAGAGTGCGTGGGCAGCCCCTGGAATCATAACTTTACAACTGTGGAATAGCAAAGTGGGACAGAGGAGCGAACGCTGAAGTGACGAGCCCATGGACGCACACCAGCTCCGTAAACGAAGCGTAAGTCACCAACGCCAACCTCACATTTTTCTGGTGTAACTGTAAAGTTGGGAGTGGGCCCCATCCAAGAACTTTCAACGCAACACACTTTTATAACCCTTGTGGAAAAATGTGTTTTCTTTTCATCACTTTACATGAAGATAGTTCAGAAAGATGTTACACGTTTTCTTGCATTGCTGGAAGAAATGCACTAAAAAGGCATTAAGTGTTGCATTCAATTTTGCATTTAATTGATTTTTTTTTTATTAACTGAGAGTGTGTCTGTCCTATGCTGTTTTGCAATGAGATCACAACAGAGGTATTGATGTGCTCTTATTTTCAATATCTCCAAACTGCTATACTTTTTTACATTATTTTATGCCAGTTCATTATGTTAAATGATTTTCTTGGGAGGTAATATGTCAGAGAAGGAAAAATAAAAGCTCACCTCAGGAGCAAGGCTGGGGCAGCAATCACAGCCAGGCTCAGGTTCGTCACCTGTGGGATGCAGGTGGCCACACAGGCTTCACCATTTGTCGAAACAGTTCAGTGGCTGCACAGATGGAGCCCGTACCGGGGTGCCTGGCACAGACTCGGGACTCAGCGTTGCTCCCCCCAACGCACGTTACTGCCCAGCCCTCAGCTACTCTTTCTTATCGCCAAAAATATACACGGTCCCTCCTCCTCACCCTTTTCTTTTGGGAATTCTATTCCACTGCAGGCTGGGATACTCGATAACCAAGCTTATTTTAATGGCATATAAAATAATAAATGATAAGCTAGAGCCTGAGGAAGTAGTTACTAAACTTTGCAATCTCGCCCTGACCAGTGTGGCTCAGTGGGTTGGGCGTCGTCCTGCAAAGCGAAAGGTCACCGGTTTGATTCCCAGTCAGGTCAGGTCTGGGTGGAGGTTCTGTCCTGGCCCAGGGCGTGTATGAGAGGCACCCCACTGACGTATGCCTCACACACCGGTGTCTCTCTCCTTCTCTTTCTCCCTCCCTTCCCCTCTCTCTAAAAATAGATAAAATCTTTTTTTAAAAACTTCTGCAACCTCTATTTTTAAACATAGAAATTTGGGGGATATATCTTAATTCTTGGCTGTGCCCTCGACCGTGGAGGTCACCCGCAGTGACCTCTGCAGAAGTGGAGTTGGACCATAGCGAACACAGAGAAAATGACGGGTTGCGTGAACGCTAACTGTCCCCGAGAAAAAGGAGGCAGGCGATTATAGCAACACAAGCAGTGTTGGGTACTCCCCTACCAGGACCCGGGCTACACACTTTGAAAAACGGTTTTATTTAGTTCTTATAACAGCCCTCGAAGAAACCTAGTGTTTGTCCCCTTTTTACAGATTCAAAAAAAAAAAACTGGGACAAAGTTATAAAGATGTTAGAGCTTGTTATGTTCAGGATATTCTCCATTTACACATTTTCTGCATGGAAATGATGCCTCCAGCATATTCTTTACTTGAAAATCAGTGAGCCTGGGCGCTGGGAGAATCGAGGCGGTCACTGAGCTCTCTAATCCACCTTTTCTTAGATGTCCTGGGTAACATGCGCACCGCACGGCACCCTTCCCGTTTGCCCACCCTCCGCGTCAGCACACGCCGCCTCCAAGGACAGCGGATGCAGTGTCACTCAGCTGTGACTACCAGGAGATTCTGCGGAGGGAGCGAGACGTCACATCTGTGGGTGCCGTCTTCCTTGGTGGGACCAAATCAAACGAAACTGCACGGCTGGGCTGGAGCCACGTCCGTGAAGGCCCCACTGAAGTGCCCCAGCATCTGCTTTTCCCCAGGCTAGTCATCGTCATTTCCTTCCAGAATGTCTCTAACGGCATGATTTCAAGTAAACTTGCTATTCTGCTAGCTTTCCTTGCTGGAGGTGCATCTTGTAACTCTTCTTCTTAAAGGACTCAAAGCCTGATTTAAAAAAAATATAGCATTAGAGAGGAATTACCACTTCCTTTGCCCTAGATACTATCATCCGCTGTGACCCTCCGGAGCCACAGGAAACTGTGGAAGCTATATCACCGTGGACCCATATTTCAAAGATAAATTTGGGCAACATATAGAAAGTAAACCATAAGCAATAATACACTATATAAACTGTAATAATAATAATTATTATTGGTTGTGATTAAGGTTATTATCATTTGAAAAGACTTTAGTTAACTTTTCTCAGCTCATGAAAAACTGTCTTCTTTACCAAGTTCATGTTGCCTACATACTTGGTAAGCATACCGTCTATATTTTTATCCAAGTAATTTATACCCAAGGTCACTCACTCATTCCACACAGGAAAAAAAAATGTTGAAACTATGTTGAAGGACTACTATGCTCCGGCAATTACGGTTATCTTATTTCGTTCACAGAGAAATAACAGTTTTGTAGGCTTTAGTCTATCAACTTCATAGCTAAAGCAAGTACACCTTAAAGGGGTGACCTACCCTCCCGTGCTCTCCTGGCTGAATAAGTATCAAAGCTAGGGTGTGAAGCCAGATTTGTCCGACTCCTAATCCAAGTTCATTCTCCTGCGTTACTCCGGCTCCCTGCTGGGTGCAGGGCTGACGGGGCCCAGGTGTTCTCCCACGGAGGGCAGACAGGGTCTGGCAGGGCCACAGGCAGGTAGCTCTCGCTCCAGTCTCCCTGAGGGCAAATGAAAGCTACTGAGTCTTTCTGACTCCCCTTCCCATGCCCTGCATTGATTTTCAATAGATGTGAACTGGCTGTGCATTTCTTAACTATGTTCTATTCAAGAGCAAAACAGAAAATATTTTTAAAAGCATTTCCATGGTTGTGAAGAAAAATAGAACCAAGCTCTTGTTTCCCACAATGGAAGTTACCAAAAATGCCAGTCAGTCTTTGGGTTTTCCCCAGACTCGTTCTCCCAGGATAACTGTATCCGAGCACAGTGTCAGATACGGAAACCATCACCAGTGTGACTGTGGAAAGCGGGGCCCAGCGTGTCTCATAGGGAGGGGACCTGAGAAAGTGTCTGCTCGGGCAGCAGCGAAGATGGGACTTTGGTTAAGACCCACTGATCCAGCTTGGGGTGGGGGTGGGGGAGGGGGAATGAGTCAAAACCAGGTCCTCACACTTCTTTCTACCTGGGAGGAAGAGACGGCACTGAAAAATAAGCCCACGCTTTTAGAAAAGGCACAGAATCTTCGGAAATTCCCGCTGTCGGCCTAGTGGGTGTTTGGATGGACGTCTCCTTTTTTACAGAAAAATGCTTGCAGCCAGGATGCACGGTTTTCCCATTGTGATGGCCGTGCTCATCGGTCACTCCTGCTTTTCGGTTACTGGCATAAGCTAGTTGCTAGCACTGTTAGAGTTTTTAAGATGTTCATTTAGCAACTAATGTTAATGCTGTAACAGGTATTGCTATCAGATGAAAGTTAAAGCTTTTCAGTAAGGGAAAGTCACTCAAAGTAGCGAGTGAAAGAAATGCTTACCTATTGAGCCCTCGGTCTTATATTTAACTTTTCCTTGGGGATCTATTTAGTAAAATAAAAAAAAAATACCTACTGGTAAGTCAATTAAAATAGAGAAAGATAAAATTTAATTATTTGTACATGGTTTTGGAAAAATAATTTTCTATCAGATATTTCACTGACTCTAAATAAAATGAGAATTATAGCAAAAGTCATTTAATAGCCATACCATTCATATTAAGCATAAAGCCGGTGTCCTTTTTATTCATGAATACAACTTATTCTGATGAAAATACGGATATCCCAGATACCGGAAATTTTTCCCTATCACAATTACTTGTGAAATGACTCTTGTCATGGAATCAGATACTAAACTGAAAGAATTTTAGAAAAAGAAAATAAAGCGTCAGTTTCTAGTCAATTAAATGAATTGACTTCACGTACACAAAGTAACAGGAAGCTTCAAGTAATCCACCTGATACGATAAAAATCTGGGCATAAATAACCCGTTCACTGTCAACCGAAATGCCCAATTAAGACTGACCGGCCCCAGTAATCCCGTGCGCACGGCCCAATCCCTCATCTCCACTGACAGCGGGGCTTGTTTCTGCCAAAACGGTCAGACAGCCGGTCACTGAAGCTTCCGTCTTCCCTCACACTTGGGTTCTCCGGGTCCATCAGATAAACACGCGTGAGCCTCTTCTCCGTGGGAGATGCCAACGGAGCTGATTTTAAGCAAAGTAAAAGCATAAACCGCTGTTTCCCCTCCTACTCTTACTGCCTAAGTCTGCTTATCTTCGTTAAGCTATTGCCCTAAACGCAGGCTTTCTCTCCTCCTTTGTTCTTTGGGGGTTTTCCCCCCCATGATGGTAAAATTTAAAACTAGCTTCTCTGGTTACATGGAAAGGAAATACATAATCGAGTTATTGGTAGTTCTTTGTGAGACATCAAACGTGTACACTTTAGAAATTGTTCAGGAAAACTACAGTAAAGAAAGTACTGCCGTTTGCACTCAACTGCTGACCAAGACTAAGTAAAAGGGTGCAGCGTCAGACCCTAATTATCCGAGGTGTGATGATTGTAACACCTGCATAGCTGGTCTGCCTCTCTCTGGTTTCTCCTCACTTCTCTCTGTGCCACTGACCTTTATGAAGAACAGGTTGGCCATCCACCCAACGCGTACCCATTTTTCTCCACTGCCTTTGGAAAACAAGTGGATAAACAAATAAATAAACAGACAAATAAGTAAAAAGGAAACAAAACAATAAAACGAGTGAATTCCCAGACCTTCCACAGTCTGGCTCCATTGAATCCTTCTCACTTTACTTCCTCATGTAAGTCCCCCGGGCCAACCAGACTGACAAAGGCACCGCCACCTTCAGGCGTCAGATGCTTTTCCACTGGCTTTCGCTTGGACAGACATGTCCACGTACCTCTTCGACCATCTGATCCGTTCTTGCAAACCTGTGTCAAATCCTCTCTCTGCCAAGCCTCCCAGAGCAGCCAGGCAGAAGAGTCTGAAAAGACAAGTTTTCCAAATTGTTGCATATCTCCAAAACTTCTCTAATGTATTTACGGAAGAAATATTCACACATGCGTGGCTCCGCACGGGGGGAGTGGGGGACCATAAAGTGCTCTACACACGTCCCTCTGGGGAACAGCTTGTTCAGTTGAGCTTCTTTGCAAAAGCGAGGACCATCACTCTTAAAAGTTGTGATATTCCTTCCTGTTATTTGATTCAATGAATTCTAATAATGGTCTAATTTGATATCTTTCGTTCACTTAGAACCAGAAAAAATTAGTAGAAGTAAAGAAACTACAAGGCAGCGTTTGTTATGGGGTGGACTTCACAGTTCATGCTGGAGTCATGGACAGGAGGAAGTGGGGCCTCCCATGCATCCTCCGCGGAGAGAGTTGCCCAGGCCGTATCTGCAGTGCATTGGTCTGGGGCGTCGAGGGGAGGTCGAACAAGGTCGAAGGCAGAGTCACTGTGTCCAGGCAGACTGGAAGGACGTCAGCAGCCCAGGGCACGCGAACCGTGTCTGAGAACAGAGCCCCCACACCAGTGCCCTGTGTGGCGTGGCTGCCAGGACAGTGCTTTCTCATTTCCTTCCCATGACATCCAGCGCCACACATCCGCGTTACGTCTGACGGTGGTGTCGGAGGCCACCACTGTATTTGACAAATAATCTACTTCTCGAAGAATTCAGGGCCTTGCCCTTCTCTGCCCGATCCACGCAGAATGATGGAATCGATGTTAGTTAGCTTCCCCAATAACTCGTCCCATTTTACTCCAATCCCGTCCCGAACCCTGGTTAGTGCTGTCCTTCCACCTAGATTACTCGTGAAAATGACAGGAAACTCCTATGTCTGACCTGAAGGTGTGCTGTATCAACCGGTTCTCTAGTGCGTCACAGGACCCTGCCGCGAAGAACACACCCGTGAGTGCTCTTGCAGCCCCTGTCTCCACGGTGGCACTTGTGAGAACTCGCCTAGGAGTTCTCATGCCACTGCCCATCGGGTCAGCAGTCTGGAACGTTCTATGGAGGAAGTGACTGTTCTGATATCCACCTAGCCTGCACCCACCATCAATGCCTGAATGAGGGACAGTGCCTCCTCCACTTCCGAAACAGTCAGCACGGCTTCAGCTGCCTCTGTCCTTCCGGCTACACAGGGCCATGGTGCAAAACAGTCACCATGCTGTCATTCAAAGGCAGTGGCTTCCTGCAGGTCACACATGGCCCAGGAAGAGCCAAGGGCTCGGCGTTAACTTAGCCCTTAGCTTTCAGGCGGTTCAGACAATGGCACTTTACTTTTCCAAGGTCACAGGGACGTGTTTATAGTGCTGCAGTTACTAAGTGGCTTCATCCACTTACTAGTTCAAGTCAACCATCAATCCAAGGTGCTCCTGTCCATCTCCTGCAACACCAGCAATGGCAGGTGGCACGCCGTGGAGGTGAGGTTTGCGGAGGCCCTGACCCTCGCTCTCCTGGGCGGTTCTTGTACGGAGGCGTGCGTCGCATCTCCTCCTTCTCCACTTCGAAGTCACCCACCAGTGTGTGCTCTACAGGACGCCTTCTCGGGTGGCTTGCCTGTGGAAGTGACCAGCAACAGTGCTGCTCCTCCTGACGTCTACAAGCTACCCTCCACGCCTGCCTTTGTGGGCTGTCTCCAGGACACCCAAATCCATTGCACCGTCATTACCTCGGAGCACATCGCACCTGGCTCCTCCCTCAACGTCAGGGCAGGCTGTGGGAGAAGGGGCCGGTATGGCAGCTGGCCCTGCGGAAACAGGGGGCGCTGCCTCAACCTGGGGCTTGGCTACCAGTGTGACTGCCACAGGCCCTACCGAGGCCGGGACTGCCTGAGAGGTAAGCGGAGGCCAGGTAGCCGGGGGTGCTGTGCCCCCCAGCAGAACAGTGACAAAAGTGGCCAGCCTGCTTCTGCCTGATAGGACACCTAGGGACTTCTGCAGCTGGCCGCCCACTGATGACATAGAAGAAGAGGCTGGTGATGAGCGATAATTAACGTTGATGCGTAGGACACAGGGTTTCTTCACTCATACAGAGAAGTAAAAAAGGAGCCGCCAGCTCCAGTCCAAATAGGTTTTCATCTGGGCGCTCTCAAAATGCAGTTACGGTTTCACTGCGTGTTGTGTCTCAGAAACGTACTGCAAATCTTCTCTGAGAGAGAAACAAACATCTTTTGGGTTATTGAGAAACTAGTCAATACCAACAATTGGCACTATGTCTTGGACATAGTAGATTCTTACTAAGTATTTACTTCCTTGCCCTTCTGTCTATGCAGTTCTCACTCCAAAATCATGCTGGAGTTTAGCACTTTTAAAAGCCACCAGTTTTATTCAGAAGTGGATTCTCCAAAGTTTCATTAGAGAAAACAGACACTGTACCTCGATGTCTTAAAAAAAGAAAGAAAGGAAGGAAACGCGGCAAGTAGCAGTGGTGAAACTCGGCAGGTACCACACGCTAATGGGCCTGCGTTCTCCAGCCAGTCCCAGCTCGTGATGCCTTTCAAAATCCTTAACTTCCAACATTATTTCAAAGATTGCTGTTGATAGCGATCAATACATACCTGTTTCTTTTTATTATTATTATCGCGCATTGGAAATGTCGGAGAGGTGATTGCAGCGGACGGCTTTGAAGTCCCCTGTAATTTACCCCAAGCCTGTAGAGCAACCTGAAGGGGGACATCTGGTAAGTAGTCCCTTCTGCGTTAGACGAAGCAAAATTAAAACCAGTCTCCACCTACAGCCAACCCCACGTGCGGATGGCTGAGAATTATTGAAAACTGTTCACGGGTCTCCCCACCGACCACAATATCCATTACGTGCCGTGGGCCTGCGTGACAGTGAGGTGTGCCACCGGCTGCCCCTGCGTCATATTTTACATGGAATGGCAAGTTGTTGGGTGATTTCTTTTTAAAGGAGAAAAGGGGGGAATGATGCTGAGGCAATGTTCAGTTTTTGAAGAAAAATGTAATTGACCCGAGGCAATACTCTTACTACATATTCGAAATAACAAACAGATGTTGACTCATTTGGACCGGCTTCCAGAGCCAGCGACCCCCGAGGTTAATACTGACCACGGTCACGCTAACTGTCCTGGTAATTAGAGTCAAGAGATGCCACTCCAGTGGGCTTCTGGTTTTCTTTAGTTTATTTTTTCCAACTTGGTAATTCACGAAGTTTTCAAACCAAGTTCCTGAATTGGTTCCCCACCCCCTCTCCCCTCCCCCATTTCTTTATGCCTCCACACTCCCAGAAGCTGTTTAACCCTCACCAAAATCCTTGGTTTCAAAAGACATCGTTATAAGGAGAGAGTTCTAGAAGATCGTCTCTCTCTCTCTCTCAGAAAGTTCCCAGGATAAGTTTAAGGAAAATCCTGTTTTTCCTATTCTCTCTCAGTCGTAGATGAAAATATTCTGTATTTGCTGTTGTCTGTGAGGGGTATTTGCTGGGAGTTTCTCCCGTTATAAAGAAGATGCTATGAACTGTAAGGAGAAAATGGCATCTTTCTGTTGTTGCTTCTGTCTGTTCAAGAGGGAGGAGACCTGCTAAAAAGTACAAAGGCAAGCTTCTCCCACTCCGAGATCTTGACCCGTGTCCCCCGACTGTGGAGCGCAGCGCACTGCACAGGAAGCCTGATAGCTGGCTGACTGAACGGGAACTTGCACGACTTTAAAGTCCATCTTAAGCATCTCAACAAAGGGATTTTGAGAAGTGTTTCTCAAAGCTTAGTTCCCAGAACTGTCTGTTGGGTTATCTCTGCCTCTCTGGTGTGGGTTGTGCATAGTCACCTCCAAGCCTCCGAGATCGCGCTCACAAGACAGGGGTCACCCACCTCTTGCCACAGAGAGGCGATTTTCATCATTTTCATCTTCAGTCATTCGTCTAGACTTTGAGAATCTTCTCCTCGTAGAATGGGTTTCTTAGGTAGAGAAGGCGCTTTGCTCCATGACTGAATTATTTATACCGTTGTCCCTGCGGAATGTGGAGGCCCAAACCTCCAGAGAACTCACTCCATCTTTCCCGAACTTCCCCAAGATGTACCCCTTCATATTGACATAAAATACAATTGCCTGTAACACCCATTCATCGGCAGCACCGTAAACTCTTAAAGACGTTCTGATATAAATCTTACGTCTCTTCTTCTTGAGAACACTTAAATATTTTAAGTAAAGTACCTGGTGCCATCCCAACCACCACTTCCGTCCCTCTAAGCATGTCCGTTTTCTTCTCACGTTCTCCATGTCACCTAGTCTTCAGACGCTCGGGCAGCCGCTTTGGAATACACTTACGTATCTGGTCCTAGCTGTGCTGGACAATGCAGACAGACACAGGACTAGACCTTCCTCCCTCCTACCAAATGTCTGGTTTTCAGCCTGATGTCGCCTTGACCTCCCTACAGCCACAGTCCGTGATTGGCTCCCTCTGGGTTGTTCTCGCTCATCACGCCTCCAAACCCCTAAAAAGCAGGACCCTCAGTAGCACTTTTTCCATCCTCAACAGTGAGGTACGTTTTCGACTGAAGTGGCTGTTATTTATTCTCCATCCATGGATCTCACCTTGGTGAAGGCCATAGATCATTAAAACTTGTCAAAGCTATTTTTAATCACATTTGCCATCCCTCTTTGTGACTTATCAACCACATGCATGAAGACCATCCATGTACAAAGCCAAGTCCTATGTGGCTTCAGGTGTTTCTAAAATCATGTGGAAAACCACACTCTGTGATACTTGCTTGTGATTTCCGAAGAAGAATGGGCTTGCTGGAGAGTTGAGTTTCTGAAAATACAAAACAGCTCTGTGTTCTGTCTGTCGTTTAATCTAGACCCACAAAGTGGCGCTGCAGGCTTCCTCGGGTGACCCACAGGGACCCCCACCGCCCCTGACATTGAGCTTTGCTGGGCATATTCTCAAACCTCAGGAGCTTCAAGGGCCACCATTTCCTCTGAAGCATTTCTCTCCCGGGAATGAGCTGCAGTGCCCGCTGAGATGCTTGCCTCTTCAAACAGGCTGTTTTATCTAACAGTGCGCTTTGAAAGCCACCTGGAGCTGCCTGGAGCAGGGGGTGCGCAAGTGCACGTTCAAAATGCAATGCTCCTATGCGGAATCAAGTCCAGGCTCTGCAACTGTAGCCTTTGGTACAGCAGGTCTTCAAGCACAGAGAGGTGCCTGAGCACATTTTACTTTAGTTGAGCTCAACGATGCCTTCCATTTGCCCAAACTTGCCCGTGGTGACATTTAAACATGGTCAGATAGGCTCTGTTTTCAGGTTAGGATTGGGATGTAAAAACTTGAAGAGAGCAGTATCTTTTAGACAATGCTCTGGTCAAGTTCGTCAGTAATTTCTAGATTGCCAGATGCAATGGTCAATTTTCAGTCCTCATCTTACTTGACCTCCCAGCGACAGCGAACACAGATGACCACTTCCTCTTCCTGAAAGCTCTTTGCTTGCCAGGGTCCTGGGGCCTCGCTCTCCCTCGATCCTTCTGTGTCACCGGCTCCTCTTTTTTTCTCTTCTTTGTTTCCAATGTCAAGTGCTGAAGGGCTCAGTTCGCGGACCTCTTCTTTCCTCTCTCTTGGTGCTTTCATCCAATGTCATGGCTTTAGGTACCACATATACACTGACCAATCCAAAAATATCAGAGCCAGCCTAGAATGTCTTCCTTAAATCTCTATATCTAACTGCTTACGAGACATTTCCAACGGGATAGCTGATAGGGCATCTGAATTCCATATGGACTCTTGTTTCTAAAAAGCCATGCCTCCTCTCTCCTTCCCCATCTCTACAAATGGAAACTCCATGCTTCTTGTTGCTGGGGCCAAAAACCTTGGCGATGAACTTGCCCCAGAAACGTTGACTGGTTCTACCTTTAAAATATTTCCAAAATCTGAGCACTTCTCAGCATGTTCCCCATTACCACTGATATAAGCCTCCACCATTTTTTTAAATTTCTGCATTCACGTCTCTTTCTTTGGGTTTTTCTCAAATACTACCTTCTTGGAGAGTTCTTCCCTAAAGACTCCATTTATCATTACACCTCCCCTCTCACCCCCCACTCTCCCTCTTCCGCTTCTCTGCTTGCCTTATTCCACACCAAAGGACCTGCCACCAGCTCCCAAATAGCGTGTGTCTGGTCAGTCTACCTGGAGTATAACCCTTAGGAGCACAAGAACTTTTGTCCTACTCTATCATCCATGGCCTGGAAGGTCAGCGTCCATTTTCGTACTTTGCAAGAGTTTTCTCGTGGGGCCACACACGGAGAGCGTTGCACGGAAGCATGCTACTAACTTCTCTGACCACAGGGATGCTGGTGAGTTCAGTGCCGGCTTTGCCCCACTTCTCTGCCTCTCGCGCCTGCCCTTCTCCCAACCGGGGCCACGGAAGGAAGACTCCTCTTCCCTTGCTTAACGGCCTAGCCTCATTATTATTAGGGGTGTTATCCCCAAAGAGGACTTGCTAACCTAATCCTTGACTTCTGTCCCCTACAGGAATAATTAGGGTTAACGACATCTGCTTGAGCAGGTCCCCAGATAGCAGAGAGGGTGGCTGCCTGAAACATCTGTTACAGGTGTTGAAGGAAAAGCTCCTGCCCCCAAATTTCCTCCACCAAGTTCAAGTGCAATAGTATCTGATACTCCACCTTTAAGCCCACCTGTTTAGGGTAGTGATGGGGAGGTTCTTAAGTTCATCAGTGCAGAGAGCTTCTCTTCCTCTTTTGTGGTTAGTGGGCCACACCTATAAACTATAATCAAAATGTAGCTGTTTTCAGAATGAAGTAAACTCAGAAGTACATGAAATCAGGCCAAATTGTCATTCTATTCAATGAGACTTCCCGAACTGTAAGAAACGTGTATGCATTTGTGTAGAAATGTCATCTTCTGCCTCTTCTTACTCAGGAGCCTTAAGATGTCTCTTCTTTGTGTCTGCCCTTCTACTTTGACACTGAAGAATACGTAGCAGGCAGATTTGGCCAAGGTGGATCCACTGGACACTGCATTTAACCTTGACCAGAGTTACGGAGGGAACGTCACGCTGTCCGTGTTTGTGCGGACATGCCGGCCTTCAGGCTCACTGCTGGCTTTGGGAAACAGTGTACGTCAATACATCCATGTTTGGCTGGAGCGCGGCAGGCTGGCCCCGCCACACCCAAGCTCCCCCAAATTAGGAGTCAACCCTGTTCTCAGCGATGGAAATGTCCACCTAGTATCTTTGCAAATCAAGACAAATAACATTGAACTGTATCAGTCTTCACAAAACCTGGGATTTATTTCTGCTACGACATGGAGGATCCAAAGAGCACATGTCATCGACATCGGTGGCCTGCCTGACAGACACGAGTCTGAAGTCTATGGTGGCTTCTTCAAAGGCTATATCCGAGATGTAAGACTAAACGACCAAAATCTGGAACTCTTTCCAAATTCAATGGGCAAAGCATCCCGCAACCCGATTCTTGTCAACCTCATCCAAGGCTGTCCTGGGACAATGCGTGCAAGGTACGTGCCTTCATGCCAGCCATGTCCGTACTGAGCGCTGAAGTGCCTCATAGTACGTAGGTAATTTATTGGTCTTCCCGATTCTCTGGCCACAGACCCGTATCCTCCGTAGTTTCCCCGGAAGGCTGTGCATCTACAGGGAGCCACCCTCGCCTTTACAGGCACCGTGGCTTATTTACTCAACCGAGAAAACTCTGCCTGCATACTTCTACTCCCGCAACCACCAAATTACTTAAGAATCTTTGTATTCTAGTTCCTAAATTCTTAATGGCATCTCAGGGTTTTAAGTGAATTAACCCTTTGGGGAAGATACAGTTAAGTTTACCTTAAAGGTCCAACTACCATCGTTGTGAACTTCTGTTACGTCAACAAGAGAAATGAAACCCGAGGGGTGACCTCCTTCGGGTGGTTGGATTTGAAATTCTCTGAAATATGATTTCCCAGAGCCCACGTTTCCCTTCATGTATTTTGTATACTCTTCTGAAAGCTACTCAAATGTGTGAATTTGTCAGCTCTGCATGACCTTTCAGAGAAAAAGCAGCAAATATCTCTCTGTCTGTTGAACGTTTATTGAGCTCTGACTGCTGCCAGGCACGGGGCTCGTTTTTAAAGACCCAAGAAGGAATCGCTACGGCCCGGCCACAGATGCACGGCCAGGGTGCCGGGCACTGATTTACCCGGGTCCATCTTTTAATTCCGTGGAGGGACCCCTGGGCAGAGCGGGTGTCGTTTTTACCCCATTTACATTAGTCAGAGATAAGGAAGCTGGAGTTTAGGAAAGATTATGTAACTCACCCAGATCACATTCATAGTGGAACTCGGACAAGTGCAGCGTGAGCTCTCAGAAATTCCTTTTGAAAGACTTTCATTGAGAATATGTAACGGGAAACCTTGTAAGAACTGCAGTGACAATCGTGTATCTATGACCCAGAGGCAGAGCAACGGGCGCAGGGAGGGGCAGGCACCATCCTGGAGCTGGGGGGCCCCGGGACCGAGCCTCCCTGCTTGACTTCTCGGTGGAGCCTGGGGCAGCCAGAGGACTCTCGGGTTCCTCCTTGGTGAACTCAGGAGTGACGAGCTGCACTCCAAATGAGAATGAATATAGAGGCAAGGGCTCGGTGATTTACAAATATGGAGAATACTATGAAACCTCTCGTTATCCTCCTCCAGTTGTCAGAAATCAATTGTATGCATTTCCTCTTTCTCTCCCATTCCCTATGTATCTACCTATTTCTACTTTTCTCTCTCTCTCCCCATCTTTCTCTTTAAAAAATTGGCAATGGTGGCAGTTTTATTCCAACCAGTAGACAGATACACAAAGTTTAAACTGTAAATATGGAGGCCATGAGCATCTAAAAATACAGACCCGGGGCTTGCTCTTCACCCTTGCCTGGCTCAGGTGCTTTTTCTGCCTTCGGTTTCTTTCTGATCAGTCCGGCCCCCGTCACCACGGAGGCGTCTGCTATCCCCTGTGTGATGACCTCTCGTGTCCCTGTCCTGCCAACACCGCCGGGAAAGCCTGGGAGCTAGTTCAGAGGTGTGAACTTGGCCCCTGTCCCGCTGGAGCCCGCTGCCAGTTGGTACCTCAAGGATTCGAATGCAGGCCAAGTTCAAACTCATCCTCCATCCAGTTAAGCTGGGCACTTGTGTTGTTCCAGAAGTCATCCCAGGGAAAGAATACAGGTGACAGAAGGCAGAAACTTGTGGCCGTCCCCATTTACGTGTGTACAATCCAAAACCCAGTGGGAGGAATCTGGTAGACCAGGTGGGTCTCCTGGGCTTCCGGAGCCGAGATGGGGGTCAGGGCAGCAGCCAACCTCGCTCCTCGATCACTCCTGCATAATAATTTCTGAAGAAAGAATCAACCAGGTGAAGTCTGGCTCTGCTCTTCTCGTGCTTGGGAAGCCGGAGTAAGGGCGCTAGTTACCACCCTGCCAGTTACTGCCTGAGGCCTCGGGCAGTTCACACAGGCTGCAGCTCCCTCTGCAAGGCAAGGACGGAATACCTGCTCTCTGCAGACACGGGCTGTGTGCACTGGGAGAGGACGGGACTGCCTGTGTAAAGAGCTGTGTTGGCCCCACGCAACTGCCCAGGTTTACGCAGAGTTGGTAGCTTGGCACCTTCTTGCAGTTTGCCAGGTAGGTACACCAGTCACTCGGAACTGGTTTCACCTGCCCACTGGTCAGCTTCATCAGAAGCCAAACCCCACTGTTAATTTTCTGTGTCAGCAGAGACAGACGGAGGATTTCTCTGTGCCAGACTCTGCTGTGTGTAACATGGATGATCAGTGTTCACTCGGGGGAGCAAATGTGAAACAAATATGGGAGTGGACTTGGACTTCGATGAAGAAGTACTGTCTGGTTCGGGTCTTGATAGCAGCCCACCCAGCTCTGCCCTGTGGCGTAATGGTTTATGAGCCGCACAGCCTGAGAAAGTCTCTGAGCTTCTGCGAGTCTCGGTGTCTTCTGTGAAACGGGGGTAATTATTAACAGTAAGTCCATATTCAAGAATTCTGAATCAGAAATAATACAAAAGTGCCCTGGCTGGTGTGGTTCAGTGGATTGAGCACCAGCCTGTGAACCAAAGGGTCGCTGGTTCGATTCCCACTCAGGTCACATGCCTGGGTTGTGGGTCAGGTCCCCAATAGCGGGTGTGTGAGAGGCAGCCACACATTGATGTTTCTCCCTCTCTTCCCCTCTCTCTAAAAATAAATAAATAAAATATTTTTAAAGAGAAATAATGTAAAAGCAACTAGCACAGGGCCCTGCCCATATCAAACAATCAGTGCATTACGGGAGTGACAGGAAGGTCATTAATATTAATGAAGGAAATTAAGCAAACATTCTCGATGGGATCCAGCTGCTGGTCGGTGTTGTCTCTCCCCTGTAGGCACCGCAAGTGCGGTTTTCACCAGGCCGTGCAGTGGCATTCCGTCCAGGAGCAATGGGAACATCGCCAGAGGACTCAGGGCCGTCACACCAGGTTGCAGAACGAGGAGCGGCAGCGTCACCATACTGCACGCCGAGAAGGAGCCGCAGCTCCTTGACGTCAGCACCCACAACTCCAGATTAGTGTTTTAGTTGCAAAGGGGCAACAGCTCGTCCGTGCTGAGTCCGACAAGTACGCAGGCAGTAGTCAATGGCAGGTGGCACCAGGTGGCTGTATCTATGACAGAGCCACTGGCGCAGGCGTCCCGGTGGCAGATGGAAGTGGACAACCAAGCACCTTCTGTGACCAGTGCAGTGGCTACCGGAAGCCTTAACTTTCTGGGGGAGCAGACAGACGTTTTTGTGGGGGACCGCGTTGCTGACAACAGGCGAGGCCTGCAGGGCTGTCTGAGCACGATTGACTCCGGTGGCACGTCTCTCTCTGACGTTGAGAGTCTGTACAGCTCTTTGAATAAACCCCAGAAAGAGCAGTTTCTCAAAATCTCCGTCCACCCAGTGGCAACTGGCTGTCTGAAGTTCGACGCCTGCCACTCCAGCCCGTTTGTGTGGCACGCACTGCGAAGACACCCACAGCTCTCACCACTGTCTCTGTCCCTCGGGGTGGTCAGGGACACACTGTGAACTCAACATGGATGAATGCTTTCCAACCCCCCGTATCCATGGCAACTGCTCGGACAGAGTGGCAGCCTATCACTGCAGGTGTGAGCCTGGATACACAGGTGTGAACAGTGAAGTGCACATAGGCAGTCGCCAGAGTCACCAATGTGCAAATGGGGCCACCTGCATCAGCGACACCAACGGCTATTCTTGCCTCTGCTCTGGGAATTGCACGGGGAGATTCTGCCGGTGAGCATAATGTCTGTACACAGCTGGGTCTTTGCAGCGAAGCTCTACACCTTCCTTGCCAGGTTGGAAGCTCTCTCCCCGGTAAGCACACAGGCTGTGCTGAGCAGGGTCACTTCCACCACAATCCGGCCGTGGAAGGACACGGTCACACCTGCTAGGCTGTTCTGTAAGGAGGCGGCCATGTCTGACCGCACTTGAAGCAAGGTGTTTTCTCGGTCACCTTTGTTCAACTGCGTCTCGTCACCTAAAGTGCAGGGACCGACAGCCTACAGCCTCAGGAAACAAGCACGTTTTTGTAAATGCGGAAGCCGAATTTTGGTGTTGCTGGAGGAGGTGTGACTCTGGCCCCTGACACGATGTCCTTGATCATTTCAGGCAGGTAAGTCTTGGAAAATCCTCGAAAGACTAAATTACCATTTCGAAAAGGTGAAATCACAATTCTCAGACAAGTAAAATAAAACATGTTTTGATGATGGTATGTAACTTGTTAATTTATGAGGGAACTAGTAAGATAAAAAGCAGTTCAGAGGACAATTATATATATATGTATATATATATATAATTACATACTCTTATGTACTGATTCTATATTTATATCATCAATTTATTATGTTATTGCCCACTTCAAACTATTCCACAAGTTTTTCTTAAATTACCAAAGCTGGAATCACCTCTATTTCATGTCGTTTAAACAGAAATGAAGATGAACATTTTCTTGCTAAGTCACAGCACTTCACTGTTTCCACCTGCGGGAAATCCATCCTTGCTTTCGTCTGAATTCACCGCACAGCGGAGTCCGCATGGGGAGGCGGGAGCGATCTCACGAACAGGCAAGGCCTTCCAGACGTGGGTCCGAACACCTGGAGCCCCTGGCAGCCTGTACAAATCACAGCGATTCAGAAGTGCTACCTGATTTGACGAAGCTCTTGGCAGACACACCACGTCACCATAGGCACAAGAAGATGTATTATCTCCACGACACTTATTGCTGTACACAGCCTATGGGGAAAAGGCACTGTGTTCGGGGTTCAGTGTTGACAGTCCCGTAAGATGCCCTTTCTCGCGAGTTAACTGACTCTTTGGCCAACTGGGGAAGTGCCTGTTTAAAAGCCAAACACACTCGGGACCAGAATGAATAGTATTGCCACAGGGACTTTGGATAAGTAAAATAAACATTTACACCCCAGTCACTAGCTCTCCAGTATTTTGTTCTGCCTAGTTCATCAAAGTCAAGTTCTCAAAGATTAAAGTTCTCGAAAGTACCCTTCTAATGAGATTCAAAAATTGTCTGTTAAATGTCAGATGTATACAGCGCTTCCTATTTGCATTGCTAATTGGCCTCTTTCAAAGCTGGTTGACATTTTTGGCTCTTTTGAAAAGTGCTCCTGATATTTTCATTTTCCAGTGGCATTGATTAGCTCTTACGGGAAGAGACACACTTCCCGTCAAATAGTTTCTCCATAGTAGCTGCAGTAGCCACCACAGAAGATTCAATTCATCTTATACTTCCTGACTGTTAATTATGAATCAGATACTATCTGAACACCACCCTTCAAACCTTTTCAGTCAGGACCCTTCATACCGCCGGATTTCATCCTGCAATACAGTTCTGCTTAGCTTTTAGCAATTTGCTCTGCCTCTTATGAGGCTTCATTAATAGGTACGTCTTTCCTATACTTCACTCTGAATTCTCATATTGTCACCACTGAGTGCCACACACAGACCTGTTGGGCAGCGTTCGGCTTGCGTTCTGCAAAGCAATGAATTACGGGACAGGGAGGAGCAAGAGCTCTGGAGGCAGCTGCAGTTCAGTCCCGAAAGCCAACAGAGACCACGCAAGGGCTTGGGTACCAGAGTGCGGCCCTTGTTCTCCCGGCCTTTGTAAGAGGTGCAGCTTTCCTGTGGTCTGTGCTGCTTAACCAGCAAAGCAGCAGCCCGGCCAGTGCCTACTGTCTCCCATGGCATAGACCTGAGCTTGCCAGTGGAAACCAGAGAAAGGGAAGATGTGCGGGGATCCTGTCACAGCGCCCTCCAGAGCTTCACGGAGAAAGGGTTCTTGCATCGAGCAGCGCAATGAAGCATTTGTCATTGAACCGGCCCAAGTCCTTAATTAGCTTGGCATCGTCCCCGTGTAAGAACTTCTCCACAGTGTGTTCTTGAACGACAGGAACAAGATGAACAGCTGGGGCTGTTTCTTTTATCTCCGTAGACACAGCAGATTACCCTCGACAGTCTGTGGGAGCGAGAAGACAGCTCTCGCTCGCTGCAGCGTGGCCACTGCACGCAGCGCCAGGGGGACCGCGGTGTGCGCCGGCCAGGTTTCGCTGGGGACTGGTGAGGGTCACCCATGCTCGACAGAGCAGGTGTCTGGGCTGAAGGTCGGCGGGATGATTCGAAGTTTCCTTCCCCTCCGATTTTTTATCCCAGTTCCCACAGAAAAATCTGTGCCACGATGCAGGTCCAGATGGAGTCAAACCATAAAGAAGAAGAAAAACGGCAGTGGAGGTCAAAGGGGAGAACACTTCATTAGTCGAGACTTCAGAGATAGGCTTTTGAAAAATGTAAAATGTGAAATTTTCCTTTCTTATCGGTACTTCTGGATTCATGTTTCTTTCCCATCAATGCAAGTACATGATGCAAATACGGTTGCTGTTGCAGAAAAATGAAATACACCCAAAAGACTGCCTCAGAGAATCGCCTAGAACTTTCAAAGTATACGCAGTCGACCCGCGAATGACCTGGGTTTGAACGGCTTGGTCCACGTACACGCAGACTTTTCAAAAACTGCTGTACATGTGTTTTTTCTTCCTCATGATTCCTTAACAACATTTTCTTTAGCTTACTTTATTGTAAGAACATAGTATATACCGCATAACATACAACACATATGTTAATCCACTGTTACTGATAGGAGTTCAGTCAACATACTGAAAATATTGTTTTCAATCCACGGTTGGTGGAATCCTTGACATGAAACCCACAGATACTAAGGGCCAACTGCAGTCAGGGTTTGGAGGAGTCATAGGTTGTACACGGATTTTCGACCACGCACAGGGGGTTGGTGCCCCAACCCCTCCATTGTTCAAGGGTCAAGTGTACACCACACCCATATGATTCTACTGTTCCCGCAGAAAGCCTTCAGCTCCTCTTTGCCTAATGCAGGAATTGTTAAACGGAGTACTCAGTGGATTCCGAGAATCCGCAACTTGCTGAAAATTGGAGATGCAAATGTGAGATGCCTTTGGCTGAAGGCGAGGTCAAGGGTAGGAAGGCTGCATGTTCCACGGCTCTTATCAGAGCCTCCAAGCACACAGCAGGGCTCCACGTGGTGTAGACAGGAGACGAATGCACGATGATCACCTAGCCATTGGCTGACCACCGCACCATGCACTAGGCAAACGTCATCCCTGTCATCTGTGTACCTGAGGCTGCGAGGGTAGAGGTTAGGTGGCAGGTCAGGCGCCAGTCCAGACATCTGCTGCCAACGGGCCGAGCTGCCTTCCAGTGTTCGCCCGCCCACCGATGCGCAGCGCGCATGAGTGAGTCCACCTGTGTTCGCAGCGATTCAGATGGACGAGCGCTCCTCCATCTCATACCGCATCCAGGGTCGGGTGTAGCGGCCCCCATCAGCACGCCCCCAACTGGGCAAACTGGGTACACTAACGTCAAACACATTTCACAAGGAGTTTTGCCCTGAATTGATTTTCCCCGACAGGGCAGTTAATAAAATCATGGCGGCGTGTCTTTGTTTTGGTCTTTTGACTCCGTGACGACTACAGTGTGGATTAATTTGAAGTTTTCCCTTTTCTCCCACCTCTTTTTTCACTGGTTTTTAGCAACAGCCGTTTACTCTTTTGTTTCTGCGTACACTTGGTACACACACACACTGGGAAACGAGTACATTTTCCTTAGTTTGTGCATAAGATGAAGGCGAAGACAAGTACAGTCGGAAGAAAGGAAAAGGGGCGACGTTAGCGACAGCACTGATAGCAACATCTCCACGTCATTCCTACATGCTGGTGTGAGAACACAATTCTACGTCCCAGAGCTTCAGAGGCCGGAGGCGACTGGCCAGCAACTTCAATAAATCCACTTGTGACAGGAATACCCGATGCCTTTGTCATCGCAAAGATACAGCTCTTTCGCCATGTTTACAGAACAGCAGGAAATCGAGGGCGCGCTTGCATTTTACCCTGGAACGTTCAACGCAGGGCTAGTCCTGGCTTCCCGTGGCTGGCCCTGGGGGGCACGGCCCGTCCAGGAGTCTATGTGCAGAAGGATGTAGCCTGCTTTCCCCGCATCGATTTCTACAGTGCAACCTATTAGTAACCTGAGATCATTCGGTGGCTTCCAACCCATTTACCACCAAAATACTGCAACTACTCCCTCGTCCTAAATTTCAAGTACTGTAACTGTATTTGGGTGCCGGTCACCTCCTACCTCCATGTCACAGATTCTGCTTGATGGCACAGTGCACAGAACTCACACAGAGCCTTGCACTGTTTTTCTCGGCCACTCCCACATGGCCCCTACTTAGATGAAGCATTTCCCTTTCCTCCAACACCGGTGCAGTTTTACAAACACACACCTGGCATTGCAGTTTAAATTATGAATTGGAAACTCAGTGAGAAAAGAAAGCTCAACGTTTCCTTCCCCTTCCAGGAGTCTTTTCATCTGGATAAACTTCTCTGCTGAAAATAAGTTTCTAACGTAGCAGACATGCTCCAAAGACTCTATACTGTCAGAGTCCCTAACTGCCGTGTGTTAAGTCACCGCACTCTGCTGGGTATATTTATTTTGATGTTCCATCTATTAATTAAGCTCTAGTGAAATAAACAATAATGTTTATGACAACTGCGCTGTTTTGTTCAGAGGAAACATGGATAAGACATTGAGAAAGTCTAGCTAGAGAAGACGGGAAAGCCCTGGGCGGTCTCCCAGGGCACGGGGCGTGTGACTTGCATAACATCCAAAAATATTGACGAGCTGTCCCCTAACAAATTGCCTCCCCTTCTGTCTGGCTAAACCTGCATCTTCGTAGTGTCATCTGGGCAGGTTGAAGTGATGGATGGTGTGAGCGTTCTGGCCCACCCAGGACATAGTACTTGGCAGCCTCCCCGCACTTGTCCAGCTTTGCGCAATCTAATCAGGGAGTCTCCTTGCAGCCCAGCAGCCTGAAGCCAAAAAAGGCAAAGAAAATGTCTCAGCTATGCTTGGCATCCAACAGGATAAGAAGCTGTTTTTCTGGGAAGAAACTGATTTCTCCTCTTTACCTTGACCTTCTGCCCCACCCACCGCCTCAGCCCCTCCCTGTGTGAGCCTAGCAATGCGTCAGTGGCCTGAGCAAGCAGGGGTTACCTTTGGGAGATGGGGAATGTGACCTCGTTCCCATCAAGTTCCAGCATTATGAGCTCCTCTGCAGAGGGCAAGAGGAACATTTCAAATGACCTTAGAATGGGTATTATTCGTTTTGGAAAATTTCGCCTTTGAAAGTCATTCTACCCGACCCGTCAGAAACTAGACTTAGCAATGAATCACAGCTTTGCTGAGCAACTGAAGTCTTCTAATTATCCACTTTTGCTTTTTGTTAAAAAATGGGAGTCCAAAGGAAAATAATTCAAGCTCATCAACCAATTTTTTTTTCCTGTTTTCCACAAGCTTTTTGCCTTCACCCAAGGGTGCCTCGCGCCGGCATCCTGGCAGCCTGAGGACCGGTGAGCCCTATGGCCGCCAGGCCGGCAAAATGCAACCTCAGTCTCAGGACTCCTGATGCCCCCCCTCCACGCGGGTCTTTTATCAGGGGGCAAGAAACTAAAACCCTGGGGGGAGAAATTGTTTTCTTCATGGCCCAGTTTTCTCTTGGTTTCTAAATATTTAAGCTGTTTTCTATTCTAATTAATGTGTGTATGTGTGCCAATTATTTCCATAAGCACCAAAACTGATGAGAGCAATTTGGAGAAATATCCCCCCCCACATACCTCGTATGGGGATGGGCCCACGTACTGTGCTAGGTGGGTGAGGCACAGCGTTTTCGTCCCTCGTTTCACGCCCCCCCCCCTTCAGCAGGGACCCAGGTCTCTCTGTCTGTGTCCCTTTTCCAGGTGCAAGCAGGGCAGTGATGAGTGTGCCTCCAGCCCCTGCCTCCGTGGCGGCCAGTGCCAGGACCTGGCGGGCCAGTTCTGCTGCCTCTGCAGCCCAGCCTTCGAGGGTGACCGCTGTGAGCTGGATGTAAGCGGCCTCCCTTCTTGTCTCCCTGCTGCTGTGGCAGAACCCCTTCCAGCTGCTTTCCTACCTCCTACTGCACATGAGCCACCAGCCCGGGGGGGCCGTGGGGGCCACGGGGAGACGGGTAACGTCGTGAGCACAGTCCCACCGCAGAAGCCAGGGCCTTCCAGGCCCCACTCGCTTCAGATCTCTGAAAACCGACCAACCCACCAACCCACCAACCCACCAACACCCCCCCCTCCCACACACACAGAAAAACCGCGAAAACGAAAATGAATTCAAGGGCTGTTTTAAGCACATCCCAAGCACTTTATGAGTATGTCAAATATTTACGTATTCTAGCTTTAAATAGTAAGAAGCTTTCTTCCTATAACCAGAGACATCTCATCATCGACTGTTCAGTACGGATGGATTCTCGATCTTATCGCTTCCGTATGTTTGCGTTAAGAAACCGTTTCCCCCTCACTGCACTTTTGCGATTTTTTAAATGTGAGTTGTCCCCATCTTCCCTAATACTAAGTCATTTGTGTTCTCTGATACCCTTTTGTCTATGACATGGCAATTAAAAATTGCTGATTGAACCGCTTTTATATCCATCTATGTTTTCCTACATAGCTTTTCAGATGAAGTGGTGCTAGTTTGCTGGTAAGTTAAAAAAATATGTAAAGAGGAAACAGGGAATTACATGAAGTCCCTAAAAACGCAGGAAGAAAACTTTGTGATATAATTAGTATCAATACTCAAATTATGCCTCATCAGTATAATTTATGATTTCATAAAACCTTCACTCCTCCAACAAAATGACAGATAAATAATTTCTTCATTTCTTTTTCCTGTAATACTTTCTATACAAATGTAATAACATGTTAATTGCTTATAAATTTAGAAGCTTATTGACATTTCTATCAAATGGACTAATTTTGATTTCTTTCAATGCATCCTTTATACAAAACAAATATCATTGCATATGCACACAGCAAAGAAATGTATATTGTAAAACACAAATTTCTTGAAGGCATATTTTCCTAAAATTTGCGAGTAAATTTATCCTAACAATCTTTCTGAAAAAAAAGCAGAATGCCTATTATAATCAAAATATATTTGGCATTATGATTTTTAAATAAATACCTGAAATGACAGATCCACAAAGTAAGTTAATGATATATACAAAAAATATATATATTCTTGCTTAGCTTTAGGAGAATATATAACATAGTGATTGGAAAATAACTTTATTTGCTAATATTTTCATTGCTTCCACTGGCATGTTATTTATGCTAAATATGTTTGTGTGCATGTTCCCTTCCAAAGGAGACATTATGCCTGTTTATTTAAAGGGAAAATCGTTTGATCTGATAATTTAGAAAGTAACTACAACAGCCACAGGCTACCAAGTATCGTTACAAATGTGTTCATGTCTTTAGGAGCTGCCCTGGTTTGAAAATGTCAGGGCAAATTATTCGTTGGGTGATATCCAATACTCATTTAGTCCTAATTATTTTTAAGAAAGTTTTTGTTGGACTGCAAGGCCTGTCCAGAAAGTTTCCAGCCACATAATATGAAAAAAAGAGACATTTATGGAAGAAGATACAAGAAACATGGTACACAGGACAATGACGCCGCAGTCCCCTTCAAAGTAGGCACCTTGGGACCTCACACAGTTCTCCCAATCGCCATCAGCTGCCCTGTTGTATTTTCCTGAATGTGATCGACAGTCTGAAATCTCTTCCCTTTCAAAGGTGGTTTTAGTTTTGGGAGAAGCCAGAAGTCACAGGGCGCCCGATCTGGGCTGTAGGGGGCTGAGTCCCCTGGGTGATTTGACGTTTCACCAAAAAACTCTGCACAAGTCGTGATGCATGAGTGGGTGCGCTGTTGTGATGAAGCTGCCAGTCACCAGTTGCCCATAGCTACGGCCTTCTGAATCATCTGAATAGTTTCTGTGGAGGAATGTTCAAGCTTAATGCAAAACTTGATGCAGATTCGTTGCTCTACTCACTCAATCATTTTGAATGTGATGGCCCCACAGTACACATGCTCACTCAATGGCATCTACTGCCCCCACTGACTAGCACAGTGAAGTCATCATTGTTCACACATGTGCATTCCAGTCCACTCTCCTTGGTGGCCAGGTTTCATCGATGTGGTGCAAGCCCTTCTCGTTATAGTAACGATGGCTGGACATTTTCCAGACAGACCTCGTACCTGCTACCAAGTGAGGAAATGTGAAGTATTTGATAAAACAAATACAGATTTTCTCCCCTAGTGGTGTAGCAATGTCAAATGAGTAATGATTCTGCCAGCCAGCATTTTTATTTTCCTTCAGTTATATGAGCACAGTCAAAATCGCTGCTTTAAAGGCACTGTCTGCTGATTCTAACGCCTGGGTTAGAATTGCAGTTGGTCCCATTGCTTAAATTTTCCCTTGAATGGGTCTATTTTTTTTTTTTTTTTTGGCCCAGTGATTTTTGGATTGTGTCCTGGGTATGGTAAATTATATGTGGTAGAGACTATGGATTCTCTTCTAGTCTTACAGAAAAATATTGATTATTTTGTTTTAGCAGGCAGCCAATTAGCTGAATCAAAGTCCCAACCCTGATAGCGCCTGCTGTGAGGGGCCGCGTGCCCGCCCCTCAGTTCTTTCATCTTCTGCGGGGCTGCGGGAGGCACTCGCACAGGAGCACAGCTCGGGGGGCAGCAGAGACCTGAGCAGAAATTATTCTCAGAATCTGAGGCTCCACCTCTGTGGCTTCCTCCTTTCCAGGATTTCCACTCTGTTTTCCAGCTGCTGGGATGGACCCTAACTCTTCTCTCCGGTTCTTTTAGCCAGAAGAGTGCAAATTTCTCACCCAGATTTCATCAGCCAGCATGTTGTCTGTTGGGTCCAGTGGGGAAGAAGTGGGGGGAAAATGAAAATAAAACAGTGCCCTTGGCGGAAGTCTCAATTCCCCTAAGGCAGGTTGGAAACGATATGAGGTTAAGGGGACATTTTCTCTAGAAAGCAAAGACTAAGGAAACCATGAAACTGTCTTTGTATGGTTGGATAGTTATGAAAACGAAAAAGTAGATTTGTTTTATATTAATACACAGGAGGGAAATAAGACAAGGAATAGAATTTACAGGACAAAGATTTCAAGGCAGTGTAAGTAGAAAACCAATATAACATTAGAACTGTTCAATTAACTTAACACATTAATTTGCACCAAAGTAAACTCCCACTCCAGGAAACAGTCAAATAGAATCTAAGTCATCATCTGCCGTGAATATTGTAAAAAGTATTTGGCCCTGACCGGCAGAGACGGGTGGACCTGACCATTCTTTAGCATCCATGATTAGCTGATTAAGCACAAGCAAGGCTCTTAGTCCCTATCGGTCATTGGCCACATTACTCCTAACAGCAGAATTATAGGCTAGATTTGGAAATGACACGGGTACCTTTTAGTTGAGTGGCAGAGTGTGATGCAGATGACTGAATAATTGACTAAGATCTGCTGATAGTCTGGACAAAGTGAAGAGGGAAAAGGGAACCTCTGGGGCTTTAAGTCATTCACACCTTGGGCCATGTTACGGTGAAGGGATTTTTAAGAATGAGACATTTTCCTAAGAACGTATTTCTTGATACAATAATTTATTATTCTCTTCCTTTGGAAGCGTCTGTTCAGACTATTCTGTTGGGGGAGAGTCGGCGGTGTCCCGTGTTAACTCACACAACGCTGCCAGCTACGGCGAGCACAACAAGGACACCATCCTGGGTTCAACCCCCTTTTAAGAATCTGTTCCCCTGGCCGGGCGGCTCAGTTGGATGGGGCATCGTTCTGTACACCAGAAGGCAGTGGTTTCCATTCCCGGGCAGGGCACATAACCTAGGTTGCGGGTTCAACCTCCGGTCGGGGCATGTATGGGAGGCAAATGATTATGTTTCTCTCTCGCGTTGATGTTTCTCTCTCTCTCTCTCTTTAAAATCAAAACATATTTTTTAAATTATTTTAAGAAAAGAACTTGTTCCCCAGTTTACTCATCCCGGTAAACACAGACTGGGATCCTATCACAAGCTTCTAGAGTCCGGAAGGAGGTAGAGACCCTTCCTCTCCACCTGGCAGCTGTACCAGGTACCACCTGGATGTACTGGGAGCTGCTCCTCATTTCCACTGAGGACTTTGCCTTGCAATGCCACCTACATTACCAGTTCCATTCAGAACCATCTGAGCACCTCCCCTCTGTCATGAACTCTGAAGGTGACAGAAAGGAAAAGATGGTATATTCTGTTTGAACGCAGATTTCCACATATAGAAAAGTCTGGATCTTGAAATCACAGATTAAGACAGAAGTAGAGTACGCCATGAAGCGTGGGAGGCCACGGCCGAGAATGGGCTGATTTGAATTTTTGCTACACCAATTAGAAGTAGGTTCTTATAAACAAAAGTACTCAGACTCTATGACGTTTTATATACACGATGCGCTGTCTCCTTCGATTTTCTATGCGGTCGTGTAGGATAACCTTGGTGCATCAGATATGTTATAGGTAGCAGGTGGCTTTGCAACAGGAAGGCTCAGGTGCATTCTACAAGCCCCGGAATCACCACCTCCACTGGCACCGTAAATAACTCTCCCATGCTTTATAGGCTGTGAGGTGAGCATGCATGTTTTCACGTAAGCAGTGTGCAGGCCAACTGTTTCCATCCACAGGAGAACAGGAGCTCCTGTAGAAGGGTTTTTGAAATGTAGTGTTTCAAAAGGAGGGTAAAAACCATTCTTCAAGTTCTCCCACGCACGTGGAAAGCTGAAATCCTTGGGCAGTGGGCGAAACAGGAAAGTCCTCCTTAGTTTGCCCCTAAATGTTCCCCAGCACCCTGAGAACACTGTGGACACCTTGGATCAGGTTGCTCAGAGACCAAGGGACCAGTGCGTTTGGGGGCTGGTAGATGTGCAATGGGCATCCACTGCCAGAGGATGAGCTCCTTGTACTTGGAAATCAGCAAGTGGATGTACGTGTTTAATTCCGCACACACTTCAAACTCCCCATCAAAGTCCAATTGTGCTGATGTTAGTCAAACCTAACCTAGGCATTGATTCAAGAACCTGCTGATGGGGTAAAAAAAAAATACTTGGAAACTTGTTAATGAGAAGTATAATTATCTGCATCTCAGCAAATAATGCCAGGAATATGCTGAGCTCAGGCAGCCCAGAGCCAACAAAAGCTCTGTCTTCGCTTTGCTGTTGGTGCGTGCGCTTGGAAGCAGTACGTGGCTGCGATTTCAGTGCTGGCCCTAAACAGGGTGCTGTTGGCTTGAGACCTTGTTTCCTGGCACTGAAGGTTGGAAGCGGCTACTTCTTAATCATCACCTGATAAGATGGCGTTAAAACCGGAGGGGAGTGTGTGGCTGTGCCTTGCGAGTGGCTGCCCTGTGAGGTCTGCTGCGCTGCTTGTTTTATTTCTTGACAGACACACTGGGGTGTTAAAACCACAGGACTGAAAGCTGTGAACAATGGGTCTCTGTCTTTGTCCTCCCGCCGAATGTCTCAGGGTCTGGCAGGCGCTGTTGATGGAGACAGCTTACTTCCCAGGCACTTGCTGGGCACCACGCACCTTCCTGGAACCTGCAAACTAGATCCGTGCACCTGCCAGCCTCCTTCACTGACGCTCACCCTCACAGGCGAGGTCCTGGGAACACAGTCAACGGCGTGGAAGAGCGGGCAAGCGTGGCTGGTTCTCGAAGCAGCTGTTTCAGTAGCAAGACACGGGCAACGTAAAATAAACACGACTGTTGCTCCCTCAGGGTGTACGTGTGTCAAGCACGGGCAGCACAGTGGCGGCGGAGGGTGCCTGTGGGGTCACACCTATAGAGGACTGTCCCTCAGACACGCCTGCGCCCAGCTGAGCACGCTCTGACAATCTCGGCACCTGGTCGGCAGCTCATTACCTGTGGGGCTTTGGACAAATTCCCTAAATCATCTTTATTTTCTTTCCTTTTCAAAGGACATTTTATTTGGAATCTTAATGTGGGAATCAGACAAACAGAGCCGCTGTCGGGGTTCCTTGCCCTCTGAAGTCAGGGACTGTGCACACAACGGAACGTCACTCAGCCACGGTAAAGATCAGATCTGGGCACTGGGAAAACACGGGTGGACCCGGAGGGTTAAGTGAAATGGGTCTGAGAAAAAGACGAACGCTATATGATTTCACTTCCATGTGGAATCTTAAAAACAAAAAACAAAACAAACAAACAAAAAACACAGAAAAGGACTCACAGATACAGAGAACACACTTAAATCTTCTTTGAAATAAGGGTGATCATCCCTCCATCACTAGACTGTTGGGAAGTTCAAGTTTTGATGGTGCGTGAAATGCCGGGCACCCCTCAGATCCCCAGGTCGTAGTCCCCTTTCCCTTCCCCTCTGCACCCTCTCCTAGTCCTCAGATATTTCACAGGCTGTTTTGTCACAGAAATCGAACGAGGTGGTGAAGATCGACTGCTTTGTGAGAAGCCACACATCATCAAAGGCCTTGGTGCCATTTCCGTAGCAGAAATCATATATTTATTCTAAGTTCCTGAGGTGAGGAGAAGTGTTAGAAAATAGGAGCAAAGAAATTTTAATGGGAGAGAACAAGGAAGCCATTGCAAGGAGGACCGCTCCCTCAGAACCACTTGGCGGTGAGAAGGCCCTTTCACACAGAGGTGACATGTCCCCGGGTGCCGCACACAGAGGCGTCTAGGCCGGGCGGAGCTCAGGGTGACTCCCATCACTTCTGCACACTGCAGCCGCCCCCGCACGGCTCACTCTCAGCAGAAGGCTTCCTCTGACACCTGGCACAGTCTCCTCTGCACACGGGGAGCACGGGGCTGCGTGTGTCCTCTGAGCTGTGTGCAGAACCGGCATCTGTCCTTGTAAACAGAATCGGCGAGGATTTGTCAAGACGGGCAGCCAATCACGTTTCGTTTTCTTCCCGAGGCTGCTAACACAGCCCTGTCCCTGCAGACGCACCATCTAAACGGTGATGGAACACAAAAGTTATAGACCCGGGGGAAACACTTCTAAAGGCCGAGGGTGGGGGAGTGCTACGGGGGAGTGTGGGAAAGAACCTGTACTGAGCCACAAAACTGATGAGCCTCGGTTGACGGTTTGGCTTCTCAGTTCTGAGTCTCTTGGGGAGTTCAGAAAACCAAGTTTCCCTACGTTTCCGATAATTTAAGTTAGTAAGGGGAATATTCTCTTGCAGTTACCTCAAAATTCAGGAGAGAAGAATGTACATAGAGTTGACCCTGAACAACACAGGTTTGAACCACACGGGCCCGCTCGGATGTGGGGTTTTTTTCAATGAATACTGTAAATGTGTTTTCCTTGTGGTTTCCTTAATAACATTTTCTCTCCTCTAGCTGACTTTCTTGTAAGAATACAGTAGAAAACACAAAATCTGTGTTAATCCACTGTTTATGTTATCGATAGGACTTCCGCTCAACCATGCATTAGAAGTTAAATTTTGAAGGAAGTCCGAACTATACGCACACTTGTAACTGCATGGGGGTTGGCACCCCTGACCCCCATATGGTTGGTCAACTGTAATTCAAATATCAACATAGCACAGAATATGAGAAAATACAGTCATCAAAAAAGACTACCCAGGAAAAAACTTCCATTTCGAGAATATTAATAGCAAGTCATAGAACTAAGATAAATTCCAATGCTTGAGCTTGATTATCAAATTTCTTCTTGAATGGAGTAGGAAACAGACTGTTTTTATTAAAATCACAGCAATAGGAGAAGAGGGGTCTTTGTGTGACTTGTCCTGTGAGGCTTTTGTACAGAAGGAACAGCGTTCTCCGCACTTCTAAGTCGTGACCTTTGCTGGGCAAGCGTCCCCTAAACTATTCCTTTCAAAGACGATGCAGATAATTTGAAAATCGTAATTACTGCATGTGTAGACTTGGAGATGCAAAAGTGTAAAGTCACCATCTCAAGTATATTGTTTATTAAAGCCTGTGCCACATTTACGCCTAGACAGGCTCCGTTCATTCAGCAGGACTTTTAAACTAGCAGGGAAATGCTGTCCAACTTCATTTTTGACCCACCCTAGAGTGCTCAGTACTCGATACTCTGGTAAGTGTGGCCTTTCCCCTCGCTGTGTCTTTGGGCATTTAGGTGGACAGCCAGCAAAGTCCAATGTAAGATTTTTTTTGTTTTTTATTCTTAGCAACTTTAAAACCTACAGCCTTTGGCCAGATGAGCTTTGGCATCTGAAAGCCTGACTTCAGATGGAACGCTTTAGCTCTACGGGAAATGCTGTTGGAAGGGACCTTCTGCACGTGAAGGCATATCTCTCTCTCTCTCTCTCTCTCTCTCTCTCTCTCTCTCTCTCTCGGTGGCGAGACCCTTGGTGTTTTAAGTCGCTCCTGGCTCGCAGACTCGAGGCATGTGCACTTCGGGCCAGAGCAGCCCAGCTTTGCAGAGTCCCCCCCTCGGACCCAGCTCTCGAACCACTCGAAAAGGGAAGGTTGCGCTGCAAGCAGACGCCCATTACAGTGCCTTACATATCTCCCATCTTCCCGAGGCCGATGTGGAAACTGGGCGCCCGAATGTCAACCAACAGTGACAATGGAAACAGCTCCTTCTGAGGTCACTTCAGAGGAGACGCAGGGTAGAGACCTTCATCAGCGAAACGCTGGGAGAAAGCATTTCTACTTCTGTTTGCTTTTTAGAACAAGAATAGCGTGAACAGCACAATAGGATCCATACACAAGGGCTGCAATGACAAGCTGTCCAAGTCAAAGGCATAGATTTTACATGGGTGGCCGGACGCCACACTTTATCTCCTACATATGGGCGTGGGGAAGCCAATTCAAGTCCAGTCAATCAAATACAAGCCCTGGAGTTGGGGCCGGGGCACAGCTGACGTCGTGTGGCAGAGCCTGGTGACCGAGCTGGCATTCGCAGCTGCCGGGGACACAGCCGGAGTGGGCATGGCTGCCACGTGGGGGACGTCGGGCATCTCAGCTCTATTGGATGCCTCAACAGTTACGCGCGAGTGTCAGAGGGACGACGTCGTGGGTCTGAGGAACAAGAGAAGGAGTTAGTCCAAAGCTGCGTCTCGTGCAGCCTCACGACTGTTGAAGATTACGCTGCCTGCGCTGCGCGTTAGGGGAGCCGGGGGGACCTCGTTACAGGCGGCTGTTGTTGCAGAGGCCGGAGTCGTTGCTGAATTACTGAGGGGCTCATTTGAATGTGGACTTGAACCAAATAGTTTTCGGATAAGTTGGCCATAAATCCTCAGTGAAATAAGCTTGGTGTTCTCAGCATATCTATTGGCTTTTGGATCATTTTTACGGCTTTCCGTTGGCTGGTCAAATGACCCTTATGTGTTCCTAAAGCTCTTCTGACATGGGCTAAATCAACACAAACCGATCGGCCTTCATTACTTTGGCAACTGGTTTTGATTTGGGGGCGATAAATACAATGGGCCAGGCTAGGTTGCCTTTAGCCGGAGGGGCATGTGATAAGCCACAAGGATATCAGGGATTCGGGGCTCTTTTTCCTGCATCCTGGGAGAATAAATGAACAGCCGGTTTGCCCCTCTAAGGAAAGTCGGAAAGCCCTGACTGGTGTGGCTCGGTGGATTAAGCACCAGCCTGTAAACCAAAGGGTCACGGGTTCAAATCCCAGTCAGGGCATGTGCCTGGGGTGCAGGCCAGGGTCCCCAGTGTGGGGCACGCAAGAAGCAACCACACATGGATGTTTCTCTTCCTCTCTTTCTCCCTCCTTTCCCCTCTGTCTAAAATTAACAAATAAAATCTTTAAAAAAAAAAAAAAAGAGAGTTGGAAAGAAGAAAGGCATCTGAGTGCACACAGAGCCGTGGCGTGGCTTTTAGGTCAAGGACGGTGGAGACATTAGGTCATGGGAAAGTCCGTGAACACCCACTGCGTGCGAGCCTGGCACTGTCAGGCAGGGCTGGGGCCAAATCTGTGAGGAAACCGATGTAGGACATGACCCGTGACTCCCTTGGCCTCCAGTGGGCTGATAAGACTGCCCTGGGGTGAGGGTTCTGGGCCGTGGCCGTGTGGAGGAGCGAGGGCTGGGATAGCCAGGGAAGCCAGCTCTGCAGATTTGAAGTTCAGAGGAATTACTCTCATTACAACATTTTTTTTTAATTACTTTTCTAACTTCTCGGTGAGGGGAATTGAAGCCTAAAAAAATTTCAAAAAATAGTCCAATGAACACACATCCACCCTTCACCCAGCTTCTCTGATTTTTTTCAATAGTTTGCTCCCTTGTTTACCTCTCTGTATATACGGTTTTTGCTGTATCTTTAGAAGTAGGTTGCAGACATTATAATACTTTACCACTAAATATTTCAGCAAGTATCTCCTACGAAAAAGTTCTTTCTTCTAAAACCACAACACTAGTATCATCTAGAAATGTATCATCTCATATGCTATCCACGTTTAGATTTCTCCCATTGTCCCTATAATGTCCTTTATATATTTTTTGTTATTCTAAGATACAAACAATTGCATTTAGTTGTTAGTAGTCACGGGATTTTAGTATCATTTAATCTCGAAATTCCCCCTGCTGTTTTGTTTCCTGAAATTCTCTTGCTTTTGAAATTATGTTTAAAAGTAACTGGCGTATGTGTCGATCACCTCCTAAACTCTGCAGACTGCGGCAGTGACGGGGCATAAAGACCTTCGAACCCTCTCATGCCCGGGTTCATAGAGGAGGCTTGGGGCAGAAACAGGGAGAGAGCACAGCTAGGAAGCTGATGTGATTTCGAAGAGTGGTTTAGGCCCCAAGGACCAGGAAAGAACCAGGAGGGACTCGCCATGGAATCGCTCCCGCAGTTCTGGTCTTCGCTTCAGGGAGGGACAGGGCCTGGCTTCCTGAAATGATGCTGGGGTGGGTTCCATGTTACTATGGAAACGGCCGTTTCCAGCAATTCACTGAGAAGATGCTTTAAAGACTCGGGTGTGCAGGGTAGGTGTTCACCACCCAGCACATGGAAGACAGACTTGTGAAGAGAGGGGTCACGGGGCCGCGGTCCTTGGTCTGAAACATGGACTATTCTTCTCCTCTCTCTCTCTCTAAAAAAAAAAAAATTATGGGAGAAAGTTAAAGAGATGTCTTCATTTTGCTTTAGATATACAGAGGGAAGGTAAATATTATAGTTGGCCTTTAAGAAAACATAACCTCTTTGATTTTTCCCTTAATCACTAATTCTCATAATAGTACAAAATGGTCTTAACTAGTTGTGTAACACCCCCCCCCCCCACACACACACCCTGAGTACGGAGACTCACACACAGGGTGGGGCAAAAGTAGGTTTACCGCTGTGAGTACACGAAGCACGGGATTTATTCTTATGTTGTTATTCATTCCAATTGTATTCTTTTCCATACGAACAGCTGTAAGCCCATGTTTGCCCCCCCGCCCCGCCGTGCATTGAAGGGGGAAGGTGACCTTTACCAGTGGGCACATCCAGACATTTTAACTTCCCACCTCCGGCTGCCCGCACCCGTTTCTCCAGGACGGATGAAGCCGCATTCTAAGAGGCACCTGAAGTCACTCGCTCCCCCCTCGTGTTCTCAGGAGTCAATGTTAACCCCCACACTGCTGGGTTTGGCCACAGACACTCTTCCACTGATTCTAGACCAGCCCTGAGACAGGGAAGGACCTGCAGGGACAACTTTGGCCCCCGATTGCCTCACCTAGAGTCACAGCTTCAGTTTTGCACCTCATTTCACTGGGAAAAGTGAGGTCAAGTTCCTAAGAAATCTGTAAGGCTTCGTATTTTCTCCAGACTTCTAGTGTGTTCCCTCTTCCCCTGACACCGTATCAGCCCTGAGTGTTTTATGACGGGCACACCCTAATGCCAAGGACAGAAATGGTCTCATTTTTTCCCCCTCTGCAGATAAGGGGAAAAAAGCTCATTCTGCATTTTCAAAGTTAAAGGAAGTTCCCGGCTCAGTTAGTGGGAAAACGCCGGATTCTGATGGGATCACAGGAGCTCCTGACGGCTCCGGGGGGACAGGGGGCGCTCCAAGCCTAACTATTCTTGGTCTGAACGCAAAGAGCCCAGAAACGTTCAGCAAACACGGGCACACCGCGTGATTGCTCCCTTCTCTGCGTGGGGGTGGGCGCTCCCTAGACGCTCAGCCAGGAGAACAGCCGTTCCCTCCCAGAGGTGACAGTTCGCTGGACAGACCCAGTCAACAATCAGGAACGAGAGAGCACACTTTGCAAAGGGCCCTAAGAACACCCAGGTTTTTTGCTGGTCAGCGTCCATCTGCCCCTCGGAGGCCCAGGCTTTTGACCTTCTAAGGCCAAGTGATGGTTCCTCTCACGTTTCCCAGCCCACAGCTCTCTCACGGATAAAAGAAGATGTAATTACTCACAGAAGGCGGCCACCCAGAATGGCTGGAGAACCTGCCCTCCTGCCGAGGTCAACTATTTTTCCCAAAGCACCGAGTGGGGTGAAACTCTATATGCGTTCCTCCCAAAGTTCCCGGAGCCGGGGGTTACAACGTCACTGCGACCCAGAATTTTTTACAGTAATATGACAGTGGAGAAGGTAAAAAAGCTCGCTGAGAAGGTAAACTAGTTTACTGCTGCTTTCTCCCTGACAGAGATATTTCTTTGAAAACGAGTTAAAAAGTTCCAATAGCAGCTGTGTGCTGCCCTTCCTATTTCTGTGCACGTAAAGCACGGTCACGGGTCACCCACGGCTTCTCGAACACGTGGGGTCCACATCAAACACGCAACAGGGCCCAGCCCCGCTGCGGCTTGTCTTCCTGGACATTTGGATCGGCGTCCAGCTCCTGCGTTTTTACACCACTCAACTGTCGCATGGAGTACAGATGCAGGTGACGACGGTGGGGATGGCCTGCTTGGCCGGGGTAGGGGAGTCTCCATCCATCCTCTGTCTCGAGATGCTCCCCGCGAGACCCAGCCACTGTCGTTTAGTTTGCTTCCTTTCTCAAAAAGGGCTGCGAAGCCACCTTCTTTTAGTCCCAAATTAGGACTTTTGGCAAAGGAGGCAAGGGGCTAGGAAGAACATGTTTCCATCTGTGTGGAAGTATTTTAGAAATATACCTGTGGGTTCACCTCCTGGTTTCAGTGCCACACAAATGACCTCTGCCCGGAGATGAAGGCCCGGTCACCACAGTAGGTAGTCCACGCCGCACTCAGCGACGCTGGACCTTCCGTGCTAGGGCCACGGTCATGGCCAGGCAATCTGGGAATGACCAACCCGACTTCCTTTCCCACCCCGGCCTCTGTGCCCGCTGAGTGGAATCGGCGCTCCTTGCTTTCACTCCAGAGCAGCTCCTTCCTCGCAACCCTTGCCCTTTGCTCTGTCACTTACCGTCACTTCCACCCTTGCAGGTGGCGGATGGCTTGACCACGCATTTTCACCGCTGTTGCTCGGTGATGGCAGCCTTGCTGTTGGTCCTCTTTCTCGCAGTTGTTGTGTCCACTGTCACCTCCAACAGAAGGGCCACCAGGGGACCTACAGCCCAAGTTGGCAGGAAAAGGAGGGCTCCCAAGTGGAGCTGCGGCACCTGAGGCCACTGTTGGCGATGGAGAGGCTGATCTAGGGGCCTCCGGTCACTTTGGGAGGGCCACACCCTGTGCACCTGACAGCTGGATTGGAGTGCGTCTCTGACCCACCTGCAGGTCTCCTTCCGCACCTGGGGTTGCAGTGGCACCGTGGGAAGGACTCTGGCGACCTCCTGGAAGACTCATGTGGAAGTTCAACCCGACACCGCTGTTCAATCGTAGTGCATCAGCCAAACACAGAACAGTGTTTTTGTGCCAGTAATATGTGCCTCACGCGTAGCAAAAACATCTTCCAGGGGACTTTGTCTTCCAGGGAAAGCTCCCGTGCCTGTCATTCACCATCTCTACTTTTCATAACTTAGGGACACCTTTTTTGCCCATGAGTGGCAACTGTGTTTTTACACCCAGAAACTATGGGGAAAATAGAGTATGTTTCTCACTCTTCCTACCAAGGGGTGAGTGGTTTTAGCTGCACACCTGTGATGAGATGTAGGTTCTGTCCCTCAATCACGGGTTCAAGACCCCTGGCATGGCCTGTGCTTAAAAAGTGACAACAAATAAAAGTTGAGATGTGGTCGCTGTCCTTCCTGGGTACTGTTGGACTTCGTGGCACTACCCACGACAGAAGTAACCTGTAGGGGCGTATGAAGACCTTCTTGGGAATTAGATCTTTTAACCCAGTCATCTCAAGTATTATGTTAGTCCTTGTTCTTTACACAGGGTGAAGGTCAAAATACTTCTCTCAACAGAAAACAAGATAAAAGGAAAACTCTGAGTCTCAAATCTATAAGGCCAAACTCTTTCCTTCTGACTGCTTTTTGCTGAGTCAGCATCAAGCAGCGACATTCTCTGAAGAACCCCAAACGGAGGTGTGTGCTCTCCGAGGGGGATGGGTGTAAGGGGTCCTGTGGGTCTGGGGAGAAAACACTGGGCCTTCGACTGATAGAGTTTTTTCCTCCAAAGATCTAGTTATAATTCTCTCTATATTTTAAATGCACATAGCATGCTAAGTAGCATACGAATGAACATTAAAATATGTATTATATGCTAAGTGAAACAAGCCAAGCGGTGAAAGACAAGTACCACATGATCTCACCTGTAAGTGGAACCTAATCAACACAACAAACAAGTGAGCAAAACAGAAGCAGAGCCATGGAAATAAAGAACAAACCAACAGTGACCAGAGGGGGGGGGCAATGGGGGAAAGAAAGGGAAGTCAAGTCAAGGGACATGTGTGAAGGACCCAGGGACAGAGACAACAGGGAGGGGAGGACTGAATGTGGGATGTGGGGGTGGGTAAGGCAGGGGAAAGAAATGGGGAAAGAAATGGGGAAAATGGGGACAACGGTCATTGAACAATAAAAAATATGCATATGTATTTTGGATATACACTCAAAGCATTTCATGATACACACGCTTAAATCTGCTGTAGACCAGCCCGTCCCTGTCAACTGCACAAGGGCATCGTTCCAGATTGCCGCTCCCTCCCGCATCCTTGGCCTCCCCTGCACCAGAAAGCGTCCGAACACGCAGTCACGACTCCTGTCACATTGGATTCCCTCCCAAGGCCACCTCTTCCTCAACACCCCTCCCAGCATGGCATCCACGGACGAGTCTCCTGCAGTCTCGGTCTCTCCTTCCTCACCTCCCAGTCTCTCTAGAACTCAGAGGAGCTTGACTTTCCTCTGCACCCCTCCATGAATCCACTCCTGTCAGGGTCACCGGTGACATCCACGTTGCCAGACCCAATGCTGTGTCCTCCGTGCCCAGCTCCCTGCCCTCTCAGCAGCCTGCGACACAGCCGTCACCCCTTGAAAGGCTGGCTACCCAATGGGACACCATTCCTGCCTGATTTTTCTCTCCCCTCACTGCCCAGCCCCCTCTCCATCTCTTTGCTGGTTTTCCTTCATCGGCTCATTTTTTTCATATTGTTTATCGCTACTTGACAAATCACATATATTTTTTCTCTCTGCCTCCCACGATCAGAATTGAAGTCCCATGAGGATGAGAATTTTGTTCTTTTCCTTCACTGCCACAGCCCTCCCTGTTAGCACAGGCCTCACCCACGGTGAAAACACAAGGGACAGTTGCCGTATCGACGAATGAACAATGAACGCACCGCGCTCCACTCTGAACCCGCCACTCGCAAAGCCCGAAGTGCCAGGCTGCTGTGGGCTGTCGTGAAGCTCTGCCAACCAACACTATTCCAGGCGCTTCTCTAACATCTGCGTCTGTGGCTTTTCCTCATTTTTAACATCACTTTGAGTATCAACCCCAAGAGACGCGCATCTCTGGGTGTCTACCCATGCGGCGTATCACACTGTGAGACATTGTCTTCACTTCGGCGTCCCATCAGTTACAACTTCTTAAACAGGTTAATGTGGAAAGCACACAGGAACTATTGCTGAAAACAAATACATAGCTGAGTGAAAAACAAAAACAACTACAAACTAAAAAAAAAAGTCACAGAGCAGAAGTTGGCCCTAGAGGCACGAGCACAGGCAAGCAGAGGACTGTCTGTGGGGCCCCTTAAGTTTAGATAGCTACCAATTCCTCTGGCTCGTCGCCCTCCTTCAGCAGCTAGTTTAGGGCTTTGCACAGAAATGCGAATCAGTTGGGATGAATGCATGTGGGCCTGAATGAATGAGTGATTCCGAACACATAAGGAGGGGACTGGCAGCAAATCCCTGCGTCTTCGAACGAGCATAAGGACAAACGGCTTCCAAACCGGCCGCGTGGAATGCTGGTACGAACTGTCTTTAACGAGACAGACCTCACGTGACGTACAGAACGCCAGCATCTGCGTCACAAATGTTGGTGTGACTTTCCCACCAAGAATATTTTTGTAACTCACGTTAACTTGTTTCCAGGATGGCCAGGAAGATTCCGCTGCTGCTCATTTGCCTTGTGATGTGGCCACCCTCCCACGTTACAATGGTCTGCCCCATCCCGGAGTCTCAGACTGAGCCTGAAAATGAGGAATCGGACCCCCATGGTAGGGGTGTGTCACGGTCATTTTCAGTGAGAGGTTTAATGACGGGAGCACACCCTGCACAGAGCCTACTATTGTTATTCGCCTGCAGAGGAGCCAGGCCATGTGGCCAGCGGGGTAACGTTTTCTCCGACCTCCTACTCTCTCTGTGGAGCAAACCACATGGGTACCCACTCTGCCTGGCCTTCCCATCCACCGCAGGCTGTATTAGTGAAATCAGCTGGTTTGGTTGGGAGAACGATTATTTTTTCATGCCATTCCAATAGCTGGGAATTGCCCTGGGAGGCTCGGCCCCCGACTGAAGAAACCGCGTCCTCTGTAAGATGCACACGTATGACAGACCATTTGTAAGTTCTCGGTAAAACTGTCAGATAACCAACCAACAGGTTGCAGGTCTCTCGGTCTGACAAACAACTGAAGATAAGATTTTTTTTTTAATTTTCCTTCACAGAGAGGACCGTAAATCTGGCTTTTAGGGTTACTGCTCACACCTCTTTTGTGAAGGGCCCACCGTCCTCCACAGTCATCACCAGCAGCAGAGACGGACCCTCGTGCCTGGGTTTCAGTCCCCGGTCGGCGGTGGAGAGCAGCCATGCTCACCTGGTTTGAGGCAGTGCAGGGGCATGATGCCCACCACGGAACCTGCCTGAATCCTGGAGTGAACGTGACCTTCCCCACGCCAACCTGCGGGCCGGCACTGACGGCCACGCACTGTGCTGAACAGTGACAACAAGGACACGTGATTCCAACTGGATGGAGCCCGTTCTCCTGGGACGGGGGCCCGGGCTTGGCCGTACGCGGCTCCAGGAACCAGGCAAGAGCATCCCTCAAGTACGTGGCAGCAGCTGCCCAGGGACAGTTGCTTCAAAGCCCAGGCCCTGGGGTGACATTTGAATGTGACAGACTTTCCAGCTCTGAGCTGTGATGACATTTCCGGGCATCTCAGCCTTGTCGGGACTGGTGGCAGCTGCGACCCATCGGGCTGCCCTGGTGGCAGCTTCCATCAGCCCCGTCATCTCTGTGGCCCGACCTCCAGAGGCCACTGTGTGAGAAGGGTGGTGGGGACGGTCCCGGGCATCCTACAAGCACCCTGAGGCCAGCCATGGCTGTACCAGACAGCACTGTCCCTGGACTGGGTGGTCAGCGGCCAAGCAGTTACTGGGTCACATGGCTCCTGTGACCTTGGGCATCTTCTAGAATGTCCTCATCTCCCCAAGGTCATGAGGAATCGAGATCTTTCCTGCATCACACTCCCCTCTCACTAGTGTCCTCGGCTCTGTGCCAGGCCAACCTTCCCAAGTGCAGGCTCTAAAACCCTCACAGAGTTGGAGCAAAGCTGACCACTGGCTCCTAAGGAGGCCTGACCGGAGGACAGACAGACCGGAGGCAGGATTCTCCACGGCAGACACGCACGTGACTGGAACTGGTGGCCTGCGCAGGCAGGTGGGTGGTGAGACTCTGTCCAGCAAGGAGCTGCCATTGAGTGGGAACATCTGTAGGCAGACTTAGCTCAGCCCCCTGTCAGAACTGTGTCCCTGTTCACTTTGTCACACACCAGCCTGCTTGTCCCAGGGACCTGTGACAGGGAAGCGTGATCTGACATTTGCCGGCTCAAGACGACTCACCTTTCAGCACTGAGCTCTCTCTTCTGTGTGAAGTCTACATTTTCTTGCTACGTCTTCCTCCTGGAAAAGGGAGCGGACTGAGCTAGCTGATGTCATCTGGGTGTCCCCCCTACATGCTGCGCCCCTCACCTTCTGTGCATCAGGTCCCCAAAGTGAAACTGAACTCAGGGATTTGGTGCCCTCTGAAGGGTCTCCTCCTCCACCCCCTCACCCAGGAGAGCATCCTCCTGCTCTCAGGCAGTGCCAGGTTGCTCAGGTGCCTGCAGCTCCTAGAAGGTTCCAACCCCAGGAGGCTGTTCAAACGCATGGGACTCTGAACCATTCAAACATATCTAGAACATACAACTCTGATCCTAAAACCAGCATGCAAAATAATACTTCTCGCACCTGCATAATTGTTCAGTTCCCTCAGTTAATGAAAAAAGTCACCAACGCCTGACATTTGGTGCCAAGGACACTAACTCCACTGAAGGCAAGCCTGTCATCTGATGTCTTACCTGAGGGGACACCGTGGGGGCAGCGAAGGCTGCACAGAGCAAAGGCACTTCCTGGAAGAGGTCACAGACCCCCAGAGAGGTGGTCTTGTGTGGAGAGAGGAGCAACGGAGGGAAGAGAGAGGGGAGGGAGATGCCAACTACAGAAATACTGGGCTGGTGATACCTTAATATAGTGACAAAGTTAAAAAAAAAAATGTTCGACCTGCAAGCCGGGGCACCCAAGACAAATCACAGAAGAAGGTGTAATGAGCTAGGAAGTCCGACATCGGGGGCTATGCCATTCAGCTGAGCTCCCGTATGCAGGGACACCTCGACCTGCTTGATACAGTTAGTGATGCTCCGTTCACCTAACGAATGTAGAGCCCAAGAAAGTTAGTTGACCGTAGCTGTCGGGGAGATTGCAGGACTGAGCTGGCCAGGAAGCAAAGCTGAGGTAGAGATGGGAAGGTCCCGCCGTGGGTCACCGAGAAAAACCCAGGGGACGACTGCCCAATTATAAAAGAAGAGCCGCCACCACGCGAGTGCTGATCAAAACCGACTTTATTTCACAACTGCGCTGTTGGGCACTTGATGGGAACATGCAGTCCGTCCACTGAGTTTTGCATATTTTAAAGCAAGTCCCTGGAACAATCCTTGTGTCCACAGTGTTCTCCCAGTAGTACTCAGCCGCACAAATGATTCCACCATAACCTCAACGATGCAAGAACAATGAAGCTGGTCTCAATGCCGGCGGAATTTTTACAGATATCTGTCTCTGTGGCGGGCAACAGGCTCAGTCCTTTCAAACAGTTATGACTTTAAAGCCAAAGAAACAAGCTTTAGGAAAGTTCAATTTGGAACCTCTCACGTACCTTTTATGTAAAAGATTGATGCATTCTAAGCGGTAGGTTTCACACACGTTTTGCTTCTCTGCTGTCTTAGGCGTTGTTCTAAGTACTAATCACGGCAGACTCAAGAAGTCCCGTGCTAGGTGTCGGCTGGTTAAACGGCTCTCAGAATAACCAAGGGGAAGTGGGGCCCTGCCCCCGAGTTCCAACTCTGTTCTGTCCTCGGCACCACGCCACCCATGGCGGGTGATCTGTCCAGGCCCCTCGATGTCCCCTGCTGAGGGACATGAACAGATGTCCTCGCTGAGAGCCGAAATGGCACAGAGACAAAGAGCCTCAGAGGTTTCTCACATCACAGAGGTAATCATTTGTGATTCTACAGATGACAAGCGGTTGTACAGTTTGAAATTCCTTCACTTACCTAAACACTGGTTTGAAAACAAACACAAAACCCTAGCCTTCCAGTTATAAAGCATCCAGTGAGCATCACAGCTCAGTACCTTGTTCTGGGTTTTTTGGTATGTTTGCATATTGCATCCAGAGCTACCGATTTTTGCACAGTGCTTTTCTGCCTGATTCAAGTATCATAAAAGTAGAAACCTATGGAAGCTATAAGGTTAAACAAACTGTACATTATACAAAAATTAACTTCATTTACAGAGAGTCCAAGGGTGGCAGCAATGCCCTGTGTCAGTCCTACCAAAGATTCATCCCAAAGGCTATTACAGGCTACGATGTGCACCTGACCTTGGGGAGACTTGGTACTTGTTACATGGAATCAACACGTTGCACTATATACATACATTTCTTTTAAAGTAACAATGTTGTTAACACTAATCTAAGGTTCAGGATTTTCTTATTGCATATTTACTGTTGCTGAGGCAGTTAGTTATAATGCAGTCAATCATTTTAAATAAACAAAAACACTTCTCCTGCCAACAATACAAAGACTATTTTTTTTTTCTAAAATCACCTAGAATGTTGCTACACAGAGTTTAACACGAATACTGAAAAGCATGACCTTAAGGCGTCTGCTAGAGAAGCAGGTGTGCGTCTTCATCTGAACGACATTACGCAGGAAAAAATATTGCACAACATCCTATTATTTTCCAAATAAAATATGCTTCTGTCTAAATACACATAACTCCCTCCCGTGACCAAACCGAGACGTGAAACGTCCGGTCCAGACCATTCCGCCTCTTAAAGACGCTTTAAGAAACAGACACCGAGAAATGACTGGGCTGGACAGAGCCTGGAAGAGCCTGAAAGTCCGGACGGAGCCGGAAAGAACTAGTCCCGTATTGTGAAGTATCTTGGAGGAACGAGATTTGGGTATTCATTGGATGTTCTGAAACTTATATTCTGATTCCCAAACATCTGCCCAGAATAAAGTCTCACATGCTAACCAAAAATGGAGTCCGCGTCAGAAAATTCATTCATGAAAATAATTTTTCCCTGAAAATCTAGCTTTTCTAGAAAAGAAGGAAGCTCTGCCGATGTGGAGAATATTCACAGTGTTCTCCTCCTGAGCAGCAGCCTGCTCCTGCACCTTATTTAAGAAACAGCTCACTCATTAGCAGTCCTGGACCCTGTCACCCGGGCATTAGCACAAGATGACAGCCCTGTCCCATCTAGTTCTCCTTCAAAAGGGAGAGGACCAACTATGGAGAATGCTGTTACCCAGAGGCAGTAGACCCCAGGCTGCCATCCACATGCCTCCACACCCCCGTTAGCCCCACGCGAGTGAGGGAAGGAGCCGGGGGTCACAGAGGGGCCATGCTCCCACCCAGCTCCCAGCCCCATGCAGCCTGGTTCGGGGACGGCGCGGAGTGCAGACGGAGACTCACAAACAGGACATGCAGTTTCTGTCTGAGTCTGTCCTCTTCACGGAGGTTTCTCAGATAGCAGCATTATTACAGATACTTCATGTGGTTGCACAGAAAGTCAACGAAGTTAGAAATGGCACTGTGGTTCTGAACTTGGGGCTAGTTTTAGATAGAGCAGCTTTAAAAGACTGTTTTGGTAGTAGAATCTTGGGCTAACAATGTCTAAGCAGGATTTATTATTATTATTGTTATCATTATTATTATTATTGAGATTTTTAAATTCCTTTTCCTCTTAACGGGTTCCTTCACAGGGGGAACACATCAATTATTTTATTTCCTACACCCTCAACGACTGTACCTTGCGTGTGACCAGGACGAGGAGCCAATAAATACACGAGTTAGTAATTTTTAATCAGAGAGGGAACCGCGCTGTGGTTGGGCGCCTTTCTAAGCCGTGCTGGAGGAGGTAAACGTTGGAACACACCACTTAACAGCGCTCTCGCGCTACACAGCAACAGCTCCTGAAGCCGCACACTCCTCTTCCATCCCGCTGACATCCCACGGGCAGGACGCCCGCCCGAGGGTGAAGGATGAACGCACAGGTGGGCCTCAGGGAGAGCCGAGGGCGGCGGGAAGACTCGTGCCAGAGCCGAAGGTCTCACTCCTTCACACAAGTCTGCTGTAGAACAGGGGTGACTTCTTCGGGAAGAAAACTCCAGCAGCAGGGAAGTTTGCAAATATTTGGTGACAGATGATACGAGGCCTCGTAGAAAAGAGCCCTTTTGTTGATTGCAGGTCTTGCCCGGGCCCACTGCGCTCTCCCTCGGTCCGTCCGTCCGTCCGTCCGTCCACCAGCCCACCGGGACGCCTACGCTCAGAGAAGGCTTTGCACACGCAGCATTTTACGGGTTGGAAATACTAATACTTGCTACTAGTCTTCTGGATTTTCTCCAAGAATAACATTGTAGAGTTTCTGTTTTTGCTTTTGTTTTTTTACAGTGGAATATAACAGCTGACGTTGTGTGTTAAATAAGGCACAGATCCAGTTTACATGCCTCGGCAGAAATGTTCCTCCTGAGTGGCTCAGTATCCTCAAAACAACGTGGGGTTTCAGCCGACACCTGGCCAGGTGATCGAAGGAGAGGAAAGACCCGGCATTCCTGAGGCCGTGACACTGGTTGAGCAAAGAACGAACGCCCCGAGTTTGCTGTGCTGCTCTCACGACTACCTTGGTCTTCAGACCGTGAATTCAGAAGGGAAAAAACCTTCACTCCACTCTGCACAGGCAAAGGCTGCTTTCCATCCCCTTTAGAGTGACGGAGGAGTACCTGCCGGGCGGGTCCGCACCCAGACGGACCTGTTTCCTTCCCATGGAAAGCAGCTCTTCTGGTAAGTGGGCTTTTCTGCTATATCCTTTGATGAAGCCAGATGGAATTTTGCGATGAGCATGTAAAAGCAAAATTTGACAAGAACCTTCAGTCTTACTTTTGTGCTGTAAAAAATAAGACACACTTTTCTCCTTCACATACAGATAGTTCATTCTTACAAAGAAAACAAGACCTGTCTTCCTTTATAAAAGTGAATGAATAATTGTCCCAAATAAAACATATCCTTTTAGAATTTGGAATGTAGTTTAAAAAAGAAAAATCTTGGTCATTCAATGTTTAAAGATGGACCTGAATACATATTTTTAAGCTCTGTTTCTAACAAAGACCCTTCTGAGACTTTTTTAACTAAAAGTTAGCTTCTTGCAGTCAACATGCCAGAGCACAGTCCTGATGGGCCCTCGAGGGGTTTCTTAAACACCTTTTCTGAAGTGACAATTAAAAAATAGCCATGATTGGGGCATATGGAGCATCCAGAGTGGACGTACCGACATCAGCCATAACCTCACTGGGCTTTCATCTTTGCCAATCTGGCCTCTCCTGATACCACTGATTCACGACCCCTACTCAGTTCCTACGAATTTCAAAGCTTAAGAGTGAATCTGAGGGCAAAGAGACAAATCTCCACACGCTGAACTGCAAGTGAGTGATACGGACCCTCCGTCCTAAAGAGGAGGAAACACCACAACTTCCTTCCAAGAGTACAGCATGCGGGGCAGGGCGGGGTGGGGGGGGTGCATGGGAACTTCAAGATGCAGGAACCTGCCAAGCACAACCTCAGCCAGGGATCAAGGTCAACATCAACAGTCACACATCATGTGGACAGATGTGCCCTTCGGGCGGCGTGATGAGAGTGGCACTGTCCTTCGGGGATCTTCCTCCCTGGAACCCACAGTCCCAGTGTGATCATGAGAAAAATATCAGACAAGTGACCACGGAGGGGCCTCCAACCATGTCTCTGACTGGCATGCCTCAAAACTGCCAAGGTCAACAAGCAAGACGAGTCCGAGCAACTATCACAGCCAAGGGGGTCAAGGCAGACGCAATGCCCAAGTGTCATGGGGTCTCCCGGATGGGGTCCTGGAACAGCAAGCGGACCGCAGGGGGGAGGTGAGGAAATGTGAATGCCGAGTGGACCATCAATACTGACTCATCGCTCGGGACAAGTGGCCTGTGCGGATGCGAGACATTGGCGCGGGGAAGGCAGGGGCACCTGGGAACTCTCTGGGCTTTCTTTGCAATCTTCCTGGGAGTCTGAAACTTCCAAAACATAAAGTCGATCACTTTGAAAGTAAATCTGAGATGACATAAGCAATTTTGATAAGTTCTAGTTGAGGAAAAAGGATTAGAAGGGGTTTTGGTTTTGGTTTTTAAATTGGGACAGTTTATGCGCCATTTGGCTTCCTGGGGGCGGGCGGACTCCAGCAAGACTGGGGAAAACAGTGCAAGCCCCATGCGGCCCGGTGTCATTAACTCACGTGGCAAAGGCGCGGACCGGCGAGCTTTCCGGAGAGCAGGGCTGCGGTGTCCACATGGACGCTTTCTCACTGAGCAACCAAATGAGTTCTGTCCCTGATTCAGCGACTAGGAAAGGCATCACTGCTCTGCAGGACACTTGAACTTATCTTTGAGAATTTGCAAGTAGCTGCATAAATTATTTAAGTTTGCTTAGTATAGGCGTTAAGCTTAAGGCAGTTAGTGGGTCAAGAGTTTCAGCATTTCAAGGGTAGTTCTGTTCAGGTCTGGTATCTCGATCAGTTCATGCTCAACCAGACCAGCCTAGAGCGGCTGGCTGTGTGCGCGGGCCATGTACAGACGCACACTTAGTTTAAACGAAATGAACGGCATTCAGCACCAATACTGAGCAACCATGTGTTCACTTTCAACATACAACTGGTACCTGATTCAAGAGCACAGCAGAGTTGGCTTTACACTTAAAAAATCAGCGGGCAACACATATACCCCCGAGATCCACGTTCGCTCCAAATGAAAATTAAGTTTTAGACAGTAGCAAGAGCTGTCACCCCTACACTAACTGTTTACCGCATCGAGTACCGGGAACCCTAGAGCGGCTCCCGAGAAGCTGGGACGCGAGAGACCGACTCTGGGTCCTCGGCTTCAGCTCGGTTTCCGCTCGTGTTCTCTTCTGAGACGCTCAGGTCCTGCCGCAAGGGGGCGCTCACGCGGCACAGAGACGCGACCTCGCCGAGCAGTGCGGAGCCTCCCGCGGGCTCTCCGGGCGCTCGCCCTTCTTTCTCCCAAGGGACAGACGAGGACGGGCATCGCCCAAGGCCGGGCACGGGGTCCTCTGAGGTCTGGCGTAGTGTTTCCCTGTCTTCTGGTTTCCCTTCCCCGGTGGTCGGGGATGCGGCGGGCGGAGCCCGCTGCGAGTCCGGTTCTGCCGCCGCGGGCCCGCCGTCGGGGGGCGCACGGAGCGGCTGGTCCCTGCTCTCCTCCGTCAGGATGAACAGCGACTCGGTCAGGCCAACGCCGGAGGAGGTGCGCTTCCTCGGGGACGGAGGGAGGTGTTTGCCATGCAGGGCGCAGTCATCTTGCCCCAGGTGCCACTCGGTTTGGTCCCCGGACCCCCCGTCGAGCAGGGCCAGGTTGTTCTCGCTCGGGGCGTTGGATTTATTCTGGAAGAGGAAACAACACGTTCAGAAAGTTTAAATAAAACTGTAGTATTGCTTTAGCAATTATTTTTTTCCATCTTGAAATCAGTTGTTAACATCCTCAAGGCTGGGAACAGAAGTTCCTTCCGGAGCAGACACAGAGCTGGAGGTCGATTCCTTACCAGGGATGAGATGTGGCCACGTGGCTCCCTCGCCCTTGAGAGGGTCAACTGTGACAGGCAGGCTACCCTGTGAGTGCTGGTGGGGCTGTGCCACAAAGGGAACCTGCTGCCCTGTGGGCCTCGGTGTGGGGGGGGTCCTCAAAACACGAGGCGTGGAACTGCCTTTTGACTCAGAGACTGCACTTCCTGGCAGGTGTCCAAAGGAAAGGAAATCACTGCGGCAGATTCGCGAGAGTTAGGCCGCAGAGGCAGCCTAAATGTCCCCGATGCACGAGCGGACAAAGAAAGTGGCACAGAAACACGGTGGACTATTACTCAGCCTTCAAAAGAGGAAAAATTCTGCCGCTGGTGACAACGTGGATAAACCCAGAATAAGTGCAAGAAGCCAGACACAGAGGACCAGGGCTGCGTGGTCTGCCTTACATGGGGAATAGAGGGGAGTCCTGGGAGCAGAGGGGACACAATCTGGCTGCCAGGGGCATGGGCGGGGGGAGCAGGAGAAATGGGGAGACGCAACCCACGGACAGGGTCGCAGTCACACACCGGAACCACTTCTGGAGATCTGACAGTGGTGACTATGGTTGACGATAATACTGCACTTGAAGTTTCCTAAAAGGGTAAATCTAAATGTTAGGTGACGGATGTGCTAATTAGCTTGATTGTGGTCACCACGTCACAAGGTAAAGTGCATCCAGGAAATACATACAATTTTCATTTGTGAATTATTGTTCAACAAAGCTAGAAATAAAGTAAAATGAAAAGGATTTGCCAAAATAAAAACAAATGGCAACCACAGTACGTAACCAACACCAAGTTCTGAAATTCCCCACATTCACGCTTCTGTCTTTACTGCTTCTAAAGCACTCGGTTCGGTATTGCTGGCAACTTTTGAAGCAATACAATACAAAATTACTTGCACGAGTACCTTAGAATTTTTTTAAGATCAAGGAACTATCGGGGAGAAAGTGGGCACATTTCACGTCTAAAAAACTCCGTGGAGAAGACATGTATAAAATTAGATTGTCAGAAAAGGTTACTGCTTGACAAAAGAACTCCAATTAATGACAATCACTAGCAGAACTGCGTAAATAAAAGGGGGGAAATCTGGAATTTTGTTATGAGAAAATACTTCCTAATGATTAAATTTTATCCTAGTTTTGAAGTCTTGACATCTTCCTATTAGAGGTTAAACACTCCCACAAGCTAAGATAACAACTCGGTTGCGAGTGGGGCGACCGCAGCCAGGGGAAGCCCGCGTTCCCTCCAGTGCGCGGGTGGGGGCGCACTCACCGTGGCCTTGTAATCGATGTTGTCCAGGGACCGGAAGAAGTCCAAGCTCTTGGCGGCGGCCAGCTTCCCCTGGTCCGAGCTGTGCGTGCTCAGCGTGTCCAGGATCTCTCCCAGCAGGTCCATCTCCCCGGAGCAGACCGTCTGCGCTCCGGTCTCCACCGAGTCGTCGCTCTCATAGAAGTCCGCGGGCGCTTCCTCGCCATCCTCGGACGACAGCCTAAGGGACACGAGATGCGCGCTGGCGGCTGTGTGGCCCAGCGGGCTGCGCGCACGCAGCGCTCACCACTCCGGTTGAAGTGCTGCTTCAGTGGAACCACGCGAAGACCCAAGACCGGTAACTGGCTCCGGGCCCCGACCGTCTCAGTGACGTCCCTCCCGCTCACTAATGGAAGCTGTGCCTGTCTGCTTCACGCACAGACACTAAGTCTTCGGGAAGCAGAAGCAGGGATTTCAGGCAGTCTGAGCCGCGGGACTTGGGACATTAGCCTCAGAAATAGGAGATGGAACACTCGCTATCGTCCGGGTCACTTTCAGTATTTTTATAGGGTTTTCCTCGCCTTTGTTTGCTCACTTAGCTCAGCGAACAATGCACACTCCCTTCATATCCAGAGATAAACTTAATAAAGAAAAACGTCTGTCATCGCCATGCACCTTCAAACTGTTAAGAAGTTAAACGTCTACTGTTATTAATTCCCCTACTTTATGATAAGATTCCTTTTTAACACTTTGTATCAACCTTTCCTCTTCTGACAGCACTGCAGACTTCGGTCTCTCCCCACCCGCGCCTCAGTTTGTCGCAGTGGCCTGTACAATCACGGTTCCTGAGACTGAATCTGCGCCTTCACGGGGCGGGCAGGGCTCTAACTTGGGGGGAGGGTCTTTTCCCCTTTCACCATTCGCAGACGCTCTGCGGTTACCATTGCTGTCCAAGGACGAGAGAGTTCAGGTCCAGTGTGCTGTCCCATCTCAAGATTCACACCCCAAGGCCCCCAGGAGCACGCCCCCCTGTGGCGAAGGTTGGTACAACGGGTGGAATCTGATCTGGCGCACGGCTCGCTCCAAACCGTCCTTTGCCACCCACCACGTCTGCACAAAGCCACCCCGCTCAGGAGGACCTCGGAACCCAGTACTGACTTGCTGGCGCGGTCTGCGTTGTCATCGTCATACACCGGGCCATCAAGGCTCTTACGAGGCCTCTTCAAGCGTGCCTGGGGGAGGAAGGACAACGGATTGGCGTTCATAGTGAGGGAAGTCTCTTTCATAACATTTACGGGGACCGTTGGACTTGACCAGGAAGACTTTTAAGAGCAGTCCGCATTCAGGGGGGTTGAATGTTACC